>NC_138663.1:191231327-192431327 GCF_964273445.1 Streptopelia decaocto | reverse complement strand
CACTAATTTATCAGAGAAAGGAGCTGTGACATTCAAGGAACTCCCTGGTAACTCAGTGAACTTTCAACATTGCTGGACTCAGAAGGTAAATGTGCCGGATGAGTATCTGCGGCTCTATTGCTACATGCTATTTCAAGTTTTTATTTCAGTAGCCTTACTGCAATACAGACCCTGTCTGCTGGGTGCTGTGCAAACACACGGCAGGTAAAAAAATCTCTGCCTCCAATGCTAACAACACGACCTACTCGGCAAACCACTGCTGCCCATCCCACCTGGGGCACATGGAGGGCAGGAAGAAAGCGAGTGCCGGAGTGCGAGGGGGCAAAGAGCCACCATCCTGCCAGCGCCAGCCCCGGCTCTGCCCCAGCTGCCTCTCCCTGAGGGTTCCCTGATTGGCACCGGGTGTCTGACACGGGTCCAGGAGAGTGGCACTTGCGGGAAGATGTCAGACCTTCAGACGCAGGGCGGCATCCAGCGTGGAGGTATCAACAGGGTTGGTTTTTCCCTCCAGTTTTCTCTGATAGGTGAATCAGGAAGTAAAGGGGATAAATAGCCTGTTTTGGAGCAGAACACGCTCTGTGTTTTTCTTTGTGTTAATGATTTTAATCTCAGTGTTTGCAGTCTGGACTTCTATCTCAGTTTGTTCATACTTACTTTATCAAGCATTGCTAGATGTCATTTTGAAGATGTGAGCTTTCAAGGAAGGAAGGTCTGAAATATTTGAAAGAAGCAATATCTTAAACAAGCTTGCATGGCTAAAGTAGAATTAAGCCCTGAATTCTGAAGTATCCCTATAAATCAAAATAGCACCCCTTCACCCTCCCTTTCAAAAAAATTCTCCGCCTGGGAGTGGGGATATTAATTTGCCTAGATGACATGTTGATTGTGGCTTGTTCTTGGTAGATTCTTTCCTTCCACCTCTGAGGTGTAGCTCATCCCCCTTCAGCCTTTGGCATTTGTAATAAATTTCAGGAGTCTGCTCCAGTCCTGTCCCTGAACTGGAAGTGCTCACAACAATTTCAGTCTGCTAAACCATATATGTTTAGTTTCCACAGAAAAAATATTTGCATGAAATAATAAAAAGTTTTCCCTCCTTCCCTGGAGAGTTTGATTGTATGGGAATCCAGCTGACAGAGAAGCATTCCCTTTTTTGCAGGTCTGGAGAACTCTGCTTAATTTAAACACACTCATAAGCATCCAAGAGCTGGTCACATTAAAGCGGAGATGGAATTAAGGATCCTTCTTTCAGACATTCCTTGGAATCTGCTCATTCACTGGTGATACTGTAAAACGGGGTTGCCTTGAACATGTGAAAATCTTGTGTCCCATTCTCTGAAAACTTATGCTAAACTTTTCCAACTCAGTCACTTCACAGTCTTTCACAAAAGGGGAAAGATGAGTGACTGTTCATTAAAAACACAAGTACAGAAAGCTTCACTTTCTGCAGTTATGGTTCAAATTTATGCTGGAATTTAGACCTTGCTGACTTATGATGATTTTATTCATTTTTTTGTTAGAGAACTCCACAGAATTCTACCATGATTGCCATTATCCAGATGGTATCACGGGTGTATGTTGTAGCATTTGAAGTCAGTTTTGGAAGAAACTACAATCTTCATAGTGTAGTGAGACATTTTCTTGAGAGCACACATCTGCAGGGCATGAATTTTGTTTCTCGTAAGGGAAACAAAAGAGGAAAGCAGTCATTATATGATTTGGTTATCTATCCTGCTGTGATTCAGTTGGGTTGCCATGCCAAAGTGTGATGCTAAGACAGGGAGGTCACTTGTCTGTTCTTCCTCCACTGCTGCCGAGGAGGAGGAACAGGCCACACTGGAGGTGTTG
Organism: Streptopelia decaocto; assembly: GCF_964273445.1. Taxonomy (NCBI): domain Eukaryota; kingdom Metazoa; phylum Chordata; class Aves; order Columbiformes; family Columbidae; genus Streptopelia; species Streptopelia decaocto. Next base: position 192,429,482 of record NC_138663.1, on the reverse strand, counting down.
GTACCTGGTGTGTCTGGGCTGGAGCTTTCTGAAGGGGATTTTAGCTAACTAGATCTTTCCACTGGCTGACTGGTTGTTGTGTGTCTTTTCAGATCAGATTTGAGTTTGGCTTCTGAGAGAGAAAGATTATGCTGGATTTTGCTTGTTGGAATACCTGTTTGGAAGTTGCTGCTCCCCTCCAAACGGTGCCAAATGCTGCAGCTCCCCTGCTCTGCCCTCCTGCCCTTCCCCTTCCAGATGGAAAACTTTGGGGCTTTCCCTCCTCTATCTCACCACCACTCCTCCACAGACTTGCAGGAACTTAATTTGGTTTTGAATCTCTTCCAGATTTGGCTGAAGTGGCTTCAGGAATTATCAGGGGATCCTGACACTGCAATCATGTATTCTTGATTGTCTTAACAAAATAAATACCTTGCAGTTTGTTACTGCTGGGGTCAAGCAACAGCTCCACTTTCCACCAGTTGGTGGTCAGCCATTACAGGGAGGCATGATGAAGCATTTGCTGGGAATTTGTCACCCCACTGGGGTCTTCATAAACACTCTGCTCTGTATCTAGAAAGAAGTCTTTGTCCTTGGATTTGTATCTTAGCTTGCATTAGCAAGAAAGAAGCGCAGGAGAAAAAAGATTCAATCTCATGCCTTTGGCCAAAGAAGGACAGTTCTGTGGTTAGAGCTAAGGAAGGATGTGATCATAAGCAAACCTTCTAGTGTCTTCTTTTATTCTTTCTGAAACTCATGAGGTGTTGAAAGGATAAGTGAATCTGATGATTCTGAAGGTCGCATGGTAGATGTTGTATTTAAGAAAGGGGTAAAATGTAAATAGCTGTATGGATATATAATCTAGAGGTTTAAATGCCTTATTTCTATTTGTGAAACAGTAACGGTACCTGTGCTCTACAGGCAAGGATAAAACTCAGCTGCTGAACTTTTCATGATTTAATGCTAGACTAGGTCACAGGATTGCAAAATAATGCAGAAACACACAGAATTTGAGAAACATATGTGCAGAAACATGGAGTATTTGAGAAACATATGTGCTGATACACAATTCATAATAATGGAACAGCCTTATACCAAGCAGGACAGTTTTATTTGAAGTTCTGTCATTTACTCTGCAGGGTGTTTTCAAAGATTTATATTGCTTATTTGAAAAAAAAATACTTTTATTGACATGGACAATATGTCTGTTTAGAGCGTGTTAAGCAGTATTTTTCACAACATTTTAGGGCTGATGCTTATCTTCAGCCAGAATCTTAGTCAATTTGTGAATATGGGAGAGACAAAAAAAGGCAGTGGTAAAACAAATGACTTTAGCAAACTGACAAACACTGTGGTTTGTCAGCCACTGACAAATGTGAACAGGCTAGTCTAAGACAATTTTGTTTACCTGGTGTTTTACTTTCGGAAGGAGTATGCTATAAATATACTGCAAGTACTGTGGAGTCATAAAGTTGTCTATACTATTGAATGACTATCTCTAAATAGCCAGTAAAGCATAAATTTGGTTAAACAAAGAGTAGATAACTAGCAAGATTTAAATGTAGCACCATGGGACTGAGTGGAGTAATTCAATCTCTTTTCTTTCTCTGCTAGTCTTCTTCAGCACTGGTCTTTATCTTAAAATGCTTTAGATCTTTTTTCAGCATGGTTGTAAACTCTCACAGCTGTGATAGTAGACCTGTTTTTCCACCCAAAATTTAGCAAATCAATTTATATCTCTTTGTTCCTGGTGAAAATCATCCAATGGGTCGGACAGTGCTCATTAGCCTGGGTTCACTTCACCTATTGTCACATGTCTAAGTTGTTCAGCCTTGACCACCTTTATAGTCAAAGATGAGAAAGAAAAGAGAGAAACCTCCAGAAGCCATTGCATTAGGCTTCTATTAGATACCGATACAGGCTGAAATTAACTGCTTTCTGGATTTCTCTTTACCATATGTAAAGGAGCCTTGGATGACTTGTTCATACTAAAATACTTAACATCTAGATGACTAATCTAGTGTAGAAGAATCTTTCTTTCTGACAGTATACTGTAGTCCAAACATGATCTCCCAGCGTTTTAACAATAGCACCGATAATTCCTGAACTGTATAAGAAATGCCCCTTGGTACATTTTAGGTTTGCACCACGTTTGTCTTAGTTTCATTATGTTGGCAACAGACCCTGTGGATAGTTAGCACATTCAGGGTGTTCTCACCTTTGAAACTGATGTGCTCCTAGTTTATTGCATTAATCTGTTTTATAAATCCTTAGGTACAGAGCATACTGTTTGATACTATTAAATGTTATCCTATTTCAATTGCTTCACTCCTTAAGGTCATCTAGTCCTTCCTGTTTATTCAGATTCTCCTCCCTAATAAGAATGCTTTCCAAATTTCTGTTATCAGAAAATTTCATTAGCAAGCCAACATTTTTGTGGCAAGGTAATTCCCCACTTACTGGTTGTCTTTAGCTGGTTCCTTGTACACCTTACAATTCTTGTACTAATACCCAGATTAACTTTACAAAGAAAGATTGCAGATTAACTTTACAAAGAAAGATCTTATCTCCCACTTTTTTTTTTTTTTTTTTCTAATTTAATCTTTCAGAACAAGAGTTCTTTTGAATCTGGTAGGATACTTTTGGTAACCTTTTATCCCATCTTCTATTTATCTCCATGTCTTTAATTATTCCCTTCATACATTTTATTCTTAAGTTGTGCATGGTGTTGAGTTCAAACTACCAGATTCCAAATGTCTAGATCATTCCTTTTCCCTCTACATTAAGGACTATGCTTTCTACTTTCTTGAATTTTTTGGTATGACAGATTTACCAGAATTCCATGCTATGTGTGCATTTTTATGTTCCAGATTTGACAGCATAGTGAAAATGTTAACAAAACACAGATTGTCAGGTTCTCCACCTCCTCCCTCCTAACTGAATAACAAGGGGTGTTTTCAGTACTTGGAACTGTGTCCTGTGTGGAGGCCACCACTCTGATGACTCTATGCATCTCCCTGTTTGGTCATAGAGCCAATTTGCACTGTCAGTTGAATAGAAGGCAAGATACTTGTGTAGTTCTAGGCAATATACAGATTATCTTGACTCTGTCCTCTCAATGCAGAGCCAAGTACTTCTTTCTCTCTTCTTCACTGTAGAAATACATTTTTGGGGCCATTTGCTTTCATTCTGTTTGAAAGGTCAAATTCAACTTGTACTTTGACAATCCCCTTGTTATTCTGAGAGCTTTTGGCTTTCTGTACCTCCTCTTCACTCCTTTTGCTCTTAGTATCCTTCTAATATAATTACTAATTTATTTACTTTTTTCTTTTTTTTTCTTTTTTTTTTTTTTAACTTGCTGGAATGCAATTTCTAGGGAGTCCTCCTCTTTGCACCTTGGTTCAATCCAAGTCTCTCTGATGACCATGCACCCCCTCTCCTCTTTAGCGTAGTTAGCATCCCAAACTTGGCTCCTCAAAATCCTCCTGTTACCTCACAGACTCCATCAGCAGGGAAGCACACCCTCATGGAGCAGGCAACCCAACGCTGGTATTTAGTGTTACTGCGTTTTGTAATCTCTGTCACTGGGGTCCCATCCCTTCTCCAGTCCTACAAAAATGTGAAGCCTGGTTCACTAGTCCTTTAGGCTCAAAGCTAGCATTTCTTCAGCTTTCTTATTCACAACATACCTAAAGAGCCACATCTACTTTTGTAACCCTTTGCTCCTTTCTTGGGCTGATTCCTCCCACCGCCAGCCCTTGCCTGCTCACAGGCACCTCCTCCACACAGTGGCCTCACCGTCTCAGGCTTTTTCTCTGTATGTGACTTCTCTCATTTTGTGGCTTGGACCTATCGCAAGGTAGTCTGCCAGCCCTCTGCCTGTGCCATTGTCTAGCCACAAGCCAGCTTTTCCTAAAGGTGTCCTTTAGACACAACCTGAAAATAGCTGGCCCATTTATTAAAACTTCATAGGCTGATGAGTTGTGGGGTTCATAATTCTTCCCTTCTAAACTGCCACACTTGAATTGTTGACCTGCTTTCAAACTCCCATTGTATGAGAAACAGAATTGCCTCATGGTGGCTACTTTCCAAGTAAATTTCTATGAAAAGCTCTATGAAAAGCTCCTCTGTAGGCCTAAAACAGGATCAGTTGTGGCTGATGGAGTGACTCTGGTGAAGACATCTCCACTGTTCACCTGAGAAGATCTGAGTCCTCCAGATCAGGGGTGTCAAACTCATTTTCACTGGGGCTCACATGAGCCTCATGGTTGCCTTCAAAGGACCAAATGTACCTGTCTTCCACATAGCCACAGAGTGAGGGAGAAAACTGTAGTCACAGTCCTCTCAGGTGTGTGGTAGGGTGGCACTGTGGATTTGACAAGACACACTGCTGGATTTTTCCTACTCTACCTCCTGAGCTCTGCAGAGGGAGCCCAAACCATCATGTGAAAGCTGGAGAAGAGATTACAACCATTTTGCTGAACTTTAGGAAAGGATTTCCAGATTTTGAGTTCTTGTTCATCACTTTAGATCATGTGTAGTTTCTTTTGATACACAAAGGTAAGAGGCAGGAGAAGTATGTATCAGGCTGGAACTTGGCAGTCACATGTAAACTCACCTGTAACCAGGAGCTATATCCAACTTCAGTGTTACAACAACAAGACCAGGTCCTACCACCTCCAGCCCTTTCCCTAGCTTTTTTTGGGCTCTGCTGGATGCAGCGAGATGAACCTGTCTGGCTGTGTTAGGGTCTTAGTCCTAATTATCGTAATTATTTCCTGGCAGCCAGAGGACAGAATTAGCTTTCAGGTGACATGAGTTCTAGTCCTTGCTATACCCTAAGGACTCTCATTTTTCCCACCTGTAAGGAAATGTAAGGTTATCAAATTATTTGTGAAGCACATTGAGACTGAAGTGCATTTTAATTTCTTTAAGCTATACATCCAGAAGTCTTTGTGTTTTCACCTCGAAACTAAGCTCTGAAGCCTCAGATCTGGTGTAGTGGTGCAGAAGCAGGATCACAGTGTCAGGAAGGTGAGGACACTGCTTCAGAGGGGATGACAGCCATCCTGCCCAAAAGGCAAGAGTTCAGGTCCTTGCTGCCTCCTCGCTCTTTGCCATCCACTCCTGACTTCCACACGGGGCTGGCTCTGCCTCCTGTCACACTCCTCCAGTTCAACTCACTACACCAACCTCAGCGCTGGCCAGTGGGAGACAGGACTGGGAGTGAGGAGAGGAGGGAGAGGATGGGCGGATAAACCACCACCTTTTGGACATCTTGCTCTTTGTGCTGTGTCCATGTCAAGTACATCATGATGGGAACAGAACGTGTTGTATCAGATTCAGTCCCAGTGAAGGATTTTTAATTAATATTTCAATCACATTATTGCTGTTTTTAAGCAGCTATGACATGGTGTCTTTCATAACATATCAATTTCCAGTTGTATTGATATATATATAATATTATAAACTAAAGTCCATAGTATCATTTCCCTGCACAGTTACACAAAAAAGAATTCCTCAAAGGAGTAGCTCCTGTCTGTTGTAAAAGAATCTGGAAAAGTTTATTTTTATTACTGCTGATTTTCTGATCTACGAGTGTTTGTATTTAATGTTACAAATCCAGATGGTTTTCAATAGATATTGTTATAGTCAGTATGATTATGACATTAGTGTAAAAAAGAGGGAATTAGAATTGTGCGGAGGAATAAAATAATTTAGTTTATACTTTTGTGTGTGTGTGTGTGTGTGTATACTGCATTTCAATTAACATACATTGAAGGCAAATACTTAGGAATCAGTCAGAAGAAATACTCCTTTGTGAAAAATCAGCATCCACGTTCTATCTGTGGTCTCCTAGCTGTTCCTCTGGGCTTTCAAGGTCTTCTACACAAAAACCCAAATGAGATAAATTTCAGATGCTAGGCAGGTTTTATTAGACCTTGGGTAATGAACAAGCAAGAAAAATATTTCAGGGTAGGTAAACAAAACAAAACATTTCCAGGGCTTCTTCACACAAGAACTTGTCATGGTACTCTGAACAGATTTTACTAAAGGATGAAGAAAATGAAGAACATCAGCTGTGAAAGGCATTTCTTATTTACACAGATATATTCAATATAATAGCAAAAGGAACACAGAAGAATATAGTTAGGCTAGGTAAACTACTTTCTGCACAAAACTTTTTTTTTTTTTTTACTACTGTACTTTTTCAATATAAAAGGCTTACTCTAAGGTGTAATTTCTTTAAAGTAATGAACATGTATTGAAATTTGTCCTTCATCTTCTGACCAATGTCCCATTATGGTTACCAGATCTAAATATAGCTCTTGCCTACAGTAAGGGAACATAGTAATTTTACAGGTTTTTATATATTTTCTTTCTACTTTTCCAATTTGTTTCACCCTTTTTCAGGCTTCTGACACCCACATTGTAAGCCATGAAGCTCTGCGTGTATTTTTCTGTGAAAATAAGAAGTGAGGTAAAATCCAGAAAAGTTACAGTTCATGTTCACTAAATTGCACAGATGTCAAATCTTTTTCTGAAAGTTATAAATTCACCATTTTAGGGTCTGGCAGCTTAATTGCTATGTATACTTTTATTATTTTATATATGTAATTATTTTTACTTTTATCCAGTACATGGTATACAATTAGAATTTTCATAAATCTGTAAAACTTATGAGGCAAGATTCGTATGGCTATATAGCCTCACATTATTGAGTGTTTGGAAATCTTAGCAGTAAAGTGAATCTTCTGAAAACTCAGCTGATAAGACTTCAAAAAGTTGAAAAGATTTTCACTCTGGTTAAAAAAAATTCCAGAAATTTAGTAAACCAAGGGTACAAGGTAACTTGTTTAAAGTGAGATCTGTCTGCCTCTGTTATCATTACTGTTTCCTGAGAGACAGTTTATGGAAGGTGGTTTTATGATACATTCCTGAAACACCTCCAGATTTCAAATATGCAATATAAACCACCTTATGAAAACTGCATAACTTGCCCTTGATTTATAAATAGTACCACACCTTCTTTGGCTGTTCAAAATTTTTAAGTCCTAATGTAGTCAGTTAGTAATAAAAACAAAGCTTAACACAGAAAGATTTGCTAAAGAACCAGATCATCAAGGGACAGGAAACCACCTTCCAGATTAAAGCGCGTTGCCTATTCCTAAGGTAATGGATGGAAGAATTTAGCACATTAGCAAGAATGGTTGGAGAAAACCCAAGAAAAATGTTTCTTACCAAGGCATGTTGTGAACAGTTCCCTTAAAAGACTGTGCCTAAAAGGAAAACATATTTGCAGTGTTCAACGATAAAAGTATCAATGGTTTATTAGCATCAAATGAAATGTTTCAATAAAGAATAACCTCCTCTGATGCAGATGATCACAGATAGTTTTATGCATACAGCCTGAATTGTGGAACCCTAGGACTATCTTCCACAGCACAGGGGATTTTTCAGTCAGCGTTCTGCAAATACTTTCTGTATGACAGTCACAGAAAATACTGCAGAATGCTTTCCAGGACAATCCACATTAGCCCGTAGTATCTGGCTGCCTCCTCAAAATGGCAGCCTAACCACATTTGGACCACGGAGAAAAAACAGAAAGATCCCTAAGATGTGCTTGTTGCATTTCCTGGACATTTTATTTTATTTTATTTTATTTTATTTTATTTTATTATTTTATTTTATTTTATTTTATTTTATTTTATTTTATTTTATTTTATTTTATTTTATTTTATTTTATTTTATTTTATTTTATTTTATTTTATTTTATTTTATTTATTTCTGGTTCTGCTCATTGAACTCCATTGCTTTCGCGTTTGAACTCTTGGTATTTTCCATTTCATGTAAGACATGCAGGTCTTTTTATTGATCTACTGTTATATTGGCATAAAAATGCCTTGAGCATCTTTTTATGAGTCCAAGTTCCCAAGATGCTCAGCAAGTTAGAGGCAGTTATGCTGAGACAGCCTCAAGAGGTGCAGGTTTGACATGCAGCTCTTCTTTCTCTTCCATGTTTAGAAAATCCAAGTCTGTAACGCGAAGGTGTACTTAGACAAGATGCTGTATTTAATTTCCATGTTTTCCATCAGTACTTTCATAGAAATCTCACTTGAATCAGGTCAGTAAAAACAGATCAGTGATTCTGAAAGGAATAGTCAAAAGGACAAATTTTTATCTCTCGCAGCTTATCTGTCCTGCTTTCACTGCATAAATATTGTTGAACACCTGGCCCTACCACACACTATGCCAATCAACATGCCTTCATTCCTGGAACTGGCCATCTTCCCCTCTGAAACAGTGGACTTGTTTCTCTTCTTCAACTTGATTGAATGTATGGACTTAATTTTACTGTGAAAATATAAATGGAAACAGATAAATGAAAATTGATGTGAGTTCACAGTGAGGTCTCTGCATGTCCTAGTGGACTGCACTGCACTCACGAGTGCTTCAGAATTAGGCTAAAATCCCAGGGTTCTCTGTAAATGTTTACTTAGATGTTACTCCTCATCACTGCAATGCTCCATAGTACAGACTGAGAAGGACCCAAAGATTTGCTCCTCATTGACATACTATAAAAGCAGAGCAAGTCCATGCTGCCTTGGCAGTTCAGGTATTACTGGTGGGGATTGACCTCACCTAAGTGTAGCTGTCTAAAAGCTGGATGTCTGAGCTAAACCAGTGCCCTAGGATCTATCTGAAGTCAATGGAAAAAGATAGGCACTGCCTGGTTCTTCACACCTAATTTAGGCTGTGATTCCTTGAGATAATGAATGTTTTAATAGCTTATTGTTGCTGAAAGGATAAGGTCCTTCCTGCCTCCACCCTCCTCTATGGCTCTTGGTCATCTTGCTGTTTACTTTGTGCTGGCTCATCAGGCTCTTTTGCAAACTGATTTAAACAGACACACTGGTGGAAAATCATTAGAGCAAAACAAGGGAGATGAGTGCCAACAGAATGGAAGAGCAAAATGCCCTCTTTTTAGTGGCAATGAGATGTTACTTTGAGTCAGCTGCCCATGGAATTGTTGCCTGACATTTCTGCTGGGCTCAGAAATGGGATCATCTCTGGAAACAGAGAGAGTATTTTGGTGACAAGGACAGTCTAGGGTCTAACTTTTGAGTGCTCAGCTTTCATCAGAAATATGATTAAAGGGATTTCATGCAATTTTATATTATTGTAACTCAGATATTTCTAATACAAAAACTTCCTGGATTGTGAAGAGACAACTCTCCCCGCTCTCTGTGACAGTCGGATCTGTCAACTCAACAAGGGGAGTGAAAGCTAAGCTAGTCCTGTTGTCTTGAACCTCCTCAGCCCCAGGACAAATGTTGCTCAAGCAAAACTCTCTTTTCAGATACTTCAGTTATGCCACCCCCCATTGTCTCCAGCTTCTACTTCTATCTCTCTATTCTGTATGGGAGCTAGTGCTTGGCTTTGTAATGCTGTTAATGATGTATAGCTATCTTACCAGTACAACCTCTGCAGTGATAAAAGGAATAAAACATGAGAATAAACCTCCCATTATCACTAATGGAAGAAGAGATGTCTCTGAATACATGCCTGAGGAAGATAAACAGAGTGAAAAGGTGCTGATTTTACAGTTGTTTCTTGGAATAAAATTGTGCTTTAATGCGTTTACCCCCATAGCACGAAGTTTAAAACAGAGAATTCATGGAATTTCAAAGGACAGGTGTCTGACATGGCTAAGGAGCACAGATACCAACAAGGTAGCCTTGCCTACAAAGTATTTTTTGCATTCTGTATCAATGGTGAGAGATCAATGATGCAAGTTTTTTCCAGCTCATGAATTATGCATGTACACAGTAACAAGTTTTCCGATCTTGATTTTGGCAGCCTCAGATAGATAGCTAAAAAGCATTTTCAACTTTTGTGCCTTCACTATTCCTTGTCTTACATTTGGAGATCTGGAAGAGCGATATGACATTTTAGCACTGGAGAAGCTAACAATTTGTTTACACATGCCTATTCAGTTACCAGTGAAAAAAATGGATGCAGAAAATGAAGTAAAAATAGATACGGGTATAATAGAGTTTTTTTTTGAGTAAGACATTCCCATCAGACTGCTGTGATGCAATAGTAATAGAGCAGGTGATAAAATTTTCCAGAATTCACTGTATATATTAGAGCTGGATAAGCCATCCATTCTTTGACAGTTGATATCATCAAGGGTTTATCAGAAGAGTCTAATGTTGCTCACATGAGTTGTACAGTGGGCAAGGGGGTTCAAGCACAGAAGCAATGTGGGGGGGAAGTGAGCTGGTGCATCATGGCTGCACTCCTCAAAATTTACAGCAGCATAGCAGCATTTTTTTTACATTTGTTTTCTTAGATGAGTGGGTTGTTCTGCATGTTTTCAGTCCCCAGTTAACCTCCAGATCTTTTAAGAATGGAATGAAATACTTATGTTGAAGTTTATTGGATCTGATCTAATGTAACGGTATGATAATCATAAGTACCTCCAGCTAAGGAGGTACTGGGTCTTAGCTCTGGCTGGAGCACAAGTTCATCTCCTGTCCATGCTGGGTGGGTGTACGTCTGTGCTCAAGTGCAAATTTTAGGCCAGAGCAGAGGCCTGCTGCTCCTTGGCAGAGATTCTAGGCAGGTCTGCTGTGTACAGCCCTGTGCTTTCCACCAAGTATGGGATTTTATAACGGGCTGCCCTTTACATGAGTAAAGATGAATGTACTGTCCTGTAGGTTTGGATTTGAGAAGGGGAAAAAGTCACCTCCTAAAGTGGTAAAAGGTGATTACCATCTGAACCACAACACAAGACCATATTAATGTCACCACAGGCAAATTGACTGGAATTAAGAGATGATTGAATCAAAGGATATATGTATAACTTGTATTTATGCATAGGGGACTTAGAAGCCCAGTTTCCTATTTAGCACGACTTAGGAATTAAGGGGTGCAAGCATCTTGGCAGCTGATATAACTACACCCAAACTCAGAGGGGATGCTCCATGATGCTGCAGTCTTTGCTGTGTAGAAGTAAAAGTCCAATACGCTCTGACAAGCTTCTTTTAGATATTCCACGCGTGGAGGGTCTAATGTTTAATATCAAATTAGTTATTTGAACATAGTAGATGTTACATGGGATTTCTAATTTACCAGAGTGATGCAAAATATATGGAAAACGCAATACTAATGTAAGTGAAACGTAGCAAGATATAGCAATTGCAATACAGAGTTTGATCAGAATCCCATTGTGTTTCCCATCATCTGTCTCTGTAAGATACTCACGGTGATGAGTTCGGGTGTCACCAGTTATGGGAAAGGAATAAGTGGATTGAAGCCACTTCAAGCCTATTACTCTCTCTGAAATTCTTTTGTTAGTTGTTTAGTTTCTATATCCTATGTTGGGCTCAGCTCCCCCGATGCTGTTCTGAGTAACTCAGGGAGACATTTACACCACTAGTTGATCCACTCAGCTGTTGATAGCTGTTAATCTAAAACAAAGGTCCTTCTGGTCCCTTTTTTGTTGAGATGAAGTCAGCTTCTTTGCATTATTCCACGAACTTCAAGGGTACATTGTCCTTGCCCATCTCCTCTTCCACCATAGGGGTTTATTTGTCAGTCACACTTTCTATCTCTCAAACAAATCCCTGGATGCAAATATTGAGCATCAAAACCACTTTAGAACAGATTCTTCTGAATCTCTCAGGCTGTGACTGTGCTCAGACACACCTCTGGGTCTGAGAATACCTGGCACCAAATGGCAGGAGCAGATGTGGTTCTGCTCTCTTCTCCTCCACACCTGGGGAGCTGCTGTCCCGCTCCCTCCTGCGAATGATCCGTGACCCACATTCACTCCCAAGCTTAGGGCATTTTTGGGGACAGCTATGTGGCATGGGTTGAATCCATAACAGGGTCCATGCTCACAATTTAGCAGGTTGAAAAACTGAATTGTGGTGTCCAAGGACATGCTTCAGTTACTGGGTTAGATGCCCTTACAGACTCACAAAGGTATTTAGATGCCCAGGGACTCAGTGATAAATATGTTCCTGGGTATCTTCAGACATATATGATCTTGAGATACTTCTGATTTCCAGCTGCACCCTGCCTCTTTCCATTTTCCTTGTATCTTGTTTTTCATGGACAGGAACACAGCCAAGTACGCTGGAGACGAAGAACTCCTTGCTCTAGCAGGTCCCTGGTCTATGTGGCCTGGCACAGGGCACAGCCACAGAGTCAGCTGAATGGGGTTGCGTCCTGCATGGATTTGGCCTTTAGAGAGGTTTGAGTGAACAGAAACAAGAAAATGGCAACAAAATTATATAAAACATTTAATCTCTGTTATTTTCTTTGACTTCTAGAAAGTAAAATTATTCTTCTAATATGCACAGGTGGATGCACTTATAGATCTATCAAAATGCACATATAGATCTATCAAAATAAAAAATCTCAGAGGATGGCATCATGTGAAAAATGTTTATTTCTTTACAAACAGAATGATTGTTCTCCATTACTGTCCATTGTATATTATTAATGCAATGAGAATGCTAACTAGTAAGTGAATGATTCTTGTTTGACAGCATGCTGTATCACCTCTTTCCAGACTAAATAAAATGATGGTAGTAAGGCTAGCTGAGAGTACTTTGCCATATTTTCTTGCATGATATCCTCTTGTTAGCAATTACAGTGGAACTTTACAGTAATATTTCCTTTTCCCATTACTGTCACATAAAGACAATATGCTAAAAAAATGCTAATGGAGACAATTTAACACCATCTCAGTGTAATATAGAAATATGGTGCCTGCCTGTTCACATTCACTTGTAATGTGTATGGGCAAAAGAACACCTCATATTTTTAAGTTTCTGAATAAAAAAACTAGAGATATTGCACATGAGGACATGCCCAGTATTCTTTTATAGTCTGAAAGGGAGTCTCTGCACCCATATATATTAAAGTGTGCACCTGCCTTCAATAAGCCAACATCAGGATATGCAGCAGAACTCCATGCCAAATTTGCCTTGTAAAGCAAGTGCAAAAGGAGCAGACTTTAGGTCTGAAAAAGAAAGAAAGTAAGTATTATTAAAGGAAAAGCACAGTTGAGCAGTTTTAGTTGAGGTCTGGGAGAAGGAAGTTTTTGAGTGAGGCCAATGGAATAATGGAAGAAAGAAAAGTAATAACTGACCAGAATCATAATGGACTTTTAAAATATGTCTTTCTGGAAAACCACAGAAAATGTTTTGAGGCAGCTCAGCTTGTCATGGAGTTTTGTGCAGACCCTTCCAGTTTCTTGGATAAGTTTTCTCTGTTGGGGTGACTGGCCGTGTTTGCTTAGTCCGTGTTTGCTTAGTCCATGTTTGAAAGGATGACTGCACCTGTCTTGCACCTGCTTTTTTAGACTGCTCTGCCTTGCCTGTTTGCCCAAAGCAGAGATTTGGGGAGTCTGAAGATGGCCAACAAAGCTGCTATTCCAGCAAGGACCACAGCCCTGATTGTCTTTTTCACTGCACATCCATTACTATCCTAATTTTCAGTACTGCAACTGAGAGAATAATTTGTTTTTACATGATCTTGTAGAAAGGATCTTCAGACAAATGAATTAGTAATACTGATCTTTGACTGAAGCAAAACACTGGAGGCTGTACAGCAGACTGATGCTCTATAGGCTGTCTTCTTCCCTGCTGGGCGCCTGTCAGCCACCCTGTGTAGAGATGCACATAGCAAATGAGGTACCTGAAAAGGCCATAATCCTCTTGTGACACAGACATTGTGCAAGAGCTGAGCAGAGCATGAAGTAATCCCATTGTGAGTTATCCATGGGAGGTGCAAGAAAATGTCACCAAATAGTTGCAAGCTGTGAGGGTTACGTGTTCATTTGTGTTTTTCGTGATGCAGTGTTTGTAGAACTGATGCTTCCATAGGCTGCAGGAGCTGTTGAGTGAAGGGGGAGCAAAGAGGTGGAGGGAAACAGGGGGCTTTCAGGGAGTCAGGGCTTAGAGTGTATGGGTTTCATGCGGCCAAATGTTGATGTCTACATTTGAGCCTTCATTCTCTTTCTGAACAAGAGAGAAACATATCTGGCTAGTTTTAGATGTCTTCTGGATGAGACAAAGTAGGTTTGTGGCAGTGCCTGTGCTTCTCCCATGACTGTGGCAGGTGGGACTGGCTGAGTGGAGACACAAGCACCATGATAGGAGACAAATCCAGCCATATCCGGCCTCCTACCTTTCTGGCAGAGTATGTGAGGGTTTTGCACATTTCAGAAGTGCTGCAGGATGTGGAGCAGAAGGAATATGGGGACCTTAGGTTCATACTGAACTAGTGGGCAAGAGCAGAGTCCTGATGTGTCAGAGCTGAGCTTGGTTGTACAAAACAACCTCATGTACAAGAGAAAAATGCTATACGCTGGAATCTGCTGTGTGTGATCTATTCATCTAGTCTCAGCATTAGAGGGTTGTTATTAAATTTGCTTGCAAGTGGAATAATCTGTTGTCCATTATGCTAAGCATAATGAATGTGAACATAACAAAATTCTGAAATCTGGGAGGTACAGACCCCAGGAACTAATTCCTATGGTCCCATGGCTAGATGCTGCTCGTAATTATAAATCCAGAGAATACTTATGGGGACAGATACTCTCATCTACTGAATTTATGGAGCCACCTTCTCTGCCTCCTGCTCCCTCCCCCTTGGTGTAAGTGGGAGGAAGGGCTGTGCCGAGAGTGGGATAATCAGCGTGTGAGCTCAGAAGAGCTGCACTCTACTTGCAGAAGCTCCACTTGCAAGGATAAAGCTAATTGTGGAAAGTAGAGGAGCCCTTCAGTACTCTTAAATTCTGCTGCGACTAAGCAGTTCATAAGCAGAACTAGACAGTCTGTGTTCCAGGACCTTTGAGATTCACTGGAGAATGTGGGTTGCTGGAGTCAGTGGCATGTCCTTGGATTATCCCAGAAGTCTTTCTTCAGACTCTTAGGATTTTTTTTTTTTTCAGACATCAGAACCAATTTTTGTCTCCTGTTGCCTCCACAGAAGATTTAAAGACTTTTAAGAGCTTCTGTCTGCCTTCTGGCATGTATCTGACGAGTATGTACAGAAAAGGAACTGCACCTTCCAGGACTTGGGACCCTCAAAATTAGTTCCTGTTGCAAGAGTATCCGGACCACACTTTGATCCATATTCTGCTCTTTTGGAAGCCTGTGAAATGATTACAAAGGGTGAAGGAATTTGATTTTGAATTTTTCATTATAAGCAAAAGGTTGATTAATACTTGGGTGGTTTAAACCTTCATGGCAGCTCAGTTCGTGGTGTGTTTTTGGATGGTTTAAACCTGCCCTTATATTTAGAGACCCTAATTTCATCTGGGCCAGTTTTGGAGTGACAGATGCCCTGTGGCAGTAGGAGGGTGAGCTCCCATGGCAGGAGGAGTTGGAGGGTCTGCAGGGAGTCAGGCTGGCTTTCCTCAGCTCAGCCAGGGACCATCAGGGACTATCAGAACAAGTGGTGGGATGGAGAGTGCTGTGGCCGAAAATGTGAAAAGCTGCCCTCTGGGTGCATGTCATGGCTTACAGTTTGTGCAGAAAAACTGTGCTTTAATCCTGACTCCAGCTCTGACTCTTGCTGCAGCTTTGGGTAAGTAAACTGTGTCAGTCAAGGGAGAAAACTATTCAAAAGCACTGTCATTGCTCCTGTTGAATTCAGTGGTCAACCTTTGAGACTTGCTAAGCCTCATGACCTCTGCCTCAGTTCCTCTGTTTGTACAAAACAGTAAAATTTATGAACTGAGGTGGCTCCTGTGAGAAGTCCTGTGTAAATGATGAGCACTATAATAAGTTTCCCATCTCTGTTGTAGACCACATATGAGTTTGCTTCTGGTTCCAGTGGAGTCAGACTTACACCAGTGTGCTTTTGTGCTTACAAATGAGAGGAACTGAAGAAGTATGTACTTGTTTGGGCTGATGCAGGGTAAGTTCTGGCAAGAAAACTGTGCAGCATCACACAGTGGGAATGACATGAACAGTTTCCAACAGTAAAATTGCAGTTAAACTCTGTCATTGGTAGCTCTAGTGTCCTAAATGTAGTGGCAGAGTAGTGAGGCAGTGGTACAGGTGAGAGACACAGAATGGTTCATGTTAGGAAAAAATGTTGCAAATTAATAAAAAGTTTGCAAGCTTTGAAAAGTACCTGCCCATATTTTTGCTCCATATTGTTTTACTTGCTTTCACATGGTCTTTTCCATTGTAAAGCATGTTTCAGAGAATAGTGGCCAGACTCCAGGTTCTAAAACTGATGATATCAGCTCTTCAAAGCTGCCAGATCAGAAACATAAAGATATACATAAAGGGTTCATTTCAATGAGAGCTTATTCATTATTTTCAAAGCGAAAGAACTTTTTTCCTCCTACAAAAAATTCTCTTTCATTAAAATGTTTATACTATGGTGTGTATATGAGGGGCTGTCCTTTGAACACATTTATTGTGGCCTACAGCAGAGAAGAATTAAACTGGCATTTAACCAGTAGAGTAAATGTGGGCAGGACCCCTCTGTAATGTGGTAGATAAGCAGGTGGATGCAAGATAAGAATTAATATATGTCTGCTATAAGAATAACAAGTAGAGTAATATTTCCCTAGAAGAGATCACTGAAGACTTAAGAAGGACAACAAATGACCTAAGCCTTGTCCTCTCCCTTACCTCTGCCTTCCCAAAATCGACGTTGTACTTCATGTAGAAGGAACACTATATTTTACATCTCAAAATCTGAAATAACCTTGCAAATAGATTTTTTAAAATAAAAGATTAAATATCACTTCTCTCTTAACACATATTTTTTACAAACTGAAAATAAGAATGTATGTAGTTACTGCATGTGAGTAATTATAAACCAAAAATATTAATACTACTGCAGTCAACAATGATGAATTAACTGTAGTGCCTGGGAATGATCCTGCTAACAGACGGGTCAACAAAGAGAAGAAAATGCAGTTTCACTCCAGAGAACTATTGCATGTTGGATAGGAATGGAGCTGGTGGACAAATGTGGACAAGGAGAAGGTGAAGGGGAAGTGGGATAGCGGTGAACACTGACGACGGAGCCATCAGCCACTTTCACGGCATATCAGACAACTGGCTACCTTTCTTCATGAAGGTTGAGGACCAGATGTTCACAGTCCCTTCAGGTAATGCTTTGGATTGCATAGCTTGTTTTTCAGACTTCTTTAGGAAAAGGTTGAAAAAGTCAGCAAAGGTGTTACTCTTTCATGTAAGGTTGTCTACATGGCATATGGATGTACCAGAGAAAAAATTGCCAACGTTTTAACAAAACAAGAAATCAGCCAATCACCAGTCAGGCGAGATCAGACACTCGCTTACAGATAAGGCCCAAGAATTCACTCCCACCCAAGTAGTTGCAGTCAACCTCTGGTACAAAATTACGGGCAGTGGGGTTGGAACGGATGTCAACAAGTGAGTTAGTCCATTCTCTTGCTCAAACTCAGCTCCAATTCACTTACATTTTTCTTGTAGATACCCGTCCAATAAACTGAGTAATTCCAGTGCTAGGATAGTGTAACCTTTCAAAGTAATCTATTGTGGTTATTAATGATCTGAAGCATCAGACTTTTTTTTTTTTTTTTCAGAATTCCCTCTGCAGAAATTTATGATGTCTCATGTCCTCCCTCAGATAAAATAGCATCAATTCTTCCACTTTTGTGAACAGATCTCTGACCATAATCTATAGAAAAGCTCATGTTTTTCTTGAAAATTGGTGTCCCAAACTGGATACAAACTCAGACTCTGACTGATGCCTTTCCAGTGCCAAGCCAGATAGGAGAACAATTTCAGATGCCTTGGAGAGTTCCCTTCTGCCAATACATCCAGAGTGAGGTTTGGGTTTTGGCAGAAATTCAGCCTGATGACTCATGGTCCGTTTTTGCTTTCCTGTAACCATGCTTTCCTTTCATTCTTTATTTGTATTTATGTAATTGGTTATTTCTACCTACTTATAAAACTTTGTAATTGTCCTTATTTAATCATATCCTGATCTTTTGTGATCTGTATCCATTTTCTGAAAAAAATCCAACATTCTGGACTTTAGTCCCATTTCTAATTGAGCTCCCAGCTCTTTGAAACTATTGTTTTCTGCAGTTAAATCAGATACACATTATACTTATCAATGTATCAATGTATCTGCATCTCTCTTTCCTGTGTATGTTGCAGCAATATATATTTACTTCATTATCCAAGTCATTCAGGAAGATATTTGATAGTACTAGACCATATTCAATACACCTTTTTTTTTTTTTTGGACAGTGAAGCACTAAAAGTTGCTCTGTGTCTGGTTCTGCATTTGGTTTTGAATTCACCTTGTAACACTTACAGTAGACCATTTCTGAGCTTACTTATGAGAATGTCATATTAGGCACTGCCAAAAGCTTTACTGATGTCAAGCTATGTGTTAACTAACGTTAAACTATGTGACATTTACTATTTGTCTTCCTTCCCCCCACTCCTTCCCTCATCTGCAAAACAGGTTTGCCTGTGGCCGCAGGAAATTAGATTAGTTTTGCAGGATTGGAAGTTTATGAATATATATCTGCTGTTTCAACTTAAATTTTTTTTTTTTTATTTCTTTCTTTGGTGTATTTTTAGGAAATTATTTGCTCCGTTACTGTAAGGGGATTTACAAACTGAACTGGCCTATTATTTCCAAGCTGCCCTTTTGCATCTGTTTGAAAAATAAGCACTGCGTTTGCCCTTTTCCAGTCACCTGGAATGTCACTGGCCCTCTACAGCTTTCCAAAGATAACTGATAATATCTCAGAAATTCTATGAACCTGTTTTCCACACATCTCTTGGTGACTTTCACAGGACCCATTGAAATACAAATTCCACAAGTACTTTTCATTCCTCATTTTAGCGATTTTTTTTTTTACACCTTTGTAGTTGTGTATTGTAGTTGTGTCAGTTGCCATTTTAGTGACAACAGAAAGTAAAAAACCATGAAATACTTGGCCTTTCTTGGCATCATCTGCTAAATGCTTTCCCTTTCAGCTGAACCACCACTTTCAAGGTCTTACTCTTATATTAAGGCACCTATAACATAACTTCCTGTAATTTTTCATGTTTCTTGTTTTCATATTCAAATCTATCAAATAAATATTCCTGCAAATCACAAATGTACCTATACTGATATATTTCCATGTATTCTAGTTTACATTTCTACTTTCCCTCATCACTAATTAATATTACTTGATGTGTACCTGTTTCAGATGGTACCAAGAGCAAATCATCAATAGTAGAGTTCTTTCATATCTGAGCTGATGACTAAAATTTTGGATTATGGTGCAACTTGGTATATGTTGGGCCTTCGGGAAATGTAAGTTCTTTTGCTGTATTTAGATAACCATTGCCTCATCCTTCTGCGTAACGTCTGTCTTTCTTTACTAAAACCACATCCCCTGGTTGTTGCTCATGTTACAACTAAACAGGGATCTGAAGCCATTTTCCCTTTCCTGTCTAGGATTCGTTTTTAACATCTTTCTGTCTTCAGGATTTTTTTGCTTTCTGCTACTGCGGGATTACTGACTCCATACTTTTCACTTCATGAATCTGTTTTCCTCTATTCTTTTCTGGATTACCTGTCGAGTCTGGTACTGCACAGTGTTTGCTCTCTCCCTTGCTCCCTGCATGCTGCTTTCTGACCAGGCGTCCCTGCACTGTTGCAGTAACCTGCAATGGCAGCTCCTCTCAGTGCGAGAGACCTGACATTTCATACCTCCTCGCCCTTCTGGCCTTGACAAGGGTAAAGAGTTGGCTGGGTGTCTTGGATCATTCCTTGACAATCTAGTTTAGTGGCATCACTGGCAATTGGAAAGGTAGCTCTGCATGTTTGAAGACTGCTGCTTCAGCACATCTGGCCTCAGTGCATTACGTAAACCTCTGGGAAACTCAAATTCTGTGTGTCAGTGAGTCGGCAGGTGAGTTTTGAAATTGCAGTAAGGTCATCTGATATGAGAATCCTTGGCTCTAGGTTGAGATTTATGAGGTAAATGCAATATTGCAGAAAGCTTTCTAAGGTTTAATACAGCAAGAGACACTTGGGTAACATGTCTTAGCATTTATGATCTTGGAGTATATAAAACTTAGCAGCCCTTTCTTAAAGAAAAGCGGTATCACATTTTACACTGGAAGTGTTTGGCATGGCTTTAGTTTTCTTCCTTATGCGTGGAAGTCTTTGTGCTAAAGCCGTTCAGCACAAGCCAGTGAAGCTGCCACGTGGCATCTTGGGTGATGAACTGAGGGAGCAAAATGTGACAGGGAGAGGTGCAAGGAAAAGAGGGAGGCGGGAAGCGTAGAGGGGGAGAGCTGGAGTTTTCCCTAGAAAATCTGTTTTTTCTTTTTAAAGACATACACACAATATTCATGTCCACCAGTGGCATGGAAATAGTGAGTAAGCAAGGCAAAGGAGTTCTACAGGGTCTGAGGAAACACTACATTTATAGGGAAAAGAAAGCATAAAATTTTCCAATTTGCCTTTAAAGAAAGAATTTGTCTATAAACTATGAAAAGTACAGCTCACCAGATGTTTCAGAACAATTGGTTATGTATTAAAAAGTAAGCTACTGTTTTAGTCTTTATAATAAGAAATAAAATGACTTCTGATTGTTTCTGATATGCAACAGCATCAACATATGTTTTCAATGAATAAGAAATAATGGGCTCTGCAGTTTTACTGAAATTGCTACTTTGTTGCAAATTTCAAAGACGTTTGTTGCCCTGTTCATGAAATATTTGTATTTCTCCTTATGTCATAGGCACACCATTCAGTCTTTGTCCTGCTTTCCCCATTCAATGGGATTTACATGGTGCAAGTGAAAGGCGAATTTGTCCTCTTGTGGCTTTCCTGCTATTTTTTTCATTTGACCCAAAAGCTAAAAAGTAGCATTGAATCAAGCAAATCCTGTGAAAAGTTCTGTATAAAGAAAGCACTGCAGACCACCTACAGTGCGACACTTAGTAAGATGAAAGGATATTAACTTAGGAGCGCCTTGTGCTTTCAACAGAAATCTTGTTCCTTGTATTACAAACAAAGATAACTAACATAATTTAATTACACTCTAATAGTAGTTGAAATGTATATGTCTTTTGGCATAATGCAATTTTTGTTTAGAAAATAATGTATCTGCACACAGCCTACAATTTTGCTGGAATCCCCTCTTGTGGGAAAGATGTTACCAAGGGGCTGTTGTCTTATGCATATTTGCACATACTATTTATGTTAACAAGCCTGGGATTTTTTTTTCTTTTGAATTGAAATGAGGTTCAAGGGTTATTTTATTCCTTTCTCCTTCATTTTTAGACTTAGTATCACAATGTCAAGGCTACTTAGTTCCTATAATATGTTTGTGGCTTCTAGTATTCAAATGATAAGGAATTGCCAGAAAAAAAAGCCATTTAAATTATTTTTGCTCTTAAATTATTGAAGAAATACATAAAAGCTTAAAAAACTTCAGGAAATATTCCAAGTAAAGACAAGAGTGAGATTAACAGTATCCCTTTAATCTTTGCAGAGTCTCAAACATTTACCTGTACCACAGCATTAGCTCTACAAGGATATATTTACATGAAAGTGGAATGTATGAAAACAAGTTAAAGAATGTCACACAAATGCAATGAATTATCTCCTGCGAGTTCCTGTCTAAAGCTTTTGTGCTAAACCTGCTGGGCTGCACTGGGGTAACTGAGATCAGTTTGCTGAATGCTCCAATGTGCTTCTTATTTTTATGTAAGAAAAAAAAAGTTAAGTATTTTTTGTCTGAAGAAAGGCCTAGGAAAAGCACTTCTGGCTAGGTAAATATTTACATCTTAACATGTAAAGCATTTTACAAGTTGGAATAGATTAACAAAACTATTTTCTCAGTAGTAATGTTCATTTTTATGCAAATATTTGCAAATCACCAAGTCAATCTGCTTTCTTTAAGAGGTTTTCAGCATGTTAAAGCTGGATTTATCAGTGATGATCCTAATGCCAAAACCAGTCTTCACAGTGATGTTGTACTGTTTTGTTTCATTGTTTGTTACAAACTTTGGACTTTAGAACTAATTTGCTCAGTCAAAGATGCCCTTATAGAAAAAGTCCTGTAGACTCTAGTGTAGTAATCACCTCTATATACTTGTAAAATAATTCTAGAATGTTGGCATCTTTGCATAATATTAATAATGAGGTTGATGAATTGATTTTATTTTGTGCTCTCACCTGTCCAGCCCCAACCAGACTGCCTAGTGACAGTGACAGAGGTCGGACACTGCCATCACTCCTTGGGAGGTGTGTGTGCCTCCCCCCAGACACAGCTGTGACTCTGTCTCACCCATGTCCCTGTTGAGGACTTTGTCTCACCTCCCCAGATCTGTTCCCTTCCTCATCTTCTCATCTTCCTAGCCCCAGGGTCATAAGCACTACCTTTCACTCTCAGCCTCTTTCCAAATAGGAAGGTGGTATTTTTTAAAATAAAAGATGCCTATAATAAATGGTGCTGGCTTATTTTCAATTTTCATGTTCTCCTGTCTTCCCACTGGCAATGTTTCTTCTGTTTACTCTTCTTTCTCCCGCTGGTTGCATTGTGGCCCTGGTGTCCTTGATGTAGGATGATTTTCATGCCAGGCTATGCTTAGTTTCACAGCAGAAGTGGTGAAGTGGCTCTAAGTTATCTCCTCCCTGTGTGGTTCGTTTTTCAGCTTTTGCTCTATTTCCTGTGATACTATTCCTGTGATACTGTTTTATTTTGGTCTGAAGGCATTTGAGTTCCTGGAAGAACTTTTTAACACCCAAATTTTTTATAAGAAGTAATGAACAGTCTGTTAGGGTAACCATGCATACATCCATCCAAGGAACTATGCTTTCAATTATATTAAAAACTAGACATAATAAAGTTATATTCATAAATTTATCTAATGGTACTAGCACAAGGCTCACTTGATGGATGCATCCAAACATATGGGTTTATTTTATTAAGAATCTTCAGAATCAAACGCAAATATATTTTTCAGGAACATTTGGACCACAACTGCATTTAGAAGTCACAGTGAATGAAGAAGTTCACACTGGAGGGAGTGGAATATCAAGCAGTTTAGACTTGCAGTAGGGTGTAATTTCAGGACTTGCTCTCAGGTTTTAGAGGGTAATATACAACTAAAAGTCATCGGAAGCTAAGTTTCTAACCCTTCCCTGTGCATTGTCAGCTTGCTGGGAATGTCTTGGACATCCACAGAAACCATGAAGAGCACAACAGAGAGATCTGTCCCTCACCCAAGGGCAGGATCCGCTTTATTCCTAGAAAACATCTGTCCGATCTTCTTCTGGCCATTTAAGTGATAGAGGTCCCACACCGGTGTCCAGGACAGTCTGTTCTTTGACTTAAGCAACTTTCTCACTAAAAAGGTCTTCCTAGCCTTTTATCTGACTTTCACTGGCCTTTCTTTCTTATTTTTCAACCTTGGACAAAGAAATAAATGTATCTGCTTTGTCTTTGCAATTATCTTTTTGGTTTTGAAGATGGTTATTAGATCTCCCTCCAGACTTCTCCTCCCTAAACAACCTGATTTCCTTCAACTGTCCCTCAGAGGCTGTGTGCCTCTGGGGGTTCTTGTTGCTTTCCTTTGACGTCTTTTCACTGCTCTGTGTCTTCCTTGAACGTCATGGCTGAGAACTATATGAAACATTCCCATTTAGTTTTTTTTCTGAGTTCTGAAGGAAAATTAATTAAGGATTTACACATAACAATGCGTTTCAGTGTATTAATTTTTTTACATCAGCATGATACTGTTCACTAGCATTCATGTTGTGATCTACTGTAAGCTGCAGATAATTCTTCTGAGGAACTTCTGCCTAAACTGCTGTTGCCCATCACTCTCATACTTGAGGGATTTGCTGCTGCTCCCTAACTCTATAACTTTATGACTTCTGGAACTGCCTCCTGTTCTTTTAAGACTACTTTATCCCTATTTTTTTCTGATATTTTTGAGTGCTTATCCTTTAACAGGCATGCAGCCTCTGTCAGTTTGATATCACCTGCAAACTCAAACACATGTCATACTGAGTCACCCACATCCCTCATGAAAATGTGGAGCAGTATCAGACCTTGCTTTAGAATGTCCTTCCATTTTGATATGGCAGTATTGAAGACTGCTTTCTGAATATTTCATTTCAAATAAAACTTGCATACATCTTACTCTAGCTTCCTCTAGTGTTTTCCTAGTTTGCTTGAAATCATCCCCTGAGCAGCTGCAAAGCCTCACTAGTGGTAAGGTGTGTGGCAACTACTTCTTCTTCCCTACCATGGGCCCTGTCACCCTTTCACCACTCATGGAATACAGGCACTAAATACAGGTAGCCACACTTTTCCAAAGCTCAGTGTTGATCCTAGTTACAGCACTGGTGGCCTCCAGCAAGAGCCAGGCAATCTTTAATTACTCAGAAAGTCCCTACACAGGGAAATCAGGAAGGTTGATGTTGAAATCCTTCCAAATTACTACTTTAAGTTTGTATCTGGCACCATGTGGGTGCTGTGGGCAGCCCACCACACAAACCTGCATGTATGCAGTCCATTTGTATTGATGGCTATAACTAATTTTAGCTTGAAAAAACAAACAGCCTATCTGTGGTTTTATTCAAAAATTGTAGTGGAATTCAATTATGAATGCCTGCTCAGAGCCATTTAAATCAGAAGTTGCTGTTTTTGAGAGATATAAAAATGGAGTTGAACATTAGGGCCTGTAAAAGGCAAAAAACAGTTTGTACTTGCTTGAAAGAGTAACAAAACAAAAAATCCCAGGGAGACTAGTGACGAAGTGAAGTTAAAATGAGTCTTTAACAATCTGCTAACTGGTGTAGTCACTTATTACAGCTACAATAGCTTCTTATAGTAATAATCATACTTGTATCATTTCTGTTTCTGTACTGCAGTGGAACACCATATTGCAGCATAAGTGTAGACTTCTACAAATACTTGTGTCTCTGTATGTTGATAGCCCCACTTCCTGGCTGAAAATTCTCTGCATGATTTCAACCCTAAAGCTCTTTTTTCCCTTGCTTGTGTATGATTTATACACAAGTTCTGATTACAAGGAAGGAAAAAAGAATCCTTTTCTGCTGTGGAATGATTAGTCACATTTTCAGAAGTGTCAGTCCCACTGAAGTCAATAGGAGCTGTGGGTGCTGCACGCTTCAAATCAAGCCGGTCCTTCTTTTGTCTTCATGGGCATAACCAAAGTGTCAACATTACAATCTGAATCTTTCCTTGTAACTAGTCTCTAAGGAGAATTAGACTGAAGGCTGGCTTTCCAACTGAATAAGTGAGACCATTGTGGTGTTCAATAATTGAATTTCACTCCCACATACTCACAGGTGCTTCGTAGGCTGCAAGGCAACCCCATCCCCTGTGCTGTGGCTGTGCCTGCATTCTCCTCTTCTGAACACTCAGGACTGCAGTTTTCCTAATGAAGGAAGATGTTCTGGCCAATACCTCTTCAATGCCGAAAGCTTGGGGCAGCTGCTGTTCCCTTATGATTCAACGGCCCACCCCCATGTATATTTTCTGAGCTGGAACATTGAGCTAGGAGAAGGAAGCTCCCTGCCTGGTGCTAACAACTATTGACACTGATACCATGGTGCTTGTGTAGTGACATCAGCCAAACATGAATAATGTATTTCACTGCACTACTCTATGTAGCAGACACTGGTATACCCATCCTGAGCATATGCGTTTGCTCAATGATTTGGTACATCACTAAACTCAAACAGGGCCCTTGAGTGTGCCTACAGAAGCAGGGCAGGCATGTCAGGATGTAGCCTTCAGGCGGGCTCCTGTGCAGGTCCTCTTAATTGCTCACAGTACGATGGTGTCTGCAAGATCTTGCCTTGGCACTGCATGTAGGAAGAGCTGATGTCTGCCCAAGTGGACCTGCTGCTGTGTGGACAAGACAAGCAGAGAACAGAAGAAAAAAAAGCAGAGCTTGATGCAACCGCAGTGTCACTTGCTGGGTGTGTGAACAGCAGATTGGCAAGATGCTCATGGGAGACCACAGCCCCCATTGTGCCCATGTCTTCTCCTTGTAGACCTCCTCAGACATTATCCTGATGTTATGTCTAGGAATGGGAGCACAGAGAAATTGGGTGATTTATTTGATGTCACAGAAAAAGCTGGTGGCAAAGCCAGGAACCAAATCCAGCTCTCCTGGTCTCAGGTTAACTGCATCTCCAAACTTTTCTTCTGCTTTCAGTGTACTTGGCCTTTCTCACATGTCATCCCACATCATGGGACAAATGCTATACAGTTACAGTCATGTAACTCTGATTTATTGATGACTGCCTGGCCATTTGGTTTGAGAGATGGTCTAGGAGAGGTTAAATAAGTCTAAGTCTGTTCTCTCAGTTCATTTACTTCTGTAATTGTTCTCACAGGAAATCAGGACAAATTAAAAACCCCATATTATTACTCAGAAATATTTAGAGGTGTAGGGCTATACAGATAAAGTGTATCACCATGCCCCTCAGAGACATATCTCACTGTCTTAACGAGATGTAGTCTGGACAGAAGCAACAGGTCTAGTCTACTTGCATTCTTACAAAGTGTCTGCTGTTAACAAGAATCTTCACTGAAGTCAGTGAGAATTTCGAATAAAAGCTGAGGGACAGACTGTCTTCTTCTTCACAGCGTGATTCATGCACAGAGCTGGCTCCTGTATCTCCAAAGGGCCATGGCTGACCTCCCTCATCATGCAGAGATCAGCACAATGCATCTCTGACCTCAGAAGGGGTGAAGCCAAGTAGAGGAAAAAACAGCCCAGGGGAGAAGAAGCTATTTATATTAAATCAGGGAACACATGCAACGCCATATGAGGCAGCTTATATGTAAAGCCTTTCAAGTCTTCCACTCCAGGGTACTTACATTTATGAGTATGAACACAGTAAACATAAAGTGCTATTTTATGTTCCTAATCCAAAAAATGACAGCACTTCTGAGATTATAAAATGTTATTGCCACTAAAAGGACTTTTTGTTTTGTAAGTTACTTCTGCAAAACAAACACAAAAGAGAAATCTTTGGTTTGCTGTGCGGTGGGTGAGTCAATGTTATCACCAAAACTGAATAAACAAGGCTTTATTTTTAAATATTAAAAATATAGCACACTAAACCCAGTATTTTACAAAAATGTTTGGGTTTATTCTTCTTTTGCAATACAATCACTTTTGCCTACTGTATCTTCATAATTTCTTTATTTCTCTGTGGCCTAACATAAAAATCAAACCAAAATATTAAGAATATTTATAAGGGCTGGTTATCCCCAAGAAGTCTGAACAATGGCTTTTGGGTTCTTTGTCATTTTCGGGTGAGTTTTCTAGTTCTTATTCAGGTAAAGCTGTGAATACACAATTGTGGGTCCCAGTTTGGCTTAGGGAGTGCAAATTAACAGCTATCTCAGTGACAGGATTTACAAGGGTATGGCTGAGCAGAGCATAGCTGAAGAGTTACCTAGTATAAAAAATCTTCTGTATTTTACCAGTATCCTTCAAAGCTGTGGTGGCAACTATGCAGGTGTTTTTATTGCCACCATTAGGTATTCCTCATGCGACTGTCTTGTGCTCTTTTCACCTTCTAAAGGCTGGTAAAGAGTAATATCAGCTGCCTTTAATCTCACCAATGTGATAGGTGACTGCAGCATCACCTTGTTCCACACAAAAGTTAAAATAATAGTTCATTTCCCTTGGAGATTAATGTGCTTTTCTTGCCATGTTTAACAATTCTAATGTCTTTTACCACTTTTCTTTGTTTCAGGAGCTGTGAATATGCATTGCCTACTTTCCATCTTCTATTGTAGCACCCAAGTATCAAAGCATGCAATATGAAGTGGGTGAAATTTAACCCCTTCAAAAAGTGCAAAGGAAGCAGGTTAGAACAGGATCCTGAAATCCATAAGGAGTGAGTGGAGGTGTTTGGGACAGTGGGAGGGTAGATATAAAGGAAAGAAAAAGGGTAAGGAGGAAACATTACAGATATGTCCACTGTTTAGGATTATTTTAATAAATATTTACCATCAGTTATTACACTAAATAGCATATTTGAGCCCTTGTGCTGCTAAAAATTTTCTCTCAGCTAATGTAATGCAGCAATGTTTAGCAATTGTTGATTTTTAGTGGCATCCACTTTCATAGTTGGTCTTGTGCGATGGTTGGAATAAGTACATACTGCTTAGATATACAAACAGCCTGTATGTTCAGCATATATTCTCTGTTGTGTTTTGAAAGAAAAGATTTTATTGTATGTACCACATAGAAAAAACTTTGGATTAATCATATGATATTGTAATCATGGTGTTCAAGTACTTCTAAAAGTCACCAAGAGAAAGAAAAGACAGACTCACTTTGAAAAGAACAGATTTGCTGATATCGTTCTATACTGCCTGCTCCTTGCTAGAGCTATAGAAAACACTTGGCAGTAAAAGCAGCTACAGGTTTTTATTCTCTTCTACCCAATTCAAGAGATGCTTTGGCTTGCATCTTGAAAAAGCAGACAGTTACAAGGACATTAAAAGTCTGGGACTGAATAATGAAGAGGAAACTTCAAAAAGGACCAGTATTAATGTCTCTCAGAACACCAGATGTCAAGAACAGAGCTGGGCAAGACATATCCAAACATATTTGAACATGACACAGTCTGCCTGAGTGGGCTTAACTGTGGCTACAGCCGAGCCTGCTGGTTGTGGCAGCCATTAGAAACCTTCTCAATACACAGAAAAAAATTGCACGGAGAGGGAACCCCATTTCTTGGGGATTTCCAGAAGCCCCTGTTTTAATTTTCTTGGATTAGCATTTTTCATTAATTTCATCTGAAATACCTATAAATGGTATATTAATATATTTCCCATATAAAACACCTCTGAAGGCAGCAATTTTTTAGTAAGTCATACACAAGCTATAATTCATACAACATTATCATGCCACAGAAATGGTTGCCTTTTAATTACATTACAAATCTAATTTATTTCTTCTTGACATATTATATGGCTAGTGAGTGCAGCCTGATCACACCAAGGAAATGCAGCCAGCCCAGCCAAGCCTATCTGCATGGAACAGCAACACAGCAACACTTGTGCCTTCACCTATCGACAATTTAACTTGCTTCTTAGAGGGCGTGAGGCACTTCTCGTTTGAACTGTCAACAAAACGCTTTTCAGATGGTAAAATTCCGGTCTTGGTGATCCTCTAACATAAAAGGCACAAAGAAAATGCCACTTTATCTATACATCAGCTATGCTGTGGTCCATATAGCTAATCCCACAGAATGCCATATTTCAGGCAGAGCCTTAACCTTAGTGGATGTGCAAGGTTACGTGACAGGAATGCAAACACCCTGCTAAGTCTTAAAGCCAGGGCATTTCTCAGGTGGTAGGACTGCAATTTAAAACTCTTATTTCTTCATTCTGATGATGACCTTGCTGATCGGCACATGATGTATGATTTTGGTACATGTATAATTGAGAGGCATGGGAAGAAAGAACTCGTCTGCCCTTTCAAAAAACACACAGACAAAAAAGAATTTTAGTACAATATTAGTTCTTTAATATATACAGTGTGAAGAGTTCATTTCAGGAAGCTTTAAAAAGCACATTACACAGAAGATTCATTGCTGAAAATTTGCTAAGAGGTTTTGGTAGTGCAGGCAGAAGACATTGTTACAAAATGTAAATAAAATATACTTAGTAAGATGGCAGAGGAACTCTCTGAATGAAATTCCTCTAGTGTAGCAGCTCATTCAAGGTTTATGACCACTCAAGTTCTGCCTAAGCCCCCAGCAGAGAATTTCAGTCTTTGAGATCTCATCTAGATTTCAGAGACATGCAGAGACCTGTCCTGGAATTTGGAGACCAGGAGAATGAAAAAAGACACGTCAAGTCCATGGAATAGCTTTTAAAAATGCTTCTTTCATCCACTCCCCTTGGCTAGCTTGATTGAATGGTTTAAAATCACTTATTTAATTAACACACCTAGTTGCTACTGCCTGGCCATGCACTGCTAGTGGCTTTTTTTTCTTCTTTTTTTCTCCTGAGAAATTAAGCCTTTTTAACCAGAAAACCCAATGGAAAAAACCCTTGAGTCTTTGCCCTGCCCAGCCCCTTTTCAGGAGTTCACCTGTTTGCTTCTGTCACGTTTGTTTGTTCTGCAGTAAATTCATCTCAG
Organism: Streptopelia decaocto; assembly: GCF_964273445.1. Taxonomy (NCBI): domain Eukaryota; kingdom Metazoa; phylum Chordata; class Aves; order Columbiformes; family Columbidae; genus Streptopelia; species Streptopelia decaocto. Next base: position 192,399,288 of record NC_138663.1, on the reverse strand, counting down.
GGATAGTTCCTTTAGCAAGTTACTTATAAGTTTTGCCACTATCTGAAGCAGCACTGAACCAAGGTCTCTTGGGGAAAGGCAAAGCACAGAACATTTTTAAATTCTGTTACCTTTTTTGCAGGTAAAATGAAAAAAAAAAAAAAGACATTACTTAATTGCAGAAAAGATATTTTATTTTCCAACCTTAGCAAGGAATATATTAACAGTTTGGCATCTACTCTGCTGATAAGAAAATAAAATCGTATAAGCCTAATGACTCTTGCCCTTAGTTTTTAGGAGACAAACTGAAAAGAATGAAAACTGAATAAGCAACTCCAGATTTTATTTACCATTTTGTCTTACTCTGTCACTGCTTCAAAACAGAATGAAGTGGAATTACAAAGAATGAAATTCTCACTCAGGGTAGAGGCTGCTCCCCCTGCCCCCCAGGACCAGACATTTTAGGCACCAGGGCTGGACTGCAAATGTCCCAGCCCCACTCTGGCCACCACACAGGTGGTCTCACTTTTCTCCTCTCCTTTTCCTCCTACCCTGAAAGCTGCTGTGCAAGATGCTTCCCCAGAGGCTGGTGAAACCCCCAAACAACTTCCTCAAAACCTGCTCCTAAAGTCAGCCCACACACAGCACAATCAAGTCACTTCCATAGGGTCCTCCACAGTGGCCAGATTTATTAATATTTGGTCATATGAGTATCATATAGCTATTAATAGGCAGGATGAGCATAATACAGAGAAAGCAGCACTGAGGGTACAGTCCTGAATATAAGGCTAACTAAGTATTATGGCACCAGTAGTATTTGAGTTTAGCACTCAAGTCCTTGCCAAATTGCATACACTTCTTCATGTCCTACAACTTAGGCATTTAGTTCTCTTCCGTTTCTCATGAGTTAATAAAATCAGAGACAGTAGTCTCCCAGGAAGAAAAACCCAAGAAAATAAGTACCACCTGAGATGTTCTTATAAGGAAACAAGGCTATTCCAGGAATATAAAGGTTCTATTGCCCTTTCTTTCGTGAGATGCCAAAGACTGTCTACACAGCTTGGTGTCTGAGCTCCCTATCTTGAGAAAAGTCCTGGCACACCTGGTAGCACGCCTACTCACATTGTCATGGCTGGGGACCTGAGCTGAGCTGAAAGCTGGTAAATGAGAGCTGAAAAGTGGGAAAGACAAAAAGCAGATTCACAAACTGCTACTCAGCCATGACTTATTCTGAGATTAATGGGAATTAATTTTGGGGCAAAGACAAACAAGCTGGATGAAAACCCAGAAATGTAAGCTACTCCTGTCCAGGGATGGATGGTTTCATCTTGACAGACCTTCTAAAAGCCAGAGGTCTATGCCAAATGAATTGTCTTCAATCACTGCATGGAGAACAGGGACAGGGAACAGGGACTTCCAGAGGGTGATTCATCCCATCCCATCCCATCCCATCCCATCCCATCCCATCCCAGATGTATTACCTTGGGGTAGTGCCTGTCTCCCTCTGTTGTCTCTGAGGAGGGTCTAGACAACTAGGTCACAAGCCCACTCTCTCTCCGGTCTTAGTTCACCTGTGCTTAATTGTGGACAAAGTTGATGTGGTTTAGATGTGACTACGAGGTGTTTTATGGCACTACTGTGGTCTAAGGACTATGCTGAACTGTCCTTTCAGAGATACCCTACAGCTTGAATGCTATGTACACATTAATTCTCCAGTGAGCTGGAGCTTGGCAGGGACCAAAAAGAACATGTTCAGTGTACAGCTTCAAATTGCACCAATGCTTACAGAGTTCATCTGCAAACTTACTGAAATACTCATGCACAGAAAAAATAATCTGACTCCATGCTCAACAGATGTACCTAAATGGTAAAGCTGATTTTGCTGAAGGAATTACGAAGTCCAGTTTAAAGATCAGTTTGTTTGGATTGGGATATTGTTTAAAAGTCAGATGGCTTTCAAGTCAGTGAATGTTTTGTTTTTAGTAGAGATTTTATAGATATGACTTGCATGAAAAAAGGCTTTACTGAGCTTCTCTTTCAAAAATTTGTTTGCTTTATATTCCTTTTACTAAATGGGGTCAGGAGTAATCTCAACACCTCAGATAATATTAATGAAGGTGTTAGAGTTACTCTTATGTAAAATTTGTATAAAAATAGCCTAAAAAGAGAACAGAGATCTGTAAATCGCCTCAGGACCACTTCAAGCATGGTTCAATAGGCAGATGATGCTGCTGTCACACTGGTCTGTAGTGCTATGGCATCTTTTTAATAAATGTAGGTACAACCTGCTCCCAGTATCCAGTGGTCAGGACACTGAAGACAAAACACAGTTAGAGTGGCTGGGGGCTGTCTGAAGACCATGTAAGTCAGGGGAGTCAGATTCATTTAATCTAGCTTTAGATGTCTAAAAGCTGCAGGTCTGGTTTAAGGTGGTGGTCTAGTCTGCTCTATAATCAGTGACAAGAGGGGGACCTCTCCAGAGTTAAGCCAGTTTAGACAGTTATGTTGCCATAGGATGAACCCCATCACAAATGCCTGTGCCACCCATTTGGAAGAGGTGCCTAACTTTTCAATGACTGAGAGAAATCTTCCCACTAAGATGAAAGAAAATTGATATTGTTCCAGAGACTCAGAGGTTCTACCTGCAAGTCACGAATGAGGGTGAGTGCAATTATTGACCCAAATGGCTATCAGGATGCTAACAGGGTGCCAAGGCAGCTTCCAGGTGGGGAAAGAATGATTTCGCCTTCTTTGAAAAAGTGTAACTCCTGTACATCAGCTGAAGGGTTAAAAGTCTAACCCTTGCAGAGACAAGAATAGTGGATTTTTCAAAAGGCTTAAGAACATGGAAAGGGCAGATTACCCTGTTGTCACCTTTTGCCCACTCCCTTTACCAGGTGCTGATGTGAAGTAGAATTTATCTGAACATGAGGATTAATGTAATGGCTGCTTTTATTCCTCAGTACTTTTTCTGATGAAATTTGATCACTCTTCTCCACATTCCTGTTCCTCACCTGCTCTGGGAGGCAAACACAATTATTTGGAAACAAAAGCAGTCCAGGCCAAAAAGCTCAGACAATATCTCACATGAGTTCTCACCAATACTTCTCTTATTAAATACAGTTAATTCCATTACAGTCTGGTTTTGGTCAATGGGAAAACCAACTTGTTTCTAATTTTTTTCAGTACTGTTTTTGTAAGCATCTTCATTGCTTTGTTTATTTATAGATATGGACTACACAAGACAATCTAGATAAAATATAAAATGTCTTTTGTTGTGGAGCGATAAGGATTACAAAATCCAGATTTTACTGTACTGAGACATCTTTGGAGGATTAATGTCACGATGTTATTCAGGATATTGCCTGAAATCCTTATCAAGAATGGACAGGCTGACCCAAGGCCTGTGTCTCATTTGTCCAGATCTGAGAAGAGGTTGGTGGGAGTGTCTTCCAACATACTCACCCAGATGTCCTTTTTATGAGAACCAAACCTCCAGTCAAGGGGGCTTCTGCATACCTTACATTCACCTAGATATGTCAAATTGCAACCAAAAATCAAACTGAGCTTAGAAGTGTTCCTGCATCCCTCAGTTCAGACATAGCTGACAATAACTGACATATCACATCATTTCCTGGGGTAGAGGCTCTCAGTCTTATATGCAGCTTGGAAATCACTGAGCACTGTTCCTAAAAGATTGCATGTTACAGAAGACATTCATGGTCCCCACACAGGCTCTCATGTAACACTGTACTGTAATACTTGCAGAAGCTTTTGTGTTGGTCTTTGCTTAAAGGTGATTTTGGAAAGTATCAGTTGCCTCAAAGGTGCCATTGAGACCCAAAACTGTAATGCAAAGTCAAATGAAGATGAAGGAATAAATTTTCCTTAAAATTTTTAGTCAGAAGGCCTCCACCAGAGTTACTAGCATCAGTGGCTTTAACAAGAAGGAACATATTTTGGAAGTGTGTTGCTGAGCAGGTTCCAGAACAAGGAATCCACATTAGCTGCGCATTTTCACAAGCTAGAGAGTTTTATAGCTGTGATGACTATTAGGTCTTCCTTGTATTATCTTTCCCATCCATTTTATTCAGAAATTGAAACAAAACAAAAATGTGTGATGTTCCATAAAAATATCTGTCAAGAGCAGATAAAACTCTCTAAATTAAATGCTGAAAAGCCTGTTATTACCCAAGTTAAAATACATATCAAATTCATTCACTTTAAGTGCATAAATACCTACGAAGAAAATACATATTTTCCTAACTGTTACGGCATAATAATATGAATTTTAATAGAAATACAAAACCACAAGAAAAATACTTAGGAACTTTGTTAATTTTAAAATTCAGTGTTATCTCAATTAACAAATCAGTTAATAAGACCAAGTCCAGAAGACTTTTATGTTTCTTTTACTGAGCTCCTGCTGAGGAGAGTATGATATTTGCTATTCAGAGATCAAGTAAGCACCCCGTTAATTGTACTAAAAGTGTATGAAGGGCATTAGATAGAAACATAGCCTGACAGGAAAATTAAGAGAAGCAATAGGATGGAAGCAACTGTCACCCTATTATACAGAATAGTAGCCTGCTATGCAAATGAGAGCAGCAGCGAGGAGGAAGTTTCAACACTGTCCAAACAATTTATTTTTACAGTGCTGTAATGACGAGCCAGCACAAGAATGACTGTGGTTGCAAACTGAGTTAGCATGAGGCACTAAGGCAGGCCAGGAATGTACCAAAGTACATCCCTGGAGCGTGTTCACGGCAGCAGCTGCTCGGCGTGTGCTGGAGAATTCCCAGCTTTATCCGTGATTGCAGTTAGGGATCGAAGGATCCTTTTTAGCTCACACTTGTATCGCGCTGCTTTTAGTGCCTGGCAGCAACATCAGAAACACCTGAACCCTCCATTACATGAGAGAATGAAATGCAAGGCACATATGGGGTCCACTGGCAGAAGGAATAAAGCCAGTGCTTGCATTTAGTGATGGACTTGATTTTCTTCCTGCTTTATCACAGAAAGTTTGGTGTTTCACAGTAAATATGAAGGGAGAGAGCCTGGGGAAAGGTGGATAAGCAAAAGATAAAAAGAAAATGTGTTGGGATTGAGGAAACTGCGTGTGTAGTAGCAGGAGGGGTTCCAGAGCTGCAATGTCACATTCCTGCTGTGGAGTTGCTTTGATAGCCACGGTCACAACAGGAGAGGAATATTTGAAATGAGGTGGTGGAGGCTGGGGATGAAGAAGATACGGTCCTTTGAGACTGGGGAGGAGATGTATGTTCATGGGAGCAAAGAGATACAGGAATTAAAGCCAGCAGAGGAAAACACACTTGTTATAAAAAGGTCTCCTGTAGCACTCAAGTCTGTGACTACTGAACTGGGAGATTTACCCAGTATAAGCAGATTTTTTTTTTTTTCTTTCCTTGTAGGAAGGTGAACTGGTGTAACCTGGCTATCAAAAAGTTTCCTTTGAAATCTCTTGGTGAGTGGTGCCCAGGTCAGCCTGCTCTCCTGCACAAAAGCTGCTCCTCTGGTGTCAGGCTGTGGGTGTGGTGTGGAGCAGGGTCTGCCCTTTCAACCTCCATGTGTTCCAGAAATAATTTGGGAAATGTGGAAGTTTTTCTTTGTCCTCAGCTCTGCGGTGGTTTGTAACAGAAGCCAACACATAGCAGTAACAAAAGGAAGCTGTCATGTTGATAACTGAATGCAAGTGTAAGTGCTCTCGGTCCACAAACAGCTTCATTCTGGTGCCATTCATCTTCTGAATGCGTGCTCAGATTTTACTTTGGCTCTTTTGTAGATGCTTGTTTTTGCAATTTGGACAGGTGAAACCAGCAAGTATGCAATTTGTGTAAACTAAGTGTTCTGTTAAGTGAAAAAAGCTTTAAAGTGTACTGGCTACAGCTCTGATTTCCACTCTAGCAACTCCAGCACCAGGACAGGACATGTGGATGGGTTCTTTATTTTGAAAGCAAGTTCCTTAAGAACAACAGAGTGATTTTTGAAAGGTGTGGATACATATGAATTATGATCTTTCTAAAAAAATCCCAGAAATAAAAAACAACCCAATGACCCAAAACCTCAGTAGCAAAAAAAATGACCTGTGAGTGAACTTAAAAGCTGTTATATTATTTTTTTAAAAGTAAGATGACAATCTGTTTTTCAAAATGGAGACTGTTATGTGGAAGAGATCTATGGGTGGACTTTTTTGCTATGTCTTAGTATTAGGAAACAACCCATCTGAAATTTTCCCACTCAGTATCCTGATAAAAAACAGAGAACTGGCATAGATCCAAAGGAATCAATGGGGATATATCAATTTGTACCTACTGCAGGTTTAACTCTTGATTTGTATTAAAGAGCTTCAACTCTGTGGACTACTGCTAAACACTCAATGGATGCAGTAAAATACCTCTAAGTGGAGATATAGAGCAAAGAAGATGTGGGGGAGTACTGAGCACAAGAACAAATGTGTAAGTGGCTTCTGCAATTATTGTCAGACAACCTCATGTCACCGAGAGCTGAACTTTGTTTGTTCAGGTACCTCTACAGCTTGCTCTGTCATGGAAAGGGAACTGTGTGACACCATCAATGACAGCAGTGACGGCTGTGCTGTGCAAGTCCCCAGCACAGCCTGGGAGGAGATGGTTCGTCCTGTGGGTAGCCCTTTCCAGTCCTGATGTTTTCTGGAGCAGTGGTGGTGAGCTCAGCTCTAATGCACTAGGTAGCATAATGGCCTGAACATTTTTATCTGAGTGAAAACAAACAAGTATTCTAAAAGTATTGGCCAAATAAGTTAATGTCATCCCACACAGGATTTCTAAGGAATTCTAGCAATTCTAGAGATAAAGATAAAATTAATTGGAACATTACCAGCTAAAGCAAGCCCAATTCCTAGTAGGGGAAAGTCTTATGTAATCTTGGTGATGATAAGGACAAACTGGGAAAAGGGTGAGAAACTGCACAACAGAATAAAGTCATCCCCCAATCCCCCATATAATGTGCTCCTTCTTACATCCACCCTTACAAGAGTGTATCTTTAAACCAGTTATTTCTCTACTAATGGGTCATTAACGTGGCCTGGAAAGAGGTAAAACTTTGACTTTGTAATTATTTTTACTTTGTCAGCAGAGGCAAACTTTGAAGAGATGAAGCATCAGGTTTGGTTTAGTTATCTGTACGTGACGAACAAGATCTTTATTCAGAGCTTTGTACTCTCCCATGTATTGTGGGTTGCTGGTGAAGCAGGGGTTCAAGACCTCTGTGAAAAAAAGCATAGAGTGGGAGCTGGATAGCCTGAAGGGAGATAAAGTCCTGCTTCACAAGATGGTTTTCAAAGACTAAAGCAGCACTTTAACTCACGTATCTATTATCATAGAATGACCATAGATAGTCTAATCAGAGAACAGGATAGCTTTAGCCTTACAGGCTGTGAAGTCTTCAGCCAGAATGGTACACACACACACACACACTGATGTCTACTTTAGTTCATGCAAACCAGGATTTAACCTCTCAGTACACTAATAATGAAAACTGCTTGAAGCTCTGCCTCCTGCGGATTTTGTGTCACACCACACCATATAGGGGTTTGGATGGCAGGACATTTTTACCATAAATCTCTCTGCTTATACATTTTACAGGGTGGTCCTGGAAAGACCAAGGGTGTGTTGGCACAGCAGTGTTGTGTTGTAGCACCAAGTGCCTGGTGTAGGGAGAGGGAGGGATGGCATTTTCTGGGTTTGCTTGAGAGGTGAGAAGTGCTCTCTGTATTTTAAAGTGTGTTAATTACTGGGCCTGTTACTTGGGACAAAAGAAGGAATTGTCTATAAAATCATAAAGGGTGTGAGCAGGCAAATATGGCAGAGTTCACAGAATCACAGGATCACAGAATGGTTAGGGTTGGAATGGACCTCTGGAGATCATCTAGTCCAACCCACCTGCTAAAGCAGGTTCACCAGAGCAGATCACACAGGAATGTGTCCAAGTAGGTTTGAATGTCTCCAGAGAAGGAGACTCCACAACCTCTCTGGGCAGTCTGTTCCAGTGCTCTAACACCCTGAAAGTTTATCCTCATGTCTAGATGGAACCTCCTATGTTGCAGTCTGTCCCTGTTGCCTCTCATCCTATAGTTGAGCACCACTGAAAACAGTCTGGTCCCATCCTCTTGACGTCCACCCTTGAGATTGATAAGATCCCCTCTTAGCCTTCTCCAGACTGAACAGACCCAGATCTCTCAGTTTCTCCTCATAATAAAAGTGCTCTAGGCCCCTAATCATCTTTGTAGTCCACTGCAGGACTCCCTCCAGTAATTCCTTATCCTTCTTAAACTGGAGAGCCCAGAGCTGGATACAGTATTCCAGATGTGGCCTCATGAGGGCAGAGTAGAGGGGGAGGAGAACCTCCCTTGACCTGCTGGTCACACTCTTCTTAATACACCCCAGGATACCATTGGTCTTCTTGGCAACAAGAGCACATTGTTGACTCATGGTCAACCTGTTGTCGACCAGAAACTCCTAAGTCCTTCTCTGCAATGCTGCTTACCAGCAGGTCCACCCCAGTAACTGAAGTATGTGAAAAAGAAATAGAAATGGCCTAATTTCTGTACTGTGAATAAAATATCAAGGGTAGTTTTATTTCAAGAAGCAGGCCTTAGGTCTGGAGTGAGTCCATCAGTAATAACTAATTTGGACTCAGGTTTGAAAAGGTAACAAATGAATAAATGATCAAATAATTAATTCAATTTAGTTCAATACAACATGATTCTATTTACTAGCAATTTAATGGTGCTATGCTCATCTTTGCACGTTCCTTATGCTGGCTGCTGATTTTTTCTGCTTCCTTTTTTGTTGGGTTCTGTGAGGTCATCCATAATCATCTACATGTATCTAAATGATGGCATGATATTTATTTATTGTCAGTAATTTCTTTGCCAAAACAGAAAATAGCTGTAGACTTAAAATAGATCCTTGCATTATTCCTCATGGTCTTTTCAAACTCAAGAAGCTGGAGCCATTAATAGAGCCAAACTAAAGTGCATGTGACTGATAAAACTGAACACATACAACAGAATTTGTGTGATACTTAAAGCCTGTAGTTTTAATGACAAAACAAACCAATAAATCATTTCAAATGATTCATATAAACATGTAATATGAACATCTATTTACTTGTCCAAACCTTGAGAAAAGTCATTTGTTACTTTGAGCAGTGCAGTAGTTGCTGAGTGCCTTGCTCTGCCTTCAGATAATGATGTATGAACCAGATTCAGTGGAAATGCGTTGGATGCTGTGAATGTGTCTCCTGGATTTTGACTCTCATTTGGCCCCCCAAACTGCTTGCAAAGCATATTCTGATCATTAAATACAGCTATTTCTTTAGATGTTTAAGGGAATCTCAGTTCACCTGGTATTTCTGGTTGTTGGAAAGGAACTCTCTGCCCTCCAGACATCACTTCTCACAGTAGTGACCACCTGCTTTGCCACAGCCAAAGCCTGGTAGAAAACCAGCTTTTGTGCACAGGTGTTGCCTAACAGTGAACACATTGTCTCCCATCTGACTTCAGTCATGATGTAACAACTGGAGCTTTGGCAGAAGTAATGAACTTCTGCTCCTTCATAACAATAGATAAAGTGAAAAAAAAGGACTGCTTTACTTAGGTGCGTTATTTAGCCAGAACTTCAGGTAGAGTGAAACAACAGAAGAAACATTTTCTCTTCCTCATCTGTTAGTGACAGAAAAACACCACAGCTACAGAGAGAACTTCACAGAAACTCACCACTGCAAAATTGCTTAGAGGTACTTTGGGAGTCTCTACATGAATACAAAGCAGAAATCTGATGAATTTCAGAAATTATTATAAACAATATTTGTTTAGAAAAGGACACCCACACTGTAACAAGGAATGCTGAATATTTCCTTGGAGCGGCTTAGAGACTGGCTTCTCTTTCCCAAGGATCCTCTGCTGTTAGAAAGTGCATATTCACAGGTGGAAAGTATTAAATAAGATGCAACATCTCTGTATTTTTTGCCTTTGGCGGTAACTTTGGACCGCAGGGAGGCTGATTGAATTCCCACACAGGCCCTTCTGCTTGGCCATGCCCTGTCTTCCCCAAGCAGGGCTACACCTGTTGCTGCAGCGGCTGTAGGGTGCTACCCAGTGACAATGAAACCTCTGCCTGTTTGGTAGAGGAGGAGTGATGATTTGAGGATGCCTTCAGCATTCATATTGACAGGTGAGGCACAGAACACCAGACTGCTAGAAAAGCAGGCTGGGCACGTGATTTTGTTGTCGTTCATATGGACACAGTGTTGCTGTGATCTTCCAAGTTACAGTCTCCTTTCCAGTGCAGATGCAGATGCCTTTTCATTGCAGATAGAGAAAGCATATAATAGTTTCAGAAACTGTAAGTGTAGGCTTAAGTCAGTGGTGTTTGCTAACTAAGGACTGTCTCTTAAATCTCTTTGGTACTTACCCGTGGTACTGATGATACTTCATGTCTTTACCTGTTTTTAAAATGTCAATTTTAGCATTGCATCCATTAACATAGAAAGATTTCTCTTGCTAGAGGATATGACCAGCAGTTTATTCCTGCAGATAAAATTATTGGGATCCTCTGGATTATGCTGTGCTGAAGGATACATGAAGGACTCTGTGACAGAAGGAAGCACAGTTGGCTCTGTTAGACTGTTCCTGCTCTTTCTTTTTTTTTTTTTTTTTTTTTTAACTAAGCTATTTCTGTTGCATCTTATTCTTGACAACATCCCTGAAGTATTTATGACCAAAATTCTTCGCACATGATTACTAACTCTTGAAAAGAGTCTCTTTCTCAAGAGACCTTTAGATAGCTGGCATGGCTGACCACAAAGGCAAGGCAGAAATTTCATTCAGAAATCAAAGAAAAAAGACTTGAAAGAGAAACCTAAAAGGAAAGGAAAAAGTCAGCTTGAGTATGCTTTGCATGGGCCTATTTACTTCACATTTTATTTGTACTGGGTACCATGAGGAACAGTACTGAAGACTGCAGTGGAGCTCAAGGGAGATTTTTAATTCTTCCCTTGAATCTCAGAATTGATTTTTTTTGTGAAAACAGGTATCTCAGGACTCTCTGGGTAGCTCCTAGCTTTTTACCACATCTTCCTTTGTTTTCACACTGTCAACTCTCTTATTCCCAGACCCAGAAAAGCTGCATGACTTTCATTCCCTAGTGCATGAATTGACAATTGAGCTGTGCCAAATTTCAGCCTGCGTGAATACATAGGAACCAATTATCTCGTCTGCCATGTGCTGCTGTGCTCTTATTTACCAGCGTATGAGCTAATTTTGGTGGAGGAGGCAGGATTTTACAAAATCTTGAAGTTTATAGGCTGAGGCAGCAGAGGGTTCTGTCCCGGAGTCCCACTCCTTAGTCTGTGGTTTCACCACCCAACCTCCCAACTTTTTCAACTAAACAAACCAATTGCTTTCATAAATGTGTAGTAGGCAAGATCTATTGATCTGCCTTACTGTTTTTCTTTTTAAATTGAAATATTTACTTTTCACAGTAAAACGACACTTTCTGCCTCCCTTCCATACTCAGAGAAACAAAGCATGAGATGCCTTGCCTTAGGCTTTTGGAGATCATGTGGAAATGAAGGCAGAGACTCCTAAAATCTCACTGTAGCATGATATCTGGGAAGAGATGAAAATGGGTGTTTGGCCATTTCAGTATATCTTCCTGTGCTGGAATGCGGAAAGGCTCAATAACTGCACTTCTTAAAAGCTGATGCACAAGGAGGCTGGAAAGGATGCTGCAACACAGCCAGGCATGAGCTTGTTTAACCTTCTCTACCTGCACTTTCACATCTGCATGCAGCTAAACAGAAATTCTGCTAAATCACTCTGTCCTGACTGAGAGAACTGTGAAACAGCAGTTGCCCTGAAAAGCAGCAGAAACTCCTTGAATATCAATACGAATGGGCAGAGCCATCTCCTTTACATACTAGTAAGATGTTGGAGAAAGCTGCTGCATTGCCTGTAAGAGATGTCAAGTTTGGTTCTACTCTCATTTGCACCAAGGTAACTGCATGAATTTTGTAAAGTTCACACTTGATTTACACCACTCAAACTCCTAGAAGGAGTTGCCTTAGGCAACTTATTTCCATGATACAAATCCAACAAATTTGAAAGCTGGATCACCCAATATCTCTTTTCACCAATTCAATTTGCATTGCCAAACCCAGAAATTTCTGCCATTTCACTGTAGAAGAAACCTCAACAAAACTGTGTGTTTGCTGGAAACCGTGACCTGAAACCCTGGATCAAATACCCAAGACTCATGTTAGCTCCATACAGCTCTTTATAGTGGTCCCTGATGAGTTCAAATAAAGTTAGTAAATGGTGAGGTCTATCCAGTGGCTCTCTGGGAACTGTATACAACTCCTGCCTGGCAGATGGACCATATGGAGTTAAAGCAGAAGGGGAGTTTAGAAAAGGCAACTGGGAATTAACTGGGAGCCAATATGTCATGAGCTCAGCTAGTCAACAGCAGAGAAGAATCTAGCCAGAAACTTACCATTTTCTTATTTTTCATCCTTTCCAGGTTAAAGATAGGGTAAAAAATGAGTAAGCTCCCTTACTGATAGGATAAATGCAGAAAAACTGCCTCCTAAGAAGTCTCAGTGCAGTCCTGTTTACAGTGAACTGAAGATCCAGAAAGCTCTGGGGTAAATCTCTTTGTCTGAGGGTTATTGCACTCTGAACATTACTACTATTGTAGTTTTCAAGTTATTAACAAGTAGCAGAACACATGCAGAAACTAATTTTATGTTCAATTTATGCATGTACCTAACTACAATGAAAGTATAAAATAAGCTGAGAATGATTAATAAAATTAATAACTTGATTTTGTTATTTTCTGAAGCAGTAATTTCAACTTGTGGGATAAATTCTGTTCTCAATTCTCACTGAATTCACCTTTCTCCAATTTAGGCTGCTGTAACTGAGCAGAATTTGCTCACTATGTTTAAAATAGAGACAGAAATTACTCATAACTAAGACACTTCTTCACTACTATTCACGCTCATTCCCTTAGCACTGTTGTTGCAGTTGTTTGTTTTCTATGGTAGCAAATAAACAAATTAACATAAACATTATTTGGTAGGATATTCTATTTAAAGGCATTGAGACCATGGAGAAAAAAAACATTAATGATGAAAACTGCATGAAGATCTACCTCCTGCAGACTTTGTGTCTCTTCTCTGTGATTTAAGCAACCGCCCTAAATTATTCTCAAGGTTTCCAGACCAATTTTGTTCAACCTTTAGTTAAAGATCGCTTCTAGCAGGCAACCAGTTTTATTAATCGCTTGGGTGGTCATATAAGCCAATGTGCTTTGTACACATATGTTATGTAATAACTCTACTGTGACTGTAAAACTGCTGCACATTTTATTATATGGTGACATATAGGCAGGAGACAGGACATTATGGCTGTAGGGGAAGCGTATTTCTTGTAGCCTAGAGCAGTGAATGAAACTGATACTTGGGATTTAGAAGGAAAACGCCATCACCTGAGGCAAAATTACAGTGTGGTGCCACTTTGCCTTCCCACCAGTGTTTCTGCAGGGAGATCTGCAGTGCAGCCTGCAATTCCAGCCCACCAGGGCTAAAAACAGGTGCCTGGCGCTTCCATGTTGCAGCACTTCACATCTCGCAGGCACAGGGGTGCTGGGGGTTGCACCAAGAGGCTGGCACTCTTGCAGGAATAAAATATCTTGCTCACTGATTTCAGGAGTGATGGTGCTCCTCCAGGCACCCCTCCAACTCCCCACTGCCCCCAGCATGGATGGGGAGCGGGGGGCAGCTAGGGTGGGTGCAGGGGTGTCGGGGCAGTGATGTCTCTGGAGGGGCAATATGTTTGTCTGTGTTTCCCTCTGGCCATGTCTGCCCAGGTGCTGCTACTGCTGCCTCAGAAGCAAATTGTTGGGTGCGCTGGGTGCAGCTGTTCCTCGCCTGATGTCAGCCCGTGTGTGCCAGCTATAGATGGGTGAAGTAAAAACAGCCCCTGCTTTCCTGTTTACTCACTCAGGCTTCCTCTGAGAAGTTCCTGAATAAAAACAGCTGGGCTTGACAAAATAAGCTTTCTATTTATTGCATTGGGAGTGAGCATGGTGATGGTGGAAAGGGGCTGGGTTGACCTAAATCGCCCGCTCGTGGCTGTGGGCGGTGTGACACAGGGTGGCTTTGCAGAAGGGGGCTGCTTGTGGCCCGGCTGGTGCCCTGGCCATGGGTGCAGGTGTAGCCTGTGCCCTGCCACACTCCATCACACTTACATCCCCCTTTGTGGGAGATCAGGAAAGACAAAAAGGTTGTTTTACTTGCTTTGTGGCACCCCAGGCTCCTTCCTTCTACCCCGAGGATTTTTTCCCTTTAGTCCTTCCCATTTAGGCTGTTAAACTGAATTCTGGCTGTTTTCCAAGAGCGGTGAAGAAGGAAGAGTATTTTCAGATATGACTAGAGAGACATTTCCATAGATAGGAAGGATGTTGGATCCTGAATCTTAATAGTCTTTGGGGTCCGAGCTGTGACAGCTGGTGCTCGATAGTGCGCTATGGGAAATGGGACCTAAAATATTCTTAGAGACAAGGACACAGGATAACTTCAGTTGCAAGGGACCTTAGAGGTCATGTGGCAAAATTCCTGCTCAAACCAGGGCTAGAGAGAACATGAGGAAATGGAATGAAGATGCATCAAGGGAAGTTCAGATTGGACATTAGGAAAAGACTCTTCACTGAGAGGGTGGTCAGTCACTGGAATAGGCTCCCCAGGGGAGTGGTCATGACACCCAGCCTGTCTGAGTTCAAGGAGTGTCTGGACAACACTCTTAGTCATATGGTTTAGTTTTAGGTTGTCCTGTGAGGATCAGGGAATTGGACTTGATGATCCTTAGGGGTCTCTTCCAACTTGAGATTCTCTGTGATTCTAATTTATATAATAGATAGGTCTGATTGCTTGGAGTCAAGATGCATTTTTAATAATTCAGGGGACAGCGATGCCACTACCTCTCTGAGCCCCTGTTCCACTGTTGCACCACCCTCACCAGACCCAGTCAGATTTTTCCTTGTTGCAGCCACCAACTGCTGCTTCTTGACCCTTCCTGTGTTCCTTGGAGAAGATTGTGAGTCTGTCTTTTCTAAAACCTCCCTCTAGGTCATTCAAGACAGCAATGAAACCCCTCCTTAGTCTTCTCCAGGCTGAAAAAATTTATCTTCTTTCAGTCTCTCCTCAAACATCAGCTGCTCCAGCGCCCTGACCTCTGCTGAAGATATTACCAGCTTGCAGAAATCTCATACTGAAGAGTCCCCACCAGGTGGGCTTAGTACTCCAGATGGAACCACAAAAATGCCATACAGAGTGGGATACCTCTTCCCTCAGCCTTCTTGCTACTGTCTTGACAACACAGCCAATGTATGGTTAGTCTTTGAAGGGTACACTGCTTGCTTCTATTTAACTTGTTGTCTGAGCCTTTTCTTGCAGAGCTGCTGCCCTGCCAGTTGATCCTCAGCCTGTTCTCCATCAAGTTTATTCTTCTCAGGTACAACCCTGTACATTTTTCTGTCACATTTTGTGAAGTTCTTGTTGATTTGCTCTTCCAGCCTGCTGAGGCCCCTCTAACAGCAGCCCTGGTCTCTAAAGTATCAACCGTTCCCCATCCAAATTGATGTCAGCCTGCTGAGGGTGCAGTCCATGCCATCACCCAGGCTGTTGAAGATGATAGTGGATATCAGCCCTGGTATCAGTCTGTGAGGAATGTTGCTGGGAATTTGCCAATGGTCCTCATCTCTCCAGCTTGTCTCTAGCAGTGCTATGGGACACCATGTCAAAAGCCATGTTAAAGCTGAGAAAATAGCATGTGGTGCTCTCCGTTTGTCCATAAAATAAGTTATCCTATTGCAGAGGGCACAGTTTGCACTTGTTAAATCTACGCTGGTTGTTCTCAGTCAGCTGCTTCTCTTTCCTGAAAATGGCTTCAATGAGGATTTCTCCATAACCTTTAGAGGGACTAAGGCAATGTTGACTATACTGTATTATGCCTTCTCCTCCATTTTTATAAAGTTATGTTTGCCTGGTCGTAATGTTCTTTATTTATAGGAACTCTTAATTTTTAGTAGGCTGGACTCACATGTAAATATGAGGGCTAAAACTTAGGTGATCCATCACCTATTCCTTAGAGTCTTAGAGTCTTAGTCCTTAGAGTTCCACGTTCACTAAAAATGGTCATTTCTGATCTTTGGTGTTCATGGAGACACAACTATGTATAGAAGACAAATAGTCTTCCATTTCTTAAATTACCAGAGGCAGGACAGTATCAGAGGAGTGGAAAAAATGAAAAAGAATTATATAGGACAGAATTCATGACTATATCTGAAAATCAGATTACAGTTGCTTAAAACTGTACATCCTGAATGAGGTCTTTAACTATTGAAGCAGTTAAATGTGTGTTCAAGTTAAAGAGTTTATGCAGTGCAGTTGATTTAAAATTAAACACTTACTAAAACATTTTTCTGGATTAAAGCCTTAAACTTAAAACATGGGTCTAATTTTATAAATCAGAGCCTCACACCTGCAGAAGGACAGCCCCAAAAAATCAAAATTCTTTACCATTTCAACAGGACCAATACTGTTAAAAGAATTTAGTAATAGGTCCATTTTAGTGTATATAGGCCAGTCAGTAGAGGACAACAACATGCTCACTCATTTACAGGAAGTCAGGTGGTCAATTAGAAGAAGAAAGTATGTTGGAGGTTTTTGTTGTTGTTTTTTTTTTTTTAAATATATCTGGACTGAGAAAAAAAAGGAAAAAAACATGTTCCTCTGCCTGTTCTATCTGAAGCTAAAGTGTGAAAGAAACTTCTGCAGTGCTGCCAGTTTTGAAAAATCAATTTCAAGTGTGTATAAGGTGGCACAGGACATGCTGTCCCCACATGATCAGATGGCCATTCAGTGGGCCAGAGCTAATTGCACAGTTGAACTGAATCAATTAAAATGTGAGAAACATTTATGGAAAAAAAAAATCCTTGTAAATTTTTTTTTTTTTCCATCTTGTTGCTGTATTTCATTGTTCATTTGCTGTTGTTCCAGGCACAAGCCATTTGGCTTACACACATGTCTGGCCCACATTCCTGCAAGAGGTCTGCATTTACTATGATGAGAGAGTCCATCAAAAGAAAAGGAGAGAGATGTGAAGAGAAGATTCTTGGAAATTTGATGACTGGAAAAATTACAGTTCTTGCCAAGGATTTTTCTGAGGACTGGAAAAAACAACAGGACTGGGACCAGCTATCTGTGGGGTAAGGGAGCTTTTAGTGTTGACGTCTTCCATTCCACAGAAAGACACAGATTCCGACCCATTAATCTCTGGTGGGGTCAGCAAGGTCTCCCGTTGTTCAGAGTGCATCGGCAGTCAAAAATATTCTCAAAACATTTCAATAGGATACATTTTGTGAAAGGGAAAAATGGCATGAGCATATGTTGTTTGAAAGCTCCATTCAAAACTTTTTTTAAAATGTCATTTGACAAATAAAAATATTTTTAGCACAGCCTGGTATTTGTTAAAACCTTAAGAAGCTGAACCAGGTGTAATGAGTACAAAGTTGGGAGTTGACAAAAAGCTGAAAGTCTTTCAAGTTGTAACAAATGGAGCCACTGAAGCTGCCACTAAATTTTACAGAGTATTTATTAGCAAAAAAGATAATAATTTTATAAAGCTAGACAGTGTGTGAAAATAGGCTCTGATTAAAGGAAGAAATTACTTGGAGCTATGGTAAGAAGAAGTTTCTAAACACCTTGGTCTCCTCATTTCATGGAGAACATAAAATTTCACCTCTCCCTGCAGGTAAAGAAACATCCCTCACCTGACTTTCAAAATAACTGGTTGATGACCTTGCACAGGCAATTGAGCCCCACAATATGTTGTGGAGTCTCCTTCTCTGGAGACATTCAAAACATGCCTGGTTGCGATCCTGTGCAATCTGCTCTGGTGAATCTGCTTTAGTAGGTGCATTAGACTAGATGATCTCCAGAGGTCCCTTCCAACCTCAAATATTCTGTGGTTCCGTAATAGCAAAGATGGATAATATCTCTTCTATGCCTGAGAGGAAGAACTGTAAGGAACACTGCTGATCCAATGTGTGCAAGTGATAGGAATCAGGCTCTCTGAAACCATCAAAAATCCAGACTGTTCTTGCCATTTAGACTATTGATATTTCAGTATCTTTTCAAACTTCTGCCAGTAGTCACAAGGTTTGGATACTTTCAGTGAGGTTTTCATGTACTCAAAGCATTCATAGTATTTTAGGAGCTGTGGTAGCTTCGAGTGAAATCACCAAATATTCCAGTATTTCTGATGAAAGTGTGTCATTTAATATAATTGGGCCCTGTCAGCCTCAAGCAGCACAGTATCATCATCAAGATTTTCTCTGCCATTAATTTCATAATGCAGGTGATAATTAGTTTTGCCTATAGGTTCTGTCAGTTTAGCAAATGTTTATTCATGTTGAAAGGTGTTTTACTGGCAGAGAGCTCAGAATTCAGACTAATCTCTATTTTCTATCGTTTTTAGCAAGTTTTGAGTAATTCTTTCCTCAGAACCACAATTATTCGTTTAAAAAGTCATACATGTACAGCTCCAACAGGGCATCCGATATCTTACAGACAGTACTCCAGAAGGTGCCTGCTAATCTTTTCCTGTTATTTTCTTGATCCTACAGTGTCTTGTACTGCTGAGGAAATGAGACAGTGAGCCAAAGCCAGCTCTTCAGAGAGCTGCCAGAAAAGATGCTTTGTCCCTGGACTGTGAAGATGATTTTTCATTTCCTGCTCCTGTTAAAAAAATGGTATCTCTGCACAGACATCTTGTTGGGCCTTCTCTATTTGATGCAATGGTCACACATGAACACATCAAGCATGCACAATAAGGTGCAGATAATTGTGTGTGCTTACCGCAGCACGGCAGGCCTTGCTTTAGTGCTGCAGTGCTCCTCTCACAGAATTTGGATGGCCTTTGCAGTGCAGAAGACAATGGATGACATTGGAGGACTAAGCTCTTTGACACAGAATCACAGATTCACACAGTCACAGAATGGCTGAAGTTGGATGGGACCTCTGGAGATCATCTAGTACAACCCCTCTGCTCAGAGAAGGGTTACCTACAGCAGGCAGCCCAGGACAGCGTCTGGTTGGGTTTTTAATATCTCCAAGGACGCAGACTCCATAACCTTTCTGGGTAACCACTCTGAGCAAATGTTCGACCTCTCTTACAGTAAGAAAACTGTTTCTCATGTTTAAGTGAAATTTCCTGTATTTCAGTTTGTGTATATTGCCCCTGTCCTTTCACTGGATATCACTGAGAAGAGCCTGGTTCCACCTTCTTTACCTCCTCTCCCTATCAGGTATTTATATACATAGATAAACTTCCCCGAGTCTTCTCTTTTCTAGGCTAGACAGTCCTAGCTCTCCCATCCTCTCCTTGTATGATAGATACTCCTGTGCCCTAATCATCTTTGTAGTCCTTTGCTGGAGTCACCCCAGTAGGTAACGGACTCTTTTGTACAGGAAGCTCTTGTTGGCCCATTTCTCCACCCTGCCAAGGTCCCTGTGAATGGCAGCACACTCATCTGCTGCATCAGCTTCTCCTCCCAGTTTTGTATTGTCTGCAAACTTAGTGAGGGTTCATTCTGTCCCATTATCCAGGTCTTTAATGAAGGTGCTAAACAGTATTTGCCTCAGTACCAACCCCTGAGATACTCCAGTAGCGACCGACCTCCATCTGAACTTCATGAAACTGATCACAAACCTTTAAGCATGGCAGTTAAGCCAGTTTTCCATCCATCTCACTACACACTCATCTAACCAGTACTTTAGTTTGTCAATGAGGATATTATGTGAGACAGTCTCGAACCCCTTGCTAAAATCAAGATAAACAACATCCACTGCTTTCCCCTCATCCACCAAGTTAGTCATTTAATCAAACAAGACTATCAGGTTGGTCAGGCATGTTTTCCCATTTGTAAATCCACGCTGACTACTTCAAATCACATTCTTGTCCTTCATGTTTGTAAATGGCTTGCAGAAGGATTTGATTCTTCACCTTCCCAGGGACCAAGGTGAGGCTGACTGGCCTGTAGTTTTACAGATCCTCCTTTTTGCCCTTCTTGTAGATGCGAGTGATTTGCTCTTTTCCAGTTACCCAGAACTCCTCCTGATTGCCATGACTTTTTACAGATAATTGAGATTGGCCTTGTAATGATAAGGGCCAGCTCCATCAGCACTTGTGAGTGTGTCTCATTAAGCCTCATGGGCTTGTTTGTATCTAGTTTGCTTAAATGTTCCCTAACCTCATCCTTCTCTACTGCTGTTAAGTCTTACTTCCGCCAGACTTTTCCTCTGGTATCAGGGTCTGGGATTGCTGAAGGGTCCTCTCACTAGCAAAGACCAAGGCGAAGAAGTCATTGAGAACTTCCATTTCCTTTGTTTCCAGGTCTCTTGCCCCCTTAAGTAGCAGGGCCACATCTTCTTTAGCTTTTCTTAAGCTGCTTAGATTCCTTGTCACCCTTTATGTCCCTCTTCAGATACAACTTTTAGTGGTCTTTGACTTCCAAAACTCTGTCTTTGCATACTCAGACAGTATCTCTGTAATCCTCCTTGGTCACCTGCAACACCTTTTGTATGCTTATGTGCAATGACAATTCATGTCTCCACCCCTCCCTTCTTCTTCCCTGTGACTTGGAAGACAGATAGCTTGGCCAGTGCCAGAATTGCTCAACTAAAGAAGTAAATGGCTTGCCTGTCTTACAAGGCACTTACTTTTAGGTGGCTACCCTACAATACAGAAGCAGAAGTTGCAGCTAGCAAATGAGTTTTGAGGTCTTGAGTAAAATAATTGCAGTTCCCATCAGTTACCAAGCACTGGATTTTGTCTTCATTAGCTCAAAGTCAGAATTTGAATGACTGTGTAAAGGATGCTCTTTTCCCAAGCTGAGAACCTGAATTCCAGATTTAAGCCCCAAACACATTTTTGGAACTTGGCAATAAATCCCCTGGAAAAAATCGTGTACAATGAAGCAGTGAGACAGCTTTAACTGTGGCAGAGATATTGAACAAAAGTGGCATGCAGAGGACATGAAGTGTGTGAATATTCCAAAGGCAATGCTAATACTATTGCTGCTCATTGTCTTTTGATACATCTTTGTTAAACTTTGAATAGCCTGTGATTTCACTGGAGGTAAAATCTTGTCTTGTTAGAACAAGTGGAAAATATCCTGCCTTGGCACTGCTCATGTTTTGGAGAGTCTCAGATTTTTCCTCCATCAACTTCCTTCAGAAATAGGATGCTATGCAACAAAGAGTCTGAATAGCAGTTATGACGTTTTCAATCTATGACTGTACTTGTTGATTCTGGGTTTGTTACTAACAAGGTCATTATTATGAGTATTTCTACAATGCCATGCAAAATGTAACCCATCCAACTCCAAAGAAGCAATTAGAATAAAAGAGTGATAAATACTTTCTATCATATTAGTTTGGGAAGAGCTGTCATTTTAATGCAGGCAAAGATGCCTCAGATGCGAAAGGGACCAACCAGATATGGTCAAGTCAGTGTAAAGAAAAATATGAAACAATAATAAAACATGAAATAATAATAAAGTAGAAAAGCCAGAGCATGGGTGACTTCACTTCCATGTCTGTACCCCATCTCACAAGTTGCCTGGCATCCCCCGTGGCAGTAAGGTAGAGAGAGAAGCAGTGACTGGTGGCCCCACCGATTCCACGAGGGCCGGTTGCCAGAGTGCCTTCTGGGCCGTAGATTATCTGCAGCTTCTGCTGCCACTTCAATTGCTGCCACCTAGTGTCACCTTGTGGGATGACAAATAGCAAAGGTTGCGTCTGTTTTCACTATGACGAGGTCAGAGAAGATGCTCCTCTTTTGCCTTGCATAGTAAATTGACCATAAATTGTGATTTCAGCCATGGGACAGGCTGGCTTCACACAGCTCTTGTCTCTATTTTACCTGCTAGCTGAAAGGCTGGAACAGTTATCCAGGAGTCTTGGACTATAGACACTCTTTTTTCCTAAAGGGATTTGAACTCATATCATCTATCGCCCATGAAAGTGCTCTCAGTAATAGGATAAGCACCTTCTGCTTCTAACTTGTTTCTGATGCTCGTCTAACCATATGTGATCACGTCTTTGCCACTTCTAGAGATGCCACCACAGTGACTTTGATTGCCTTCTCGGTTCTGCATTGTGCTAGTGATTTGGATCATGACTAAAGTAAATGTTTTCACAATTTTCCTGAGACCAGCAAGACTTCTGGTGTCCTCTTTCTCCTGCAGTACTCCAGAACTGTGACAGGATCAATCTAGTTCTTGGAACATTGATAAGGCAATTAATTTGCTCACTCTGGTATCCAGTTGCCAACAACATGCAGGAACATATTACAATGAAAGAGTTCTCTGAAAAAATCAGATGAGATTCTACTCTAATTATCTTAATAAATGGCCCAGTCACTTGATAATATATATATATATATTTTTTTTATTTATTTTTTTTTCTGTTAGAATGAGATTTTCAAAGACTACTTCTTTTTCTCGACCACAGAATTCCCAACTGATGAAGAATACCCACTTACGGGGAAAACCTGTAGGGTTTTTGGTAATGGATCCAGTGGAGTACAAGGGCAGAACCATGGCCCCTCAGGCACTATTTCTTTGACTGGAGTTTCTTAGGAACACAGATCCTGCGTGTGCAGTATTATATATCTAGATGTGTATTGTCTAGGATATTAGCAGAACTATTCAAGCACAAGTAAATATAGGAATGTTATGTTGAAAATCTCAGTTATTTCTAATTGATGAAAATATCCTGGTGTTTATACAAAGCTACACAGTGACTCACAATGAAATGAAGTCAGCAAAATACCAGACGTTTTTACATCCAAAACAGAGACAAGTGCCATATGTTCATAAAATACTTTTCTCCTTAGTAAATGTTTATGAAAAATTAATGGATAATTTCCAAAAAGAGAAACTTGTGTAATATTATTTTCAGATAACAAAAGTATTTTTCCTGAAATATTTTTTTCTTTTCATTTACTTCCTTTCATTGTAAATCAGATGACACATGAAGGTACCTACTATACCGCTCATAGATATATCTTTATTGTGCCTTGGTGCCTGACTATCAATACAGCAAAAAATACAGGAAAAAACATTTTACCTGCAGACTAGAAACTCCTGACTGTTACTATTTACTGGATCCAGGATCCAGTATCTTGGGTCAGTACCTAGCAGATGTTGAGTGTGGTGGAACCTGGTGTGGAAGACACTTCTCACATTGAAGTTTGGTCTTAGAAGGTACTGAATTAAATGGGAATTGAGCCCCCAGAGGACATGGTAAGAGGTACTGTTTCTCCTTCAATGATGTGGGAATTGGTAGAAACAGTTTTAGTCCTGATATTAAATATTCTTCTACTGAGCTTTTCTGCACTAACTGGAATAAGTTTCTCTGCTTCAATTGTTTGTGGATCTTTCAGTAATGAGGATACTAAGCTGTTAATCGATGCTGAAAATATGAACCAGAGGACGGGGCATATGATAGGGCAGAACAGATACTACAGGTAGGTAGTAAGCATTTGCTTTCTTTTACAATATAAAGACAAGGAATCATTAAATGAAACTAATAGGGGCAGTTTCAAAGCAAACAAAAGAAGATGACTTTATTGAGAAACACAGTTAAGCTGTGGAGCTCCTTGCCAAAAAAATACTGTGGCTGTTAGAGGTTATACATGGGTTCAAAGACAACTGAGCACATTCTTAGGAAAGATCTACCAAGAGCCATTAAATAGGTAGATCTGTTTCCAGCCAAGGAAATCCCAGCTGCACGTTGATGTTTAGAGAGTATGAAGTTTTACTCCATACGTGCCTTGTTCTTGTACTCCTCCCTAGGCATCTGTTGCTGGCACTGGATAATAGGCTGGATTGACCTGTGGTGTGAATAAGTGTATCTATTCTTAGGTGGTGTAGCTACAGGTTTGAATTTTGTCTTCCTGCCAATAAAGATGACAAAAACCAGGTATCACATTGAGTTCTGAGCAGTCCTCAGTAGCCTGGAGTGAATTCCAGGTAGCAGGAGAAATGCAGAATGTGAAGAGTGTGATATTATGTGCAATATGATACCTATCCTGGGAAATGAAACAATGAGAACAAACAGCATTTTAATTACAACTAACTGGGGGAATTATTCATTTGACTGAGTTGCAGACCTTCAGGCTTGGTAGTAATACATTGCCTGTTCTTGTATGCCAAAGGAAAGCCACAGAAGAAAGCATATCCATCTGGGTTCATCTAGTTTACTTGCTGGCTTTGAGAATTAGCTTTACCTGGTGCCTAGTTTCACAACCAGCTGTCATAGCTAATCATATTATTAACATTTTAATTGTTTTTCATGGTACTTAACCAACCACTAAGCTTGTTTATTTTCTTTGACTTGACTATGTTTTTGACATTTGCAACATGACAGTCTACCCTGTTGCTGTTCACTTGGGCCAATATGAAGCATCCTCAGTTATTTTGTAATATTTGAATTATTCCAGTTTATTTTGTGTGTGAAGGTGAATGGCAGGTTTAATACCGTTTCCTATTACACTGAGGAATTTGCTCTCCTGGAGCGTGTACAGAAAATTACATGTAATATTCAGAGCTCGTCCTTTAGCTGATAACAGTGTAGGAAGTGTGCCTTGTGGATTGCCCTATACAAATTGTCTGATGATTTATCATGGTCTCAGTGATAGTTCTGACAACCATAATCCATGTTTTGTTTGCAAACAGTTTTTTTTTAATCAGATGAGAAGGTATACAGTCTACATTTAGCTTTGTTTCACCAACTTCAGGGACCATGTCTGAAATCAGTGCATCTTTCAGGTTTTTATTCCTTTTGCAAATTGGTATGCTGAAAGTTATCTTTCATGTTTTTGAGACACAGGAAAAGATAATGTTTATCTAGCCCCTTTTTCTAGTGAGTGATGATGATGTGCCATTCACGGCTGGCTGACCTTCCATCTACCAATCTAGCCTTTTGATTCCTTGATCTGAACCCAGTATTGAACAAGAGAGTGCTAGCATTCGCATTTCCTGGTCTCAAATTTTAAATGCTGATACCCAGTTTCTGCTGGTCTAGATGTAGATCTATTCCAGAGCAGTCTTTGAGACTACTGTATTGGTACTTCAGACCCAGAAGTTCTTTAATTCTTGCAGCTCCTCAAAGTTGTGCATCCCTTTGCCCCTGGGTTGCTGGCAGGACAGCTGGTCCTTGTTGCTGGATGAAGATCTCTGTTCCTTCAGCCATTCATTCTCACAATCCTCTTTGCAATCAACCTGTAACTCGGTTGAGTGTGCACTGCAGGGAGCAAGGGCTATTCCCTCTTCTGGCAGTTTTCCCTTTGGTCTGTCTTTTCTAATCTATTTACATAAATCTTTAATTCATGTGTTCCCACAATGTAGAATAGCTCACTACTGCAAGCTTTGAATTCCACCTGTTTAACTTGTGGGTTTTCTTGCAATGCTAATTCAATGGTTTCTGGCATCTTTTTAGCAGATACCCCTTTCTAAAGCTTGATTATAATAGAATTATTTTTTAAAAATTGTAGTTTTACCATTTTTGCTGATAGTTATGCTATTATACTCTTGTATCCATACCATACATGCTCACCTATGTGTGTAGAGAGCTATAATCCTTTGCTATTCTTGTAGCTTGTTCTGAATGCCAAGCTTTATCTTAATTTCTTATATTTGCCACCATGAACAATTCCACATAGAGCTTTTTTGTGTGCTCAGAGAGAGAGAGAGCAGGAACTGCTGTTTCAGCATGTCACAGCACATAAACTACTCTTCAGTAGGTGTTTCTGCACATGCTCTTACCCTGTGGATTACAGAAAGTAATCTGAGAGGGTTTACTCTGTATATCCAAATGCAGCCTTTGCATGTTGCATAGCACAACTGCCATGGTATTGGTTGGCCAGTGGTGGGCTGGGTGCGCTCCCTTGCAGAGCCTCCTGAAAAAGTAAGAACTCTCAAGCAATTTCTTAAGCTATCTACAGAGTCATTTTGTCTCCTGTCTGGCCAGGATAACAACTACCACCTCACTACAAGAAAGACATTGAGGTGCTGGTGCAAGTTCGGAGAAGTGCAACAAAGCTGGGGAAGGGTCTGGAGCACAAGTCTTGTGAACAGAAGTTGAGGGAACTGGGGCTGTTCAGCCTGGAGAAAAGGAAGCTGAGGGGAGACCTTCTCACTCTCTACAACTACCTGAAAGGAGGTTATAGTATGGAGGGTGTTGATCACCTCTCCCAAGTAACAAATGACACAATGAGAGGAATTGGCCTCCAGTTGCACCAGGGAAGGTTCAGATTGGATATTAGGAAAAATTTCTTCACAGAAAGGGTTGTCAGGCATTGTAACAGGCTGCCCAGGGAAGTGGTAGAGTCACCATCCCTGGAGATGTTTAAAAGACACATAGATGAGGTTTTAAAGGACATGGTTTAGTGCCAGTGTTATCATTTTGACTCAGTGATCCTGAGAATCTCTTCC
The DNA here is from genome assembly GCF_964273445.1 of Streptopelia decaocto. Lineage (NCBI taxonomy): Eukaryota > Metazoa > Chordata > Aves > Columbiformes > Columbidae > Streptopelia > Streptopelia decaocto. Next base: position 192,372,688 of record NC_138663.1, on the reverse strand, counting down.
AACCAAAATGATTCTATGATAATATCACATCACTTCGAAGAAGGCTCCTTACCTAGGCTCCAAGGCACAAGGCAAATAGGACAAGCCAGGCTGAGGAACAAAAAGCCTGTACCCTACATTGGATCATGCAGCAGTAATCAGCACCTACATTTAATATGTGCGAAAGGGCTTTTATATCCTAAGATAACCCCATGGTACTCACACAATTCACATACAGCTCCTCCTGCTCCATCTGAACCTCAGTTCAGTGTATTGGTGACAACTAAGTCCAGCTTATTACAAAATGGGGTCAGTGGGTCTACCAGGTCCCTAAAGGCTCCATTACATGGCTAAGGGCTGGCCTTGCTCTATCCATTTGTACTTCCTTGCTATGCACTAAACTCAGCAGATTCTTGTAGTAAAAGTAAATGAATGACAATGGCATGGAGAAAAAGAGAGACTGTTTTCACAAGGGTTCTGCAAATCTTGTTTGAATTCATTGTGTATTACCTGAACAAAAAGACCACGTGCAACTAAAGGGAACACGAGAAAGGAAAATAGTCCCTTTGCTTGTTTTCAACTTGGTATCTGCCTTCCTGTCTTTGATATGGGAATATGTGGTGCTGTGGTGTTGGGAAATAAACAGATCTAGCTGGAAGTAACAGATCTGCTTCTTTAGTCTCACAGCACAGCAACACTTGAATAAACATGAAATGTCCCTGGGAAGAGCCCTTCTGAAGCTACTGCCAAGTGACAGACGGATGAGTTGAAAGGTTGCAAGGAAGGAGAGGAACAGAAGGGCATGTTCATTAATGCAGAATACTAGGAGAGAGCAGGGAGAGCCAGTCCTTGAGGAGGCAGACGGAAGACTAGATGGTAATATGGTAACAGGATTACTATTTTTTTTTCCTTAGTTAGAGAAATTTCCCAGAAGCTTCATAGAGGAGGGAGTAGTCAGAGCTTTGGCAGGTGTCTCTAAGCCCATATAATGCTTCCATTCTATGTTGTACTTGGAGGAGGGGAACTTTAAAAGCCTACCACAATAGCCCATCCTTTCAGCATGTCTTGCACTTGCTGTAGGGATGGGTAGGAATCACCACACCTAGGTATGCCACTGGAGATCATACAGCATCATGTCTTTTTTATGGCAATGGTTGCTATTTCCCATTATTAGTTAGTAAAGTAATTTTAAGTCTTAGTCCCACACTAGATGGAAATTAGAGGGAGGGCATGCAAAGTAAGTCTCTTATTAATTTCAGGGTGAGGCCAGATCCTGTGTTCTTGGTAGCATTCCTGGATGGCAGTCAGCGAGAAATCAGCCTTGCAGATTTTATCTGAGATGGCAGTATAACAACAAGTGAAAGAGTTTCTGAGGTGAGAGCTTGTGAAAGAGAATCAAAGATGCTTCTTTTCACTTCCACTGCTAATTTTGTAACCAGCTAACTAGCTAAACTTGTTCAGTTCTCATATTCTCTGAGTACCATACTGCAGCTCTTTGCCCTGAAAAGCAAGATGTCCTTATGCTGTAGGTCCAAGACTTGCACAGCAGTTATATGCTTAAATGAAGGTAATGGAATCCTCTCTGAGTACTAGAGATCTTGGACTGCTCCAGGTCATGGAAAGACTGTTATTTTAAATGTAAGCAAACCCTGGATGTGTCAACCCAGCCAGCATGGGCTCTGAAACTACTTCCTCTTCCTTCAACAGGTGCCTTTTGTGACTGGCCACATTCTCTGATCTGCTTCATCCAAGGGTTCTGAAGGAGTCAACAGGAGGCAAATGTGTTCCTGTTCTCATGGGGTCTGCTCAGGGGAGATATTCCACCACTTGATGCTTTGGAGGTTTCTTGATGTATCAATTTTTTTTTCCTGTGTTTTAAATAGGCCAAAAAGTGTTCCCTGTTGACTCCTACAGCACATACCCACTTTGTCTGGAGTATGCAAGCAGAGGAGGCAGAAGCTAGCACAGGACCTCCATGGTCTAGAGGTGACTTTAGCCCTGTTCAGTTAATCTATGCCAGTTTGTTAGAATCTGTGAACTCATGACAAAGCTCTGACTGTTTGCTTCTGGAGGGTAAAGATTTTATACCTCTGAAGATACTGAATGACCAATATATAAAGATTTCTGACTTTTTTATTTTTCCAAATATAAATCTACTCTCTTACTATATGTAGATATTTTACTGGAATCTGGAAAGTGATTCTTGTAATTGAGATTTGTGTCTACGGCTGAGCTGTTGGGAAGAGGAAGAAAATTTTACCCAAAGAGAAGAGGGTGAAAAAGGCACTCTACTTTTTCAGTAGTTCTTGACCAAATCTAGGAAGTTTCCTTTAACCCAAAAAGTGTCCATGATTTGAGAGTAATTTCCTTCTGCATTACCGAAAGTCATTTTCTAAGACACAATATTTAATGAATAAAGTGGCTCATTGAAAGAGAAGACAGATGTGATCTGCAAGCACTAAAGGATCTCAGAGAACATCAATAGATTTTACTGACCTTGTGGGGTAGTTTGTGAATAGTTTGCCCCTAAAATACAGACTTTCCCATACACTGTGCTTCTATTTAACGTCAGAAAGGCTTCATGGCTACAAAATTCTTATGGAGTTGCACTGAGTTACAGACAGAATAGAAACCTGAATACAAGATGTCCTAAGCTAAAAGTCTTGCACAACTGACACACAAGTGCAAGGGTGGGTTATAAGGCATGTATTGTCACTAATATGAAAACATGGTGTGTTGCAATAACAGGAACAGGTGTTTCCAAATAAATTTCATCTCCTATCAAAAAGTAATTTGTTATGAAACAAATAGCTGATAGATCTCAGACAACATTAATCTAGGACTAAAGACATATGGCCTTAAAAGTAAAATGCAGCTGCATGCCATCAGGAATTAGACACAGTTCCCATGCAAATGGATCAAATCCCACAGCATCAACATGGAGCTGAGGCACAACACTAAGTTGAGAGAGAATTCCAGTATGAAATCCTGCAAACTTTCAGGTCTCTACTTATGAATAAAAGATGAAAAATTGCTCAACAAGCAAAGATAGCCATCACGTTGAAAATTTTAGCAGCAATTTGATTGCTTGCAATCATGGAGAGCACATAGAGCTAGAAGATATATTATTTTATCCATTTGGGACACTCTATTTAGATATAAAATACTTAAGCCCTTCAGGGGTTAAGAGAACACTGAGAAAACTTACCTTTTGAGAAAAGTAATACCTGGCCTAGAAAATTTTAAAATGTCCAAAAAAGAGGAAACATTTCAATGGAGTGTTCCCTAAAATGTTTGTTTAAAGGTTGTTTTAATTTTAAACCCTTTTATTCCAGAAAAGCTTTAGTTACACAAATAGGATTAGGTATTTAGACATTTACTTAAGGAGCACATAGCTACTTCCAGCTTTTGAAATCACCTTCTGTACCAGTCCGGTCCTATGGCATTTTCCTCCCAGATGTGGGAGGGTTTGGATTTGTGAACTCTTGGCCACTGAACATAGCAAGATAAAACCAGACAAATGCAAAATTATCTAAATGTCCAGTTGTAAAGCACCTATATGTCCCTCTCATGCCAGAACATCCTCTGTGGAACGTTTCCACAGAAATATCAGGAGCTTCATCTCCTTCAAAGATGACTGGGAATTAAAGGGCCTCATCCCACCCCAAAACCTTGTTCTGTATGACAGGTAAAGCTTTCTGGCTGAAGTAACCTCCTTCAGTTGTAGTTGGAGAGCTGACTGTCCTTTCTCACTCAGACTGAAATCAAAATATCAAATCCTTGCCTGATCCTTCTGCATCACCTTGTTAGATACTTGAGTTCTAGTAGCAGATTGCATCAAAAACCTTGGAGTCCAGGGTGAATCAAACTCCCAAATGACTTGATTTCGTGCCCTTTGCTTCCCCTGGGATGGGTTGTGCTGGCAGGGTGGTTACTTTTTGGTCCAAGACTGTCAGCTGTATAGGTATCCTTCAGATGGAGATTGGATTTCCCTGAACACTTCCTACTCTATAACTACAGAGACACAGGTGGGTCCGAGCTCTGATGGCGGATTGAAGCCCTAAGCATGCTGGACATAATTTTAAGTGAAAACAAATGCTCTAAGTCTTCAAGGGATATTTTGCAAACACTATAAGAAAACAAATTTCAATTAATCTCACACATTCATTCAGGAGATGACTTGGTAACATAATAATATCATGAGGACAAAGGAGTGGCCTGGCAGAGAAAGCACCTCTGCAATTCTTCTATCAAAATTCTGGCATGATGTCTGAACAGAAGTCTCTTGTGGTGAAATACATCACGTGCTGCCTGGAACTGTGTTCCTTTCTGTTGGGCAGAATATATGTAAAAAGGAAAGGCCAGGTTTCATCTGAAAACACTTCCCTTGCAAAGTAGCCCAACTTAAGCTAACAGCCTTGTTAAGTTGTGGTCCAAAGCCTGCAGAAGTCAGTGACAGGCTTTCCGCCCCTTGCAGAGACCTCGCTGCCGTGCTCAGCCCTGTGGGTGCAGCTGGAGCCGGTGCCCACAGTTACCTGCCCAGATGTGCACCTGCTGCAGCAAGGCCTGTCCCCCCACAGAGACATCCACTTACTTCTGTTTACTGTTTTGTTGTGGTACAAGCTCTAACAAGTCTCCAACACTAACTGGCTTTTCACGGTCAGAGGTCAAACATACAAAATGAAGCATACTCCATGTATTCAGACTCTTCCTACTCTTTAATCAACATATTTCTGTTACTCCCCTGTCTCATTTCACCCTTTTTAATTTAGCATGTACAACAATTACACCTTCTTCCTTTCTCTAGCATACAGAGGTAAGTTTTAACTAATTACAACTCCCCAATAACTATGTAATCTTTACAATGACTGCAACCATCCTTTAGCTTGGGAATGGAATTTCTGTTGTGACTCTACATGTGTCAGAGACATTGTCACACAGGTTTTGCATTTGAAAAATGGTTAAACTCCTGAGAAGTACACTTTGCCCTGGAAAAGTGTTAGATTACTTCTAATATTAGGGGTCTAGTCATCTTTACAGTGTGATCACTTTGCTAGTAAAAAGGGGGTTTAGAAGAAATGGAAATTATACCCTTAAGTAGGACTGTCAACTGTCCCGCTGTTATTATGAGACTCACAGTACTTCACTTGAAGTCCTAACAGCTCCTCAGGGCAGGTGCCTGGGTGAAGGTCTCAGCTTTCTTTCCTTTTTTTTTTTTCAATAATTTCAAAGGAGTGTTTCTAACTCCTAAATTTATAAAGAAAATCTTCAAAACGTCAATTTCATCCAGCAGGCTCAAGAGGCAACAAAAAGCACGTAAGAAAAGTAATAATAAAGATAAGATTTTTTAAACTAAGTTTATGAACTAAGCCCATTTCCAGAAGAAAGCTAAGGACTGGCCATATCAAGAGAAAGAACAGTTTACCAGGCTTCTTAGGATGGGGTTGTTGTGAGTTCATTGACTGTTATTAGCATGTGTACCTACTTTAATCTCCTTCATTTCAGTCCTTCCCTGAGTTCTCAGGATGGTGACCCTGGCAAGATCTTTGGGTTGATAGTGTAATAAAAATGATGTGTGGAGCTTGGTAACACCATCTATAATTAAGGTTTCCCAAGGCTCTGTATTTTAAGATCCTGATTTTGGTTGCATATAATTTGCCAGATTAACTATTTAGACTGAAATTATTCAGGTGCTTGCCTGGGATGGAATCTTTTTCTGAGTAAAGTTTTGTGTGTAGTGTTCAGCTGCTTCCCAAAAGAGGTCTAAGGGAAAGCTTGTGTGAAAACAGTTCACATCAAAACAGTTGAACTGATTTCTCTGACAGTTGCTGGTGTTTGGCTGCTTTGCACCAGAGGCCAGGGCTTTGTCAGGAAACATGCACTGCTGCCAAGGGTGTGCCTTATGGGATCCCTGAGAAAATTTGTTCAAATTTGGCTTCATTTGGAGCCCCTGCAAATCATAAGGTCACAGATGTTTGCCTAACCTTCAGTTAAAAACCCCTGCTGCTATTCTGCAGGCTCCTAAAATAGCCTGTCCTAGTACTTGAATCTTGTTAGAGTGGAAGAGGTTTTCCTAATATCTAGCTAAAAACTTCCTTGCTGTAAAGTAAGCTAAATTCTTCTTGTACTACAGTGAGTGGACATAAAGAACAACTGATCACTGTCCTCTTCAGAATAACCTTTTATGTATTGGAAGACTGTTATCATGTCCCTGCTCAGTCTTCTCTTTTCCAGACTAAACAAACCCCATTCCTTCAACCTTTCCTCATAGCTCCGGTTTTCTAAACCTCTTATCATTCTCGTTATTCACCCTCTGGTTGCTTTCCAGTATATCTACTTATTTTCTTAATTTTTAAAATTTATTTTTATTTTTATTTTTTTTTACTGTGCCACAAACTAGACACAATAGCAGTAAAGCAGAAGAATTACCCCTCCTTCTTCACATACAACATTCCTTCCAGTATCACCCAGAATGAAATTAGTTTTATTTTGTAGTAGCATCATGTTATAAATGCATATTTGATTTGTCCTCTACCATGATCCTCTTCCTGGTGTTGTTGATGGCTCATTTAGCTCTGGTTTTACTAGAAATTTATTTCTCCTTCCTAAGCATAGGGCATTGAATTTGTCTTCACTGAATTTCATTTGGTTAATTTTAGACAATGCTTCCAATTTATCAAGGTCATTTTGAATTCTTATCCTAACCCCTTAAAAGCTTTCAACTCCCTCCAACTTGACCTCAGCTGCAAATTCTACACATTTTCTCTCTTTTCCATTATCCAAATCATTAACAAAAATATCAGATAGACTAAACATTACAGATCCTGGTAGGACCACACTTTAAATTCCTTCCCAGCCTAATATTGAGTAGCAAAATTACTTTTTACACACCCTTGATGGGTGCATGACCTCACATATTTACGTGCTCCTGTTTTCAGTAGCAAAAAGAATATAAAAAGTAGAGAACAGGAGGCAAATATTCTGGCCCAGGAATCCACCAGTCTGCTGCTGCCATGAGCTTTGCGATTGTGTGGTGAAGCCTTCCCAGGAAGAGGAATGGCACATGGGGGGTGGCTGCGAGGAGCAAAGTACGGCACAGCAGGGAGCAGAGACCGCCTGTCAGAGGCAGAAGGGCTGGTTGGGAACTGTGACACACTTTAACTAGTCTCTGTGCAGATGATTCAGTAAACCCATGACCTGCCAAAGAAGAGAACAGCTTCTTGAAGCTGCTGGTGCCAGCTCAGCTTCAGGGGTCAAAGGAGTGTTGAAGCTGTAGTCTCAGGCTGCTGAAGACCCCTGAATGTGTTGAGGAATGGGAAGTGTTGTATAGGTGAACAGGTTATTGTACAGCAAATATAAATACATATACATCTATGAACCAAGTAAATACGTGAAGGTTACAAAGTCTAACATTCAGAACCCAGAAAACACGGAAGTGAAGACTGTTGATGGAAATTTAATTTATCCTCTTTCTGGGTATGCTTTATATGTTTGTAACAGCTTGATTTTCCAGCAGGAGTCTGACTTAAGGAAGATGGTAATAAGAAGCAAATACTTAAGTAATATTACTGCTTGTCTTCATAATTCAGTATGTTTCAGCATGCCATATTTACCACACAGTTGGTGCTTGTGTAACACAGGTTGACAGTGGATTACACTTAGCTTTATAAAATTAGCTTTCTTTTAAAGTATTGAATTTTATGTCATGTTAAATAAAATTCTGACCAAAACCAAGATGAGAAACAAAAAGAGAACTGTAAAATGATATTCAAAGACTATGCAGTCTATGCATGTATTTTCGTTACTTACAGATTAAGATGGTTCTGTTGGAAGAGACTGGAGGAAGTTACATAATATTGGGAAAAGAAGAATGGTGATCAAAGACAGTGATGGAAAAATCACTATTCTTATCAAATGCAGGATATCTCTTACAGGCACCGCCTGTTGGGACAACCAGATGATGCATTTATAGTTATTACTCAACAGTCCAGGCTCCTGACTCCTGGAAGACAGAAATAAACTTGCAGTTACTGTGGATCAGGTGGACTTGGCTTACAAGCAAACACAAAAGGAAAGGATTTTTCATATTTTTCAATATGAAAACATCCCTTGCCTAGCAATCCTTTTTTTTTTTTTTTTTTTTTTGACTGTGTAGATAGTCTGAAAGATTTATGATCATCAAGAAAAATACGATGTATTTTAGGAGATGGTAAAACACAAAGAACATGGGAATTGCTGTTCCTCTGGGTTTAGAGATCTTTTTCTATTCAAGATGTGAAAGATAAAAAACTGAAACTTGTTCATTAACCAGTATCAAAGATAATGGGTCAGTACTGGGACCGGTACTATTCAATATATTCATCAATGACTTGGATGAGGGAATAGAGTGCAAGTTTGCTGATGACGCCAAGCTGGGAGGAGTGGCTGACACGCCAGAAGGCTGTGCTGCCATCCAGCGAGACCTGGACAGGCTGGAGAGTTGGGCAGGGAAAAATTTAATGAAATATAACAAGGGAAAGTGTAGAGTCTTACATTTGAGCAGGAACAACACCAGGTTCCAGTATAAGTTGTGGAATGACCTGTTGGAGAGCAGTGTAGGTAAAAGGGACTTGGGGGTCCTGGTGGACAGCAGGATGACCACGAGCCAGCACTGTGCCCTTGTGGCCAGGAAGGTCAATGGCATCCTGGGGTGTATTACAAGGGGGGTGCTTAGTAGGTCGAGAGAGGTTCTCCTTCCCCTCTACTCTGCCCTGGTGAGACCACGTCTGGAATATTGTGTCCAGTTCTGGGCCCCTCAGTTCCAGAAGGACAGGGAACTGCTGGGGAGAGTCCAGCACAGGGCAACAAAGATGATTAAGGGAGTGGAGCATCTCCCTTATGAGGAAAGGCTGAGGGAGCTGGGTCTCTTTAGCTTGGAGAAGAGGAGACTGAGGGGTGACCTCATTAATGTTTACAAATATATAAAGGGTGAGTGTCACGAGGATGGAGCCAGGCTCTTCTCAGTGACAACCAATGATAGGACAAGGGGTAATGGGTTCAAACTGGAACACAAGAGGTTCCACTTAAATTTTATAATAAACTTCTTCTCAGTGAGGGAAACAGACACTGGAACAGGCTGCCCAGGGAGGTTGTGGTGTCTCCTTCTCAGCAGTCATTCAAAACCCACCTGGACACATTCCTGTGTAACCTCATCTAAGTGTTCCTGCTCCAGCATGGGGATTGGACTAGATGATCTTTCGAGGTCCCTTCCATTCCCTTACATTCTGTGATACACCTTTGCAAGCTACAGAGACTTTTTAGCATTATGCTAAACTTGATGTTCTCTTAATAATAACATAAATCCACTCTAGGCAGAGGTATGAACATTGGCATAATATAATGAGTTACAGAAGCTTTGAAACAGATCCAGTACTTAAACAAACTCTGCAGTTAAGCAGGCTTTGGAATTGTATCCTTTTACACTGCTTTTATGCTGTTTACTTCAGTGATAATTTGAATGGTAGTGATGGACATACAGGACATACTTCTCCCCTCAGATTCACAGTATATGTGGTTCAATGTATCAAAAGCAAGAACTGATTCTCACTGAGTTTTAGGTGCCCAGCAAACCAGTTGTCCTGAATTTTACTGCCTAAGTTCTCTCATGGATCAATGGAAAGAGTCCGAAAGCCTGCAAAATTTCCAGACAGAGACAGACACATTTGCCCTCTGGAAGTATTCACAAACACCTACTTCTCTGCACTGACTATGCAGGAAATTTGGCACTTTATTTCAAGAGACAGGTTACTTATACACCTAAACTTTAGGTACAGGTTAGGAGGTGAATGTACATCAAATATATTCAGTTTCTGCCTTGCAAACAAGGGAGAAGCACTGTGTGCTCTAACACATGCAGTGTATTGAAGAAAGACTAAGGGCAGTGGGCCTTAATCTCATTTCAGCCAGGTGTTAGCCCAGGGTAACTCACTAATGACAGTGGAGTCTTGCCAACTTAGCACCTGTACAGTGAGATCAAAACCAAGTCCATTAATGGTGCATTTGGAGCTGGCTAGAGAACAGCAGTTCCACTTCATGGTAACTTTGAAGGTTGCAGAACTGATTTTTTTCTGTATTGGAATGAAAACAAAACCTTCTGAGCATTTTGTCAGAATGTATTTGAATGGAAAAATATATTTTTGGATCAAAAAGAATAAATTTCTGTCTGCTCTCATTCTTTCTCTTTTTCTCCAATCTTAGAAACTTCTACCCCACACAAGTCAACATGGTCACTTTTCCATAAAGTCTGTCAGCCTTGGCAGAGCACTCTGGTTTGGCAAGAAATGTCAGCAAAATGTCTTTCCAGACACAACCATGGGTCCATTGCATGCAAAGAGATAACAAGCAGTGAACAGGGAATAGACAGATAAAAAAAAGATATCAAAACAATGGTTTAATTTTAATCAAATCCTTTCCTGAAGCTTGAGAAAGCTTCTATAACTGTGTGCATCTTTTTTGTTTTCTTTTTTAAATTTCCATTTCCACTGGATTGTCCACTTGTGACTTGCAGCTGCGACTACAATCAGTAGTGCCAAAACACCATGGCAAAGACCATACCTTCTACTTTTCTGACCAGGCAGTGGTATCCTCAAGAGGAAACAAGCTGGTTCACATGAAACTTCCTGCTGAGGCCAGGCTGGGTCACACACTAGTTTGCAGTGGTGCCAGCACAAGCTAAAGAGGACAAAGAGTACAACCCTCTGCAGGGAAAGGAGAAATTTCTCTGAATTTTTAAATAGCCATAAAGGTAATCGGTTGTCTTTTTTTTTTGGGGGGGGGGGTGGGGAGGGGGGGTGTGCAGCTACACTGGCTGCTGATTAACCTTCAGACATTGTACTCTGAGTAGTGACTGTTGGTTACTAAATATCAAGAAATCCATCTTTTCCCCCTTTTGTTCAGAACAAGAGGTCAGAAAATTTTACTGGCTCTGAAAGCATTAATTCAAGACTATTAAATTGCTACTCTGTACTTCTCATGTCAGAAGTATTTTCCAAAAAACCACGTGTCACCTAATGTGTTACTTTATTTAGAAACAAACAAGTATTGCCTGGAGATTGCTGAATGTCAGTTATATAAAATGAAGTATTTACCCCTGCTTGACTCCTGCTACACCAGACAGAAAAGAAAGTTCTTATAGCCACATTTAAGAACAGCTACCATGGCCATTAAATACGGTCAATTTTTGGTATAATTCTTTCCATTATCCTTCCTCCTCCTTTTTTTTCAACTTAAATAGGTCGGACATTCAGAACATCTCATGCATGTTGGAGGAATTTCTTAATACTGGCAAGAAGCTGATATAGTGGCAATCCACCCACAGGCAGTCCACCAGCAGGAGAGAGAAGATCTTGGGCTCACCGTCTTTACAAAATATTTCTATCAACTCAAGCTGCAGTAGAAGTGGAAAAAGCACATACTAGAGACAGCAAAATAACCAGTGATGCACTAATTCCCTGTAGGTCAAACTGAGATAACTACTAATAATTCTAACTACTAATTACACAAAATCAAAACTTTAACACATGAAAAATGTGAGCTACAAATAACTGTTCACTAATCTTTGTTCTTACAAATCCATCAGCCCACAGGAAAGCCTGAATGAAACAGGAGCACGTTTCTTTCCCAACATGAGCCTCTGGGAGCACACAGACCCATTTCCAGGCCCATACATATGATTTTTAGGGAACAGCAGGTAGGCTGAGGGCTTTGGCTGTGCCTTCAAGAGGCTCAGTGGGCTTAGTCCACCTCATTAAAAAATCAGTTGGCGTATGATAAAGATGGTAAGAAAAAACTTCATCTCTAGAGCACAACAAGAAATACATTTGCAGCACAAAACTGTTTCTAGGCAGGAGAGAGAAACCTGCCTCTCAGGAACCTTCTGGATGCTGTCATATTGGGTATTAAGGACTATGGCAAATCATATCCTTGTTCCTGCATTGAGTATGTTTTCTAACCTTGTCTTCTCCATGCACACAGACAGGTGGACCCTTAGGCAGTACAGATACATCTAAGTGTCTACAACTGAACTGGTCACTCTTCTAGTCAACTGAGGGAATGGTCAATGAAATCTTAAGCTAAAATTAATGCCAGTGATGAATAGATACTTAAAACAGATAGGATGGTTTGTGTGTGCTCTTTCCACAGCCTGCTAAAGGAACCTTGGGTTCCTATCTCTGATGTAGACATCTATGTTGTAAGTCTGAATTTAGACGGCATGAATCCCACCCAAAATAACCTGTACCTTAGAAAACGAAAAGCTAAGCAGCCAAACCAAAACTTGAGCAGAGCATCATGTCTGAAAGAGCCTTCTCCCACCAGACAGTTTCCTCCTGGTAAGATAAAGAGGACAAACCACACATAAAGATATTAATTTGCTTTGACTAGGATATCATTGGAAAGTGGTCAGATGCACTGTAGGCGCTAGGCAGTGTAACAGCCTGTGTGAGACCAGCATATAGTAGAGACACAGTAAAGTTGTCTTTGATAGAGAATGAATTGAACATAATTACATCAGGGGAGGCCTTAAACAATGGAATTATGAACATCTTCAGAGCAATTAATGTGATGCATACTGTATCAGTTTAATGGTGGAAACCAAATGGTTGAAAATGCAAGGGAAAATGCATTATGTTTCTAAAGAGGAAAATCAGGCTTTTCTTATTTTAAGATGAAATACATGACCTGATAATTGAAAATGGCACCATAGAAATATTTAGCCTAAATACAACTTGCTAAACAAAATTACCATTTTAATGGGTGACAGTAAGAAAATATCCAACGTGCACATATTTCATTCAATGATTATTATTACCCCAATGGAAAGCATAGCTGTAAAGATCATAGGGATGACTCATGAATTTCCAATACTGTTTTGTTTTCCTTTGTTTCCCTGAAATTATGGTATCTTCCAATCTCAAGATCAGTATTCCCCTACTATGAAGCCATCTGAAATGCTCGAGAAGAAATTCAGGAGCACTGACTTAGAGCTTTGATTCTAATAAGAGTTTCAGCATCATCTTTGTTCTTAAATGGAAAGTTTCATAAGAGATGAAGTATATATATCAAATACCTTTAAGAACAGGACAGGAGACAGACTACGTAGATGGTATAGTAAGGGCATATAATACAGCTACAGTTAAGTGATCGAAATCTGTTGACTCTAATATTTCTATGATTTCTAGCAAGTCAATTGTATTTTCTCAAAATAAGAGCTTGACTGGTGTTATTAAAAAGTCTTTAACATATATTGGCAGTATAAAAGGGATCCTCAGGTGGAATCAATAACCATTGAACAACAAGATTTAATGCCCCTTTTAATACCATGTTTCATGACTGCAGTGATGCAAAAGTAATGTATCCGTGTAAGTATGTGTCAGACCTCAGAATGGAGGTATGTCTTAAGACATGATAAAGCAGGTGCATCTGTTTTGACAGATCATGCACTGTTGGGAGGACTGGGACAGCTGTTAAAATCAGAGCCAGCTCCTTCTCTCACTGTTATAAAGCACGTCTCCAAAGCTCTGCTCCTTGCTGCTGCCTCTCAAGGCAGTTGCTTCTATTACCTTCACTTCCTCAGGCCTGAATCAAAAAATCCCATGGGCTGTGTCTGCATAACCCTCTAGCCTGGTCCCCTGAGCTGGTTGTCCAGAACCTACCAGGGTTTCCTTGTGTTGCACACACGTTCTACCCTGCAGCTCCTTCTTCCATAGGATAAAACTTCCTTCTGTGAAAAGCTTTTCTCTTGTCAGTAATGCAGCAAGAAACTAAATCCTAGAAATCTTGCATAAACTGGCTTTCCACGGATGTCACTGGGAGGTGGGTGTGCCTGTATGTGTGGGGAGACTTGCATGATAAGTACAGCCAAAGAAGAAGATTACTTTGAGTCTGGTGGGGAGCAAGTCTATGAAATCTTTTCAAAGCTCTCTTTTTATGATGTCTGTCACGTTTCAGTCCATATTTATCGTAGCTTGTAGTTTAGCTAAACATTTCTATCTATAAGAGTAAGAATTTGAAATCTCCCCTTATATTTCTGATTGTCATGGTCAAGGCAGGCCAACTCTTGAAGTATTTGTGGAGCAGACTCTTCTTCAAAGTTTTTGTTCTGAGTCAGAACTTCATTCCAAATCAGTTTTAAAGTGACTCTTACATATGTGATTAAATCCTTTCAGAGCCTACAGAGTTCCTGGCCTGTGTTTCAAACTAAATGTGTTTAAATAATGGGCTTAAATAAATGCATCTTGCATCAGGGCTGTTGTTGATAAGTTTTTTCAATAAACAGGTATAATATTTCCATCTAGTTGATATATTGATGTTAAATCGTTAGAATGGTTAGGTTTCCAGCCTCTGATTTCAGATTTTTCTTTTCTTGGTTGATCTGGGATAGTAACCACTGCTTTAATTTTACACAAAAATTATGATCTTACATGCATGTAAATTCAAGTAAAAACTTCTGTTTATTTCTGTTGTACACAAATATTTCCACAATATACTGTCAGCTCCACTGGCTTGACACTGAAGCACTAGATTAAGAGACATGTATCTGTATTTCCAAATCTCAGACTTTTTTTTCATTCAAAAATACCCTAAAAAACAAGTACCATTCTTTGTAGCTTAATGCAAGTGTATATATGAAAATTGGTTTTCCTTCAGCAATATTTCTATCAACAACAGACATTATTAAAGTGTACTCTATCCTCTCTATTTTGTGTTCATTTATGGTCTTTAATATGGTCATCACTGAGGAAGAATTACATGGTATTTCTAAAACGAAACATAAGGGTGCACAGTGAACATAGAATTATAATGTCAAACAGCTTAGACATGAAGATCAATACAAAATGATGGTTTGACATATTTTTAGCATGAGCCTAACAAAATATGAGTTGAAAAGTGTGATAGTAAGAAGATGTTGGAACAATTCAACAAAATATATTGCAGTTGCTTCATTAGTAAAAGCTTTGAACTTGTGTTATGTGTCTAAGAAGAAACAAATCTGAAATTTGTGTTCCAATGCAGGAATCATTGGGTGAGATTTTATGGCCTGTGATATTATGCAGGATATCAGTCCACAAAATTATTATAACAGTCATCTTGTTGCATTAAAATCTGTTCTCTTTCAGTAACACAATGGACATTAGTCAGGACTCTGAAATCCTGCTAAATTTTAGAAATGGCAAAAAGATGTGGGAGTCTTAATTATTGCAGGTTGCGGTCACACAGAGTGGATTGAATCCACTAGTAAATTCAGTCAGAAAAAATGTTTTGTCGTGGTCAAGAGCAGGGGAAGAGGGCAGGTTCTACCTGCAGGAAGAAGGCTGGTAAGCGGCAACCCTGGCAAAGATCTGTGGGTCAGACCGATGAAGCAGCTGAAAACGTGTTCTAGTATGTCGTAGTGTGAATTTTCCCTACATGACTAGTAGAGTGATGGCTGAGTAGGAAAAAGAAGATGATTTTACTTATCTGCATGTTAGCTAGTTAGATACCGCTAATTACATAGCGTGTATCATCTTGGCATGTCCACATTCAAAAAGGTGAGACTGCAGAGGCTGGAGTGAAGAGCAAGAGGCAAAAGGCCCTGCTATTGAGAGACTGGAAGACAAAAATAGATGTGAGACACCCCAATTTCAGTGTGTTAGTACCCTCAAAGTGGGGAAATGCTGTCTGCTTTTGATGGAGAGAAGACAAGGACCTTCAGCTGGAACTGGAGACTGAACAAAACCAGTCTAAATGGGTTTGAAATTGGCTGCTCTTCTGAAAGATAAACATTAGTCAAGATATTAAACTCAAGAGATGGGTAACTGGTTGAAGATCAGATGAAATCTAAGATGTCTAGAGGATCTAATGGTCTTGCTCAGATACTTTATTACATGAAAGGGCAGTACATGGGGAGCAGCAGAATCAGGTACACTACTGTTAGAATACAATACTGACCTAATCTGTGCTAATCTTCTCTCTACTGCTACAAGATCTCACCCCCATTATGCTAAGAGGACGATAAGTTTCCGTGGAAAAAAGAACAAAAGGGAGCTTTCCATGGACTAATATTCAAATCCAGAGGCCTGAAATTCTGTAAAATCTGGTGCTTTTGTACACCTGGCTGGTGGGGAGGGTGTGGGATCTAAAAAATTACTAATTTGAACCTCAGTGGGAATCTGCTGTTGGAATCTGAACTTCCATGGGGAGTACTGTAATGGAACTCTGGAGTGTAGATACATGGAGAACAGAGATCTCTTTAATTTGAAAGGTCACTCTGTCAGAACTATTGCATATATATATATATTATGGGTTAGAGTGCTACAGATTACACAAAAATGAAACTAAGAGACAAAGTACTACATAGCAAATTCCCCTGAAATTAAGGATTTGGGTGAATTGGGACATAGATAAAACCATTTGTGGTTTTGAGTACATAACACTCAAATGAGGAACTTGCCAGACCAAAATTGCCACTTCTCATCAAAAGTTTAATAGGAACTGTATAATTTTGCAAAGTTGAAAACCTATCCTCATCCTGCTCATCTCTAGGTCACACAACGCAAGCCCTTGCCAGTTTCATTATCCAGTATTTCTAATGCCGAGGGATAAGTGAATTCTGCGCTTAATGGCAGCTCAGTTCTATTCACTCAAAACTGTGTGAATCAGCCTGTTAATAATTACCACTGTCCTGACAGACTTATTTCTGCTTCACATCAGTGTATGTGAACAGACACAGATTTTTTTTATTTTGATGTTTTGAGGCACTTTTACTGCATTCTTCCATAGAACATTCCATTCTGCTTTCTTTATTTTCATGTTAAGTCATGTCCTCATGTTTTTTTCAAAGATTAATGATTGTATCTTATGGTCACTCAAAAGCATGTATCCAGTCATTATGGACAGTGGAGTTACATATTGTTGGGACTTTTACTTCCTCCCATTCTGCTTATATTAACTTAGTTCTATTTGCAATTTTAACATCTTAAAAGGGAGCTTAGCTGTAAGTACAGAGCAGCTCTGGTCTATGGAAAAATCATTTTCTTGGTGAAACTTTTAGTCTTTTAACTTGCCTTCTGACTGAATAGCTAGAATGGAAATTATTCCTTTTTACCCCTTTTGGGTTTGCTTTAGAACAAGACATAATTGGTCAAAAGATGCCATTCACAACTATCTGGATTTGGATAGACAGACACCGTGGGCTGCAGTGCAGTAGTGAAGGTGATAGGACCCAGCCTTCAGGACTGTTCCCTAGTGTAGTACAAAAGAGGAAAGGTTATCTTTTGCTAGTGGTTAAACAAGAAAGGAATGGACATTGCTGTGTCAATGAATATTGATACTTCTCCAGTAGGTTTGTGTGTTGGTGAAAATGGAAGGAGCCTGGTGACATCTCTGAAGAGGCTCCTGCTGTGTTTCCTATAAAGCAAGAATGGCTGAGGGACCGTCAGATCTGCTGTATCAGCTCCAAGGCATCATGGCACAGGCAACTTCAGCACAGGAGAGATTCTGCAGTTCAGGTCTCTGAAGTGTAAAAAACCTGTATATACCATTTCCTTCTTCTCTCTGCACATATCCTGTACCAGTCAAATTAAAAAACAGTCCAGGCTAATGATGGTGTTTCTGGGAATGATCTTCTGGTACACGTGTAGGAAGCAGCTCAGATGACCACTAATGTCCTGCTCCACCAGCTGGGCTCCTGCTGGGGGATGTGCAAAAGGTAGGAAGAAAACTGATGCTATATCCTTATAGGTAGAACACAGTGAAGGAATTTCCCAAATAAGATATACACAAGGGGCTTTTCATTTAAAAGTCAGCAAAGGAAGTCCAGTGCCAGACATGGGAGATGTAGTTCAGGAATAGAGGCAACCAAGAATCAGGGTAGGTAAAGTCCAGAAAATTTGCATCAGCCATCTGAAAGCCATGTACAGTTCTGATGTAGGACATCATGACCTTTTATCAGTCACAATGACGCTTTGGGCTGTGCAATGAGGCTTTCCTAGTTCCTCTGCTCTGGAGAGATGTTAATTAAAAGAGAAAAAAAGAGCAGCTGAACTGCAGACAATCTTCTCTGATGGTATAAGAGTGTCAAGGCCCAGAAGTCAACATTGGCTTGAACAGCCCTGCCCAGCCCACCTCAGAGTTCCCCCCACCTGCCCACAGCCCCATATCAGCCCCTCAGCCTTCCCCGTATTAGCCCTACTCCTATCTGGGGTGGTGGCATGGGCCCTGCATGCCAGGCCCTGCTGCCATAAGTAGCCCACGCTGCTCCCGGCCCCCAGAGAGTCCGCAGCCCTCACGGTGCCCTGATACAGAAGAAATTCTTTAGGATCCTGGGAGCCAACTTCTTTCATGTTAATCAATCAGTTAGGTGATGGCATAGGTAATGAGTGATTGCATACCTTGGCCTCATGTCAGTGGAGACTTACATGAACCAGAGTACCTAGACTAGATCAGAAATGACATGCTGAGATTGATCTTAGCTCAATTCAAACTTGTAAATCACAGATCATAAACTATAATGAAATTTCAGTTTAAGTGAAGATGAGAAGAAAATCTGTGTCTAAAACACCTTGTATACAGTGCAGACTTGGCCATCAGACACGACGATGACATAATGCTGGTCTTTATGGAGTCAGCCTTTTGCAAAAAGCCAAACTGACTGAAGAAAAAAAAATTGAAGGGACTTTTCTTTTAAAAAATATATTTTATAGTAAACCCTCCCCCGCTGATTTAGACAGCTCTTGTTATACGCAGAGTAAGATGCTGAAACCTATTTCTGAATATTTCAATGAAATATGGCAATTGTGGTCAGGATTGTTGACCTTTTTTTTTGAGCAAAATTCAGTGGGGATGCTAGCTTATCTGTTGCTTTTGACTACCTATAACAAACTGAGCAGGATTTGTAAGAAAATTATGCTGAATCTCTGTGGATATGATGCTTTTGTACACTTGGAAACTTCTGGATATTAGGAAAGCCCTTCTCTGGCCAGAAAGACTGAATGGAAAATGTGCAATTATTGTTTGATGTGGAAAGAGAAGGTTGGTCACACTCATTTCTTCCACAGTGAGTTGCATGGATATTCTGCATACAATGACACAGAAGTAATTACTGCAAGTTGAAGTGGAAACAAGCTGACCAGTACTATTTGGATGTAAAGAGACTAACGCAATGCAGCAAAAGCCCATATGACCTTTTGTTACAGTAGCAAGAACTTTTCTACTGGTTAATATACATACTCCTATTTTGAGAAAGATTGATAACTGCATGTCTTACTATCTACAGGAGGTAGTTTGAAAAGGGAGAACATCTCTGTCCCACAGAAAGATTGCTTTCCAGGATTTATGATTAATGGGTAAGACAAACCTCATGGATCTTTTGGGGTCATGTATGCAGTGTAGCATTGACATGGTGGTGATCAGAATGATTATGAAGATAGGAAGACAGGCAATGTAGTGATGCATTTTTTTTTTTTTTAATAGGGACTATTAGATATAGTAACTTCAAATATTTTGCTGTTTTATAGGAAAATTAAAGAGCCTCCAGGCAACATGTCTACACAGATGTGTAAGCCATTTTTCCCGTACAGAAGTAGCCCTGAATTGTGAAGACACAGGAAAAGAAGAAAAGGCTTTGCACTAGGATTGCACCTGGGATGCTGTTCTTCTTACCTGTTTGCATCTTGGAGCATTTATCATGTGAGAAGAGTCTGGGTGATCTGGGCTTGTTCAACCTGGAGGAGAGGTGGTTTCAGAGGGACGCAACAGCAGCTCCCAGTGCCTATGGAAATGTCATTGAGGAGACAAAGCCAAGCTCTTCACAGTGGTGCATGGAGGAGAACAAACAGATTTGTTGAACTGAAATTAAATGGAAAAGGGGGTGGGAAGGTGTCTGGATGTAAGGGGAAGAGGAAAGATACACGATGAGGACAGTCAGTCATTGGAACTGGCTGCCTCATGAAGTTGAGAAACTCGTATTTGCTGGTTTACAGAGGGCTGACAAAGCCGTGAGCAGCCTGGACTGAATTCAGACTTGACCCTGCTTTGAGCAGGAGGTTGGAGTAGAGACCTCATCAAGTCCCCTCCTACCTGAACAAATATATATCCTTCTTTAGATAATAGAAGGCTATATGGCATGGCCTCTTTAGCATTACAAAATGCAATTTGCCAACTCTGCTAGTTTATTATCATGATTAGCTCAATTGCTCCTAAACTTTAATGTTCATTTTATGTATATAAAAAAAAATATACTATTTCCCCCTTGAGTCTGGTTATCTTGATTTTTAGAATAATATTTCCCCCATTGATTTTAGCCATAACATTAGCTGCCTCATCTTAAAATAAAGTATTTACCTAATCTTCCCATAGTTCCTATATGGAGTTTTGGTGTTTTTTTTTTTTTTTTTTTTTTTTTTTTTCTGTAAATAGCTTTGTAAGGTTTGATCATTGTATGCCAATTATGTCTTTCCTGAATGAACGTTCTGCTTGTAATAAAATCAGTCAAGGAGATTATCTCCATGGCTCCACAAAGGGCTTTGGTATGCATAGAGTGCAGGTTAGTGTAGTAGTGTGAGATGACAGAGTGGATTTTCTTGGAAGAGTACAAGCTGGTAAGGGTTTGTATTCTGGGCCATGAAAATTCTAGTTTGGTTCTTCAGCAGAAATGGAGAAGAAAACTTTGTGCCAAAGCAGCAATAGGATTTAGCTCCTGACAATATCAGATATATACTCTCAACCAAGAAGCCATTTTCACCAGAAATCTTTTTTTCTTAACACTGCTTCCTTTGTTTTAAGATGATCTGGGGCTAGAAGGGAGAAAATTTTTCCTTGATTTTGTAATTTTCAAGTTTGAGTACACATTAATCAAGTCTTGATATTGTACCAGGATTATTAATTTTTTACAATATGCAGCAATATCAAGAAATACTTATATGAGAGAGACAGGCATAAAGCTTCTATAAATTTTCCACCTCTAATATTTATTCTTTTTTTCATACTTTGATGTCTTCTTTGATGCTCATAGTGCTGATCTAGAGCTCTTATATTCTTGCATGTAACATTGAAGAATAATTCATGTTCCTCTTTGAGGGATACATATAAAAACACTTACCAGATCTTCAGGCATACATCAATATTTTCAAATGGTGAAAATTAATTTAATTTCACTTTAATACCTTTAAAAATAGAGTATTTCGCAAGCTCATTTAAACGATTGTAGACTCATGAGAGTTAGTGTTTACTTCATTTAGCCTTCCTCTCTTTAATGTACTAATATTGCTTCTCAGAAGTCGTTCATGATGCCTGCAGGATTTTCTAGGTGATTAAAGCCATAGGATACTGCTGTTCTCACAGACTGGATGGTAGACCCTGTGGACTGTCAGTTTGGATGGGAAGTGGCTCAGGACATTCCTGTCCTTGGGGCCACCCTAACGACTCCTGGATAGCAAATCCTCAGTGATTATTATGCTGGAATTATGCTGCTGGAGCACGGAGTCGTGCCAACCGCCCCCTCTTCCTGGGCACACCCCTGGCACCGGGAGGAGATTGCAGATAACCAGGAATTTCAGTATCGCTCTTGCCAGAGCTCTGAACTGAGCCCTCTGCCTTCCCACACAGGCAGGGGCCAGACTCAAATTTCTGGCTCTGTGGCAGTGGTAGGAGAGATCAAAAAGGTCTGTGTGGTCTACAGAGGGTGTCTTTTTTTTTTTTTTAAATTTATTTTGATGAAGGTTTTGTGCATTCATAATACTCAACTTGGAACAATCTTGGCTGTATCTTTTAGTGTCTTGCTTTGCATATATATCAGATACATGAGTGAACACTGAGATATTAGACAGATTTGGTTACCAGGCACTTGCCAAGTATTTTGGAGGTAACCACAAGTTCCAAGTGTGGAAAAAAGAGCTATTTCACTACCTGCCCATCATGAGTTATTATTAGTCTTTTTTTTTTTTTTTTTTTTTTTTCCTTATTGAGAGAAATAGCTTCTGATGCACTACAGGAGTTTAACTAGTTAGAAATAGAGTTTAGCAGTTATTTAATAGGCTTAGGAGAAGTTAAAGATCAAACTAGAAAGACTTTGTGGTTCCATGACAAAGTAATTGTACCATATGGAATTCCTATGCATAGGGTATTTCTTTTAGAACCTCATACAAATTCCATTAAAAAAAAAAGAAAATTATCCCTCTAAATGCAAGAAAAATAATAGAATGTATTGAAAACATGGCAGGTGCCCTTTTATAAAGAAAAAGTCAGGAAAATCTGGGTTTTAAGGTTTTGGTTTATATTTCCTTAGTACTTTAATTAGTTCCCCTGATTTTGAGTTGTTAGACCCAGCACTGAATAGGGAGAAATGTCTTTGCATAATGAAAGGGAGACATTAACTGCAGTGACCTGGCAGAACTCCAGTTTGAATAATTACACATGCTTAAATAGAATATCCTTTGACATTTCAGTTAAATAAAAATATTATTTATCCCACCTGTCCTAAACTGAGGAATGCTGCTAAAAAAGCCTTTGCATTTCTTGTGAGAGTCAGATGACTTTAATGGATGGGTAACATATGAATCTGGGCTATTAATATATGACCATGTATAGAAAGGTTGATCCTGTGGAAATCAGTGGCAAAATTTCCATTTACTTTCCTAAGTGCAGGATTCCTCTTATAATTTCTGTGTCTGATTTTGCCATCAACCTCACATGGGATCTTGTGTAAATTATTTCACTACTTCATACAAAAGCTTTTTTCGCCCCTCTAAATTCAGTACAATGGTACTTAAAAACTGAACACAACCTTAAGTACAAACACTAAGTACTGTATAAGACATCTATTTTAATATATTTATTATGAGCAAGGCAAGTAAAAGTTGCTTTCATTTCAGGTTTTCCATTACAAGACTCTCTTTTTCAGCTACTTATGTTAAATGGCCTGAGCCAAATCATATTTTCCATGTGGGGCAGGGACCTCGGTCTGGGGTCTCTTGGAAATTTCATCACAAATGTGTGTATTTTTCTTCCTATTTATGAAGAGGTGCTCAGATCTGGCTGAGTGATGCATTTCTTGAAACCTTAGTTCTTATTTGCTCAGTAGTGACCTGGCAGAAATTGGCACTTCGGTTTCTGAAGATGCCATCTGCACTGGGCATCCTCTGTCCCAAGGCTACAGGGGATGAACATGACTTTTCCTATAATTTCTCCTCCTGTTACGACATACAGCTATGGCACAGCATCTAATAGCAAGGTCTAATATCCTCTGCTCCTGCTGTTTGTCCTTCTGCTGCCTTAGTGATGAAGAGATGGAGGCAACCTGAGGGGAATGGGAAGGATGCAAAATTGAGGAACACAGGATGAGGGAAAACCTGCTCAGAGCATCTTACTCCACATCACAGAAGAATTCTGTGACATGCTCAGGCATAAAATTTGCTTTTACTAGAATAATGTTATGGTTGCCAGACATGCTATGTGATATGGGATTTTCTATATTGTAGTCTCAAAATCTGTGTCCTGTATTAGAATATATAGGTTATTAAATTCTCTGTATTTTCCACAACTATACAGTCATTGTAAAATCTGGTAATCCTACTAGTAACTTTGATCTCCATCTTCTCTGTTGTTTATTTTTTTTTTTTGTGTGTGTTTCTGTCCTTGGGTTGTGTGGATAGACTGACTTCTGAGGGTCATAACAGGAGGTAACAGCTCCCACATAGTCGTTCACAGGATTTATGCCACTGCTAGAGCAGGACATGCACCTGACTGACTTCAGGATGGGTTGCAAGTGGACCTTTAGGAAAGCAGGTTATTGGGTAAGGCAAAGGAAGAGGGTAAGTCTGAGCACAAACTGAAATGCCAGTTTTAGCTCTGGATCTGAAAGTGGTGAACAGTTGAGGGAAAAAGTCTTTCCACTTAAATTTGAGAAAAAACTTCTTCTCAGTAAGGGTGACAGAACACTGGAACAGGTTGCCCAGGGAGGTTGTGGAGTCTCCTTCTCTGGAGACATTCAAAAGCCGCCTGGACATGTTCCTGTGCGACCTCACCTAGGCGTTCCTGCTCCAGCAGCAGGATTGGACTAGATGATCTTCCGAGGTCCCTTCCAATCCCAAACATACTGTGATACTGTGATACTGTGAAAAAGTCTTCTGGTGCTAACCCCTGCTCCTGGTACCAGGATCAGGTGCAGCAAGGGGATCTCAGGGATGCCTCATGCTGGAGAGCTGGTTGTGAGATCTTCAGAGTTTTCTGAAAGCAGGTAAGTCCCTCTGAGCAACTTGGTCTGGTTGAAAAAACAGTATTCAAAGTGATTCTGAAGAAAAAAACCTTTGTGTTCAGGCCTGGTTTTGCTGAACCTCACCCTTTTTGTTCTACAGTTTATATGCTTGAGGTAGTTTTAAGAGTCCCTGTCCCACTCTGGACCCCAGCTGAGATCCTCCAGTCGAGCTGATAGTCAGTGTTATTCAACAGTATTCAACACGTACTGTAAAGCCACAGTGAAAGCCATCACGCTGTGGCTGGTACCAGAGGTGATGAATATGAACTACCCTGTATGCTGAAGCAAGTTGTGGGCACCTCTCAGGCCCAAAACTTTGATTCTCAGGGACTGACAGGCTCTGTGATGTACCTAGTAAACCCACAGCAGGCCTCAGCAGACCATGTTGTCTGTTGACAAAGGCTGCACTGAAGGTGTCTTGCCTGTGTCCTCAGCTGCAAGGTCTTCTGCTGTCTTCTGGACATGAAGTTATAAGACTGAGAGAGTTGCTCCCCATGCTGCCTGTGCTGCCTGACCTTCTGCCTAATCTTCCCTCTTGCCTGTTCTTGTGGCAACAATGCCTAAACAGTGTAAAATTTTGTTTTAAGCATCTCAGTTGTCCTGTTCCTCCTCAGCATCCTTTCCCCTCAGTATCCCTTCCTCCAGTCACAGCTCCTGTGCACTGTGGCTGCAGCTGCTGGGGATCATCTGTGCTCACTGGAGCTCCTCTCCCTACACCCCTCCCTAGCATCCTCATTACAAATGTGCATAATTCTGTGTTTGTAATTAGTATGTGCCGTTTGAGGCCTAATTATACTATATGTTCTGGTTTATCAAACGCTGCTCATCTGTTGTGTGAAAAACAGTTTAGGAATCCCAGCCTGACTTCTGCAGGAGTCTTCCTCCTTTGAAGTGGGAAGATCAGAGTCATGGTTTGGTCAGCGCAGCACGAGATCTTCTGCCTCCGCTCAGGGTGCCAGGTGTCAGCAACGGTGCAAGATGGGCTCCAGTTGTGCAAACACGGCTGGAGTGCCTCATGTCCCACAGTGCAGCCCTGAGACAGTGATAATCCTCAGCTGAGACTTAGGAGAAAGCTGTATCATAGCTAGCTGTATTGCTCCTTTCCTTTTCTTCCATTTAAATTTTCTTCTTGCTCGTAAGCATTTACTTTTAGGAGTAACACCAGGTATCTTTTTCTTTAAGGAGAACAGTTGACATTCACCCATCACTGGAAAAATATGCCTTGTACATAGGCCATGAGCCAGTATTTTCAGTGGAAATCATGGTGTGTGGTACCACAAGCTATTTTAAATCTAATGAGAAATGCAGGAAATCCTGCAATGAAGTGAAGCTGACGTTGGTGACCATGACTGTCTCTCAGCATTGCATATACTAGTGCAGTGTAAAACATATACAAGATTTCTTTTAAATAAGGAGTCACAAATATTTATTCTACTTAGTGTTTTATAGAGAGTTTGGAGTAAATAGCATTAGTAAAAAGCTTTACAATCCCCAACTCTAATATCTATTCTTTTGAATGAAGGAATATATATATATATATATATTTATATATATATATATATATAAAATCAACCTTTATACTATAATAGAATGTAATAAAGGGCAGAAGAAATATTTGCAGCATATATTATAGGGAAAAACTGACCCCAAGATATGCCAATACCTTAGTTTATACAATTCAGTGTTTGAACATGTTATTCAGTTCTAGGAGGGAAAAAGCAGACCTGAGAGTTACCCAGTGTAACAGTAAGTGTCAGAAGATGCTTCCACTTGCTCACTCGGGAAAGCCTGCACTGGCATTAGACAGTGTAATTAATGACAAAGTGACCAGAGCAATCATCAGGTTACTGGTTCAAGAAACTTGCCCACTCTTTTGTGTATAACCCCTTTTCCTCAACATCACAAATGAAAATGCCTCCCCTGCTCTCCTGTCAGTGCCGTTAGCAGGACTTGTGCTACTCAGAGCAAGGGACAATGATAACAAATGTTATTTGCCACATGCAACGAGTTGCTAACTGAGAAGTGATCTGGTGATGGTGCAAGCTCATCTCATGCCATTGAGAGATGTATTACAGCAACCTATCCTAGAAAAAGAGAGCTGCAATGTGAAACTTAATCTTTTGAGTGTGTTAACAATTCATGACTGTCTCTAGGGAGTAACAGGAACAGGAGTGAATGCCATTCTGTGTCTCCCATGTAGGCACTTGGCAGAAAATGAAGACACCGCTCCTGTGTATCACAGTGCCTGCCAACATCGGGATGGTGCAGAGAGACGAACTGCCCGCAGCACTTGGCACAGGACATCCAGACACACTCCGTGCTGGAGAGCTGACAGATTAAACACAGAGGTAGATGGATGGTGACATCAGATAAGTGTGACATTATGTTAACAGGTTGTGTTAGTGCCATGCTTTGTTTACATGGCTTATGTGAACTCTTTGGTTTTCTAGAGGAAAGGACAAAGTTTAACATGGTTTGTAATGAAGCCTCTGCTCGTGCAAATAGGAAGGTGCATGTGTCACATGCTGAGGATTTAAAAAGCATGTATAATATGTAAGATTATCCCATATATTTGGTATATGTAGATATGTATATGCATTTTCTTATATTTATATAAAAATCTATCTTAATAAACATATATACATATCTGTTATGAGCAAGACAGAACACATGGCAAATTGAGATATTTCTGGTAAAAGCAGAGTTATCTTTTAAAGCTCCTCAGTCTGGACACAACCTTGAATTACTTGGTTTTATATTAATCTATACATTTTTTTACATGTGCACACACTAATGTGTATATGTATATATGTGCAATTTATTTTTTGTAAAGTCATATGAAAATAACATATCTCCATATTAAATTGTAGTATACAGAAGAGTGTATGCTTCCAATGGTAAAATACATAATTTCAATAAATATTTATTCTTCTCTAATAAGATGCAAGAAATACATTACACAGACTATTGAACACTTCAAAAAGGGTCAGAAGAATCCCAGTCTATCATTACAGAATTCAGCAATAATCTTTACTTGAATACATGAAGATTAAAAGGTTGAAAATTTGAGACATACTGTTCCACAAATGTGCTTGTAAACATCATATTTGTGTATTAAGCATCAGATTTATGTGTGGCAGTAGAAACTATACACATTCCCTAAGTATTCTCCACACCCTGAACCTGAAGAGAAGACAAAAACTGTTTGCTTCAGAAGCCAAAAGAAAGACAAAAGGTTTGTTGATCTGAAAGTTAAATGTTGTTACTTGTCCATTGTAAAATATGCTTGTGAGCCTCGCTGGGAAAGGTCTCAAAATACATACCCCACTGCTTCAATTCTGTCATTCACTGTCACACTGAACTCGCAAAACAAAGTGCAGCTTACCATGAGAGGTGGTGTGAGAACTGAGCTGCAGAAGTTTTGTTTTGGAGAAAGTTAGTCAATCCCACAGGACACCTGTGTGGAGTTGAGTACCCTGAGCATACGATATGCTCACATCTTGAAAAACTGCCTGACAGGTTTTCAATAAATCCCATACTTGAAACACAGATCAGTATACTTATTGTTAGTGTCAGCAGCAGGCAGTACATCTGTAGCAGGATATCCTGGCTGCTGATCTGATATATTCACTTGTATCATTGAAATAATATCTTGGCTTTCTCTATTTTTGGCTTCCTAATGGGAAAAAAATGAAAAGATGAGGACCATGAATCATAACAACAATTGGAAGTTTTGTGGTATCTATTATCACTTGGCTTCTTTTAACCAAATAATTTTAGGGAACCATGTCATGTTCCTGCCAGAAGACTTAAATGTTCTCTAAAGTCAATGATTCAGCGGTGTTTCTATGAGAAAGATTGTTTTGATGCTAACTCATTAGGGAGGATAAAATCAACATACACATGGAGTTTAAAATTCTTTCAAAAATATACAGCTGATTATTTATTATCTTTGAATATACAGGAATTGGCACCTCTAGAAAGAGCTGATTTATTTATCTGCCTAGAATAGGATTTAGGGAACTTAAGAGGAAGACTTATTTGGAGATACTGGCCTCAGTCCACATTGTGCATCATGTGCAGCTAAATATTCTGTTTCAAGGTGATTACAGGAAAGGAGATAGATCATGTTCAAGTTCTCACACTCAGTTATGCTTCACTAATATTATAAGAACAAACTGGGATTAGTAAAAGTCCATACTAGGTCTTACAAGGTTCAGGAATCTTCATTCTCCCTTCTTTCATGCTAGCTTGGTCTTCTACACTTAAAACCAATCTATCTGTGACAGTAAGCATGTATTGAGATGCTTTATCATAAGGAGATGAACTGCTTTTCCATATTATAGTATATGACTCTTTGACCCTCTGTCACATGCAGTAAACCACCATCACACATTATTTGTTAAGAACTGGATTTCTCCTGGAGAAGTGTAACTGTACCCCAAATAATCTGTTCTTGGTGTCTGTGATGGGAGAGGAATTCTCTGTGAGTTCAAGGAGAGAGGAGAAGTAGGGAATACAGAAAGTTCCTGAAGAAATCCAAGATCACATGAAGGTGCAGGAGGAGAGGAACGGGAACACTGACTATGCTGAACTGACTTCGGCAAGGGGAGTGTGGGACCAGAAAAGTCCTTCCAACTTGCTGGGTACAGTAAACAACAACATCATACAGTCCCATTCACAAGCTCTGGAAATTCCACCATAAAATTGCTTTAGTATGTAACTAAAATAAGATCTTTCTCAAACTGACAGTTATAACCACAGGAAAAACATGCGGGATTTTTCCACTTTCTTTTTATTTTGTTTGTGTGTTTCTGTCTGAATAACAAGGCATAATGCACATCTAATCGTTTCAGGCCTCGGATATGCTTCATACATAACAGTAACAAATATAGACTACCATGGTCAGAAAGGAGTTGTGATGTGTTGATGACATTTGCAGTGCTTTACTTTTCACCATCTCCTGTACCAGGAAACCTTCAGAGTGTACTACTGGCCACAGTATGCAAAGGTCACCTCTGTGTTTTGTCTGGTATAAAAGACCACACTGATGAGTCTAAAATATTGTATATCTAAATGCCCTATGAAGAGCTACTTGGCTGAGCTTTCCACTTGCTTTTGCAGCTGCACAGTCCTGGCACACAGCTGAGTGAGCGGCTTGTGGCTGTGGCTGAGGAGTCCTGTGTGGATGGGAGGAAGGGGGAATTTCAGGCTGCCGCCATGGGAAAGCATTGGGCTCTCCATGGACCTTCCTGTGCTTTGATTCCCTGTGTTAGATGATGTTGTTTTTTACTATTGAAATGCCACTACTAGGGGATTATGGAGCTGGCTTATAAAGTGTAGTATTTAATTCCTGTTTTGGTCTAACATTTGTCAGTGTCATACTGCAGTGTTAGGCTGTAAAACTGAGGCACTATTTGCAGTTTACTGCAAGTCACTGAAATATTTTCAGGTTTGTAACTACCGCAAAAACCTTCTGTTTCAGATATGGTCAAATATAAATTCACTGGCAACAGAAAGCTCACTTGTTTGACATCAAGAATGTTTCCCCTCTGAGATAATAAAAATGCTTTGAGGTACATTTCTTGTAACCTTGACATTTACTTTATTCTTTACAATTTTATAGAGGTTTTGTGTACTTTTAAAGCACACAGGGAATTTAAAGCTATAGGTTTGTGAAAAAGCGAGGTTCAGTGGTTAGCACATTAACCTGGGAGTCGGGGGCCACAGGGATAGCTCTCACCTCTGCCTACAACCCTGAGTAAGTTATTCCTTTTCCTTTTTTCCTGCTGCAATCAATATGGCTATTTGATGGTTATCTTTTCATTGTCCTTGCAGACCCAAGGGAAGCCTGGTAACTGTGACTATTTCATTATTTTAAAAATATGAAGTTTTTTTATTAATTCCTTTGAAAATGATGTAAAGATTTAGGTTTTACTGTTTCAATAGCAATGAAAACTGCTGAGTAAGTCCTGGCCTTGAATGAAGGGCAAGAAAGCACTCATTACTCTGAAATCTTTCTGTGTGGACTAGACCTACAATTTTGCACAGTGTATTTCTGGTGTGTTTCTTTTTTTATTTTTCTTTTCTTAATGTGGCAACAATAAAAATAGCAAATCTGGGGTTATCTTCATATGCTCTCTGGTAATGACTTGACCATGGTGACAATATTGAAAGCTCAAAGCCTTGGAAGGTCTCACTGGGATAACACTGGGACCTTTCCAAAGCTGATGAAAGCCAACAGGAGTTTTTCCATTGACTTAAATGGGTTCTAGATTACATAGACTATGTGTGTCTCGTTTCACTGTATATTTATGAACCAACTAGCAATTAAGGGCTAGCTTTATAAAGAATGCATGTTAATCATGCTACCAAGGACTTATTGGACACAAAACTACCCTTGTGAAAAAATGGGTATCTATCTTTTTTCAGAAGAGTCAGCCAAGTGACTGAAGTGACTCCCTCTGCAAATGAGAAAAGGTTTTGCAGGTATTAGCTCTGAGTTCATCAAAACCAATTACAGATTTTCAAAAATCTATGGAAAAAAGTGTTAGCAAAACCCCAAGCATTCTGCTTTGTAATGACATGGACTTTATTTGCATTTGGCCCAGGGTTATAGAGGCTGTGGAGTGGAATAGGCACAAATATATAAGTGAGATCTCTTCATCTTGAACATGATTAGCTGACATCATGCATGACCTTCAGGTTGAAGCTACAAAAATGCCATTCAGCATTAGGCCTTAAGGTGTGAACAGTCCAGAGAGTTTTGGGGTGATTTTCTGGGCAATTAAGTCTACAATCTGCCTAGGAATAATTATAGCTCATCCATTTTCTGTGCTGCACTTACTTTGTCAGCACTGCTCTTTAGGCACACCTGTGTTGTTGTGAGAGGAAACAGGGGCTGGAGATTAATCCCTCTTCCCCCTTCTCAGAACAAAGCATTGCAACCCCTTGGCCTCTTCTACCTCTTGCTGCCCTAGTGGGCCTTTCAGAAACCCATGCTGTTCCCTGCTGTTCTTCATGAGTGACCTGGGACCCCTAGAGCTGCTTGCTTGCTGTGCCCACTTCTTCCAATGACTGAAGAACCCAGATATTTCTTTCTGTTGTTCCTTTCCCTTGTCGTCTCACCTCCTGCACATACATGTTAGATATAGATATACGTTTATTCCATTCCCAGATTTTGTCAGGACCTGGTAGAATCCAAGTCAGGGTTAAACAGAAACTGTTTCTATGGGCAATAGGAAAATTGATGGTCAGCTATGCCCTTCAGTGTTTCAAGTGTTTGATGCAGGATGGCAGCTCGTGTGTTTTGAGAGTGGGAGGGCTCTGGGAATTGTCCTACTTCCTCCTGTCTTGAATGTGGTTAGACTAAATCATAGGGTGTAGAGAATGAAACGCCAGCTGTGCTGCAGTACTGCATGATGGGAACAGCATCCACAGCTGCAGTCCTTGGTTTTGGTGACAATGTGAGGAGTATCGAGACAAGCAGAATTTGAGACAAGCAGATTTTTACTCGTTATTCTAAGAATAGTCCTGCCCTGCTGACGTACTCTTGGTCACAGCTCTATTTCCATAATGCTGAATGTGAACAAGAAAGTCCAGTGAAAGCTAACATGCTCCTGGATAGGTCAGATCCCAAAAGACCTTGTTATTTAAAGATTGACTTTTACAGTTTCAGATCAGAGTCCGCACTATATTTCAATAATATTTTTGTAGTGAGGGTATGTTAAATACCTTTTTCTGGGATCTGTGTCTCATTAGCTACACTGAGTTTTATTGCTGGCAAATTGGAATTTTGATATAAATGAAGAAGACTGTACAATAAGAAAAATAAGGCTAATATGGAGATACTCTCTATATCTTACTAAGGGGAGGGGAAAAAAATGTTTTCTTCATCAATATAGAAAGCATAGACATTTGATGTCCAGCCGCCTGGAAAAGACTATCCATGAAAAAAATACAGCTCTGCATCCCATGTGACAGGTAATCTGCATTTTTTCCCAAAGAAGGCAGCTGTGTGCAAACAGCAGCACTCCACAAAGAGTGCAAAAGGTATGTGTGTGGTACCAAGGGCTGCCGCCCAGTTGATTCATATTTGTGCGAGCTGTAGGACTGCAGTTGTTCATTGTGTTATGGCTGCGGCAGAACTGTTTTTGGAAATGGCTTCAGCAAACGACTTTGAGACAGGATATAGGCTGAATATCAGTCCTTCTGGACAGTATAACACTTCTGGATTGTGTAACACTTTCTGAGAGAATGTCAGGAATCTATTATATTTTTGATGTCTGGGAATGTACTTTCTTTTTGTTGAAGACAGAAGTTACTGTCTATTTGCAGTTTAAGTTAACTGAAATTTTTTATCCTGCTAGTAGGAATGATATGGGTACTTATAAATCACATTAAATGTTGGAGGTTCAGAGCTGGATGGTTGACATTTGATTGCTTTATGTAATATGGGAGTTATTCTTGTTAGTGGAATGTGCATTGAAGCATGTGATGGAAGACTGGGGTCATCCTTCTGGACTCTTGCTGCCTCTAAAACTGTTGTCACTGATTCTTCTAAGATTCCTCAAGTATAGTGGAGGGAATGCAGAACCTTCTGCAGTCTGTTAAGGTGCTACAGCCAAACTCTGGGGAAGATCCAGCCATGCTGTAAATGACGGAAGGCAGATGCACCACTCAGTCCATGGTGTTGTGTCGGAAATCAGGATTAAGGGACTTGGGAGAAAGGGAGTGTTTTCAGTCTCTCAGCTACCTCAGTTCTGTGCTTGTCCTCAGCTCCTGCTGGAACAAGATCAGCTTGGTATCAAGCCATTGAATCAACACTGTGTTCTTGGTGAATATTTGCCCAGTCCTTTTCCCTGCAGGATGTAGACACAATGGCAGGGAGGGCACCTTGTGGTTTGAGATGGAAGAGATGGACTGGTATTTACCTTCCACGTTGGAAAAGAAACAGTGACCAATTTTGTCACAAAACTTACCAGATTTTGTCTTTTGAAGGCAATGTAGGGTAGAAATTTAAACTACCTTTTCAGCAACTCAGCTTCCATTACTGCATAATTTTGCCAGCACAGTTGCATATGTTAACCCCATTGCTATGATCCAACTTAACACATTTACACTAGTACATCTGCTTCCACCGGGTTAACTGCAGTGCTGCTCAGCACTACCTCCCTACCTAGATCAATGAAGGGCAGATACAAGCCTTCTGAGGGTATTAATGTTCTGCAAAATCACTTTGTTTCAATTAACAACACCTCTTTCATTATCGGAGGCATGGCTGATAAACTGCATGTCTGTCAGGTCTGTGTTGCTTCATGAGAAAGTCAGAACTAGTTCAAACAAAACAATTCACAGGAAAAAAAAATTCAAGCAGCTTTCCCCTTTCCTCCTCAAGCTCCTCTCCCCTCCTCTCCTTACAAAGCGGGGAATTCTGTATTTCAGGATAAAACCCCTCAAAAGCTGACATTTTAATTTGTCTGATAATAGTTCAGGCTGTCCATTTGTAGACCCAGCTCATGAATCCATGCTTGCTCCTGATAGTTTCAGGCAACAACAAGCTAGAGGCACCCTCAAAGGATTAAACCCCATCTGTGTAAACACATTGCTTGAAGCTATGCAGAGGCTACTGTCAGTCTGGGTGGAATAATAATGTTTGTGTATACGTTACAGACGAGGAGAGGTCATGCACGGTGTCTGCAACAGAGCAGGGAGTTGAGCCTTCACCTCTGTGTCTCCCGTGCCTCCAGACAGAAATACTGTTACGGGGTTCATGTATGTTCTTTTGTGGTCTACACAAGAAAGTGGTTGAGTCTTCTCTGAGACCCTGCTCCCTCTCTCTGCCCTGAGAAATCTTGCCCTTATTTTTTTTTCCTTGGATTGGAGTCAATAAGCTAGTTAGCTGAACAGCAGGAGGGCTGTTTGTCAGCCTCTGGACTTGGGATTTTATAGCAGCCTGCTGAGACAGTGACTTCTGAGTGCAAGGTGAGGACTGTGATTCCTGCTGGGAGACTGCTGACGGACTGGCTCCTTCTGTGCTGTGCAGGGAGAGACAAGCTTGGCACAGCTGCAACTGTGCTGCTGGTAGTGTGCAACCCTGCAGCAAAGTCATTGATCTTCCTTGCCTGGGTTTCCGGCCAAAAGAACTAGTTAGTTACTGCAGATTGGAGCCTGGGAACAGACGGTCATATACGCAGTGCAGACAATGGAAAGATCAGGGCTTTTCAGCAAAACACAGAATAAATTGAGCTGACAGTATGGATATCTTTACGAACACTCATATTCTCCCAGAAAAGGAACTATTTAAACTCATCCGATTAAATGCCTTACAGATCTAGATTAAACAAAGCCTGTGGCACCCTGGGAGACTGCCCTAACCAGCAACCTGTGAACCCAGCAGTCTTTCTTGAAAGCAATTCTTTCTAAGGGTTCACAAACTCTTCTGCAGAAAACTCACACAGAATCACAGAATGTTAGGGATTGGAAGGGACCTCGAAAGATCGTCTAGTCCAATCCCCCTGCATGTTTAACATGGCAAGGCAGCATGGAAAATTTTGGTTATAACAAACAATTTTTTCCCAAAGTTTCATGGAAAAATTCCTGAACTGCTGAATATTAGGTATTAAGCCTACTCTGGTTAGAGGTGCAGCTTTACTAACAAAACAAGGAATATCTACAAAGTGCTGTCTGCAGTCTGCTGGACTAGTGACAATAAAGATGCAAACCATTACTGGAGTGTCTGGCAAAAGTGCAAACACAATTTACTACCTATACAATTCAGGTAAGAAGGGCAAGATGAATAGGAATGATGGACTAGTATGTAGATTACTGGCTTATGGTGCAACAGAACAGGGCTCAGCTCTTGGTTTAACTTCAGGCTATTTTGTTACTTTGGGGAAGATACTTAAATCTTTCCTGTGTCACAGTTTCCCAACCATAAAAGAAGGATAATTGTACTTTCATACATCAACAAGGATGCAGGGAAAATAAATCCACTGATGACTGCAAAACCTTGAGGTACTGCAGGAGTGAGGGTCTAGGCATGGAGATATTCAATTCTGTATTTTCCAGTTAAGGAAAGAGAATGCAGAAAATATGTTTTAAGGACATATTGTGAGGTTATTTCCCTCTCTCCCAAACATGACATGTCGAGAGATATTTCTATCCTTCTCTTCCTCTGTTCCTTTTAAGGTACTTTCCTTCCTTCCCTTACAGGCTGAGACAAACATACAGCAAAGTAGATGATGTCTAAAGCATATGATGTTTCTGTATTACTTCAGGTCTGGTTTGATATTTTTCTGACACTAAAATAATAAGAAGTTTTATGATTGATTTTATAGTGCTGTTTCTGAGAATGTTTCACCTTGATCCTTCAAAACAGTGTATGAGATCTGCATGGTGTGGGAGGGAGGATTTCTGGCAATCTTTGTTCTTTCCAGGTATTATTTTGTGTGAAATTATGCTAATGGATTTGCTATTGTATTAGTCAAACTTTTCTCTACTAAGGATTTGCAGATTACTTATCATGTAAGAAAACAAACACAGTCATTTCTGTAAGAGAATAATTTTACTGACCAACTTTTGGAGTGTAGTTTCCTTTAAAACTCAGTTTAAAGAAATAGATGACAGCTAAATGCAGATAAACTGTATCTAGATAAGTTAAAATCCCTTTTACTTCCCTCTGAAAACTAATTAGTCTTTTGAGCTAAATTATCCCTTTGCAAATTGTTTATATTTTACTTCGCAATAGGATTCATTTCACTTAACTCTAGTCACTGAGTGTTCGATTTTCTCTACATAAAGTTGGGCACATCTGGAGTGTGAATCATTTCCAGTGACAGAGTTCATTGCACTCTGAAGGTACCTGTTGCTCATGTTCGTCTATAGAGAAAACCTGGATGACCTATTTAGGCTGGTTACCAAGTTTTCAGATAGGCAAAATTAGGCAAAGAATCCATATAGTTGCCATCAATATGTGTACATACCTTAGTTTTAAATAATTGCATGACATTCTCCAGATCTTTAGACTTAGTCTGAAATAGGCTTTCCAAAATTCAGGCACCTACAATTCTAGACTTTTTTTTTTTTTTTCCCAACTGTAGGGCTTCTTACCTACAGGACTTAAACCTTTTCTGAGGAAGAGATTTGATTCTGGCTTTATTTGAGTAGCTGTGTTGCTGATGTGATCTGGCCTCAATTACTGAATGTCACACATGCCACCTTTTTGGGTGAGGGAAGCCCTGTGATAAATGATCAGCAGCTTTCAAACCCACAGCTGAAGCTGTGTAATAGTTCTACTACTATTTTTTTTTTATTTAACCAGGACCAGTCACCCTTCACCTGCCCCCTCCAATACTTGTGAAGCCTGGAAGTGGGTTCTGCATCCCCTCTGTGCAGGATGATGTTACCACATCCAATGGTGTGGGGTTGATCCCTTCCATGCTGAGTGCACTGCTCATACTGGCTGATAGGGTTGACTGAGGTATGTCTTTAACCCTTTTCTCAGTTTCCCTAGGAATGAATGGAGATTTGAGCCAGGATTTCTCACCATTTTCTTGCACTGGACATTGGCTGGCATTTCCTTGTCCCTTCCTTCCCCTGTAGCATCTTGGTGGTGGTTTGGGTTGTGAGAAGGCTGCAAGGCTTGAACAAATCTGCCACTAACTCTCAGGGCCAGACTCCAACAAGACCTCCTAATGGCACCTTCTAAAGTAGCTGCAGTCTTAAATGGAAGTTAGAGGCATGGGAGTAAAAGAAGACTGTACAGGATGGCTAGTTTTGCGGCTTTTAGAGCTGAGATTTAAACTGATACGTGGGATGGGGGAAAAACACAGTATACTCTTCATCTTGTTCTGTTTCAACAATTGTAAGGCTACAGTCACCATGGCATCTAGGAATGAAAGATAACTTGTGTCAGCAGGGTATGCATCAAAGGAATCTTTTTCTAATGGATAAACCTGATATCAAAGAACTGAAGAAACTGAACCAAAATTTACAGGTGTCCTTTGCTTTGATCATTAATTAAAATGTGACTTACACTCACAGTGTCCCTATTAGAGGACTTGACACAACAAAGCGTCTGAGGTACCGGACTATTTCTTGTAATGCTGTGAAAGACAGGTGTTCATTCCTGGGAAAGCTTTGAAGCTAAAAATAAAATAAAACAAAATTAAAATTAAAGGATATTTCCAGGTACATAGTAATCATCTTAATACTTACATTTGAGAGGGTTTTGTGTATGTGTTAAATACTGACAGAACTCCTGGCTGGAAAGGAATGCAGACAACGAGGTAAAGTAAAGCCTTGTAAGTCATTCGAGATCAATTGTCAGAGAATGCATCTCAGCCATGTCATTATCAGATTAATAGCTGAGTTCCAATATAAGGTGGAATTATTTGGATAAGAGAAATCAAAAGAAACAAACAATTTGCCTTAGAGCAAAATAAAAGTATTAGAGATAGGATTTTTTTTGGTGATTTTCACCACACCCCTTGAAATTCCATCCAGACTAGATTGCTACGGAGGCAGACCGTGGCAGCCAACTCTAGCACCCTGGGTTTTTCCAGCCTGAAGT
This sequence comes from Streptopelia decaocto, assembly GCF_964273445.1. Taxonomy (NCBI): domain Eukaryota; kingdom Metazoa; phylum Chordata; class Aves; order Columbiformes; family Columbidae; genus Streptopelia; species Streptopelia decaocto. The sequence goes on along the minus strand of NC_138663.1, from coordinate 192,334,868 downwards.
ATAACATGGATCGGGCCAGCTCATCTCCCCAGTAGCCAGTCCAGACACTGGAAACCCATCTTATTGGTGTTAATGGGCTATATGGCAACTGAATATTTTGATGATCCAGAAAAGCTAGCTTAGGTTAGAGATTTGAGGATGTCTTCTTACAACAGGTAGTTTGGCAAGTGAGCTTTCCTGTAGCTTTTATCTCTGCTTTGCCCTCCATGGCAAACTTTAAGAAGTATCTCCCAGCCTTGCCATTTTCTTTTGCCTCCTACTCACTTTGCTTTCCATCCCTTCATCTTCCTCCTTTATTCAGCTTTCATAAACTCACAACTCAATATTTAAATATATCTCTCTTTCGAAATAGCATTGCACATGCCTGGGGTTGAATCAGACTGTAAAGGCAATTTACATGTAGAGAACAGAAAGTGCCAAAAGAATCCCACCACCCTACCCAAATAATTCACAACTTTTTAAGCACTTAACACATTTTATCTTCTCCTCCTCTTCTGTGAATCTATGAGTTTCACTAGCATTTCATAAATGCTATGCAAGTGGTTGTTGTACCATCTGATCTTTACAACATGTTGGGTTGAGGGGACCCAATGTGCAGGAAGTTCATTTGCAAGAGCATTGGACCCTCATTATGTCTCACACTGTGCTGTGACCCTGATGTGGGAGCAGTTACTGGTGAGTGCTGTGTGGCTTCCAGGGCTGTGGCTAAGCATCCACCTGGCATCCATCCCAAAATTCATGGCTTTCTGGAAGGACCAAGGTGTCAGAAGAGAGTATACTCCAGCTGTTAGTCCCTCCATAATCTACAGGTACTATGGATCCTAACGACAACCCATCATTAGACCCTCCACCCCTCAAATGCAGAATAACTGAACAATTTCTGCAGCTCTGGAGAGATCCTGTTCTCTCTGTACTGTGGTGGGCACAGTGGCAGCATGGGGAAAGGCAGCACCACATCAGGTCTGGCCTGTTCTGTCTTAGATGAGTACCTCTTGGTTTTTACTGCTTGAAGTCACTGGGGCCAGCCCCCTATATGGTTTAAATCTTGCTATAGTTTATGCCATCTGAAAAGCTGGTCTACTCATACTATACAACATGACAATTAAATCAAGGATTTGAAGATTAAGCCTAGAGTTTTGTTCTATGAAATGCATTTCACAATGTTAGGTTCACCAGGCTGATTTCCATAATTCAGGACTTCCATGAAACATCCTAGGCTGAAATGGATGACAACCCATGAGCACAGTCAGTAAAAGACTAGCATGTAAACCAAATCACAGGTGTTTCTGACAAACGTTCTGCGAGAAGGATGACCCTGTGAAGTTCTGTGTCACTGCAGGTGGGATCCACCTCATTGCACACCCTTTGGTAAAGCCCATAGCACAGCCACAGCTGTAAAGTGCTCTTCCTGGAGACCTGACAACCCATTACTTGTCAGAGAGGATTTCTCCATCAGAGTTCAGGTTCTGATTTAGCAGAATAAGTGACTCCAGAATACAAGGGCATTATTTTTTTTCCCCCTTTTTTTCCCATGATGTAAGAGAATACAAGAATTTATAATACTTCTAATTCCAGATGCCAATTTTAACTTTGTCATTGATGTTGCAGTGATAGGTATACAGGTCACTATTCTGTACTGCATTTAAAAAAAAATACATGTAGAATGGACTATTGACATTTTTAGCTGGAACATATTTTCACCAGATGTGTTATTCCCATTCATAGATTCTATGTCCTCACTCCATTTTCAGTTAGCAGCTTCACTTGTTATTTGTCAGTAAGCACCCTTGAGGAATATTTCTGTGAAATATAAAAAGCTTGCAAATATACTTAAAACTATCAATTAGCTAGATGAATGGCATGAAGAGTGAATCAACAAAGCTATCCAGAACAGCAGACTAGTGAGGACAAAACTTTTCATCCTTTCCAGGAAGAGTCTCCTTGATTTCTATTATCATTAACATCTGTACTCTTCAATTCAGATCATATGCCTTTAAAAAAATGTAAATTAACTCCATATTCCTGGACATTAATTTCCAAACATTGACTGTAAAACCTTACCCACCGTGGCAGAGATGCAATGTCACCCTGTTTACTAATGACCTAAGAGTCTGAAATTTGAAGAAAGAGAAAGCATAGACAGTATCCATCTCCCTTTACTCATCCCAGGACTTCAAAAAAGACAGTGACCTCTTATTCACACAGCTATTGCTGATGTAAGACCTGTTCCATGCTCTTTAGATTCTCCTTTATCTTAGTAATCTTCATGGAAAAGGGGAAAATATGCCTAGACGAAATTATTTTGATATTACATTGTAAGAAAAATGTAATTCTACCATTGAAAGGAACAGAAGAAAAGAAAACCACTGAATGTCAAGCTCAGATGCAGCCTTAGGTGTCAGGTAGAAAACAGAGGTGCAAAATGCCCTATTCACTGCTGATCTCTGGCTGCAACGTATATGAATTTTTGCCACTGACTTCTACAGCTGTGGCTTATTTAATTGTTGGCTGTTTTGTGAAATATTGATTATTCCAAAGGTCTGTGTCAGTAAATTTCCAAGAAGTCATTAGCCAATGAAGATATGTGTCTTGTTCTGGAATCATTACTGTATCTTTATAAATATAACTGAACACTTGGCCTATCTCTTCTTGGCAGGCACTGAGAAACGGGCTGTATGTAACATATATTCCCCTTTCAAGTATTGTAACAGAGGGTAAGTCTTAACCAGAAAAGCTGAGAAAGAAAATTTAGTGCCTGATTTAGAGCAAATAGGTCCTTAAAATTACAAAATTGGCTAGGGAAATAATTTGGCGTAGCTTCTTTATTTAATGAGGGGTTAAAGAATGGCCTTTACTTTGATGTGCTAAGTTTTGGTGGTAGGGCCAAGGGCTCTTCACAGAATTGTTTTAAAAACTGAGTGAAGGGTTTAGGTCGAATTCGTATGACACCTACGCCTGTGAGGCACAGGATGTGCCTGTGCAGAAGCAGCAGGACAGATTCATCCACTGTAAACAAGATAAACTTGTGTGTGTATGACTTTTTTCTGCAAGACTGTTACAAGCACAGCTTTAACAGGTGGCATTGTGAAATCTTCAATATTTCAAAGGCTCTGCATCAGTGTGTATTAGCCATCTAGAATTGGTGGTACAACAATTAAGAACACATAAAGATTAAATAAAAAACACCTGGACTATAACCCAAAGGCTTTTAAACTGCAATATAAACAGCAAGAATGATACATTTATTTGTATATGGATCTTTAGCTATAAATTGTATATGTGTATTTTTTTTTTCCAGATAATAATGACTTTGTGGATCTGACTCATGAGAAAACGTGGACACAGTGCCTGATGTCCTTCAAGCCACCCTCCAGTCATCCATGATATTTAAACTACCAATTTTTTTCCCCTATTTCTCCTTCAGTTTCTGGAAAGAACCCTTGTTTTTATAACTGTCACTGCATTATTTGCAAAACAATTCTGGTATTTTTCTTCTGGAGATGCATAGGATGAGTAGACTGAAGTTTGTTAATTTATCATTGTGGCAAGCAACAGATTTTTTTTCTCTTTTTCAGAATTTCAGAATTTCCCTAGTGCCCTCACCAACCAAAATTCATTTTCATCAGAGTATAATGAAAAAAATGATAGGTAAGTACATACTTCTTCACAAATCAGGGTTCAACATCTTTTCACAAGATTTTTCTTGGCAAGCCTAAGCAGCTGGCTTCAATACAGGAGTAACTGAATGAGATTCTGTGGTTTGAATTAAAGAGGCAGACCAGATGATCTAATGTTTTCACTCTAACCTTTGCATCTCTGAGATGGAGATAAGTCATGTGAGTCAGACTGCTTCTACATAAGCATTTTTAACCGTAATGCTGTGCTTTTTTATTGTGCTAGGCCTTTTGTGAGGAACTCCCCCATTATTACATTGATCTGTAAAGCCAACATTTTGCTTTACAGATATTTGGTTGAGAAGTGCTGCTAGGAAGGTTGCAGCTGAATTTGATAATAGCTGTTATGGACTTTTTGTATCCCTTGTAAACCGTGTAGCATCAGAATTCCTGAAAGCAGTTGAAGATTGTGGTAACTGAGGATGTGAACATGTTTTTGGATTACAACTGTGCTTTTCTAGTTCGAAGAATATACTGTAGAGAATGTGAAAATATGATCGACCAGAACCCTAAACAAAAATTGCAGCCCAACAACCACATGTAAAAATAGCCAACTGCAGTCTGAATTACCACAACTGCCAACAAGATTTCCATTCAGAAATCCTCTCTTTGGCCTGTCTTCTAATACTATCACTAATGGGAAGAATGCTCTTAAAGAAGGCAAAATCCTTTATATAGTTGCTTTTGATCACATACCAAATAGAGTTTCAACCAGAGGAAATAAATAAACATCTGTAGGAATTTGCAAACAACTATGGCATGTAATTACAGCATGCCTTTTCTCTCTCTGCCTATATCAATACAATTGTACGTGGGCATGCATAATTTCTTCAGATTTGTTTAATATTCAAATATCATCCAGTGACATTTTGCAGTTGCAGAATTTTTCAAACCACGTTGCAAATTTTCTCCAGAGATTTAAAACAGTGCAGACAAATTGTGTTTCTTCATTCTGACTTGTTGAGTGAGGTGTCATTTTTTCTTGTGGTGTCTTTTAGAGTAGAAGTTGCTGCAGCTGCGATAGTTGCAAGAAAAGGTGACAGGACACAAATATGTTTTATTATTGCTCTGTTTGGGGTATTTGCAGGGGGATTAGAGAGATCTTTCTCAAAACATAATTTTAAAAGGTACAATTTAAAGGAAAGCTCTTGATTTTTATTCAGTATGCCAAATGACACCTAAACCTCAGTTTCTGAGATGCTGGTTTTAATCTTCAAAACTGCAGTTCATGGCAGTGGAAAAGCAGAGATAGATTCAAACTCACTATTTCAATGTGTGACTGGTTCTTCTTGATTTTGTGAAGAACAAGAGACAAAACTATAAAATTAGGAAAACAAACCCACCTGTGCATAAAATGTGTAAAAATCTGTTCCAAAATTGAGAGTGTTATTGATTATCCAGTTCAAAGTACAGGTGCTTTTATTAATGGCAAGTCATGACAGCTGGAACATACTTCTTTTATTTAGTGGGTGAAATGAATCACTGATTCTCTCATTATAGTGCTCTGTCTCTATAAATTCAAAGATGTGAAACAATGCTCCTATGGTTAGTACTCTGAACATGGCCTGCTAAATCCTGTGTTGTCTACTTTTTATAATTTGTACATAGAGACCTGCTGCGAAATCAGTCAGCTCCGTTTAGGTGTAACATAACACTTCTGTTCTTATATAAAAACTGTGGTTTGAAAAATACAAATAAGTAGATAATGAGGTTCATGTTCTGCAATGGAAATTTGAGGCTGCCCAGCAGTTTCCACTAGCTGACCCAACTGTAAACTAGTGACTATCTCTATGATGGATTATTTAAGTTCTGGAAATACAGGTTGAAAAATGGACCACACTCTGCAACTCTGTGAGGAGCACACACTTGCATGGTAATAATCATAGATTTGAATCTGATAAACTTTTTCTACAGTAGCTCCAGGAATGATTTTAAATGACTCATCCTAGCACTGATACTAGAAATGGCCTTCTCAGCACTGATTTTAAATAATGATATCCCCTGATGCTCAGTGCCTAGCCTGCCCACAGAAACATCAGTTATTTGGAGACTGCTGCAATTCTCAGTCCACTAAAAATGTGATGAAAAGTCTTCTTTCTCTTCAAGGATCTCTTTGCCAGGAGCAAATAGCTATGGCAGGCAGATAACAGGAACAGTACCTTCCAAGAGTAAAATGTCATTTTATTTCATGTGCTCTAGGACAAACACTGCATTAAAATGTAAGTATGAGCAAATTTCTCCAGACAATTGGTAAGACATAGACAGAGATACATAGCATAGTCTATTTTGCCACATCAACCCAAAAGCAAAAAAGCCCTAGAGGAATACCTTTCTTAATTTTCATGTCACCTGCAAATTACTGGGTAGGTCACCCATTACTAATGTTAGCCTATCTCTGTTTTCCTATACAGAAATGTAGGCTTTTTCTTGGGAGTTGTGGGTTTTGCTGAACTAATGCCAGAATGAACATTGATACCAGGTGCCTGCTCTGGCAGAATCCAGTATATCACACCTACAGATAAAGTGTAAAATCACATGTGTCATGCCCAAGCACTACAAATTATTCCATCCTTCATCTCAAATAACATGATAACTCCTACTTTGCGACTTCAGACAGTGTAGCCTTGGCAAAAGGAAAGCTCTTCAGAGCCAAACACATCAAACCTAATGTATTTTACTGCACCAGAGGGGCTGACTTCTAAAGAAAACACATTGCCAAATTGAATCTACCATTGGTGTATAAAATAAAGCACACTGTCCTGGGCAACTACAGTGATAAACACTGTTTGACTAGTTTGAAAAGAACCACAATGCTCTCCTGCTTGCTGGTGGAGGGTCAGGTATGAAGGTGATGCAGATAAAAGCACATGGGGGCTCATTATGAGAGAAACAGAGGGTTAGGAATGACAAAGTCATCTCCTCTGAGATTTCTGACTCTTGCTAAAGTGTCTGAGATGTCTATACTTCATGCTCATTTCCTGAAGGCTGTTGAGGATTTGAGAGCAGCAGTGGTCGTGGCTGGTAGCACCACACAAGCACTGGAGAAGAGAATGATGCCTTTGGGACCCTGGAGGCCATCGCTGCTGTCCCAAAACCACAGACACTGTGTGGGCTGGTGGGAGTTCTCTGGTCATGTTACCTGACTAACTGATCACATTCAAGTAGTAAAAAAAGAAATTTGGGACTTGATTTCCATACCTTTGTTTCTCTGATCTCTAACACACCTTGAAATTTTGGATCCTCCAAATGCACAGCTAATTTCCTAATTAACCTCAAAGACACATGGTGACTAATTAGTAAATAAAATTCTGCTGAAAGTGAGGCCTGATTAAACAGATTGTAATTTTTTAATCAAGTCAAAGGTACCAAACCACCTCTGCTACTGAGAGTGAAGGAACTGCTCTCAAAGGACTACAATTGTAAGTAGTCTCTGAAACATGATTGCAATATTTATTTGTGAACATTTGCATGAGGAAGTTCTTAAATCATGCAGAGCAATGTCCTGTTTCATGCAGAAATGCAGGAGTTTGAACTGAGGAATGGATTTGACCTCAATGAGAATTTACATATTATTAAGATCAAAAGAGTAATTTCCTGAAGATTTTTTAAACCCACTTTCAGGCACTGGCAATAAGATTATTCAGGATTTCCTACTTCAAATTGTTCGGTGGTATAACAGGCTGACTTTTTTTTTTTTTTTTTTTTTTTTCAAATGTATGGACTAAATAGTTATTATGACAACTTCTATCTTAACCTCAGTTTCATTTTGAATTTCTGAGTCTTGTGCACTTTGCTGAAAAAAAGAACCAGGGTAGAGAAAATGTTGACAATTCTGAAATAAGCAACTGCTTAACATATCATTGCTAATATGGAACTTGCCTGGTAAAGGACATAAATCTTTAACGACAAAGTTAATAATCTTTACAACTTGCAAATTCCTTATTAGCATGCAGCTAGTGTTATTATAAATTCAAGCTGCATATTATGAGCCACACATTTTTAGATGTTTTAATTCATTCTCTGAATATTTAGTAAGATGATGAAGGGAGGTGAATGGCATCTCCCCAGCTGGACACAGTTCCAGCTTAAGCAAGACGATAAACTTCTAATATGAAGATGGAACTTATGGATGCTGGCCAGAATAAAATAACGTTTCACCAGTGGAATTCCAGTTCAAACTCTGTCCTGGAAAGAAATCACTCTAGCAAGCCTCCTTCTTTTAGGGGCTTCTGGAAAAAAATAATGGAAACGCCAAGTGTGTGGTCTTTTGAAATTTCAGATTAATTTGTAAAAGAGACAGCATGGGCAGCTTTTAGGAAAAGAAACAGAAACAAATGCTGCGTGTTGACAAGAAATATTTGCTCTCCATAAGCTCTCACAATAGCACCCATGACCCTGCAAATAGAATTTTTTTTTTCCCAGCAATATGCCTAAAACAATGTCCCTTAGACCCTGGTGCAGATTATGGAAATGGTAGTTGATTTCCAGATTTTTTTAAGGCAAAAAATATGATATCACACACAGGAAGAAGCAAATTAATTCTGTTGGGACAAATGGATCTTGATGTTTACACTTCTGGGATAATTTTAGATCCTTATGTAGTCTTTATCCTTGAAATAACTGTTCAACTTATCCTTTGTTTTGTCACTTAATTCATATAATGACATACATGTCTTGGGGAGTTCTGTTGGTAGTTAAGCCCTCACATGAAGCAAATCTAAGTTAAGGTAAAGTGATTTCAGCATGTAAAGAAACACCTATTTGTCCCTGAAGGTATGGCAATAAGATGAGGCTCCAATAGGGGTGTTCATGATCACAGTCCATGCAAGCCCATGTAAGAGCTAACGTCTTCAAAACACTGGGCACGATCCTAAAAGCAGTAATTATTTGCATCATTCAGCAGTGTACTGTGTCTTCATACTGGCTCATCCACCTGTATGTAGCCAAAGGTTTGTGTTCATTCTGATAAAAAGTGGATCCTTCACTAGTACAAAAATGTTCACCTTGTGGTTTTCTCTGCTGGAGTGTTTGAGCTTAAACTCACTGGTTACAAGATGTTTCTATGCAATAATAGCTATCACCCCCTCCACCCCTGAAAAGAAAAAAGTCGGAGTGTTGTTGTGGAGTCTGTACCCTTGGACCTATTCAGAAGTCAAATGGACAAGGTTCTGATCAATTTCACTAATTTTCTCTGATGTTGATGCTGACCCTAGTTTTAGGAGGATGTTGGATTACTTGATCTCCAGAGGCTATTTCTGACTGAAACTATTCTGTGATTCTACAGTTCAGCTCATTACTGAAAATCTGCTCTTTCAGGCTGGATAACATAGCAGAAACATGTATTAAAGTAATTGTATCTTAATATTCTAAGAATGAACCATATTTCACTGTAGACTCAGATCCAGATTGATGCTAGAATCGGGCACCTTGCTTTAGTCACACAGCTGCCCTGTTGCCATTCCCAGCCACTGAAGCCAGAGGTTTTATGTGAAGATTTCTGCATCCAGAAAAAGCCTTTCTTTCTCTACAGACTTTATGGACAACCTGGAGACCTAGAGTACTTGCACTTCTAATTCATGCACCTTAGTTTGCTGACTATGGCTAAGTGGGCTGATTCAGGCCCCAGCACAAACTTCCAGTTTGTCTCTAATAGTAACCATTTACCTTCTTTTCATAAGTGACTGGTTTATATGCTGAGCCTCTCAGACGTGGGGGTCTTATGGAAGAATAAAGCAGAAACTAAGGAGCATTTAGTTCAGAGGAAGCCAGAGGATTCGCAAAACATTGCTGGAAGTGGGAAGCAGCATTTTAATTCCAAGACTTACTGGTAATTTGAAAAATTGGCTGCACTGAGATCAGTGGTAAGAATCTGAGATAACTTTGAGCCACATAAAAGGAGCTGTTTTTCAGACGGTTACTTTGGGAAGGAAATTCAGAATAATCAACAATTTGCATTTGAGATACTACTAAAATCAATGGCCTTTGACAGTTTCGCTTTTCAAAGACCTCTGTGTTAGTGCAGTTGACAGCCTTGTTATTGTGTGCTACTTTTCAGCAGCTGGAGCTGCAGGATACGTCCAGTGAAGGAAGAGTGAAGGAGATAAAGAGATTTTACAGATTAATCATTTTTACATGGAGGCAAATACCACGTTTTCCTTTTAAAGCAATTGTTATTTCATCCCATAGATACTGTTATTTACAGTGGCTCAAATAGTTTACATTCAAGACGAAAGCTTAGCAAGATCAACTTGCTTTGGTACAACCAAACAAAACACTTTATAACAGTGTACCAGTGAAGCTCTTATGCAGTCATCACCATGTAAACTGTTTGCTCAGGCAACAGAAAATAGGAAACTACTACTGCAGTACTCCATCTTGGAATGGAGTTTGGTTATTGGAGTTGAGCTGGGTTATTATCAATCTAAAAATACTTTAGCAAGATGCAGAGCTGGCAGTCACTCTGATTGAATTCACTACTGTGTGAAAGGCACAGTGGCTGGAGTCCCTTCATAATCAAAGACCCTTTAGGAAAAACACACTTTGCTAGTTCTCTGCACAGAGGTGAACAGCACACCATATGCTCTAGACAGAAATATGAAGCAGTCCATGATGCAACATTTTGGCATAATTTTCCATGAACACAAGAAAGCCACAAGAAAAATCAGGCATCCTTTTTGTTTACGTAAATGCACAAGAATTCTGTATGAAGGCACAAGAATTCTGTATGATAATTCACGTTCACCTGCAAAGTCTTCGTGTGCTTAGCAAGACTGGTGCATAAATAATTCTAGAGAACGGTTCTTGGAAACGATCATTTATAGTAGTAATGTTTTAAGACTTGAGGGGACACATTCAATTAAAGCTTCATATACTTTCCACACCGAAGAAATCCACACAAAGCTGAATAAATAATAGTGGAGAAAAAGTTTCCAGCCTACACTAGCTTACAGTATGGCTCCTTTACGTTGCTTTAGAGATGTAAAGGGACCTTAAAAAGTTTTAAATGAACTGTTAATGCAGGACATAAGGAACATTCGCATAAACGAGAATCAGTTCCATGAATATTAGGGACTTAAACTATTGTCTACATTACTTGGCTTCAGAAGTTCGAAGAAAGATTATGAATCCAGTTCTGACTTTGAAAATGATTAAACCTTCTCCTCTGCTTTACTCTTTATTTTATTTTTTGTTCTGAACCATGAACTGCAATTGTTTTTATGTTCTGTGGCTTGGCTTCAGGGGAAGGGAAGGGAGAATGACGCTATTTCACACAGTTCAATAGCCTAGTTGCTGGCTACTCCCTGATGCCTGAGATGTGGGTTCAGGCTGTGGATTTCAGCCTACTCACTGCCTAAAAGAACACTTGAACTTATTGGCCGAGAGGTGTGTAACTCCATTACTCAATTTTTTTGTACCAAATTTGGTGTTATCTGAATGAATCAAGAGCAGACTAATAAATCAGGCTCCTCTGAAGGCTTATGTGGGATTTCCTTGCTCACCTCTGGAATACCAGGGGGTGAGATCTCTTGCTTCCATCCTTCTTGCCAGGCCAAGGATTTCTGATTATGTATGAGAATTTAGGTCCTCTGAGGGATTCAATGATATTATAGATCAGGCTAGAAGAAGTTAGTCCTAAGGCTGGAGGAATGCCCAAGGCAGGGCTGAGGTGAAAAGTCCAGGTGGTACCAGGAGTAGGATTTTGAGGCAGGAGTGCAGTAGAGACAGGGAGTTCAGAAAAGCCTCAGCAGATGGTAAAAGCTAATTTAGGAAGTGCCAGAGCACTTAGGTTGGGTTAAGTGTTGCCATGGATGTTGTTCTACAATCCTGAAAATCTCTCTTCCAGATTTGTGTAGAGTGTGTGAATTGTCTCTTTTCTGGAAACAGGGTTCTCCCTCATCCCTAGAGTTTACTTAAGACTCTGGACACAACACGTCTCCAGATCTCAGAAGAAACACCAAATCCTTCAGTCTTTCTGGGAATTTGTTACTCAGTTACAAAGGGATTAATAGAATGTCTGAGGCTTAGGACTTGATATCTGGGTACAGTGAGGTTGCCTATTTGTAGCCATTAGAGAAAACTTCAGGAAGAGGTTTCTGAGTCCTCAGGGAGAAAAAAGGTCTTGAATACCCAGGATCTTTCAAAGATCAAGAGAAAGCAGTGTGAAAAGGCTCGGTGGAGAGAAAGGCTTTTGCCATTCAGCAAGCACAGAGACCAATTTGTGGGTTTCATGGGAAGGTTTGAAGTTTCACTGGGATGTGAGGACACAGTTAGACAATATATGCTGGGTTCATGGATAGAGCAAAATAAATAGATACAATGGCATAAATAAATAATGACATTTGATACATGGCCCTAAAATACGTAACTCTTTGGACATAAATACTGGTGGAGGCAGGAATGGGAGCCAATAGCAGAACCTGGGGACTGTGTTGTTCATTAACCAACATGAAAGAGAAAGGTATGCATAAACCAGGCAGAAGCAAGGTGTTTCTATAACACTTACACTCCAGTAAGAGTCATAGGATGAACAGGAATCCATTCCTGGCTTTTGTAGCCTTAAATGTGCACTTGGATTGGCTTATAATATTATATTTCGTAGACAAGGGTCATTCATGAATATTCCTGAAAGACCGATAGTGCTGGCATGTTGGAATGAGCTGTTACTGTTAATAGCAAAAAGTATGGAATAATTTGGCTTCTGACTGGCATGGAGAGGACAGCACATAGGAGCGGTACCTCATTCTTGACTCTGTTGGCTCACAGAAATGGTTAGTTTGTTGGTTGTGTTGTAACTGGCAGCTCACATGCGTGAGAAGTCCTTGCTGCTTGGTAGTGCTCAAGCTCTTGAGGCAAATTTATAGATAGACCTTACCTGGGAAAGCAGGAGGTGAGCAGCAATACCAAATGGATGAATGCCTCTTAACTGTATGTATTTTTTTCTGTTTGGGTTATTAATACAGATGTAAAAGACAGTAAATATTTCATTTTCTGGGGACTGGTTTTCCAAAGTGAAAAGACCCAGAGAACAGAATATTAAGGAGAAAGTCATCCTTATTGTAGTCGATGAAACTGAACTAGTTGATTTCCAGCTAAATCCCAACACAGGTCTACAAATCCATGATGACCTAGGAAGCTTGTCAGACTCTCTCTGGCAAACCGGAAGTGGTCAGTGCTGAAAGACACTTGAGTGCAGGTCTCTCAGGTATCTATGGCTGAAAAAATCCTCCAGGAAGAAGAAAGAACTTAAAGACTTCTTATATAAAAAAAAAGAAAACAAACAAAAAAAACCACAAACGAACAAACAACAAGAAAGAATCCTGTTATAAAAGAACTGCCATCATCCTGACCCTGCCAATCATCTTTACACAACATACAGCGATAACAAACAATAATGTTGCTGTATTTTTCTTTTCATTTCTAGTTTCCAGAAGTTCGCCATGGATTATTAAAATTATGATGATGTGTTTGATTCCAGGAAAGTTTTTGTACTGAATTGAAAATGCAGTAAATGCTAATTTGAGTTGCTGTATCTCATGCTGTATTAATTTTGAATCTAGTATTGTAATATATTGACATCGTTTTAGTGATCAAGATTTTCTCTAAACTTAAAGTGTTTCCCAGGGAATAATACAACTTAGAGGAAGCAAGAAAAGATTGAAATGTCAATGATTGAAAGCACTGAATGTTTTTGTTATGGTTTATGGGACTTATACAATAAGAAAAAGTGCTTGCCTGATGAACTGAGGAACCTTTGAAAGTATTCTAAAAAATCCCATGATCTGACAGGGAGAAAGAAATTCAGTTTAAGGAAATTGTTGAGGTTGGCAGTGCCTCTTGCTTCATGTTGCAGAAAGATGGACACTTTTTAATACTTTCATGACAGAAAGGAAAGGAAGGATCCATGTTGTGTGGGAGAGAGCAGCCCAAGCACACAGCCAGGCTTGGTCAACACTGGCTCTCACTGTGCTCCCAGTCCTGCCTTCACTGCTCTCACTGATGCTTTGGCAGGCGGAATCTTCTTTGGAAGATGAAGTTGTTTTTTTTTTCTCAACATGGACCCAATCCATTAGCTGTTGATGGCTGGGAGGCTTCGCCAGAGATCTGCTACCTATGGGGCTCTGCCAAGTACCTCCAATGGGACTGTGGCACCTTTTTTTTCTACCCAAACACACTAGCTGCCTCCTTTCCCTCATGTGCCCACCTGCATTTTTTTCCCCCTATCTCAGGCCAGGGAAGCTAGAAGACACAAAGCAACAGAACGACTTATTTTAGACAGTGTCACTATGTGAGTGCACTTCCCAAGGTTCTGATTTCCTGTGTGAAAATTTAAGATCTTGTGACATGTGGGTATAAATATCACTCTCCTTCCTACACACAAACAAAGCCAGACTTCATGTCAGAAAGAGAGAGCTTTTAATCCTATTTGTTTTGGGATGGAGTATGGCACAGAAGCATGCAAGGTTCTTCCCACAGAGCTGGAGGAAGGAGACCTGTGTGGGTCAGGAAGGAAGAGAAGTAAACCCTAGCAAAAGCTGAAGGAAGATGGCAAGAAGCATGAGGATGTTATTCAAAGGGAAGACAGGAACTGGAGGGGCCTAGCTCAGTACCTGGGAGGTGGAGGTACATAGCTTCTCACATCTCTTTATGGTAAAATGCATTTAAGCTGCAGTGGAACTTAGGCCTTTTTAAAACACCCAGGAAGGCCCTCTATTGAGATGTTGCATGAATTAAAAATTAATAAATAAATGAAGGCAAAATAAAGAGTAAAAGGGTAGCCTCAGTATTAGGTTTCCATTCAGATTAATCTTCCAATAACCATCAGCAGAATCACAGCAAAAGACCCGTCAGGTTTCTCCAACCCTTTGCTGTTGGGATGGGATTGCTCCTGGGAAAATACTGTCTCCTGCTTTTGCCAGTGGGTTCTTTAATGGCACACTTAAATTGATGGGATTTTCACCGCCTTCTATGTGAGTAATTCCACAATACACTTGTGACAAATTGACAATATATTTAATTGGAGTGTGTGAGAGACACCTGCATTTAACCACAAACTCATTTCACATACTGTAACTTATTGGTTGGCTTACAGATGTAGCAGGTTTTGGCTACTATGGACCTGGGTTGTGTTCAGACTGGTCAGAAAAGAAAGGGTCTATATCCTACAATTAATTCTCAAAGTCCTTCAGCCTCATAAGTATTTAAATAAAAAACAATGAGTGAAATTGTAATGGATCATGATCATATTAATACCTGTTAAACTATGTGTCAGTTTCAGAAAGATGCTTACCTGAAACTAGGTAATCAGGTATTGACTAAGATGCTTTAGAAGATATAAAAAATATATGAAAAACCTCAAAACTTATGGGAAATATTAGATATTAACTTGATGTCCCAGTTTGTGTTAGAATAATCTAGTTCATGGACAGGCAAACCAACTGATGATTAGAAAACTCAAACAAAATGTTCCCTTTATTCAAGGCTAATATTAATTGCAAATTTAGCCTTTTTTTTTTTTCTGTTTCTGAATATATTTGTTATGTATAAATATTCATTTAATAGTTTATGAAAACAGATTTTAGTCTGTGGGATGCTTGTAAGATGGTTATTATATCTGTATAGTCTTTACTTGTGCATCACAATTAGTCAATAATTCACACAGGTATCATCTCTTCTCCCTTGAACTGAGATTGTGACTTTACAAACAATATAATATGGAAAAAAAAAAGTATAGGGATAATTGCATTATTGTCATCTTTTACAGGAGCAAATCACATGCACTAAAATTTGAGGAAAGTATGAAGATTCATGGTTATAGTGACAAATACCCACAGCTGTGTGAGGATTTATAAGTATGACATATTATAAAAGCACAAATTGCAGGAAGCTCTGCTTATTTCTTTTATTCACAAAAGTATTCTTGAATCACAGAATTATTGTGAATGCCCATTCTCACAATGATACAATTTCCTGTTTGAATCTCTGAGCAAATGAGCAGCATTAATTGTAACTGTTTGTCAGCTTCCAAAAATTGTTAGACAAGACAATACCCGAGCTTTATGTTCACTTGAATAGATACTGCAGTCTGCACCCCCTGTCCTTTCCCTGTCCTCTCTCCAGAGCATCTTTTTTTCCAAGGAAAATGAAACAAGCTGCTGTTTCCATTTTTACTGCTGAGAGCCATTCCCCCATCAACAACTCTGCACCTTTTAACCCTCGTGATGTGATGTTGATGGAGCTGCCACTTAAAAACAAATTCTGTTTGGCCATCGGGGAGCTTCCTGTGGTGATGGAGATGACAGAGGCTTTTGCAGGAGGTTGCTTTTAAATCTGCTGTTGAGGGGGAAGCCCTTGTTGTTTGGTATCGAACAGCGTTTTACTTCAAATGTGAAATCCCTGGGCTCATTCTGGATTCCTCATGTGTAGGAGGCACAGCCGCTAGAGTGCTTGCGAGGGAGCAAAATTGAGGGAAGAAAACTCTCACTTGGCATAAAGCCTTGTTTAACCAGTCTCATGGAACAAACAAGCAAACAAAAAACTCTGTCCAAAACAAGCCCCACTGTGTTACCCACTGTTGCACTTGGAGTTCAGAATGTCTGTTGCCTTTGAGTCCAGGGATTTGAAGTAAGAAATTATAGCAATGCCCTTGGATAGTGAATCTTTACTTAATACACTAATTATTCTTATTAAATTTGCTATGATATGGGACTTAACACCGCTTGTTTTGTGATCTTTCTTTTCTAGTACAATCACACTCTGAACAGGTGGAGGGGATTTTATCCAGCACATCTTTGGTTGTTAGCCAGCACATTCTTGCTCTTCCAGACGTGAAAATATTTGCATATTAGTACTAGGAAATAACGTCTTTCATTTGTGAAAAAAATGTATAATGGCACACTAACAGCTTCTCATGTTCTCCTTTCCAGCAAAACTCAATACAGAAAAACACATCTCCACCTTACATTGACTGCCCCTAGCTAACAGCATTATTTTAATGTTAACTCTTTGTCACTGGGAGTCAATTTTTCCCAGCACAGCACCTAGGTGCAAAATGCATTAGTGCAAATGTCTGAACTCCAAACCCATCTGGCACCAGGAGCTATAAAATATAGCCATATTTGTCTACAGTAGATTTTAACAGACTTTCTGGACAATATCATTTAAAAAAACATTGTTGTGCAATGGAATTAATTAACACAAGTAACATGTACAACATAAATTTTTATTGTTTCTTATATGCCATAAAATTTCCAAGACAGAAGCACCTGGTAAAACCATATCGTCTGACTGGGCATGGCATTAGGAAGGCCTAGATGGGAGCAGATGGAAAGTCTGAGGATGAAATAAGAACAGATGGGAAGTCTGAAGGTGAAATTTGAACTTAGGTATTTCAAAGTTCACATGGCTGAACATAAAGTCCCATTAAACGTGCTCCAATAAAGAGTTAAACTGATGAGCTCTGCTGGGCCCTCTCTCCTTTTGGATTTCCAGTGTCACTTAGCTGTCAACAATGTTTGTGGCAGCAGTTAAAAAAGCACTTTCCTTAACTCTGCCTGCTTATTTCAAAACCGAGCTTTTGCCATCCATTTCATACCTTTTTATTTTACGAAGGTGTTAGTGCTATAAACATGGAAAAGCATTTTCAGTTTCATACAGAGCTGATGGCTCTCCCCTATAATTTCCCTCCTCTTCATTTAGACAAGTGGGCAGCCACAGAAAACTGCTCTGACAGGGAGGCAGCCACGTGCAGCCAGTGCCAGCTCAGGGACAAAGCCATGGGGTTACAGAAGATATCACCAAGTCTCACTGATGGCTGGTGTCACAAACAAAAAGCCCAGCTCCTGCTAGCATAACTTTGTGCAGCATACAGTTGGGTCATTTAAATGTGTACAGCTTCTTGGAAAAAATTTCCCTCCTACCATTTCTCCAGCAGAACAAGTCTGTTGCACTTCTAACAGAGAAATGTCATCCAAACATACAGGAACAAATATGATTGCTACCTATACATCAGACGCAAAACCACAGGGTGGAAAAAACTTCTCTGGACCTGTGTCTTGATGCTTGCTGGAGCTTTTTGCTGCCTTGTTAGGGATTTTGTGAAAGATTTTTGGTTTAGGATGAATTCGTCCCAGTTCAGTGGGGTATTATGAAAAACTAATTAGAATGCAGGGCCTTGCATGAACAATGTTAGAAAATGTGGTCAACTGACAAGGGCTTGGTATTAGTGCTAAACCAGGATGCTTTGTATGAAATTGTTCCTTTCAAAACCTGTCAAGCTGTAACATGTGACTGCCAGCAGAGATCATTTTTTCCAGCTCCCACAGACACGTAAAGTTCCCAGTTTATAGCCCATCATTGGTTGTACAATGCAAATACTGCATCTGCCTCTGGGTTTTTAGGTTCAAAGACCAAGGCAGAGACATGCTTTTAAAGTTTGAATAGATGACTCTTTTCAGATGTTGATACAGGCATAACATTTTGCCCACTGGTTCTAAAATATTTCTGTAATTTTTAAAATTATTGCCATAGCAGGATATATCTGCTCCAGGATTTGATGATCATGTGGGAAGTTCCCAGAATGGAGACTGATTTACAGTTCAGCAAGTTCCCAGGTCACTTGTCTTGTGAATGTGGTTGGTGGGATATTTGGGAAGGGCCAGTTGTGCCTAGCCAGGAAGGGTACCTCTGTTGAATTTGTTGTGGGCTTCCAAAGCTTAGGTACGATATCTTTTTCCAACCCAACAAAGCTCTACGCCACCATTATTAAATCCGTCACTCCTTTGCCATCTCACGTTACCTGGGGTTTGAGGAAGAATTGGCATACTCTGAAATTCTGGAAAGCTCTCGGGTAATGGTCTGAAAAATGACAGGCTCCCACATGTCCCTACTGTATTTGAGGAAGTGCATTGCCCGCGATTAATGGCCTCTCTGCTGTGCACAATGCCTTTTAAGATATTTTTTTTTTCCCGCTGTAAGCCAAACCAAAGAATGTTTCCAGTTTCTCAGGCTCTATTTACCTTCTCTCTCATTAGTGGAGGCTCTCTCCCTCGCGTTCTGATGATTGTGCACATACTTAAACCCTTCTGACTGTTTTCAGCTGCTACTGCTGTGTTCCAGAAATCTGACACAGGGGAACGCATCACCTCGGCGTGCAGCAGGCGCTTCCCGGGGACCTCTGCCCATTGCCTTCACAGCCCCATGAGAGAACCAGGTACAACTGTGACCCCAAGGGTTTCCTAGGGACTCAGTGAGCTTACCAGGTGTCCCCTGCTTCCTGCCACCATCCCTGTGGCTGCTCTGCACTTCAAAAGCTACAGGAGCCTGCTGGAGCCTGGCATGGGAGGGAAGGCAGCTTGCTGTGGGCTGGGGTGGGCAAGCAGGCAACAGGCTGGGGGGCTGCTGTAGCTTTTTGGCTGTGCACCACCACACCACTGCAGAACAATGTACTGTAACTCCTTGCCTAATTCTCAGCTGCTCAGGACTATCCAGTCTTCAAGGTTGTGATCTTGTTTGCTTTTTTTTTTTTTTTTTTAATTTAACTGTTCCCTGATGACAAAGTAATATATTTTTAGCATAGTTCAAGTATAAGACACTAAAATTATGCTACCCCTCATAAGGGTTGCCTCATAAATACAGCATTCTGTTTTCATGGACACTGGTGTGGTTGTTTCATAAAGTATCATAAACAGTTTATTTTGTAATGAAGTAACCCAGTAAATTATCTTTGGTTTCAGACCATGCTTGCAGTTCCTCTGAGCTCTTTTTGATGCAGTTTGTAAGCCAGGATTGTGGAAGCCAGGATTGTGTGTCTTTTTTAGTGTCGTTGAGCCCCAGTAAAGACACTCAGCATCTGATCTCATCATCTCAGGTAGGCTCTACTGGCACGTTGCCCTGCTCAGAGTGAGGGATGAAGGCACCATGAGGCCGCGGATGTGGTGTGGTACCAGATCTGTGCACCGGCAGCGGGTGCCACTGAGAGGGTGAGGGGTGGTGTGGAGAGATGGTGCTGCTGTAGACACCCCTTCTCCCCATTAATCCATGTCTCTCTGTGACTCTTTTCCAGTGCTCCATGGGTGCAATTCCTTTCCTTGCATGAGAGGTCCCTATTTCAGCCAGATAGTTAAATATGTGCTGATGTACTACAGATCTGCAGTGAATCACAGGATGTTTGAAAGGCAGCTGAGTAAAGTAAATATGTAAGAATGCAGTTATATCGAAAAAATGATTCTTACTTATTTCTTTCCTTGGATTTTGTAGGGAGATACGGCTGAAGACACCACTGGTTTGTAAAAATCACAGTAAAACATAAGTTTTCTGTCCTTCCTGCTTATTTTTCTCTGTTTCAGCTTTCAATTTATTTCATAAGTCCCTGTAGTTATGTATGGCTTATTTATTTGCATTGTGCAGCTCTCTAGGGTCAAATTCTAATCTTAAAAGAGCGCAGTTAAAAGATCTACTGTCACAGTCAGTGAAGACAGGACTTCTTCCATAGCATATACATTTCTCACTGCTAATTATTGTCAGAAGTGCTTCAACCGTTGCCATTATCCAGATTTTCCGTTCTGTTTTTCTCTACAAATCTAGTGACTGATTGAGAAATCCTATGCAGTAATGACCAGCATTTTGTTCACTTGTAGGACACTGAGTTTCCTGCCATAGTATTTTAACATTTAAAATTTTCTTTAGCCTTATCTATAAAAGTGCCTTTCACATTATTGTTGCTCAGTGACTCCAAGTGCAGATGAGCTGTGTACAGTAAAACATTAGCTGGGCAGGTATACCTTGGTTTTTGTAGTCTTGGTGCTCAGCTTCCCAATGACTTCTGAAAGCACGAGATGGGCTACAACAAGGTACATGGTTTTTAAATTAATTGCTTAAGATCCTTGCCAGCATTTATATCTCCTGTGCTTTTTTGCATCTAGTCACAGCTTTACCTCTATTCTTCAACATCAACACTTGGTTGTGCTATAGCAGTGTGACACAGTTTTAAACTACAAAATCATAGACTCATTTCAGTTGGAAGAGACTCTCAGGATCACCAAGTCCAAACATAACCTAACTCTAGCACTAAGTCAGGTCCCTAAGAACCTTGTCTAAACAACTTTTAAACATCAGGGATGGAGACTCCACCACTTACTTCCCTGAGCAGCCTGTTCCAATGCCTGACAATTCCTGCCTTTCTGTGAAGAATTTTTTCCTGATATCCAATTTAAAGCTCTCCTGACGCAACACGAAGCCATTTCCTCTTGTTCTATCATTTGTTACTTGGAAGAAGAGACCAACACCCTCCATGCTACAACCTTCTTTCAGGTAGTTGTAGACAGTGATAAGGTCTCCCCTCAGCCTCCTTTTCTCAAGCCTAAACAGCCAAATGAATGCTGCATTTCCATGGAGAATGTGTTTCATATAGATGTTATTTCCAAGTAGCATTATATAGTACTCAGGACACGATACATCATATTTGTTTTTTTTCTACTAACATATTAATAGTGTGATAATTAAGAATAGTTTATTTGAAATACTTACGAATTCATGTAGTTGTAAGTGTGTCTGACAGGTCAAGTACTTGCTAATAAAATGGTTGTTCTTAGCATAACTGCATAGAAAAAGGATCTCTGCTGTTTGGGTGAAAAGAGTTTTTAAAGCACAAACAGTCAGATTTATAATGAGTGTACAAGTGCTGTGATGTTGATACCGGACAGCTGGTAGGTTCTCTGGATAATGACCAGTAAGTTCTGACATTATTCTAAGTAGCATCATGAGAATTGATCCAAGAATTATTTGGACAACTCTTGTGGCATGATTACACTTAAATTGAACTCTTTTTCCTGTTTTGACTATTTTAAATGTTTCAGTGTTGCCATTACATTTTCTGCAAGGAAGACCTCTCACATATATTGGCTTGGCCAATTTAGGCTGTTTTTTTTCTTTTTTTCACAGTCAGCTTGATTTTCAGACCCTTCTTTCTATTCTTTCCTGACACAACCTGGATTTGAGAATTGGCAATAGACATCGTTAATGTCCATTTAATGCTGCTATGTCTGGCTTGTCTTCACAGGTGTTGGAAGAAAAAAAAAAACCAAGCCTGTAAAGATCAGTGCCAAGTTTACTAAGCACTGTCTCAAGACAGTGAAATATTTCCTGTTTTCTGCATCTAAATTTTCAATGACAACCTTAAATACTAAATATATTATTTTTAAGATTGAAATGTTCAACTAAGCTTTATCAATTGCTGGTGAAAAGAAAAGAAAAGAGAAAAGAAAAAAGAAAGGAAAAAAAAAGAAAAGAAAAAAGAAAAGAAAATAAAAGAAAAGAAAAGAAAAGAAAAGAAAAGAAAAGAAAAGAAAAGAAAAGAAAAGAAAAGAAAAGAAAAGAAAAATACAAGAATTTCAAAAGAATCTAAAAAATTCAAGGCAGCAGGAGCATACAACAGAAGACAAACTTTGAAGAGCAGCTATTCCAAATAAGGGAGGAACTGAGAAGAATTTAGGCTAACTTTGCTTTAGTATAGTTTAAAAAGGTTCTGTGTATTTATCAAGGAAACAGTGCTATTCTATTGGAAATAGTCCTGGAAATAATGTGTCGATAGTAAATAATTCCCAAAACAAGTTCAGTTCATTGAACCACAAAGATTTCAAAGCACTTTACAAATGCTAAAAAAGCAAAAATTTTACTAACATAGAAACTATGGCACAGAATACATATTCCAATGTTGCTGATGTTACAGGACTTATATAAAACATTGAGGATGTCAAAGGAATGGGATAAATATGTAAATGAACTGTGTTCTTATGTGGTAGATGTATGGCAAAACATGGATTGCATTAAAAGTTCTGTTGTTTTGGTTTTTTTTTTTTTTTTCTGAGAGTCCTACAGCCTCACCTGTGTGCCTGGGAAGATCATTGAACAGATCCTCCTAGAAGCTCTGCTAAAGCATATGGAGGACAGGGAGGAGATTCAGGACAGCCAGCATGACTTCACCAAGGGCAAATCCTGCCTGACCAACTCTGTGGACTTCTACAATGGAGTAACTACACCTGTGGACAAAGGAAGGGTGAATGTCATCTGTCTGGACTTGTGTAAAGCCTTTGACACAGTTTCCCACAACATCCTTCTCTCTAAATTGAAGACATATGGATTTCATGGGTGGACTGTTCAGTGGAGGAGGAACTGGCTGGATGGTCACACCCAGACAATAGTGGTCAATGACAAAATGTCTGGATGGACACTGGTAACAAGTGGTGCCCCTCAGGGGTCCATACATGGACCAGTACTGTTTCAGATATTCATCAATGACATGGACAGTGGCACTGAGTGCACCCTCGGCAAGTTTGCAGATGACACCAAGCTCAGTGGTGCAGTTGACATGCTTGAGGGATGGTGTGCCATTCAGAGGGACCTGGAGAAGCTCAGAAGTGGGCCCATGTAAACCTCATGAGGTTTAACAAGGCCAAGTGCAAGGTCCTGCACCTGGGCCAGAACAACCCCTGGTATCAAGACAGGTTGGGGGATGACAGGATTGAGAGCAGCCCTGCCAAAGAAGGACTTGGGGTAGTGGTGGATGAAAGATTGGAAATGAGCCAGCAATGTGCACTTGCAGCCCAGAAGGCCAATTGTATCCTGGGCTACATCAAAAGCAGCGTGGTCAGCAAGTCAAGGGAGCTGATTTTGCCCCTCTGCTGTGCTCTGGTGAGACCCCACCTGGAATCCTGTGTCCATCTCTGGAGCCTCAGTACAGGAAAGACATGGACCTGTTGGAGAGGGGCCAGAGGAGGCCACAAAAATTATCAGAGGGATGGAACAGCTCTGCTGTGAGGACAGGCTGAGAGAGTTGGGTTGTTCATCCTGGAGAAGAGAAGGCTTGGGGGAGAACTTATTGTGGCCTTTCAGTACTTAAAAGGAGCCTATAATAAAGATAGGGACAGACTACTTAGAAGGGTGTGGTACAACAGAGCAAGTGATAATGTTCTTAAACTAGAAGAGGGAAAATTCATGTTAGACATGAGGAGGAAATTTCAAACGAGGGTGGTAAAGTACTGGAACAGGTTGCCCAGAGAAGTGTTAGATGTCCCATCCCTGGAGACATTCAAGGCCAGGCTGGATGGGGCTCTGAGCAACCTGACCTAGTTGAAGATATCCCTGCTCATTGCAGGAGGGTTGGACTGGATGATCTTTGAAGGTCCCTTCCAACCCAAACTATTCTATGATTCTATGATTCTACAAGTTAACTTAATGTTCTTTCTTTGTCCCAGTTCACTCAGATCATCTGCAACGACTTGAAGAAAGATAAGAACAGTTAATGCTACATGTGGTTTCCGGGAAGGAACAAGGTACCATGTCTGACTTGCTCCAGGTTGGGATAGGAAAGGGTGACATGAAGGAATGAATCACAAATAAAGATCCAAAAATTCTCGTTTAGAAGGTGGTTTACTTTGGAGGTTGGTAGCTTGCCCTGGTCCATTCGGGTGGTATCTGGGACCAGACCAATCGCAGTGCCTGGGCTCTCTACACACTGGCCTCATGCTGCAGCAGAATGATCCCCTGTGCCAGGCTTTGGGATGAAGATGCTGCTTTCTCTCATAGAATGAAGACACTAAAGCAGAATCCTTCACTATGTCCTTGCTCACCATTTTACACATTAGGCTCCTTGTGACTAACAGGGTCTAGAATCAGAAGAAACAACTTGAAAGCTATTCTGAACTCCTGAGTATTTGAACCAGTTAGCCATTGCTTGAACCATCCGATTTCCTTGACCCTGGATGAAAGATTTTCCATTTAAAGTATAAACACAGCTGTGCTTGGGCAAAACGAAACTTCAGCCAGTCCAGTTTTACCAGAAAGGCTTAGGGAAAGAGGACAAAGACAGGAAAGCTAAAAGCTGACCCCTCCTCTATAAAACTTTCCAATTAACAGCAGCTTGCTGCTGGTCAGATGTTATAGCCACAGCTTTTAGTAGCAGTTAGGAGACTTATTATTCTGTTCTGTATTAAAATGTATTTTTTCAGTAGATCCCAGTTTATTGAACACATGGGTTGTTCTAAATAAATGCCTTCTCACCATCATGTTATATTGTTCTACCAGTCTCTAAATGAGCATCCAATTTGTTTTTATTACTCCAGATTAATATAATAATATTGAATAATGCAAGACATAGTAACAATCCTTAAAGAATCCCACTAGGAACATAGTCTTTCACTGAGTTTTCCCTATAAATACTCAAGACCTGCCATTTGGCCATTTCTTAGATCTATTAGATAGGAGATCCAGAGACAAAAAATAATATTTTTAGTCAGAATATTAAGTTTTATTAATTTAAATGACTAGCTGTATTCCCAAGTAAGACACATCTGTAGATAACCTTTGCCATCTTTTTCTGTAATCTGAAAGTTTATGCCCTGCTTGTGTATTTTTTTACGGCAGCTACTTGATTGAAATGAATTAATTCTGAAAGACATACTACATTTTCTGTTATTTTACCTGGATATAATGTTAAACTAATCAGCCTGTAGTTATCCAGATTTCTGCTTGTCTATTTCTTTTTTTTTTTTTTCAAACTGAGTATCCTCCAGTCCTTTGAAACATCACTGTCATCGTCAGGTTCATTAAAAATTAGCATCACTGACACAAAGATTGCTGTAGCTAACTCTTCTAGGACTCTCAATAGAAAGTTATATAAGCATGGTTCCTTTAAAATATTTCTCTGAAGTAGATGCATTCCTTTCAACTAATGGAGTTTCCTTTAGATTTTTGGAAGTAGCCATTCTGAAGCATCACATATATTTTATTCTTTGGGGCTATCCTTTGTTTGGATATATTGAATGCAATGAGGTCATGATCATTGGTTCCTAGGCAACGATCAACTTCTACTCCAGTGATTAATTCATCTTTATCCATCATAGGAAGTCCAAAGCAAAGTAACCTTCTGTGTCAGAAACTAATGATCTATGATTTTTAGAAAGCCTATGACATTTCGTTAGTGTGAGACTTTGAGCACATCTTCCAAATGAAAGTCACTCTCTGTAACATCTATTTGTTTCTCATTCTCTCTATCTGTATTGCAGATATTAATATTTTTATGACAGGCAAATGAGCTAGTATTAATCCATTTGCTTTGAAATACTTTCTTGACTCTGTGTTTAATATGACAGAGATCTCAAATCCAGCAGGGGTATTGGACTAGATGATCTTTCGAGGTCCCTTCCAATCCCTAATGTTCTGTGATTTACAAGTATAAACTGTACAATTAGACAGAGAAGAAAAACACAGACATTTTGTGAGATATTTTGCATTTATATAGCACCTTCATCTTACCATCCTAAATGGCCTTTAAAAAATGAATTAACATACTTTTGCTAGAAATTTATGCCAGCCACTGCAGTTTCTTTCCTCACTAAAGCATTGCATCTGATAAAATGTTATTAGCTTGATTTCTTGTACGAAAGGAAATTGAAGGGCAAAGTGGTTAAGTTCAGCATTTGAAATGTGGGCATCTCATCCATATTTAGGCACCTCTATGGCCTAATTTTCAGAGTTGCTGAGCATCAGCATGATCCCATTAGGGTAACTTATCAAGGTCATGCAAAAATCCTGTGCCAGGAATAGTCCTGACTCTTTACCCTGTGTGTTAATGATTTATAAAACCAAAATTAAGATATCAGCTCCTTTATAGATAAGGAAAGGCAGAAAAGCCCAGAGTTTCTTAAAAAAGTCAAGACAGGGCATGTCCCCACAACCTCCAGTTTCATCAGATCCATATAATTTCGTTTCCACCAGCTGTAATGAGCTTGCAGCCATATTATGCTGCTTTGCAAACTAGCACTAGTCAAAGCACAGAAAAAGTAAGGTTTAAACAGGCTCTTTAAAGCTGCTGCCTGTTGTCTTGTTTCTGTTCTGCAGCTGTGGGCTGCCCACCCTCCTGCCAGAACAGCCAGGGCTGGTTGCAGCCTCCTTCCCATGGGGAAAGGGTCTGGAGGGCTCACAGGCAACTGTGGGAGAGGGTTGCCTGAGACAGATTTTAATGAAGCAGTGTGAAAATGGAGAAAAAAATTGCAAATTTATGTAGCAGAGCATCGATAAAAGGAATGGCAGGAAGCGAAGGAAAATTATGGCAAGTTAATTGTTCAAACTAGATGAAAAGTCCTATGACTCAGCCACATGAAGACTGTTATCTGATTGCTGTATGCTGCAGAGATTTTTCTTTATAGGGCTGGAGAGTGATGGGAATAGAGGCATTAAGCCCTGAGCCACCAGGTGGGCCGGGAATTCATATACTGTCAGAGCAGGAGAGCTGAAATGAAAAAGTTATGTTTAGAATGAGTTCACTGGAATATGACCCCATCTGCACAGGATTTCTTTATTTCCTTTTCATTTGTGGTAAGTGACAGGCAAGTTCTGGGTCAGATTCCTGATAGAAGAGAAAAAAAAAAGCAGAGTGAAATAAAATTTTTGGAAGAGCAATTCACTTGGAAATAGGACTTGAGAAATGTCACTGCTGCCTGCTGTTTACCTCCTGCCCTGCTCTATTGTTCACGTTCAGCAGAGAGTGAGGAGAGAGGAAGGAGAGATGGGGGTAAGAGACAAACATTATCTTTACAGGTATTGAGTAGTCTGGCTTACTGTACCCTGTCTGGTGTAGACTATTAACTGCTTACCTTTCTTTCACCATCACCTTTAATTAAGTTCCCTTAAGGGTCATCATGAGCATGGTAGCTTGGCTTTTTTGTTCTCCACTCTTTTCTAAAGTGAACTGACACACTAGCCAGATTTTCCGAAGCAGACAACTCCCTTTTGAATCAGATTTTCCACCAGATGAAAGTGTAGAGGGAAAAAGAGGGTGAATGTGTTGTTTTTTTTTTTTAAAGCTGAGCAACTTTAAATTATGCCCATTCCCGCTTTGACTGTAAAGGAGCTGAGATTGCACCTTTCTTTTAAAGCTTGCTAGGTGAGAATTTTCCCCTGTGCTTCCACAGCTCCACTTAGGGGGCTGCACTCAGTCTGTGCTCACCATGATGTCAGCCAAAAGCCGGCCCGCCGGCGGCTTCAGCAGCAGATTTGCTCAAGGGGAACTGTTCTTCTGGATTTTCTCCTTACCCTGCATGGTTGCAGGGCCAGCACGGGTGCTGCAGGGAGAACAGGGACTGGTGTCCAATGGCCGAAGCACCCTCTTGTCACGAGGAGAGCCCCATGCAGCCCTGTGCACTGTATCTCACACCCTTGGTGCATTTACTTCCAAGGAATGGATGTCCCAGGTTTCACTTCTAGAACACAGTAGGCACAGAGGTGGCTTTTGCTTTATAGAGTAGCTCTCAAGGAGTCTAATGGTGGATGTGATGAAAGCCCTGGACAGTAAACAGTTTCATGGAAGCCCTTTACCTCAATGCAGTTATGACTACCCCACTGGATAGCACAGTAGATGCACAGAAAAGGTAACAGATGTCTTTCCAAAATGCAGTGCACCAGACCTCTATTACAATTGCAAAAGTAAACCTGCCTCAGATGAGATTTTGCCTCTTTCCAGTCTTCTCACACTTGGGGATTCTCCTGAAGCTGAAAAAATATATTTTCCATAGCTTGCAACACAGGGAGTAGGGGCCTGTTGCCAAAATATAGGCCTCTCCAGACATTTTAAATTCTCTAAGGTAGCTAAGCCACTCACACAGAGCTGTGAAGAGGACTTTAGGATCCATGGGAGATTCCCACCCTTCTAAAGCCACAGTTGGAGGTCATACCAGATACTCTACAGCGTCCCAAATGGCATCAGAGGTCTATGTTGAGGTAATTTAATGCTTTCCTGAGAGTTCATGATAGCTGAAAACTGCAGGATTCAGCGGGGCTACACGTGACAAGCACTGTCATTCTTGTGTTTTGTCTTGCAGGTGTGTGTGTGTTTCATGTTTTCCTGTGTTTTGTTTTGTGTGTGTGGCAAAAACCATTAGGAAAGGCACAGAAATGACGCGTAGTGGGATTCATCTGGTTGTTCTCAGCTTTGACTTTTACATTGCTTTTACTTTTTAATATGTTCAAATTTGGCTTTTATGGAGAAACTTAGATTCTCCAGATATGTATTACTACATGTTGCCTGTAAGCAGTCATAATTAGCTGCACCAATTCCATCCCTTTAATGTTAAAAGGGACGGTAATCCCATGTGCTATTATTTGTCTGCTGCATCGAACCTGTTTTAAGCCGTTTCTGTGGTGGGGAAAGAGATGAGTTCAGGCAAGGAGGGTGAAAGGTGACTACAATCACAGGACAATCACCATGCACGGGTAGAATGGGTCAAAGTATCATGTCTGACCTGTATTGCTCTCTGTCTGCTTGTGAAAGTGACATTTGATGCAATCCAATAGGCTGCCAAAAAAAAAAAAAACCAACAAAAAAAGTCTTTTTCACAGAAAAGTAGACCTGACAACAGGCTATAAATGTAGGACACATGGAAATTTCAAAGATTTCCCACTGCTCAGTTTTGCTGACTTTTGAGACTAACAGTCCTGGAAGAGTTTTCTAGGTTTTGTATATTTACTAGAGAAAAAATTCCAAGTTTTGGAAGTTCATTGAGTACTAAACCATTAGCACAATTGAAAGGAAAATATTACAAAACCAAACCAAAACAAAAACCCACCAAAAGGATAACACTGATCTGGGAAAAATCTTTGCTTGCTTTCTCTGCAAACCACTGAAAAAGATTATTTATTGACCTGACAACAGTTTATGTTTGATCAGGCTGGTGTGGAGCTTGAGCACAAAAATTTTAATCAAGATTATTACTATTCCTAAAAGATGCCAAAGAAAATGTAGTAATTTAATGTTAAGTGAAGAAAGAAGAAGAATTTATGTCATCAAGCACAAAAAAACCCAGCCACAAAGCCTAATCTGGTTTGACATAGTTTTTATCTTATATCTGTACTAAAAACTTGGGGCTTAAACTTTCATGTTCAGAAGAATCATAAATATGTATTCTTTATCCTCTTAAAGAAAACTGGTGTTGTCTGGTCTCTTGCTTCTTTGTTTCTTGTTTAATGCACAGCCTACACTGCCAGTGCAATGAATCCTTCACTGCCAAGAGCCTTTTGTAAACAGACAAGTTTGAATTTTTATTCTGGAAATTGCACCCAGGTGGACGGATTCTTCCAGTATTTTACTGATCTTTCATGGATGAAAAGAAAGCATAGTAGAGTTTGGTGGAAGAAGGAAGAAATTTGGAGTTAACTACCAAGAAAGGCATTGACAAGATCATATGGTTTCACCTTCTTTGCAGCTCTGCAGAGGGTAGAATAAGATTAAGTTTTACTTACAGATTCCCTGAGACTACACAGAGTCCTAAGAAGAAGTTGTTCTTGATTACAAACATAGTGTTAGGATTGTATTGGATTCAAAGCAACAAATATTTTGTGGGCTTTGCTGTTTGCAAGTGTTCCACACTGTGATCAACTCAAAACCTTCCTGTAGTAAAAATAAAGCACGAAGGGAAAAAATATTAATTCCTTTCAACACCTTCTAAAAAATGACAAAAGAGATACAAGTGGCATGGCTGGGGCCTGGTATTATAATTACAACTGTCATCAGGACTGAAATATATGGAGGAGACAGATACTCGATACTCAGTTCTCTGCTTCCATCAGATTGAGTCCTCTACCCTTTCTCAGATCTGTCTAGCTTGGGTTCTAGAGAGCAGGAAACTTTCCTGGCAAAAGCTTTATCTGAGTTGACTCATCCCCAAGAAAAAACGTCAGTATTGATCCATAAGCACTTTCTCATTAAGTAAATAAATAAAATTCCACACCAGCTCTGCTCAGTGTGGTACCCCGCTAAATGTCGGAACAGAAACAGCAAATAATATAACAGCATTTTGGACAAAGGAGATGTCCTGGAAAGACTCAATTGTGTCCTTAAGAAGAGCTCTATGACAGACACTGGAGAGGAAATAATCAAACTCCTATAACATACCTGGGCAAGTAATCCCTACAGAAAGAAAATACACATCTTTTTCTGCTGCTGGTGAGCTCATCTCATGAGACAGCAAGATTTATGATAGCCCTTGATGTTTTTACCTGGACTGGTAGTTTGCAGATCCTTTAATCATGCAAAAGTAGCAGATTTTTTTTTTTTTTTTGTGAGGTTTGTGAGCTGCAGGGCTGCCTAATGGCAGACTTTAGCTTCAGTTTTGGTGAACCTTTTTGAAAGCCATTTCAAAGTTAGGTGAGTAGCTCAGAAACACCCATTAGTTATGCAGGTGTGACAACCACTAGTTCATACCCTGAACTCCCTCTTATTGTTTTTCTCTGGAAAGAAAGATCTTCCCCATACTCCAGGGCTGTTTTGCCCGGGCAGGGAAGCACTGCTAGTTTTCCTTATGTTAGTTTGCTTTTACTGGCTGGATGAAGAAGTGCACAAAGATTATTTTAGGTAAAATCCTCTATGAAAACCTTCTTGTAGGAGACAACCTTTGCATGTACCATGAGCCTTTATGTTGTATGTACCAGAACACAGAAAAATTTGAGTTATTAATCACTTTAGAAATTTTTGTGAATATGCATTTCTGCCATGTTAAAGCATTTTGGATTTTACATGGCAGGAATCTCCACCATCCACTCTACCTTTCAATGAGTTGAGAAAGGGTAACAAAAGCAGGGAGGACAGCAGAAAGATGTTACAATATAATCTGGGTGGGAGGTGATGTAGGAACACAGATAAGCAATAAGGTTAAACCTGATTTAGAAAACCAGTTGTCAGATAAATATCACCCAAAATCTAATAAGCAAATTGAAAAGAGATACTTCAAAAGCAATTATGTTCAACAAGAGAAATGAAAAGCAAAGACATTAATTTTCAAAGTAACCAGAAGATTTCTAGTTCTTGCCTGCATTTGCATTATGCAAGAAATTATGCATTATGCTGCAATATTGCCTGAGTTGCTTCAATTAGAAACCTGAGATCCTACTCTGATGCATGCAACAAAATGCCATTCTGATTTTGTATTAAAAAAAAAAATGCATTAATTAAAGAAAATTAAGGGTTTGTCAGGCAGATGGCCTGTGCTGGCCTCTAGAGGTTCCTGTCTCCCAGCTGTTAGACAGGGTCCTTCATCTGAGATGTGGGAGCTGAGTGAGACACGTTGCCGCACTATGTGGAAAGATGGGGTTAGTTGGTCGTGGGTCACATGAACCCATGTTACTTTGCTTCACAATGGGATAACAGCACAGGGCACAGTGAGCTACTGTGTCTCAGCTGGCAAAGCCAGGAACAGCCAGCTGGATTATGCCCCTCGTATTGCGTCACAGCCTTGGAGCACAGGGCATGACTTTTCTGCATAAACTCCAGGGAGTGTAGTTTTGAGCACATAATCTGCAAAGACATGACTCTGGATCAGAGTCATGTGGAAAGAGCAAAATAATAGAGGTCTTGGTTTATTTATAGATAAAGCAAATATCAACAGTATAAAAATAATGACTAGTGAAAGATATACACATGAATGTTTAAAAGCCACAAGTATTAATGAAAGAGTAAACTGTGTTTCATGGTGCAGACAGACACTGGTAGGAGAGAGGTTAGAGCTGAATACTAGAAAAAAATTCTTATGACTTGATTATCACATAAGCTGCATGCAAACATCTCCCAGTCAATGAGGGAGACCCAGCTGTGCTTGATGTGATCCCATATGCGGCCTACAGCAAGTCACTCAGGTTTTTGCATCTCTGACTCAGAATTTATCTATTTCATGGGGGGCTGTTATGAAACTCAATTAACACTTGCAAAGCTTTTGGATGGCAGTTACTGCATAAGTGTGAGGTATTATATAATGGGATTAAATTAAGGACAGCGAAGTCTGATTATCAGGGAAAAAAAATCCCAGCAATGTCATCTGTTAGACTGGGGAATAATGCCGTAGGGGAAGCAATGGATGACTCATTGCTTGAGTCAATTAAATCTGGGCTGGATGTGGCACCAGCAAATATAATGTAGGGCACAACCTTCTAGTAGGAAAGATACACACACAAGGTACACATGACCTGATTTCTATGATCTTATGCTTGACTCTATAACCAATCAAGATTATATGAGCTCATATAAACTTTACATCATTTCTCATGTGTTTTTCATGTGTTTAAGGACTCTCAGAACATTGTTGTGGTCTGTGCTCAATTGATGAATACCGAATATACTAAAGTACTGGAGATCATTAGCATTCCTGAGGTTGTCTGGCATGCTTTGTTTATGCAGCGTGGAAATGGGAAATATTTCTTTCAGCCTTTATGAGACATTGGCAGTGTCACCTCTTATAACCATCAGCCTAGCAATTATTTGACAAAATATGCTGATTATTGAAATTGCACTGTCAATATGCATTGGTGCCAGAATATTATTAGGGTCTAGAGCCTTGCACCACATGGAGGACACAGATCATGTGGTGGGTGCTGTGCAGCTGTTTGATTCTCCTCCTTACTTCCCTAAATCACAGAATTTGAGCACTGACCTGAAATCGTTAGCTTAGTTGTCCTTCATGACTGGGTATCAACACAACTACTATTCCTCTTGAAACTCTTTATTGCTCTGCCTATGCCCTTGCTAAAATCTGAGGATTGACTGCTACATTTTAAGAGACTTGCAGAGAGGAGGAAAATAGCACTCTTTTTTAAGGGGCCACTCACAATTCTATGCTCCGGCCACATCCAGCCCACCTAGATGAAGTTTTTTGGTTAGAAGCCAAATTGTCTTATTTGTTTAAGCCATGAAAAGCAACAGGCACTCCTAAATAATGATTCAGTTTTTCAGCATCACAGTGAGAGGATCTTATCTTCACTGAACAAAAAATAAAGCCTTATTTTGATGCTGTAGATGAATTTAACAGGAAGCCCTACACTGTTCCACTGGATGGACAAGGTCAGAGATGGGTCTCTGCTATTGGATGTTGCTGACACGACTAGTAAGGAAAGTCAGCAGAAAAGCTTGGCTTCAGCAGGGATTTGCTCCACTGATTTTGTGCAAAAATGAGGTAACGAGAGCTATTTGCTCCCCAGAGTTGCACAAAATTCAGCCTGCTGATGCTTCAGTATTCCAGTCACAAAGTAAAACAGCAATAGGACTGGAGGTGCCAGGAATCAATAAATGTTTGCTCTGGGGCCCAAAACACCTTCCACCTCTGTGTAGAAGCTACTGGTTTCAGCACCCAAGCAGGCTTCTGACCTTTAGTGTGAATGCCAATGTAGTCAGCCTGGCCTCATACTGACATGTTTGGTGCCTTCTGTTTAGAGCTGGCATAAGAACAGCCAGTGCATTCTACCTTTATAGCACTTTCAAAAGCTTTGAAACACGTCACTCTTTGATATATCTTGGTGCTGCTTGAAATGGACTATGTCCATTTAGAGATATTTGGGAAAACAATCTCTGAAGAGAGGACCTGGTAGATGTGCACTGTAGTTAAAGAAGTAATTCAGCCAATAGGCTTGAATAATGCTAACATGCATTTACCATCTTCTGTTCAGCTGCAGAACATTGGAGTCTACGGTAGTACCACTCAGTGTACACAAAACTATTTGATGCCTAGTTATGTTTGACCAGGTATATCAAAATATATGGAATCTCCCAGACTGATATGTTGATATCCATTTATATTTCTACTACCTTTCTCCCAAATAATTGCCAGTGCTTTAAAAGCACAGCTTGACCTTGCAGTAACTGTCACCACACAACACGGCCTGTTCCAGCTTCAGACATCAACTCACTCGCACTTGGTTTTTCATCATGGCTGCCTTTCCAAACTGCTCTCCCTCCTTAGGTCATGCTTGAGGAGTTGCACCTTATGGACGGGTGATCCTCACCAACTATTACGAAGACATTTCTAACCTCTATACCCCATACAGATTCCCCTGGTACCTTACAGCCAGACCAAGGTCACTGACCAGTCAGCCTCCTGGATGTGGACAACCTGAGGCCAGAATGTAGATACCAGCCAGAAATGACAATGCTGTTGTTGATGAATGTTTGCTGTGGTGATCTCATGGTGATGTGATGACACTAAGTTGAACAAAGTAGGGGCTAATTGACTCATCAGTAAACATTAGGCTAAAGACAATTACATGGAGAGAAAACTCTGTGAAATGATTCAATTTAATAGGAAGCTCCTGATGAAAAGACTTTATTAATTATAGCTTTACAGGGCCCAGGAGGTACAAAACGAGAGACTGGAAAAGTTTCAAAAGGATGTTGGAAAGAATCATCCAATTTTTAGGAGCTCCTTTATTTATTTATTTATTCATTCTCCAAGAGTTAACCCAAGCCACTTTGAATGGGAGTTTTTGATGTTTGCTCTTTTTTAAGCTGAAATAAAAACACCCTCATTTTGTAATAAGCAGGATATCAGAAACACACACCTTACACATTACCCTTAGCACTCAATGCATTTGTACATGTCATCATTTCAAAACTATCCAAAATAGAAGCCAAGATTCAGGTAAATCAACAGATTTATAATTGGTAGTTTTCAATTTCTAGTCAGCATTTCAGAGGAAAGAAGGCTACATAAAACAAACCTTAATTCAAGGCAGGTACTATTTCCATCATTAGCTCTATACAGAGGTGACAATTTGGCTTAAAATGATAATTCCTTGTTCTTGGGGCTGTTTGAATATAACACTTCTCACACAGTATTTCTGAAAGTATTTTGTGATGACACTAGTGATGTAATGCCTTGATGAGCCATCTCCATCCTGTCATGAACCTTAGATTATTTCTGTGATGATTCTTTTAGTCACAACTTTGTTAAAATACATATCAAAGTTCAGACAAAAAATTTCCAGTAGAAAAGGACTTGTGTCAGTTTAAAAGTGGTAAGTCTCCGATTTGATAACATCAGGTGCTATTTCAATCTTCATCTTCCCAACAACACCCTGCTAAGTTTTATGAGCAGCTGTGTTAGCACCAAACATCCTTCAACTGCGTTTGCTGTGAGAGAGCTCAGCTTCCTGCTGTGGTGCAGGCCTGCAGTGATCACACATCTCTCAAAGCATTTACAGAGCTGTTACTTCAAAAGTGACTATTGCAACACTGAGCAACATATACCCATACTCCAGGTTATTGCTACCAGACTAATTCCTGTCCACTACCTGGAAGTAGCCCTATTAAAAATTCAGCTGCTTCTTCCTCCTGGAAGCGCACAATTATACCATTTGCGCATTGATTTCTTCTTGGCACTCACCTATACACAGAGGACCAAGGATTTCCAATGGGCTCTCTTTGTGGGAGAATGAACCCAGGAACAATTTTATCCTCTCTCTCAAGCACTGCTATTATAATGTGATTGCTTACAGTAGTGTTCTTAGATTTTTCTCTTTCCTTCTCCCTTCACATCCAGGCCCTTGTTCTACCTTAGTAGCTCTTTTTTTTTCACATCCTCAAGTTTATCTCTCCCTCTCATTTCCAGCTACACAGGTATTATATTAATGAATGAACCAGCTAGCCTCTACTCCTGATACTTTTACCCTCCTTCCTGCCCCCTCCTCCTGGTCTCTCACAACTCACAGGCAATCCAGTGTGCAGCTGACAAATCCTTTCCTATTGCTCAGACCTCACCCCTCTCTCCCCTGGACAGTTGCATTTGCCAGCCCTTCTTCAGCATCTGTGTCAAGTTTCTCCTTGCTGGGGGACTCTTTCACTCTGCCGTTACCTGATGGCACCTCCTCTTCACTCCTTATAAAGAGCATCCAGTGCCAATCCCATATTCTTTGCATGGTTAGCCACCTAATTTTTACAAAGAAAAACAGCACAATTTTGTTTCTGTTCTCACTTTGTGAGGGTTTTTTTGTTTTTGTTTTATTTTAATGATTACAAACCTTTCTGGCAAGGACCTATAGTCAGAGTGTAGATCAAATGTGCCAAGTCCTTTATGGCATTATTATGCAGGAGAAGCATATAAAATTTGTGGAGGATAAATTAGCAGTTGTGGTGATACACAGCATATGGGCTAGTTCCTTAGTCCTTGCAAGCATATAATTCTTTCTTAGAGATCAGCACAATTAACATCACCTTTCTAAACCTTCACAATAATTACTTGCATTATTTTAATCAGAAGAATAACCTCGTTCCTTTGAATCTCGATTAACAAGAGTTACCAACTATAAAATATTCATTATGTGCTGATTTGAAGCACCTTCTGATGGCTCTGTATCAAGCCAAACTAGATCCTTTAGGCATGCTAAAAACACAGGAGTCTAAATAACTCACAGACTTGCAGTGTGATATGATGCCTGTGACTTGTAGGTCACTGTTTCAGCTCAGGCAGTGCTGAAGGTCTTCACCGAAAAGCTCAGGGAGTGTTTCTGCTTCATCTCCTGCTGCTCCATTTGCTCTTGAATGTTCATAGTACAACTGTTGATTGATACTAATATGAGCAACAAGCAGTGGCTTCTGTTTTTCCCTTTCCGGATATTGTTACTATATCCTCCCAACTGGCACATTTGTTTCATCTGTCTGATGATTTGTGTGGGTTATTCAACATTTATGGAAGTTAGTAGAAATTTTTTTCACACTGCTTTCTCAGGAAGGAACTGTCTTCATTTTGATGAGCTTTTTAAGCTTTCCTTGGCAGAGAACAAGAGATAATCTAATTGGTGCCATCAGTGGGAAAAGGCGACAGTGGATAGATTTAAAAAGCTAATATGTCTTTGACTAAGATGGCTGGAATGTCAGGATGTGTCACGAAACAGAGTAACCTCAGCTTTTACTGTCATTCTGTGCATTGATAAAAAATACTAAATTCTTTACTTTCCTTCAAGAATTCCACCATTTTATGAAGAAAACACACACATGCAAATACCAGGACCTTTATATAAACGGATGAGGAAACCGGATGAACAGAATATCATTTTAGGACCTTCTGTTGAAGAAATTGAATTATGTTAGGTGACTCACAAATTTCTAAACTGGATTGGAAACATCTATTAATTTTATGAAGTATTTCAGCTGACAGCTGCCGAAAGAGTCTTTTAGTTGGTCTCATGCAAGAAATGTCAGTTGCTTTAGCTGATTGCTGGAATCTGTGAAGGGAGACAGCCAGGTTAATCAGAACATATAGACAGAGTGGGGGTAAATATTGTGCTAAATTTAGCAATGCATTCTGCTAGATTGCATGAACAGCAGTAGGTGTAACTGCTATATATTAGGATCAACCATCACAATGAATTTACAGGACTCCCAAGGGCAGTCGATTCAGATGATGTTGTCATGGCTAAATGCCAGGTTTTTTTATTACAATGTAACCCTGTATTTCTGTTTTTCTTAATCAGTAATGACAAAAATATAGTTAGAAATAGACATAAACACTACATATATACATTTGTCAAAACTGGATTGGTGAGGAAGCAGAAAACTAGCTGAAGTCTATTGAAATGATTTTTCATGTCTGATACACGACTCTCATTCTGTAAAGACTTTGTTTTGCATTTGATTAGTTTCACACAATGTAGGATCAAACAATGAAAGAATATAAATACTTTACTCAAAAGTGCAGGACTAAAGACTAGGTAGATCTTTACCCTTATATACAAATACACCAAAAAAATACGAGTGGAAAAATGCTTCTGACCTTTGAATTGACATACTGGAAATTAACATACTGGAAATTAACGTTGGTCTGAGTTAATGGGCTTTAACAATGATTTCTGCTACAATCTTATTAACTGATCAAACAGCTCACTGGCAAACTGATTAGATGTGCAACTAGATGTACAGAAAAAAAATATATCCTTTTTACTAAGAAAATGAGGTTAATAGTGCCTTTTCCAAATTGTACAAAAGTACAAGGTGATATGAAGGGAAACCATGCTATAACAAAGCCTGGTTTGATATCCACTTGGAAGGACTGACATGAGATCTGTGATAACTTCTTCCAGGTGTGTCTCAGGCTGAGGCAGCAAGGGATGGAAAGGCAGGACACACACTTCTGTTGCAGCATCTACTTGAAATGCAGTGTCACACCTTACGTCCCTAAGAAATGTCCCTAAGAAAGAGCTTTCCTTGAAATCCATTAAGTGAGACTCAAAGGGGTGATATTACCCTCTTTACAGTAATAACTTTAAAAGAAATGGATTATGCTTTCATTTCTTACATTTCTGGGTACCAGTTGTAACTTCGATATGTTCCACAGATCCATTAAAGTTTATGCTGCCATTATCAGACCCTTCTTTCCTCTCACCCTGGGTTTACAGGCCACTTAGCTCTGTTTACTGGCTCAGGATTTCAGAGCCAAAGCATTCAGAACACAGCTTTTTAATCAGAATTGACAGCCTGGTGTCATGTACCATGCTCCTTTCCTATGGGTTAATGTGAAAATCTTGGACATGACTAATTTTTGTTCAATTTGTAAAATGTTAGTTCATGACATTGGATGTCATTCAGCTAAGCACTTGAAGCACTGAATGTCAATTAGCTTGAATAAATGGAATAATGATTTCATTTGAGCAGAAAAAATCTGCAGAAAATTCTAGCTGAAATTAATCCTCTAGAGCCATTTGTCAAAGATGTATAATCTGTTTGCTGAATGCTTTTCTTAGAAAACACTTTTATAACTGTCTTATCAAGGCCTGTATTCAAAGGAACAAACAAACAAAGCCTTGGAAATCCATATTTCAAGGCTGACTTTTTTTTTTTTTTTTTTTTTTTCCCCAGTACACAACTGTCACTAAAAAAACAAGAAGAGAGAACCTGTGATTCTATGGATACTGCATATATCTTAGAGTGAAAATCAAGTTCCAGGCCTCCATTGACCATTCACCCATCCTTCAGTCAAACCTCCAGGAAGCTGAAACAGAATCTCCCCCTGCCACTTCTCATGACATTCATCATCCCCTGGCATAGCAACTTTCGGCATGGCTTCCAGCCTTAATCTGAACACCCTTGCATGGGTGCATTGCGCAAGGGTAAATTCTGTCCATTAAGAAAGCAAATATTGTCAGAAAGTTTCTACATGCAGACTCAGTGTTCTCTGTATGTGAATAAACACAAAAAATTGCTCACATAGGTTTAAAACTGGATTGTATGAAGAAATACGGCTTGTTTTGTACAGTCACACAGATCTAAAATGGCTACTCCAGTTTTGCTGAATCTCAGACTAAATAGAAAATGTCATTTCCAAAGTAATGCATCCTACAAAACCACAAATAGTAAGAAAATGGAGAAAAACAGACCAGAAGATGGCCCTTTGCCTAGTATTTTGATTACTATAAAGAATAGCATTTGATTCATAATTCTCCTTCTGGTCTCTATTTCTTGGGTTTGAAGAGACAAATGACTGTGTATGACAGATGTTCTTTATGTATTTTTAAAGTTACAGTAGGTTTACTTGAATGTGACACTGTGCACTTGCTCTTTCCCTGTGTAGAATCAAATGAAATTACAGAGCAGTACTTCACAGGGCACTTTGTTACCTGGGGAACTCTGCAGTGCGAGTCATTTAATGTGTTGCAAATGTTAGAGATGCCTTTTTAATATGGGTATAAAACCTGTGAGAGTACAAATATCAGAAGGAGATGGTACTGATTTACAGCTTTTGAGCTAGGTATGTGAATGTTTTAGCTTTGTTTTGAGATGAAATACGAATTGTAAAACTCACTTGAGACCACATGTACTTACACTCTTTAAAACACTTAGAATCAGTCAGCCTAGGAATTAACTTATTCTCAGTAGAAGTTAGCATAAGTTATTTCAAAGCTTAGTGTTTACATAGGTCACAAAAGTTGAAACCAGCTGGAGACATACTTCATGCATTATTACTATCTATGTAAGTAATGGAATTTTTAAAGTGAAATGTACAGCAAATAACCTATTGAAGGAGAAATAGAAGAAGTATGAATAATAACAGTAACTGGTTAACTAAAATAGATGCACTCTTGTTCTAAAGACATCTTGTTAGTTAGTGACAGACGAATTAATTAATGACCAGTATTTAAACCAGATGCATGTGATTTTGTTTAGCTGTGGTTTATACTGGGATGTAATGAATGCTGATTAAAAAAATACTAAATACTTACTCTAGAATTTAACTGGGTGCCAAATATGCTTTTGGGGCCCTATTCTTCAAGCTGCTCAGTGTTTGCTGTGAGGCAGTCATCAACTGGGAGGGATATTGGACCCCTTCTTGAAGGTCTGACTGAGTGCTGAGGGTACTCAGCCTTTGATCTTTTTTAGCTCACAAGACGCCTGAGGCACAAAGTGCTGTAAACGCTTACTAGACTCAATTGTGTAGTATTACTTATGCACAGAATTTGGATTTTTACAGTTTAGATTTCTCATAAAACTGTTTGGGACTAACAGTACTTCCCACCTGACATATTGTCTAGCCCTCTGGACTCTCATAACATTTGTCAAGAAAGACCTTTCTATTTCAAAAAGCCCTGGATTTCAGAACTGGCCACTGGCTCTCCCATGCCCATTCAAAAAAAGTTGGGGGACTGCTAAACCAGTCTAGGAAGCCTGCAATCTCTCAATCCCAATGCTAGAGAAATGAGATCTGTGGTCAAGTAGAGATCGTTTCCTTTGCTGAGTTGCCATTTCACAGTCAGAAGAACTGGGAGATATTCCTGCAGTCCTCACCTCTTTTCACCCTCCCAAGTCATTGTTGTAACACAGCTATTGTTCTGCCACCTGAATGTCTGTATCCTTCTTATATACCTCCAGCAGAAGTTGTCTGGGACACTGGATGTTAAACTTCAACTCTTTTAAGGGAAAGTTTGCCACTATCTTGATGTTCTGCAGGTGAAGCATCCTGACAGAGAAGCCTGTATAAATAAATGGGAAATAGCAAGTGATCTGGTCACTCCAACAACATAATCCAGAGGAGTTATATGGATCCCTCAGGAGAGAGCTGGAAATTTTTACTTATAAGTATTGTAGTTCCAAGGTATGTTTGGTCACCACAGCCTGAGATTTCTTCTCACTTGATCACTGGGGAGAAACAGGAGAGACTAATATGCAGCCAAGATCCTCCTTTGGGATGTAAAGCAGCAGAAGGAAAGTGCCCCTGCCCCATTCTCCTCTCTGTAACCGTTGCCTGAGCTTTCCAGGCAGGAAACAGAGGCCATTTCACTGCAGCCTGAGCCACACTCCTGGAAACTTGCTCCCTATGGTGCAACCAACACTCACTTCTCTGCCCATAGTGTCTGTGCTTTCAGGTTGTTGAAAAGACTGCTTCACAGCTGAAGCTGCCACCACTCATGACTGCACCCTGAAAAGGTATACAGTTCTGGGTTACAGGTAAGTCAGGCTCCAGGTAAACATTGGAAAAAAGGATAGTCACTCTCTTGACAAAACTGAATCGTGCTTAATTTTTAACTTTAATAGGAATGGTCTCCAAAAGGAAGTGTCTGTGTTTCCTGTAAAGAAGATGACCAAAGGAAAAATGCATTCGAAAGCTTTAATGGAAAGATTTGGCCTGCCTGATTATGGCATCTGAGCTTCTGTAGTTAGTTTCTAGGGTGGGTGCATTATTTAAGGGAAGGCATCTTTCTTGGTTCAAGTTAGATTGCTCAGACCCAAAAGATGGCTCATGAGTCATGCAGGTGATGCTCAAAGAATCAAAACTAAAATTGACTCCTCTGAAATGCTCCAATGGTCTGCATGTGTCTCTATATTATATATTTTCTTCTGTATTCCCTACAGGCTTACTAGGGCCTTCAGCTAGTGAGGGTCAAAGTCTTATATTTGTACCTGGACAGAGTGAAAAGCCTCAAGAATTTTGCTCTCATTTGTTTAATTCACCTATAGTATGAATGCACACAATGCCATCTCAAAGAGACACAGCTGTAGTAGCAAATATTCTTTTTACTCAGCTCATCAGGACATTGATAATACAAATACATCTTACTAAGTTCCAAAACTCCTACATTTTCAAACAGCTGTCAGAGGGCAAACCAAAAGAATATGGTCTCCTGGTTTCCTGAAATCTACTGTAAAGAGCAGGCAGAGATCCATGAAATACACAAAATGTCTCAGTGGTGTGTTGTTCCTGAGCCTGTTTAGCACTTGCAATGGTGTGTAATACAATTGGGTTCACTGCAGATTAGAATGAGGCAATGTGTTGCCAGTTTGAAAAGAGTGTCAACAATTAAAAAAGTGCCAATCAAAGCAAAAAGATGAAACATTACACAGCTATTAAGAATATTATTCAGTCCTTTTAAATGATTGCCAATTTAGATACTTCTCTCGTTAAATTATTCTTGTTAGGTGTTGTACTGAATGCCAGTTTTCAAGAACAAGACAGTCCATAAGCTTAGCTCATTAATAAAGACACAACCTGGTAGGTAATTTTGTAATTAAGGTGGATATCTTGAGGACTAGACTGACTTTTGCTACATATCCAATTTTCAGTTCAGTAAGAGATTTTATGCAAAAGAATTTTCATGCTAAATTGTAAGAGTAATTGAAGAGATGAAAAGGGAGGCACAGTTGAACATTTGTGTGACTGTTTTGAGCAGAACAGCCTTAAAATGTTCTGTTTATTAACACAGTATAGAAAGGTTTGTGTAAGGTTAATGTTAGAATCACTTAGGATGGTAACTCCTTCTGCAAAGCATCTGCATAAATTAGAAAAAGCTGCCAGATTTCCATCTGTTAGCCATACAACTTCAGCTACAAAGACAACTGTCGTGACAACCACACTGAGTTAGTCTTTCAAATAAAACCTGTTAAAAGCTA
This sequence comes from Streptopelia decaocto, assembly GCF_964273445.1. Taxonomy (NCBI): domain Eukaryota; kingdom Metazoa; phylum Chordata; class Aves; order Columbiformes; family Columbidae; genus Streptopelia; species Streptopelia decaocto. The sequence continues at coordinate 192,291,515 of NC_138663.1, read as the reverse complement.
CTGCCCTCCAGCCTCCACCCACTGCAGTTAACGGCATTAAATAGCACTCTAACTGGTATTTATTTTCTTAGGCATTCCTTGCTTGTGCAGCTGCTGGCACACTGGCCTTTGATTTAAAATAACCTCAACAGGATGAGAGTTTACAGTCTCTGAAGGTCATGATGTATATGAAGTACTTGTCTGAAAGATACATTCAACCTGAACTTCTCAGGCTGATGTTACTGGATTCTGTATACTTGTCTCTCACCTATTTTGCATGGCCTCATGTCTGGGAACTGTGATGGTTCAGATGATTTCTTCCAGATGATGGCTAACCACAAAGAGACCAGCTAGGGCTGCCCTGGACAACTGATCTGGGTTTAAAGGTGGTGGGAATCACCTTTGGGGCCTTTCTCTCCTCCTCATCCAAGTTCTTCCTGCATTTTTTTATAAACTTGGGTGGCACAGCAAGTTCAGGCTAGTTTCAGCTCATCCATGAAATCTGTGCTGACAACAATATCAAAGTTGTTAGAAAACTCATTTGCAGTAGGTCCTTCATTCAACGGCCTATTTTAACTCGGGCATTTCAGCGTCTCAGGGTAACACGTATACCACCTTTGTAGGAGTAGGCTAAAGCCCTCACCAAGATGTGGATATACAAATGAATAGACTTGTAATGGTAGAACTATTTTTGTGCTGTTTTGTCACTGTTGCCATCATGCAGACTGGGCTGCTGTCAGGGACAGTCTACTAGTGGGGCTGAGAGTGGTGGAGCCCTTCCCCCACCCATGTGGGGGGTTGTTTGTCCATCTGCCATGGCAGTCGCTTGTCCCCATTGCAGCTGCTTCTAGCACTGGCTATCCCTGGGTACATGTACTGCACGCTCTTATGGTGCTTGCGCAGCTACGATAGAAGAGGGGAGTAAAAATGATTCTCAGAAATTTGTAACTAGTGATTCAAAACCAGAAAAGAAATTTCTTATTGGCAGCTGGAATCCCAGGAAACTGTTAATGAGTGTAATAAAAACTTGCTGTTGTCTCCTTGATGCTCAAAAAATGGCTGTTAAAGAGGACTATTGCATGACCAATGTTGCATGCCAGCCAAAAGTGTAAAGCAGTGATCTTTTTTAGTTATCAGTGTCAGCAGAATTCCTATAAATAATGTCTCATTTACTTTTGTACATAAGCTTCAGATTTAGTCCTGTACATCCTTACAGGAGAAGAAAATAGTCACAGAGGATTATTTCTCTGGGCTTCAGATGTGTTTCACTTTATAGTGGAAGTATTCCTAGGATTCTAGTGTGATTGAATAGGAGCCAAAGGGCATCAGACATCCAAATGTCAGATGCCATTTACTTTTAATTGAAAGGACCTTTTCTAAAGAAAGAAAGGGAAAAACTCCCAGCATCTTATGGCTAGGTCACCTGAAAAGACTGAGAAACAGACTTTCTGACTTTCTTCAGCAGAAGATACAAAGATGGTTCTCATGTCCACTGGGAAGCACTGTGACAAGGCTGTACAGTAACTCCTTATGATTTTAACTTCTTCAACTTATCTGACAAATACTTAGTATCTGAGTGCCGTATGGAGCGTTTGGTTAGCTTGGTGTACATCCTTTCAGGTTCCCATTTGGATGGCTTCTGATTTCACAGAATCACAGAATCGACTGGGTTGGAAAAGACCTCAGAGATCACCAAGTCCAACCCTTGGTCCAACTTCAGTCCATTTACTAGATCATGGCACTAAGTGCCATGTCCAATCTCAGTTTAAAAAAGCTATTTCATGTCAGTCACGATGAACTCTCCTTTCTCTTCTATCCATGCTCTTTTTGTGCTGGCAGCTGCATGGAGGAAAAGCAACTCATACTCTGTTTTTCAGCTCAGGACGGGGAGGGGGCTTCTGGGAAGAAGTGAGATAGAGAAGGTGGTTTGCTACGGTGCTGGTCTCTGTGGGTGCTCAAAACTACATGTGAGTGAGCCATGTGTTGGTGGTGGAATGGTGACAGGCACAGGTATGGGAAGAAACTAGCATCATCCCTCCCTGCAAACTCGGTGCAGAAGCAAGGCAAGATTTTATTGACACTATAAGGCAAAACTGATCTATTCAATGAAAAGTGATGATACAGGCTAACTGTGGGGTGCCAGAGCACAATAAGAATCATATCCTGGGTTCAAAACCAACATCACTGCCCTCTGGCTGGCTCAGGTGTGCTGAAAGTTAGTCAATAATGACACAGCATCTTCAAAGGGTTTACAGTGTTGGCCAATTAAAATTCCTTCCCTAGCACTTTTATTCCTGTTTGTTAAGGGTTAGATCAGGCTTTTAACTTCAAGCAAGGAGCTGTGGGAGGCTCTTTGGAGCAATGCTCCTTCCAGCACATCCCTCTTATGTGGGAGGCATGATGATAATCAGCTGCAGCTCTTTCCAGGACGCAGCCTGGGGAGGGGACAGGGAAGGTGACGCTGCAGCCCTGCAGCAGCTGAGGTGGGAGGCAGCCCCCATCTCAGGGTGCCTCCATGGGCTGCTGGTTGTCTCTCTGAGCTGCTGGTTGCACCCTCATCTGCCTGCACCCAGGCTCCCCTCTGGGACCAGGCTAGAGCATGAGGGTGGAGGGACGAGTTTTACCTGGAGGGATATGTCAAGGGAGAAGGGAGCAGACTGAGCTCATTGCCCCTCGTTCTCTCTCCATACCCAGTTAGCTGGGGTTGCCTGGACCAGAGGAAGGGCATCCACTAGCAAAAGGCATCACATCTAGGGGCTTCTCCTGCATGGCTGGAGGCTTCATCAAAGGCTCCTACAGCTCCTTCAGCAGCAACACTGTGATCTACCATGCCACAACCATGTCTCATGGTATTAAAAATGATCTCTGGAGTTTCCTCTAAGCAATTGCAACCAGAAGTGACAGTGAATTTCAGACTGCCTAATGCAATTGCACTATCTACTGATACAGTAACAGTTAATGTCACCACCCTCTAACAACATTAGCCTGATCTGTAAACAGATAAAACAAAGGCTGCTGGTGATGTAACTTTGATGATCATAAGATTAGAGATCCTGCTGGTCTTTGAACCCTTTAAAGAAAATCAGAGAGATTAAGCAGAGAATTTCCAGTGATTTTATTATTAGTTCGTAATATGTTTACTTAGTCCTGATTAAACAAGACAACTTAGTGAAAAAAATAAAAAGTTGCATGCTTTCACCAGCTCTGGAAGGGATAATCAAACTGGGGAAGCTTTCCAGCATGCTTCACTTACAAAGCAAATGTGACTGTCAGTGCAGCAGTCAGCTGAAAATGGATCACGATCCTGGAACAGAAATCATCTGCTTTTTTGTGCAAGTCCTGAATTCTTCCTGCAGTCCAACAGGTGACATGCAAGAGGCTCTGAGTCCTCATGCAGAGTCAGTAATAACAGAGATGTGATTTCACTGTGTAAATGGGAGGGCGTGTGTTCCCTTGGTTTAGGATCCAAAACACACCAGGTAGTCACTTTCTGCTTAAAGAAAGTCTTTCACACTAGAAAAAAATGTTCAAACATGGGAGACTGAATAAAATTATTTACATTAAAGTCACGTGTTTTTTCCTGACAGTTTTTCCTCCTTACTGGAGGTATGTTCCAAAGCCAAGCCCCGAAGGTCTTGTTCTCTCTAAAATCCCAAAGAGGTTTAAGCAGGGACTTTATGGCTCATAAGTAGCTTTTTCTTCCTGGTAGCTCATTTTCCAAAGAGGTCCTGTAATGAGCATATCATTTACTACTTTGGGCTGCATCTTTTACACCTACAATGCAAAGTGAAGATTATCTTATTTTTGCTGATGCACTCAGCAGATATTTCTGAGATTTTGTAAAAAAAAATCCAGTCCCTAATATTTGAAGATTTTTGGGAAATCTAATTTCAGTTTTTCAAGGTTTGTTTTGTTTTGTTTTTGTTTGGGGTTTTTTTTTGTTGTTTTTGTTTTTGGTTTTTTGACAATGCTGCCTTGTTCTTGGAAAAGAAGGTATTTGGTTAAAGACACAATTCTGAAGCAAATAGTCAAGCAACATTGTCACTAGGGCAGTTCAGTGTCAAAGAAAACACAGCTGCTGGTATTTCTCATCAGTAGATACCAGACCCTTCACACTGCCTTAGTGCTTTGGGAGTAGCATGAACATCCATCTCCAAACAGGAGGCTGGTGTCTGCATGCTCAGAGAGTGCAAGGATGGCAGCTGTGTTGTGTATTCAGCATTTCACTGAGGGCACTGTAGGGCTCCCACAGTTTGCTTCTGATCAGCCAGCTAGAGTACAGGGAGCACTATCTGCTGCAGTATGGAGCAAAACTTACGCTAGCTGTGCTTAAAAGCTGGAATAGGTGCCCCTTGTCCTGCAAGACTGACATATCCACTTGCTCAACTCCCAGACCAAGTCCATGACCCTAAAAGCACCAAGGTTCTGGGAACCATAGAAAAATCAAGATGAGAGAAGCATTTTACTTGTATCTTTGCTCTTGAATGAAGGTGCTATCCCAGCTAGTGCTGCTTTCCCTTATTTGTATCTCTGTACATTGACCTGTGTTTCCTTGCCACACCTTTTCCATCTACCATCTCAGCACAAGGGCTCAGCAAGAAACAAAAGGAGATCAGTGGCACCTTGGAAGTGGTGGCTTCATGCAGACTGAAACAGAGTATTACTAATATCATGAGCCTTGCTGTATGATACTGATCTCCATTTCCATAAAAGAACATAATTAAACATCATTCTGTGACCTAGACAGAGGGATCTTAGAATATCATAGGAAAACATTTCTTTGTGGGGTGCAAGGGCAGCTCTCTGGCTTCGCGGGTGCAAGCAGTGCCTGTCTGAAGCAGAAAAAGGAAAGATGGTCCTTCCACTGACTTGGGAGAGGTTCTATACCTGTCCTGTTTGTAATGACAGTGATGTCAGCTAAGTGTTCTCTTTGTGACAAGATAACTCTCAGGAGACTTGGATTGCAGATCCCTTTAGTTAGTTTGCTGCAAGAGTTGATCATTGAGCTCAGACAAGGGAAACTGAGTTTGACCTTAGTATCAGTCCTCACTAACATCTCTGACACAATGAGTATGAAGCTACAGGTAGAAATTATACACTGAGTTGTGATAAGAAATGTGCATCTGTATGTGCCTTTATTTTGTTTTGTGGAGATTTAAAATCCAGCTTTACCTACTGGGAAAAAATAATGCCTCCTACCATGCTACAGAAAAACCTGAAGCTTTGGATGCTCTGTGGTAACTGTCAGTTCTTGGGCTACACTCTTGTTTTACCACAGGTACAATATTGCTTATCTCTTCCTCCGTATTAACTAGGCCACATGGAAAGATGTCCCAAGGGATCAGAGTGTTCATTAAGGCTGTCCCTGTGGGCTGCAGAGGCACATTATTGCTTCTGGTCTGGGAACCTGCTCTTACATTTGTCAAAACTGTGACGGGATCCTGTGGAATAAAAATCCCAGATGGCAATGCTGTGATACTGAGTAAACCTCAGCCACTTCAACCTAAAAGGCATTGTTCATCCTAAATGCACAGATTTACTTGGCCTTTTTTTTTTTTTTTTTTTTTTTTTGTCAGTTTTTGGAGCATTTCAAAGGATTTTGAACAAACAATTTTTTTGGTAAGAAATTTTGACACATATTGTCTTCGCCCCCAATATTAAACCCAAATTTTTAACATTCTTTAACTATTTCATATAATTCCACAAGTTTCTTCTTCAGTTAGTAATTTTATTTTTATGGTTTTCTATTTATTTTTTCCCTGACAAAAACAATTTCTTATAAAAAATGTCAAAAGGATTTTTTTATGACAACAAAAAATTAGAGGAAAAAATAGCTACAGTTATTGTACAGTTTTTTTCCCAGAGCAACTTTTTTTAGCTTCAGGTTCCTCTGCAAAGTGAGTTGTTTATTCACTGAATACTATTCTTCAGCAGAAAAATGTTCTTCTCATAGTTGTAAAGTATTTTTCATCAATATCCTGAAGGGGAAAATGAATTTTTTTTTTCTTTGTACAACTGTTATTGGAGTGGGCAGACAAGCCCACATTCATAGCAGGCAAACTGTTATTTGTTCCCTTCAGAACATATAAACTCTAAATGTTTATAAAGTGCAACACAGTGAATAATTCAGATATAAGTGGGATGGAATAAGCAAAAGGAGCATTGCCTGAGGAACTACTTGGCCAGCATAAATGTACAAAGTATGGAAGTTTGCTTACAACCTGAGCTTAAATTTGGAAAGGTAACATCTCACCTGATGTTAGGCATGACTAGCTCTCTAAATCTGTTTTATAATTGAAGAACCTTAATCAGGTGTTCATTACACTTGAAGGGACATAATTTCAATAGGCAGAATGGGTTATCTTCTGGAAATGTCAGCCTTTCCCTATCTAAGACAGTTAATTTATATTAAACTCTTGCATTTCCGATGACTAAACAGGGGACGAGACAGGTACTCAAGGCTGATGAGTAACTGGAAAAGACAAAGTTTTAAGAAGAATAGAATATTAGAAGTTAAAAAATCTGAAGGTTTTTCTTCCAAACTGTGCTGTAGACTTCCTGAAGGCTCATCAGTGCTTGAAAATCCTAAATACTAAATTCCCAGCTTGAAATTGAGGTTATCTCACATAAGAGGAAGATTAAATTTAGTAGACATTTTCCAGTATGAATAAAAAGATTGGGGGTTCTGTGCAGTGTGTTGCACACAGGAATTGTTAAGGTTTTATGCTCTCTTGATAGTAACGTCACTTATCTGATAATGAAAATGGCAGTTGGAAAAATGTCTTTACTTCTTCTAGTTTATTACTGTCCTCACAGTAGACTGGTTCTACAATAACACTGTCATATGCAGAGCCACTGTTAAGAACCAGTATTTCAGATTAGGAAGGTCATGTGCCAGGGATCAGTAAACATTGACCACAGTAACACAGACTTCTTTTTTCTTTTTTCCCTCTCTGATACTTTTTTTATATATAAGGGGATAACAAAATACAATTTGAAGTACTCTTCCTCTCAGTCATTACATGCGCTAATGCAATATTGGGTGCACACATAAACATACACACACACACACACACAATGAAGGATGGAGGCTGGAAGCATATCGACTGAACTCCATGGCAGGTGAGAGCATTATTCTGCCTTTTTTTGGTCAGCTATTGCTAAGTGCTGTCTCTGCACTTCAGCAGTTCCATGATGGACTTGTTCTCAGAACAGTTCCTTCTCCAGTGATGAGTTTGGCTGGTTCTGCAGCTGGAGCCTGCGTTTGTAGCTCCTCAGTGTGCTTTGTCCTCAGAGCCTGGGTGGTCCCACTTTGTGTCTGCCAGTACACAAGGACTGTGAGCTGCGTTCTGGACACTCACAAAGTTCAGATATGGGGTCCTTTGCCCAGTCCAGCTATATATTTACAAAACATTAACAACAGAAAGCGTATCATGTGACCTCCAAAGAACCTCTTGGATTTTATTTGCCTTCGGAGTCCCTAGACACACACTGTGGTATTCTGTGGGAACCAAATATGCACAAATGGAGACTAATATGACAACACATGATCACAGGCATGTAGCTGTACAAATCTACCCTCTGTCGTTTGGATGAAGCTCAGTAAACTGAAATGGTCACCCTCATTTCACTGGGTTATATTCATCTGTTTTTGCAAAAAAGACACATTTAGCCCTGCATTTCTAAACAAAGTCTTGGGGATTTTGATAAGGTATTTGGTAGCAAAGACAATGTATCAAGAAGGAATCTGTGTGTAATTTCAATAGAATTTTGCATGCAATTCTCCTTTGCATATGACTTTTCATCTTCAAAGTGTTTTACAAACATTTCTCCACCAGTGTTGATGTGATTCTAATCACTCTAGCAGATGTTGTTTTGCTGGACTGTGATACCATGTAACCCGTATCCAGTAACCCGTGCAGCCTGGAACAGCAGTGCAAGCTGCAGCAACAGCGTGGCCTTCTGATTTAGCTTTGATGGATGTTACTAAAACTGAAGATAATATGGAAGGAAATGCATCTGTGTTTTGGAAAAAGAAACATTTGGTGTTTAAGAGGGTTTATTTTTTGTTCAAAGCCCATGTTCTAAGCTTGGAGATAAGTAGTGAGCTGGAAGAGTCAGAGAAACCATGTTACTGAGGCATGAGATAGACACTGAGGTAAACATGCAAGCAAACAAAACCAAAATAGTGTGATGATGAATTGGAGTTTTTAATGAGAGCCAATGGACATTTTTAATTTTTTTTTTTTTTTCTTTTTTGGTTAGTAAACCCTTAGCTATATGTTGAAAAGTAAGTGGCAGAGTCTGGAGAGAAGTTCAGGTTATTAGTTTCATGTTGACCACCACCCTTTCTCACATTCATTCTCATCAGTGTATTTTTGAACTAACATAAGCAGAAGTGGAAATTCTCTTACAACACAATTGTTTTGAAAGTACTCTATGAGGTGTAGAATGACAGCTTGACAGTCTCTAGACCTCTACATTCTTGTAGTATTCAGAACTGGGTTGGCTATTACACCAGCTCCTCTTCCACCTTTTGGAAATAAACAGCTGTTTCTCAAAAAGTTTCATGAAACTACAAACTTTTCTAATAGTTTTCCAAATAGTTGTCAACAGAAACATGTCTCAGATATTCCCCTTGTTTCCTCATTAATAGGTAGTACGAAAGGTGGTGAAAGAAAACCAAGGAGCATCATGTTTCCTTTCAATTACAAAAGAATAAGGCTTCTTAGAAAGCTTTTGCTTTGATAAATCTCAACTCAATGCACTAAAACACATCCCCACAGCCTTTGTGCTGCCACGCACACACACCTGTGTGCACACATGCACACTCACATGTAACCATGTAAAATACTCAGGGAAATACATTATCAAAGGTGACATGAAAGTGTCCAAGTAGCATTTTGAACCACACAAATGCTTACTCAATGTCAGATTTCCTTTGTAATTTGTTTCAGTGCTACCACTAAAACAAGAGGGGAAAACTGAAATTATTGCACTGTAATTTCTTCCCCACAGTCCTCTTGGCCAAGAGTATATGTAGTATATGCTGTAAATTCTGACATGTGGTTATAAGCCTAGGGAAAACAAGTCTCTGTAAAAGCATATGACAGGAATATTTAGTGACTCCAGTTACCTGTCTTAAATAATCATACTTCATAGCTTGCATTCAAGGAAAAAACTTCTATGAGAATAGATTGCTGAGTGATACGTTGTAATGAACTGTGTTCACAAGCTTTTATAAATTTTTCTCTAAAAAAAAATGGTGATGAGAAATCACTACAGAGCACTGGGCTGCCCTGCCCACTCTGAGCTGAGCCCTGGCCTGCACCTGCTGATCACAAGGAGCAGGGTGGAGGGTGAACTACAGCTCAGCGCAACCATATGACCCCGCTCCCCTCCTCACCTGGGGAGAGAGTTTGCTGCTTCAGCCTTTCCATCACCTCCTCCATTGGCAGCAGCCAGAGGAGCCCTCCAGGCACAGAAACAAAGGTGTGGATCATGAGTTTCTTTCTGTTCCTGATGCTCCTTTTCTCAAGGCTGCTGATGACCTGCTTGCAGTAGGGGATGTGAGGCTGGTACCAAAGCATAAGCAAAGCCTGAGATGGTGGCAGAGGATATTCCTTTCCTGCTCCACACTATGTAGCAGACGTTGTACCAGCACACCCCAAACCATGCTAAAATGCCTCTTTACCCCACAGGGGCCTCCACAGGAGAAGAGCTGAAGCCTGGGAGATGGACAAGACAGCACAGGAGCTGGTGGTCCAGGCTCTAGGGGCTGTGCCCCACCCCGTCCCCAGTTTGGCAGGGCAGGGCTGGGCAGCTGGGCAGGGCAGCTGGGGCAGCCCCGGGAATGGGGACAGGCTGAGGTCAGGCTGGGCCATCTGCCCATGGGTGGTTCTGACTTGGTGGGCCATGGTAGGGCAGCGTTGTGGGGAGCTGGAGACTGGCCCTGCTGGGACAGGGACTGACAGCCCTGGAGGGCTCAAATGGGGTCCTGGGCCATCCCGAGCCTTTTGATGTGGGTAGTGTTCCTTGACTTCTCCCTTCAAGAAGACTTGTTCCTCAGCTTCATGTCCTGAGTTCTTGTCCTCCAGCGTACCCCTCCAGTGTACCCCTCCAGTGCCCTTGCCTATTTCTGCTTTCTCTGGCAGGAGAGGTGTGACAGCAAGCAGAGTCCTTTAAATCCTCCTCCCTTTAAATCCTCCCTATTGACAGGGTATGAGCAGGGAGCGGCTTCTCTTGGACAGGCATACAGCTCCCTTGCTCTGTCCCTGGCAAGCATGTGAGGAGCAGAGGCTGCCCATGCTCTGGCTTGGTTCTCCTGCTGGCTACCTGGGGCAACTGCTGTGTAGCCTGGGTGGCTGCCATGGTGGGGACATCACCACACAGCCCCCCCACCCTCTGGCACACATGGCTGTGCTGGAAACTTCAGGGCAGGATGAGGCTGCTCTTTCTATCCTGTTACCAACTCCCAGGGTCTGTGCTTTGTCCTATGAATGTCAGTGGGGCCAAATGGGCCAATTCTGACCTCAGTCAAGCAGATATTAAAGAACTGAGAACAGAAATTAGCCCATTACTTTTGACCATCATTCATCCGTGCTTAAGTTCTTAATAAAAACCACAAAAAACTCTCTAGATGCAGTACAGATTATGACTATATGATAAAGTTGACAAAACTGAGTTACTGTTACAAAGCTGGAGAAAAAATGTCTGCATATTTTCTCACACATATAAGCCACTACATATACTCTAGAATAGTTGTCATGTTGTTAATATTTCCCTTCACAGACATCTCGTATCCCTAGAGTAAGAGAGAGAACTGATCTCACTCTAATAATGCAAACCTCTCTTATGATTTCAAAATAAAGTTTACGTTTTTTCAAATTGACAGGAATTTGAAAGGTTACACTTTCTCCAGAAGGCTATGACATTTGCTCAGCTGTCTTACTCTGTGATCTGGGGCAGCACCTTCAAGCCTAGTCTCCAAGAAAAACCATGGTTCAGATGCCCTTTACAGTAGTAACTCTGGCAATGCTGAATGCTCTTCACTGAGTGCTAATTTAATTTTACTTTCATTGTCTCCAGTGGAATTACACCATTACAACTGAAATGTGAATCTATATGAAAGAGTGAAAAAGGAATGTCCCTGGAAAAGCTTCCTTTGGAGTCTCTGTGATATATTTTTGTTAAAAAAAAAAAAAAATCAAACAAGCAAGTAAACACAATCCCAAATTAAATTAAACAATGCACATTGGACCTCAGTTAAAAGCCAGCCATGAACTGAAGGAAGATAGCTAAAGGACATCTCAGTAAAGGTGAAATCCAAAAGCTCTGAATATCCATTGCATTCACACCAAAGGACACAGGAAGGTGACTAGAGCTCATCTGGGAAGACAGAACATGGATAGATGTTATTTTAGGTATTGAAAGCTGACATAACATCTTACCTATGTCACAAATAAGACATACTTTACAAAGAAAATATGCACGTGAAAAAAAATGCAAAAGAGATGTAAGAGCCTAAATGCATTTCTGCTTTGAGCAATGCAAAGGTTTTCTTCTCTACTGAAGTTTCCAAATGTCTCAGTCCCAAGGTTACACAGAAATAAGATCTTTCATTTTTTTCCTGCTAAAACAGAGAGAGAGATATTCAATCTGGGACTTGAGTCAAGATCTGCAGCACCGTAGGCAAGTGCCATAACCACTAAGCTCTGGTAATTGATGAGTGGATTCTTCTGTCCCTTATTTTGACCAGAAATTCATTCTTGGGCTTCAGAACCTTTTCTTCATGAAAGTACTCTGGCATACTGTCAAATTTGAACAGCAAAGCAAGTTATTAACAAAGAGAAAACAATATGAATTTTTCTGCAGACTAAGATAAGATATTTAAGCAAGTTGCCTTATTTTGTCTTCAGTGACTTCCAAAATTCAAACCCAGTCTGACATTTTTCCCAGTTCAGCTGACAAAAGATAATGTCTTGTGCCATGCAGCCCCGAGTCTGCTACATGCAATCACTACTGGAACATTCTGATGAAATGTTTCATATTTGCTATATCTCTTGCAGGTCAAAAAATATTTAATGAAAAATTCCTAAACAGAATTTTAGCTGAAATTTTTGCTGGAACAAAGGTAAAAAGAGAGTCAGAGTCTTTTAGAAAGTCTTGAGGTCAGTGCCAAGATTATTTGATAGAACAGCACCTAAGAGGAATATGTAAGTATAAGATATAAGGCAGAGATAAGACCCTTCCAGTAGAAAAAAAGGTGGTTTTTTTTGGTTGTTGGTTGTTTTTGCTTTTGTTTTTGTTTGTTTGTTTGTTTTTTAGTGTGTTGACATGGAGGAAGGAAGAGACTTACAGCTTTGAAATGGGAGAAAGAATAGGAGGGAAAAGCTGTAAACAACCATTTCCAGGTGATGTGAGAGCCTGCTGCTTCTCTGATAGAGGTTGATTTTGCTCAGAGAGATGAGATATATGACAGCCCCTGAAAAACAAAGTGTAATATTCTCACCTTCAACAGTTCAAAGTAGTGTCAAAGTTGATGCACCTCATAGTAGGACTCATGATTTCTGCTGTTCAGATCTTCCTCTGGTGGTTAGTAGCACTGCCTCGAAATAATCAGCATACAGAGTTGATTAATAAAAGCTGTAGAGACGAATAGTGCTTCCCAGGCTATGGTGGTTCTCCCTCTGAAACTGAAACATCCAAATCAGAGGTCTTTCAGAAGTCTAACCCTATATTTCATCGCATGTACATTCAAATATGTATACAGGGAAGTGTGTAGGAACTGTATTCCATACAAATAATGTCTGTGGCTAAGATGAGAGGTGGGTAGATCACAGCAAGATACAAAGGCTAATTTGGGGTTGAATGTTTCAGCTTATGTATATCAAAGCATTGACGCATGAGTCATTGGCACAGAATGACTAATTTTTTGCATTGGAGTAATGGAATGCTCTTGCTTACTGCTTTTCAAACCTATGAATAATGTCAAATGAAATTATTCTTCTTTAAATCAGTCTTCTTCTATGTTTGCTGCATACCAAAGATATTGGTTCTTAGACAATACATAGATGGATATCCTAAATATGCCAAATATGATAGAGAGAAGAAAAAACAGACAGAAAGAAAGTGTGAGAGAAAAAGAGAGAGACAATGAAAGAAAGAGAAAGATGAAAAAGAAAAGGAGAATGAAAAGCAACCACCTCTTCCAACATGCAGTAACAGTCTTGTGAGACTACTTTCTGATAAAGCTGTGTATAGAATCAGTCTAAAGCTTTTTATTGCAGACATTTTTTTTGTAACTGGTCCCTGAGAGGTCAGTGGCCAGGTGTCTTACTATTCTTGCTTAGTATAGAAGCCAATTGTTCATTTTTATGTTAATAGTAACCGGGATGTGAGGAGTGGTAAACATGTATTCAGTTCTTAAATTAAAAACTTATGACAACTTGAATTAAAACAAAATGTGAGTATATTACATTTCACTCTGAATCCACATGGTTAGCTACAGCAGGTATCAGACCAGCAGGAATCACTAGCTGTCATAATTGTGGTAACTCTCTAATTAGCTACGACAAAGAACAGCCTTTTGATCTTGACCATGTTCTACTAATTATTTAATCTTCAGCAACGTAAAAACATGTTTTGGCACATAACCTAAGAAAAAACACAGTATAAGTTTTCTTCCAAAGCCTACAAAAGCCAAGCGCATACCCCAGAAAACAACCCCAAACTTCTCTTAAAACTCTGTTTTCCCCCTCTCTTTTTATTAAAGCTGAACATAAGCCATTATTCCAAATACAAACTTTTCCTCTTAGGATAGAATTCATCGCATCCAGTGTAAGGTATCTGTGAGAAAGATGTTTAACCCTGAATTGTCCTGGGTTCTGCTTATAATCAATGGAAAGAAGCAGATATGTTTAGATCATTTTGGATGCTTACCTTAGATTGAGGCAAATCATACACTAGAGCTGTCTTTTTTGGTCCACTGACTCTAAAGACAAGCTTGGGAGATCAAGTCTTGTAAGAGAAATCTTACCTAAGATATCTAAGAAAGACCAGATGTATCACACTGCAGAAAAGCCTAATTCTTTCCCTAGACTAAAAGAGCATGCTTGGGGTTGAGATGAGTTCCAGCCTTCTTGTCTTCTATACGTTTGGCAGAACCTGTGTCTGGGTCTGGCCAGAGAACAATGGTTACATTTCACTTATGAACAAAGATTCTCACAAATTCTGGAATTTGTGAGAATCTTACCCAGAACAGTAGGCTTCTGGCTAAAGCATTTGCTAAAGAGTGTTTGGGGGAGAGCCAAGGCCTTGCCTGGTTTGATTCACAGTGAGGAGTCAAGGCTACTAAATGTGTGTGCCCTAACATATGGGTGTATGTCTGCTTTTTGGCCTGTTCCACTTCATATCATTGGATCACGAAGAAAGGACCTGAATCAAGGCTGAGTAGTATCTTCTGGATGGGCTTATGGAAAAATATTTGCTTGCTACATTATCAGGTCATCTCTCACCTATTGTCTCATTAAGTATGAAAAGTCTCCTCACAGAGTTTTGTTAAAACAGATATGGTGCCACAGAATTATTGGGTTTTAAGAAGTGGCACTTTCTAATGAAAAAACATGATGCTGGAAGGTCCTGGCCAACAGTCCCAAAAATGTTCTCCCTCTCCCTCTTCCTTTTCACTTTTCACTAAAAGTTTGTGATAAACTCTAATTTAAACAAGCTGAACACCTTTGTTTATTTATTATACCAACTTCATCTTCCTCAAGAAACACTCTGGTTTGACTGCTTTAAGCTCTGCAGAGAAAAAGCTCTCACTGCTAAACTGCTAAGCTAGTCTTTGGCAGTGAACAAGAATTCTTCAGTAGTAGCCTATTCCTCCCATTTGATGAATATCTGCCTGAACAGGTGAAAGTGAGCACCAGCTTCTCTGCTCCTGTCTAGTGGTGTCTAACAGCTCATGCACATTTGTACAGGTTCCAGGCTGTAGCTGTCTCAAGACTGGCCAGCTTGGGAAGACTTCTCATTTTTCTGCCACCTCTGTGCCTGTCGAGCACATTGCTGGCAGCACATTCCTCCCAGACCTTACATATCAAGTGCAACATATGGGTGCCACAGCTCCTCCTGGTTCCTATCTCATTCTTTCCTATGGAGTTGTTGTGCTTCAGGTGGATGAGAGTTTCCTAGTCAAAGGTCTTGCTGCACTTCCTTGAAAGTTACTAACCAGTTCTAAAGATAAAATTCTACATTTGTTTTTATTTGAAGTTTTTTCCCAGCAACCTTGGCAACCAGTAGTGGGAGGGCAAGTTTCTCTCTTACAAGCAGTGTCAAGAATAAGGAAGAAACACAATCTTAAGATCTCAGTACACTGGAGAAGTGGGCTTACAGAAAGCTCACAAAGTTCAACAAAGGCAGTTGTAAATTTCTCCAATATGTGGTATAGAGCAGTCCCATGCAATAGGATAGGATGAGGATAAGGTAGCTTTGCAGAGAAAAACATCAAAGTCCTTGTGGATTAATTGAATTAGTGAAAGCAGAGCCTCCAAACTGAGGGAATATCCTGTTCTTTGTTCTACACTTCTGAGACTACATCTCAAGCCCTATGTCCAATTTTGGGCTTTCCAAGATAAGACTAACTCCAACACAGTCGAACGAGCCCAATGTATCACTGAAGGTTACTGAGATGATTAGCTGCTAAGTACTCAGTGTACAAGGAATGCCTGAGAAAGCTTGACTTGCTCAATCTGAAAAGGAGAAGGCAAAGGACAGATCTTATTGGTGACTTCTCTTGGAGTGCATAGCAAAAGCATGAAAAGGAATAGACACAAACTTCAACATAAGACATTTGCTACTGGATATCAGGAAAAAAATAAAAAATCATCATTAGGGTTGTCTAACTCTAGTGCAGGTTATCTAGAGAGGTTGTGAAAACTCCATCCCTGGAAATACTCAAAATCTGACATCAAAGCCATGAGCAAACTCATGTAAGAACAAAATCCACCAAATGACCTCCTAAGGTCTCCTCAAACCCATTTTATGATGAAAGTCTCAAATGGAGATCTTAGAAAGTTAATTTTTGGTACCAGGTGTTACCATTCTGGTAAGATCTTGGATGGTGAGTACAATTGTGATAGACCTAAATCTACTTATTAAAATGATATTCAATTCATAAATGGATGAGCTAGAGAAAAGCCAGTCAAGGAATGAATGCAAATTTCTTAAAAGTACCTTGTTGTCATATCCATATTCAGAGATAATCTTTTACAGAAAATAACCTGCTTTTTGGGATTCTCTAGAGTTATAATCAAACCCCTTTTTTCAGTATTTGCTATTTACAGTTATTACCTAAGCATTACGATTTCTTAAGAGCTGAAAGACCTGTATGATATAAACTCATATTTTATAGATGAAAGAGAAGTAAAGAGTCTCTGGTTTTGAAAACAATATGAAGAGATGGTTTTGTTTTCTCTGTGCTTTTCTGGTAATATAGAGGTATGTGACCAAACATAATAGAAAAAGACTGTACAAGATGACGATAAACCTATTATTTTCAGGCTTCTAGTTCTGATGTTCTGCAGAGCAAGGTGTAACTCTGAGACATAAGCAATTGCCATTGTTTAGAAATCGGATTCATTTTGACTCAGGAGGCTTGAGGCAACAGAAAGCAATACATGCTACTAGATCAGTGCAGTATACTTGGCTTTTGTTACTAATTTTCTTTTTCCTTTGAGAAACCCACATAAAGGTTGCACAGCTGTTTCCTGTTGCTGTTATTTACTGCAGTTGTACATTGAATAGTTTGCTATTTCTTGTGACATTTTTCATACACCTCAAACATTGGTTTCTGTGCTATTCCAGAAAAATTACTATTTTGCATGAGTATGGAAGAATTTATCTTTTTAAACACAACATTTTTGGGTAAAAGTTCATCTCTAGTTATTCTATCATACCATTCTCCTTTGCCCTGTTTTCTAACTGGTGTATCAGATAGGGTGTCTGACAAAGGAGTCACTGAATGGCTTGAAGACTGTGGTAAAATGTGCTAACATTTCACTGGCATGTGTCAAGAATTACTTAAACCTTAGAATCAATACAAATTGTGCTGTTATTTGATATTTGATTATTTGCCTACTGCTCATTTTATCTTGAGGAGACTCGGTATCTCTTTACACCAGGACAGACTCCTGGAAGGAAAAGTCAATATGATTGTTAAAAAAGGGAAAAGCTGTGACTGTATTAGGAATCCTTCCAAGTATCCACATCATGTCTATCAGGATATGCATTGAATCACTCTGTAGAAAGCAAATGGAAACTGAGGCCTCTCTGCATCCTTCAGCATATGGCCAGAATGCTGATGGAGAAGTTCTTATGTGAAAACCAGCGAGGACCTATAAAAGAAGCAAGAACTTTGAATGTAAAGAAATGAGAAGAAAACTGGCTTCGTGGAGCTTTCTTTTTCCTTCTGAATCAATTGAGAGCCTATGAAAGGTGCTGAACTGACAGACCAAATTCCTTTCTTAATACACAAAACAGGTGCAGCAAATGGTGATTTTGGAGCTTTCCCCACTGTATCAGGGCTTTTCAGCCCTTGTTGAGGGGGACCACCTCCAGGCAGAGAGGGGAGTTCATCTTCAAGCCTGTTTGGTTTATTTTCCTTGTGTTCACTGCCAACAAAGACACCAATTAGTGCATAGCCTCAGTATTTGAAGCAAATGAAAGAGGAGACAACAAATAAAGGGAGAGATGTGTTCGCTCCTGGAATTCTGTTTTGACATTTATTTTGGATTTTAGCAAGGCCTACAATCGTTTGCATTATTTTAAGGAAAAAAAAAAAAACCACAACAAAAAACAACAACAAAAAAATATTCCACCAAACCAACAACCAAAAACAACCAAACCAGTCTCATTACCATTGGATATGATGATGGGGGAAATGGGTTGGAAAAATCCTGCATCTTTGCTGTGCCTTATTCTGAAATTACAAAGAGTAGGGCAAATTCTTTACTGCTGTGCCATTCAGCTATTATGTTTAACAATCTAATTAGAAAGGCTGTGTTGCTTTTCCCCATTATAAAAGCAAAGACAGTGCACACAAGCAAAACCAATTAGACAGCTGTAGTTTACAGAGCTGGCTTGCCTCGGGGCTGGTTTCTAATGAACCCCCAGTAGATGGTTCCTATCCAGAAGCAGGACAGAAGCAGCACAGTGATAACACGTGCTATCTTTCCTGTAATCAGGCGCTAATGCCTGCCCTAGTCCAGCCAGCTGACGCTTGACATGGTCATTCCTCTCTGCAGCCGTGGTTGCCACCAGCACCAGCACTGTGACACCAACCTGGCTGATAATGCGCGTCCACAACCCAGCTCAAAATCAGTCTACCAGGTGTCAATAGACCTAAAACGTTCCTCTCAGTTTTATGATTGTTACTTTCTGCTCACCAGGGACTTGTTTTAACTTAAAGCAGATACAAAACTACACAATAACCTGCATACTTGCCACGCTTTTATTTTTCAGCATGTATGGCTCAAATTAAGGCAGGCTGTATTGAGTAGATTGCTCACTGCAAGTTAGTCATCTGTTTAGTGTTTCTGATGTCACACAAGGCAGTTGTGGTTGTTCACAAGTCTATTAATTAAAAAGAAAACGACTAAGGAAACTACTCAGTGGGTTGATGAACCATTCAACCACTTCAAAACTAAGGAAAACATTAAAACAACCCCCCCTCCCACATTCCTTTTCTTGAATAGCCTGATAACAGGTATTCGTTTGAACTGAACTTTATAGGCCTTGTGAAAAAACAAGCTCTTGTCATCACTGCATTTAAATGAGCTTTATGTACAAGAAACTGAGTAGCACTGTCTGAGTTAGAGTAGATGAGATCATGTCAGCATTCCCACTTAAAATACCCCTATATTCAGTGAGTTATGAGTCACTTATAAAAACTCCCTCTAGGCTAAAATTTTGCATTATTTGACAGTAATACTTTGGTCAGAGGAGGCAGGCTGGGGGCATGCAGAGAAGTTTGTATAAATTAATTCATATTAATAAATTAAAAGTACTTGCACAACTATATATTCATGTATTTATTCAGCTGTAGATTTGCATTGCTATTACTTATCACCTGAAACGTCATTTGCTCATTCATATTATTTTGAATTTCTCTGTTTGGTAGACATAAACAAGTGCAGAAATTATTCTCTTCCTCCATTTTCAGACATTGTTTGCCTCCTCTCCCCCTGTTACGGTGAGGTACACAGAGGTGGAGGGGGTTAAAATAAGATGATAAAAAAGGGAAAAACCTGAAGTAAAGAAGGGAGTAAAGAGTAGAAATCCAGATTGTTATGGTTTATGTAAACTTAAATGAGACATTGAAAGTTAAGACTAAACAAATGGGAATTTGAAATGCATTTTAGTTACAACACTACTGTAGAAAACCTGACTTTTTTGGTTAATTTTTTTTTTTTAAAGTGTGTATTTTACAAAAAGTCAGAAGAAATTTTCTAACCATCTGTCATTGTTAGAATGCTTTTAAAATGAAAAAACGAAAAAAATTACACATAAGGATAAAAGCCTGAGATGACAGAAGAATGATATCTTTAAATTCATGCAGACAAGGACAAAAATAACTACTCAAAGGGTAAAAAATTTTGCCTGTAATGCTTTCAATTTTTATCTGCACTTGCTGATTTTTAAATGAATTACTTTCGAGGATGGTCAAACAGAGTACAGGTTTAGTTATGAACTTTATTAAATTCTGCCCACACTGACAGAGGTAGTTTAAACTAACCCTGTGGCTGAAGTTAAACACAAAAGAAGGGGTTACCTAGGCTACTGTATATTTGCAAGTACTTGCCAATAATATCTCCAAATGTATCTTAACCAACCAAACAAAATAGATAATGAATGCTTGTAAGGATTAGGAAAAGTGCCAAAGATAACAGATCAAGGAATTATTCTTCATGGGAAAAAAATGTAGGATCAGATTTCTAAAACTAAAGCTAGTATGAATTCTTTATACTGAGGTAATTTAATTCTCCAAAGAAGCAAAGTTCTTTGGTGGGTGGATGAAATGAAAAGACAGTTTTTAAAGACCTCTTCCTATGTTTGTAATGGTCAGTTTTTGCTTGGTGTAAAAGTAGGTCAGTTATTGTTGGTTCAAAAAGAGGTAAAAATTATGTCTGGATTAATTCCAAAAGCTTCCCCTCCTCCACTTCTGTGCTATACAAATAATACAAAAGATGTATTTTCCCACTGATTGACAGCCTACCATAGGATGTCTTCTCAAACCTTGATAATGGCACCTCCCTGTTGCCAGCCCTATATGAGAGGAGTTCACTGCTGATGATTTTCATATTTAGCCTGCACGTAGTGGTTAGTATACCTGTCTGGGGAAAAAGTTGATGAGCTGCTCATTTCACAGTTGGTCTATACGAGTTCCTAGGCTCCCAGACCCCCATGCCAGGATGAGGATCAGATTTTGTGTTGATGTTCAGCAAAACTAAGCCAAGGTGAAAAGAAATATGGAAAAGAGGCAGCTTTTTAATTACCTCTTTCGAAACACGTTTCTTTTCATTCCCTGTGTATTGATTTATTGTTTTCACAGTTTTTGTTATTTTGGAGCCACAAACATGATGATACATTAATATTATCTGGATTTTCTTGCTGCTACGTATAAGTCCTTTATTTATCTCTCAAGATTGTTTTGCATCTTTGTGCAGGGCAAACCTCACACTAAAATCTGGAAAACAATCAATCCCTGCAAGCATGTAATCCTAGGTTTATATATCCTCCACGTGTGACTAAGGATGAAACTGTGGCCCCATCCTGCGCTTTCACACAAGGGTTTAAGACACATACGCACACCCGCTTCTGGGTAGAGCTTTCTTACAGAGGAGTGTAGATATGCAGGAATCCTTGACTAAGAAAGACTGAAGAGACATTTTGTCTGTTACTCTGTCTGATACAACCAGTACTACATGCTACAAAGGACAGCAGAAGAACCCTGCAGGAGACAGAGGCAGAATAGTCTGCCTCCGCAAAGATCTCCTGATCCTACTCACTAATTGTCAGAGATTAGCTTAAACCCTGAAGCACTAGGTTTAATATCTCTTCCAGAAGTTTTATTTTCTTTAATTATGATAACTCTGGATATCCATGATATTGATATAATATCCAATCTCTTGATTAATCTGGTTAAGTTTTTGGTCTCAACAACTTCCTTTGGCAATGAGTTCCACAATTTAATTACACGTAATATAAAAAGGTATTTCCTTTTATCAGTTTTGACTTGCCCATCTTTTAATTCGAGTGAATGCCTAGTTGTTCTTCCAGAGTCAGAGTGGAAGCCCCTGATCTACTTTCCCTGTGCTGTTTTATATGGTAACATTAATTTGTAAAATGTTTTCATCTTTCCTCTCACTCATCCTTTTACAGGGGGAAAAAGCTCTGTCTTTTCAATTTCTCTTCATATGACCACATTTCCATTTCTGTCATTTTTCTGTGAACTCTCACCAAGTTTTATGGGACACAGTGTCTGGTGCTGCAAGAAGTATGCGAAGTATGCTCTATCATTTTTATATGTAAAAGCATTATGATGTTTTCCATGCTGTTTCCATCCTCTCTTCAAGGTTTCTACAACATCTGAATGCTGTTAGATTTTTCTTTTGGACCACAAGCATGCTCATAGTGTGCTATCTGCAGTGGTACCTACAGTTCCCTGCTGAAATGAACCATTGTATAGACTATAATGCCTTGTAAGAATAATTTCACTTTTAACCTCTGATGTGCTTTACCTCACATTTATCTGTGATACTTGCAGCTAATTTAGAGCTGTCTGTTCCTGACTAACTGAAGTGATTTTGGATGGGGTCCAGTCTCCGTACGTAAGGCGCCTAACTTGCAGCTAAATTGTGGGCCCTTAGTGAGAGAGCTCTGCCCAGATAAGAGCCCAGTTTTCCTTCCTCAGCTGAGTGCAAGTGGTAAATGATGTGTATGTCTCTGAAGTGAGACCCTGTTTGCCTAATCTAAGTGCTTAAATTTAGATGTGAATTAGGATTCTGCCTTTCTGTATATTGTAGTGTGTTACGGCTCACTATCCATTACTGATTCTCCGTATGTATCAAAAGCAAGCCTTAGAATGCGACTCAGCTTCACCTCACCAGCAGCCTTTGACTTTTCAAGAGGAAGGTAGGAACCTCTCAGTACAAACCTTTGGAATATAAAATAAATCCATAGCTATTTAATCTGCAGAATTGCTGTAAAGGGAATTTAGAGAGAGAGATGGGTTGCATGCCAACCCAGAGAGCAGCAGGAGGAAGCATGGCTTTCCTTCACCCTTTGTGCTTCCCACAGAACACCACATCATGTACCCTGTGAGAGTGATGGGTGAGGGATGCGAATCTACTGCTGCCCAAGAGAGTTCATGCTATGATAGCATCTGCTCTTGGAAGTCAAGATGACAACTGCATTTGTCTTATTCATTCTGTAACTCAAAAGAAGATTCCAGACAAAAGGAACTAGGCCTAATGAAGCCAAGCAGAAAGAAGAAGCGAGGTGAGAAAACAGTCACAGAAAGTACACATTTTAGGTGGATTGTCCTTAATTTTTTTCAGACTTACTACATACAAAGACATAAGAACCATCCTATTGAACTGAAGACCAAATCATTATAAGTTCTCTGATCATGTCCCTACCTATTGTACTTTCTGATAGTTTTTAATAATTAAACCTTTTTATTGTATGCGCATTTATTAAACAAAATACTGTCTTACTGTTACCACTACCTTACATTTACTTACTGATTTCATCTGTATTCTTTTATTCTGACCCTTAGGATTTACCCAATTTACCTTCAAGAAAGCTTTTTTAAATTTTTTCTTTCCTCCCCTAGAACTTCATGTAGGGTAACAGAAATGTTAAGCCACAGTTAAAAATAATTGCCTTAGGACATATGAATGTCAGTCAGTGGTGTGGCAATGTCTTGGGTGGCCTCAGATCTGGCTGGCTGTGATTTTGAGGTTGTCTGCAAATATCTGGGAAGTTATGATGAGTCTGTTTCTGAACAGATCTGGTGAGACTGACTTTTCCTGCCCTTTATGCCACTGGCACGTGAATGTCAACGTTTGTAATTGGAACCATTGCATAACATTGTGAATGAAATTCTGAACCATAACCTTTAGAAGCAGATGGCTTTCATCATATGCACCATGTCATATTGTAGTAGTGCGTATGCCTTTCTATGCTGAATTCAACAATATACTGAATGAGAAGAGATTGTTTACTCATTTAGTGGTTTAGTAATAATGAGGAAAATGATGAAGAAGTAAGGAACTGTATCTCTGTTGAAAATATATTCCTATCCAGTCACTAGAGAATACTTTTATAGTTATTTGAGGGTACTGTCACCTCCAGTTTAGTTCCAATTTTATCACTGTACTTGGGCTTTGAATATGCAATCCTGTCTTCCATTTTATACACACAAATGCCCAGACGGACAGCTTGTTGCTTTAAAATGTCATTTCCATGAAGCATCACTTGAAAAATTCTCATGACTTTAACTAAGTTGGAGAAATTTGTGCAAAAATTTAAGATCAAAAGAGCTCTATGTAGCAGATCCTTGTTTGCCTTCTTCAGAATGCTTCAAAGGACTTATTTGGTTACCACCAAGGCTAAGAATATGTGTCAAAACTGCTTAAGATAGGGATCAGTTTTAATAAATGTGACCTCAAACCTTCCAAGGTGTTTAGGTCTGTAAACTCTTACAGTACATCTGTTATTATTTTGGTTCAGCTGAGTTTATTGTTTTAATCAGCAACATTTCTAGAGAGCCGGTATAAAAGAATTAGAAATACTAACTTGTTTTCAATGTTTACATTTCTGCCATTATGTCACTTTATTTCTCATTAATGAAGTTATGAGATGTCTTGAGTTGCAGCAAAGCAGCACCAGAAGTCAGGACTGAGTATCCTTCCCATAGATCTTTTTTTCCTAGCTAGAAACTGTGAGACTGTTGTAGCAGTTACTGGAGGTAACTGAAAAGACTGTGTCACACAGAAATTAAGACTACATGGGCATCATGGGCATCTCTGAATAAATCTGTGGATAATTTAAAAGTTAACTTCCATGTTTGTTAGTTAGAGGAGTTAACTCTCCCAAGTCTCCTTATTGGCCCTCTTCCTCCAGGGAAGCTACTTCCAGTGGAACTGTTTTGGATGAGTTCTAAGTAAGACTTTTCTACAGAAACCTCTGGATTGAGTATCCTAGTAACAATATAACCAAGAGAACAAACTCCAATTTGTTTGAGTGATACGCAGAAGGAAGCCTTGGAGCTTCTCTTTTCTCCAGTTTCCAGCAGCTGACCAAGGGACTGTAAAATGGAGCTTGCTGGGGCCAAATCAAAGATCTAAAAGTGAATGCATTTTTGCAGGGAATTTGGTCTAAGAAACCTACTGCACTGCAGGAAGAGAAGGTGTCCTGGTTTATAAAAATTGTCTATTAGAAAACTAGTTAATGTAACAACACTTTGGAAGGAATATCAACCATATGTGTCAGAATACTGGCAGATCTTTAAAACCAGAACAGGACATTTGTGGGAGACATACTATCCCCTTTGCTTGCAGGAATAAGTCTTGCCTCCTGTCCAAGTTGCTTGTGGTTGGAGACACAATACTGAACCAGCAGGACTATAAGTCAGTTCCAATACAGAATTCATTGCTCTTCCTGTCATGGTGATCCACCTTTGTGCATTGTACGTGCCACTGATTCTACTTCATGGAATAGAGTTCAAAGCCATGGTGTCCACCTGCAGTCCTGTCACACATCTCTGTGCATCAGAGACCTCTTGATGGTTCACCAGTGCACCAGAGCATCACACAGGCAGACACCTACAGGTAGATTCTTGACTGCCAAAGGACAGTGGTTTGACCCCAGTTATCAAGCTCTTGGCTATAGTCAGAGCAGAAACTGGACAGAAAACAGAGGGGAGAAAATTCTGACTGCACTTAAATAGCAAAATCCTATTGATTTCCTCACTGGGGACATTCTTATCTCAGTAAAGATACAATATGGGTATCTATAGAAAAACAAGAAAAAAGAAAGAAAAGAGAAAAAAGAAGAAAGAAAAAAGAAAAAAGAAGAAAGAAAAAGGAAAAAAGAAAAAAGAAGAAAAAAGATGAAAGAAAAAAAAGAAAAAAAAAGTGGGTGTACTAATCAATACTTATCTGTAACTAAAGGGATGGTGAAGGAGAATAGTCACGTCTATTTTGCCTTTCCTAATTTTTCTCAGCACTTAGGTGCAAGTAAAAAAAATATTTTGTCAATATCTCCTAAGGCAGAGAGGAGACAATGAGTTCTTGTCAATGAACTTGTGGATCTCCTAAAGGCATTCAAAGTACTTTTGGTTATGTACATGGTTAACAGGTATGATTCACAAGCATGTCATATATTGTCCTCACAAACATATCAAATGTTTTCTTAAAATTATCTAGGAAGTGAAGCCTGCTACACCTCATGGATCTCTGTATGCTGGTGACTGATAACCATGAATTTTCCATCAGGAAATAACTAATCTCAAAATAATCTACCAGAATCAATGTGAAAAAAAATGTTACTTTTACCTTCTTGTTTCATGATGCGATGGATATTTTGAGCTGCTGTGTATCTTACCATGTCTGTTCTGTGTGGTGTGTTTCGTGGTTGTTGTGTTTTTGTTTTGTTTTGGTTTGGTTTGGTTTGGTTTGGTTTTTTTGTTTGGTTGGTTGGTTTGTTTTGTCCACACTAGATTGTGTTACATCAAATTATCTCTTATGCTCTTTGAGATCATTCACTTCAAATATTTGTAGATTTTATTTCCACTGTTCAGTCAAGTTATCTACATGTAATATTTCCTCAGAAGTGAATTCCTCTTATTCAGCATTTCACTACTTTGCATTCTTCCCAGCAGCTCCTTTGCTTTATTTTCTGCTTCATCAAGAGGCAAAAATATGAAGGAGCTAGGAAAGAAGGGCTGGGGCAGGCTGGGGGCTTTTCCTGTCTCTTCTGGATCTGTCCCAGGCTCAGACCTTGAGCAAGGTGAATAGGTAATTGTTTAATTTTCAGTTTAGTGATCAAGCCATAATAAATAAATAAAAAATTGGTCAGCTCAAGCCAAGATTTTTGTGATTTCTTTAATCTCAAAAACTTCCCTTTTCAGAACAGTTTCATGTCAGACTATTTTGATTTCTGAATTTTTGGTACTTTTATATTTCCATAACTGAAGATAAGTTGAAGCTGCAGCTTGGGCAGTGGTGCTGTGCTCAGGTGGACAGAAGTAAGTGGCCTGGGGCAGTGTTACAATGCTGATTTACAGACTACAGTTATACATACACAGTTCAGATAAGACATCCAAGAGACCGCAGCTTCAGAATACAGTGCAAGCTTTAGCTTTATAGCCAAGCTTAGAGAAATATTTGTGTTGTTGCACAGCAAACATGTATTTTATCTATCCTTTAATACCATTTTACTGGATGTAATTTCAGATACTACTCCAGAATACTGGATCTGGAAAACGTTCTGTGTAGAAACTACTTTGAGCACAGTAAGTCTTCCAATTCTGCTTTATTTCAGTCTTTTCTTCTGGGAAACCTGTCCACTTTGCTCTTTTTTCTGCTTCTAGGTTCTTAGCTATGTGCAAGGGGATTTCACGTAAAATCAAAAAATTATTTGTTTCTATTAGAAAAAAGAGTTGTGGCTTAAGATGTTTAAAAGGAATATTCTATTTCTCTGCCTTTTCTCATAATTTACATTATGTAACTCCAGGTTCCCTAGACTTGAACACCTAATTCTTCTAGGCAAATATTTTTCTTATTCTATTCTGCTCTTAACATCCAAGTTCCTTAAATTTCCCAATTCATCCCATTCAAGCCTAAGATTTAGGAACTTCATGATACTTTCTTGTCTGGAAATGAAACTATTGAAAGTTTTGTTCGGTTCAAAAACTTGTACAGAGATCAAAAAGAGAGTGTGGTTTTCTGAACCTCAAAAATTTAGCATGCAATACTATAAGATCATTGCCATCTTAGTGTAACCAAGCAAGAGAGGTAAAAGGTCTTGGGATGTCTGTATCTGTTTCAAAATTTTTGGAATTAAAAAATAGATTGAGGAAATGTTCAAAACTTTTATTTCTTTTCAGGGAAGAAGGGACTGTGCACCATTCTGCATCTTAATAGCACAGTATCCAGCACAGTAGGATATACCAAAGCTGCAGAACTTTACAACAGTATCTGAGAGCCAAAGTCTATGTGTGGCTGTGGGACAGGAATGGAACAGTTGGAAAGGTCTTTTGCATTACTGAAGATTGGGTTGATTGTTGTATTTTTAAGGTGCTTGTCTGAGGTAGGTTTCTGATTCATTATGGTGAGGGGGAAAAAAAGGGGAAAGGATGTAAACTCAGAAGGAAGAGTTGGAGAAAATTAAGAAAAAAAACAAAAGTATATGAGAAAATCTATGAATAACAGATCTGAGAAATGGAATTTTTTCTAAACTGCAAAGGAAAAAGTAGGAGCTTTTAAAGCATTTTGAAAAGAGAAGAAAAACACAATTACTAAACTTACTTATATAAAAAATGTCAGAAACATTAGTAAAAAATAAAAAATAAATGTTTCGGGTTTCTATTAAATAGAACGATAGACACATATCATATGTAGATAATACTCTTTTGCTATAAAAATTGAAGAAAATGTTAAACTACAGAAATCAAAATTAGACCTTTTGAAATATCTAACTGTTTAAAGAGAGCTGTCTGAGCTGTTACTATTGATTTTTCAAAAGTCTTGTAGCAATAGGAAACTTTCAGAGGGATAGATGAAAATCTGTTATTGTATCAGGTATTTCTGAATGTACTGGCCTGACACTGATCCCAAGAATAAACAGAATGGGACTTCAACAAGGAAAACCCTTTGTATGTGTCAATCACAACGAGTTTACGGATAACTGGTCAAACACCAGGGCTATTATAAGACATTTTTTTTCTACAAGGAACTTGATTTGATGTCACATGGGAAAAAAAAAAATTATAAACCAGTTCGTTAAGTTAAGAGGTAGGTTTTAAAATGTAATTAGAAACAGGGAAATCATTATTAGTGTATGTGTTTATCTCTGTAGAGCCCTGTAGAGATAAGTTCTTGTCCTTCTTTCATTTCAAAACTCATACTTGTAGCCTGAATGAAGATCTAAAGCCACTCTAAAAAAACAGACAGAAAGAGCATAGAGACCAGGGTAGAACTAAATAATGGTGCTGAGATACCACTGGGGATGGGGTTTTTCTTATGTCCCATCATTAGGAGTCATAATACGTGTGTAATCTATACTGGTTGTACAGTCCTTTAGAGTCATAGGAGAGTTATTGTCACCTCCAGGGGACCATCCATCCCATGTCATTATCTAAAAGAGATGTGAGGAAGTGTCCTCTGGAAGTACCTATGGCTTTTCAATGGCTAAAAAAGAGGAACCTATGTGGCTAGGATAAATGAAAGACCCGACTTTGGCGTGGTTGGAGGTAGGTGAGATGGATCTTACCCTTATACAGTCTTACCTGCATCACTTAGTAAATTAAGCACAATCAAATATTATGGCCTTTAACATAACCAGCTGTAAAGTTATATATCTAAAACTGTAGAATAAAAGCTCTTATAGAAGAGAAGTGACTGTATTTTGTAACAAAAGAACTCTAAAAGATTTGAGGGTCATGGGCATCTGAATAAATGAAACCATAGCAAAACCATTTGTGTGCTAATGTGTGTACCATCAGGAAAAGAGTCAGGAAGGGACAACTCTTCTGCCTCTACAGCTGGCTCTGATGTGATTGACATTGGGATGCAGAGCTCAGTTTTGGTGTCTAGTCTTCAAGAAGCATGCTGAAAAACTGGAGAGGCAAAAGCCACAAGAAGGATTAGAGGATCATAGAACAATTCAAGAAGTGCATCCTATTCAGCTTACTGGATATAACTCGTCATGATGGCTTGCTCATAGTCTTTTACATACCTAAATTGTGAAAAACAGATGTGATGATAACAATTCAGAGTAACATTCATACAGTATGAATCAGGTGGTAAGAAGAAAAGCAAAACAAATCCAGTTTAGTCCTTAGGTGCATACCTTTAGTAGTGAGTTAAATTAATGTTCAGAGAAATTTATCTGGCATTGTGATGAAATCTCCTGTGGAAGAAAAATTGTTTTAAGTCAAGGCTGGAGATATCTATGCTTGACTTGACGTATAAATGATATTTATGTGATCATGCTAATTAAGTTTGTCTGTTTGCTGGGGTGTCCCCTGCAGAGTTTTGAACCTATTGGCTAATTTTCATCCATTTACCAGGAAGGCAGCATTCTCACAGACAAGTCATTTCTACAAATGATATGAAAGAAGGCAGCCTGAAAGAGATGTGGCATGACATGGCAGTCTGTTCACATTTTTTACCCTCAAAGAATCCACATGGTTGTTAATTTCTATCACTGCTAAAACTTTGACTGGTAAGTCTGGAGTGAATGCATTTCATTTCTAACACCTAATTCCTATTGTGATTATGGCTCTAAATAGAGTGCATTCTTAAGAGAGAAACTCTGATGAGAATTCAAATGTGTTGAAGACACCAAACTAATCAGTCAATCAACCAGGAGGCTCAGAGTCACAGTAAACTGTCTCATACCTTCTGGTAGTCATGGAGAGTCTAAATCCAATACGACTATTAGAAATTAGGTTAGTTATAAAAATGTGAAGATATATGACATCTGTAAAGGAGAAAATCAAGCTAGATGAACACAGAGGTATTTTGTCGCCCTAATATCTCTAAGTAGCAAGCAAACATGGGCTTTCCTGAAAAAAAAGCAGAAGTTATTCTGCTTGGCATACTGACTTCAGTATTTTCTAAGGGTTTTTGGCCTTCAGTGATCAAGCTATTAGATGTTAAGCTCTAGAGCAGTTTGCTGGATAAAGTCATCTGGGATTGCTTAGCCTATTTTAAAATTATTATAATGACTAGGGAAGTCCTCTCCAGTTCACTCATTCTTAGCAAACCAGACCAAAGAGTGAAAAGGGCTGAAGGTTATAACGTAGCCCCGGGACTAGTTTATTTATTTTATTGATTTTGGGGTGTGATGACGGTTAAGTAAAAGTTTTCCTTTATTCCTTATGCTAATGAAAGATAGATTTAGGATGGTTTTGGCACCACAGCCAATATCTAGCTTTTTACTTATTTGTCAAAATACATCAGTGAACTGTTTGGATGCTTTGGTTTGTGAAAGAGTGCAAGGGGACCAGGCATTACTGTCTGAGGTCACCAGACAATTATGGCTTGTTAAGCCTGGTGTTGGTCTGTCTTATTCTCTAACGGTGTGGTGGAAAAATAAACTTTTTGCAACATTAGTACATTTCAGTAGGTTATTTCCTGGGTAAAATGGATGTAAAACTGCAACTTTCATCAGACTTGGAAAGAATTTATGTCTTCCATGTTCAGCCTAGTAACTGCCTGTGTGATCTCATCACTGCTCTGTGGCGACGGATGCCAAAATATACTTCGGATTTGCCCCTGAGTGTATGAGAATTGTCAAGAGCCTCCCAAGCTGGGCAAGAATTTCTGTTTGAAAGGGATAGGTTTTCCTCTGGGAGCTCTCTGGTCAATAGGGCAAAGGTGTGTCAATCCTTGGTTGCTTTAGTTCTTCTTCTGATGGATTGTATGGATAATCAGAATATTCAGTTATGAAAAATACATGCCAAAAAAAAAGAATAAAAATTGAAAGAGACAGGAAGGGCCTGAGGATCAGGAAAAGGTAGTGAAAAAGCCAGGCAAAAAAAGGTAATGTACACATAGGGACTGTGGCTAGAATAAAGATGGCACAGTTGGAACTTCCTTTCTTCCTGCAAATTCCTAGCTGCTGTCACAGCACTTTTGTGCTACTGACAGGAGTGGTGATTTAAAGCAAACAACTTATGTTGGAACATCAGCACGTCACTAGTTTGGGAGTGGCACATCGCAAATTTGGCCTGAAACTCCCTTTTCACATGTTTCCTATGTTGTGTAATACGCTTTGTAGTCCTAGCCAAAGATCTAGGCTCTACATGTATACCATCAAGAAACCATACTGATTCATATCAGGGATTCATGAATGCAGACATATTTTATATATACATATCTCTCTTATAAACGAGTCAATCATACACTTCCTTTTAACAGCGCAGTGTTGTTCTCAGAAAGGCACAGTTACACAACATGCCTCCAATTCTACATACACGTGTTGCACATTTGCTAGTAACTGTATTGGAAACTGTATTTGTGAAAACAACAGTATTCTTGGTCAGAGTTAAGATTCTGGCAGTGGAATCACAGATGAGAGGGTAGTAAGTACAGGACAGTGGCACTCATTGTATCTTCTCTGTTTTTATTTTCACTGAAATAACTTCAAGGCTGGGTGTGTTCTTTATTTTTGCCACAAGCAGAGGGATACTTCTGTTTTTTTAATGTTGACCTTTCACCAGAGTGCACAAGTTATCTCCCTTTTCTTATTTTCTAGATAGCTAGGACAGTTGCACATACTACGAAGTTAAAGAAAACTCCTTTAAGACCAGAAGCTGCTAAGGAAAGATTCTCCAAGAAGTCTTTTTCATCACTGCAGTGTCCATGAACTACTAAATTACTATAAAGGTATCACTAGTTTGACTTCCTCTGCATGAACAAGCTGTGCTAGTCTTTGAAGATCTCAAATAGGCCTTGAATATGTTCAACTTGCAGTAATTCAGCTGAAAGCATTAGTTAATTAATCTTATTTAAAAATCAGTGCAACAGAAGCTAATTAAAATGTAAACAATGGTGTGCATTGTTACTGAGAACTTTAGAAAAAAGAAACTCTGAAATTCTTTGTGTGATGGATTTTACCTGACCGCCCTCAAAGGAAAGAGTGGTTTTGCAACAGATCACGTTACTGAGCTAACCCCTCTTTCACTTTTACATGAAATATATTCTTTGCTTCTCCCAGTGCAGTGTAGTTGCACAAACTGGAGCCAGTCAAAGGCTGTTGGAGCTCTGTTTAATAGGGAGGTACTGGCTACTGGGAGCCTGCAAGCCACGAAACACTGCAGAGGGCGTCTGGAGTCCCCGAAGCAACCAGGACGTAGTGTGTGTGAGAGCACCACAAAGAGAGAAACAGATGACCTGGAAAGTCAGAAGCATAAAAAAATGTCAGTCAGTGAGAAATGATTAACACCCCAACCAGCTTATGCCAAGGACAGAGGGTTCTCTCATGCATTCTTGTGCAGTCCTGGCTGTCAGCTGAAACATGCCAAGGAACAGAAGCAATCCTGTGTATGGGCCTACTCCAGAACTAGCTGAACTGAGTAAAGAGATTCAGGGGTTTAGGCCCGGGCTCCCATTAAGGGATTAGGGGGGAGACAAAAAACCACAGCTTTCCCCTTGATTTGTGTTTTTGTGTTTTTCAGGGTTAATCTTGTTATCCCTGCTCTTCAGAAGGGGAAAAAAAAAAAAAAAAAAAAAAGGAAAAATAAAAAACATGCCAAATAGGTGGGGCAAAAAAATTCTGGAATTTATAAGCCTGAGGGGGGGAAAAGAACCTTGCCAAATTATCTTTCTGCCTCACCAATGAATTATTTACTAAATACGTGTCTTCGAATTCAGCATAAGCTCAAAATATCTATGAAAGCAACAGAAGTCAAGTTTAAACAAAAAGCCCTACAGTAGTAAAAATAACATACGAGCAGTCATGAGGATAACAATGTATTTTATGTTTGTCTTCTTCCTTTGTGGTACCTAGTAAGCCAACATAGATTAGTAGGGTATGTTATGCATACTACCTGAAACGATCTTCTGGCCCACATCAAAAGCTGTGAGGGAAAAACTGAAAATGACTGTTGTTGTTCTTCACATAGAAAAGTGGGGTTTTCAGTAAAGACATAAATGGATTCACAGAACAGTTTTATTCCCCAGTGTCTTACTAATGATGATGTTTTGAAACTGCAAGTAAGAAATAAGCCTTAGGGATTTTCGGCAGAAAAAACATGTCATTATATGCAAGAAAGGGTATGTTCTCATAGACTATTTTTTCTCTGCTACACATGCTGACATCACTTGTTTGTTTACATTCTGCTCTTTCAAGGTACAATGCATAAATGAATTAATAATAATAAACACTTATTGCCATCAAAGCATCACCATTCTTTTTCAAATGAATCTGCTTCACAGAAACGAAAACAAAAAGTGGAGAAGTTCAGTGGCTTTTAGAACTAAACTCTAATGCCCAGGGCACTTTTCCTGGCTATGTGGTTGCAAATGACATATTGGTCTCAGCATAACCTGTCACAGTCAACATGGCATTACCGACCTAACTATAATTAGAGAGTGAGACAAAAGGCATGAAAGCCCATTCACTCCTAGATCTTGAGTGACTATAGCAAGGACAGCAACTGTGTAGGTAAATACTAAACCACAGCCAACTTCCTGCCAATCCTGTGAAAACTAAGTCACGATTCAGTCCTGTCACACTTCTACCCCTTTTGTTTGCATTTCGAGAGAAACTGCTGTGACCAGTTTTTGTTAGCACACATGTCTCAGGAAGAGGTTTTATTTGGACATGGAGGAAAGTAAACAAGCTCTTTCATCAAGACGGCTCTGACCTTAGTGTCCCATGCTGACAGCCAGCCATAATTTGGAGTTGGGGCATCGGTGGTTCTAAGACTGTTGGAGAGAGCGCAGGATAGAACTCAGCCTGACTGCCTATAACTAAGTGGCACAAGGAATGTACAATGTGGACATGTACTAAGAGGAAATATTCAGCTTGCCTGGAGGATCATCTGTATACTTCATAGAAATGAAGGTTTTTTGGTTTTCCACTGACAATCCCAACATTTTAGTATCAAAGATGAGTCAAGTCTTTCCTGTTTTGAAGAATAAATGTCTTCTTTGCAAGACACAATACATGGTGCATTTTCTCCTGAAAGTAAGAGCAGATTTGCATGGTACATTTATTAGTTTGTGTACCATCTGCAGCTGTGGACGAACAGTGTGAAGAACTAGAGTGTCTGGAACTTCCCTCTGATTACCTAAAACCTGACCTCTTTTGCAAATAAAGTAGGTGAAGGAGGAAGAGTTTGAGACTATAAAAGAAGGGTTTGAGATTTAAATGCATGAAAAAAAAAAGCCTAAAATTTTCACAAAGCAAGTTATATGTAAAAGGGTTTCTTCCCATCCACTGTGGTGAAGATTAAAAAAAAAAGCATTTCTTGTGTATGATATATCCTAGAAGAGATTTCTGTGCATAGGCAGCCTAAACCCTGAGAATAAAACAGTAAGACAAAACATGGTTTACATTGATTGGTCTTCTAGCCCCTCAAATCCTGACAGAATAATTTTCTTTAACTGAATTCACCAAATTTCCTTTCATCTGAGTTCTCCAGAAATGCCAATAATGCTGTCAGACACACGTGTGAAACCTTCTGCTAAGATAGTCATAGTTTATCCCTCATTCTGCCGATTACCGAGCAGGGCAAGTATGTTAAACAATATATATATACCTCTGTTGTGGCAATATATATGTATGTATTGTAATAATGCATACTGTTCAATGTTATTTTTGACATCTATAATCTGGATGACAGGAGGGAGTGCACTGTCAATAAGTTCGCACACTGTACCAAACTGGGGAAACCGGTAGATATGCTGGAGAGAAGGGCTGCTGTTCAGGCAGATCTTTACATGTTGGAGAAATGGACTGGCAAGAACCTCATGAGTTAAACAAAAGAAAATGCTAAGCTTTGCATCTGGGAGGGAATAAGCCCATGCAATGGTTCAGGGTGGGGATCAACTAGCTAGCTAGCTAGCTTTGCAAAAAAGGGGTCCTGGTGGACAATAAATTGAACATGAGCCAGCATTGTGCCCTTGCACCACATGCAGCCAATGATGTCCTGGTCAGGATAAGATTATAGCCAGAAGACTGAAGATCATTGTTCTGCTCTTTTTGTTGTTTTTGAGAGCCCATCTAGAGAGCTCCAAGTTCTCCATGACAAACAAGACACCAGCTAATTGGGGTGAGTTCATCTGATGCTATCAAGACAGGAGTGGGATGGAGAAAGGACATACAAAGAGTGGCTGAAGGAAAATGGCTTGTTCAGCCTTCAGAAGAGAAGGCAAAAGGGAGACCTCAGTGCAGAGCACTTCATGTAGATATATAGTTGGGCTCTTCTTGGAGGTGCACAGTGGCATAACAGACATGAATGGCAACACAGGGTAATTCCTGTTGGATATTAGGAAAACAAAATCACCATGAGGGTGGTCACACAGGTTGCCCAGAGAGGCTGTGAACCCTTTGATTTTGAAAGCATTCAGGGCTCAACTGGACACAGTCCCAGGCAATCTGGTCTGTTTTATCCTACTTAGAGAAAGGAGCTGGATTAGGTAACATCAGGATGTCTCTTCCAACCTAAATTATTTTGTGATATGTGACTGTGATTGTGCAAACCCTTCTTTTATAGTCACAATAAAAAAAGTAACCCATTTTCTCAATGGGTTACAACTCTTAGTGACTGATGCCATTGTCTTATTCTTTGAAAGTTTACTTTATTAACTCAAACTTAATACAATTGAAATGAAAGAAGAATTATCTCATTTTATAATGATGCATTTTGGATTTTTTTCCACCTTTTCTTAGGGCTTGCTGTTTTTTAAATTCAACATAAATTTGGAAAATCTGTTAGTCAATCCTAAACTGTAGTTTTCTGTAAATAAATAAATTACATGAAAATCATTGCATTGCTCTTGTTTCAGCTCTGCAAGAGCTTTTCAACACTTTTTTTCTTTGGCTGACCTGACAACAGCCAGTAAATAATACAGTGAGCTATTTTACTGTAATTTCTGTAGCTAATAGAGGGACCAAGATTTAGTTATGAAGATCTGACTTATTGTCTTGACACGTGACCAAGTGTAAATAATGATAAGGCTGCTGGAGAAAGGCTTTTGGCTTTAGATCATATACTTGACCCAGACTATTCCAACCTTTCAAAATGGACTTTTATTCTCTTGTAGAGATGCTTTCCCTGTAAGACTTTTGTCTCTGGTCCAAAAAGAATAAAAAATGAGACACGCTTAAGAAAAAAATGTCCTGGACACTCCAAAGCATCAGATGGAGACCAGTTTCAGAGCATATTTAATGATGGATGAATTCTCCATGTATATGGATGAGCAGGACACCCGATGGAGATTGCATTTCTTACTTGGGTGAATGAAAAGGAATGCTTCCTAAATACAGATTGCATATCAAGTACAACACCAGGCCCTGAGTAGGACGTGTAATGTGTATATAAAAGGAATGAAATATGTCATATAAATACAAGGCCAAGGCACAGTCTCTCAATAGATTCAATCAAGTGCAAAGCCCTAACTGAAAACCAAGCAATTTGAAGCATAAAAATATCTGGCACCCCACAGTTGTTAACATGCAAGTTGAGCGCCAGACTAGGATTTCATTGCTGCAGCTACACAGATTGTTCTTCTGCTTCTCTGTTCTTGTCTTTATTCAAGCTCCTGTCCTGTCATTACCAAAAGTTTTCCCTGTCTATTCTGACGTGCTTTTCACAAAACAATGATGTGAGGGAGAACTGCTTCTCAAGGTTTTTGTGATTTGGATGACTTGTCAATTCTGTTTCACACAAGAGACATGCTGCACATCCTTGTTGAACTTCAAATTCATGTACAGTTTCTCTTTTGTTTGTAATCTTTATGTCAGATTGAAATCTCAAGGAATGTTTCAAGATATCATTTAGTCTGGATTATTTTCCTTGCACATATGCAAAGAGCCTGTTATGATCCAGCACAAATTTGAATCTGAGGGAGTTCAATTTAGTGACGGACAATCTTGTAGAGCAACTCATGAGATCACGGTTTACGTGACAAGGAGGTCTGGAAACTGTCAAAGAGATGGTGTTTCACAGATCACATAAAAAGATGTTCAGAGAAGGTTTGAACAGGGACGTGGAAGGACATTGAGCTGGAGAGTTATTTAGATTGCAAGATGGCAGAAGAAGGTGAGAAGGGAAAGGAAGGGCCATCAATTCTTTAAGAAACTCCACGTCAACTCAGATAGTAATAGAAGAATGAGAAGGAGGCAGGAAGTGGTTGCAGATGTCCACTTTGGCCACATATGTGTGGCTGTTTGTCTGTATAAGGAGTGTTTGGTATCTGGTATTTCTTGAAGTCTCTGCTTCTGCTCCGTATGTCTGTAAATATGAAGCATTGCCCCCAATTTGAGGGACTGGCATGGATGGGAGATGAGGGTGCCACTTCTGTCAGGAGGTGACAGTCAAAGATCAGAAAAGCAGGGAGGTCCAAGAAACAGGCAGAAGGCAGCATGCAGGTCTGTTTCAGTAGGACCCCAATGTTGCATGTGTCTGGCACAGAAAGCTCTTCCTAGTCTCTGCACCTCAATTGTAGCACTTTGAGATGGAAGTATGGGAATAAGGAAAGATCAGCTCCTGCATTTCTCAGCACAATGAAGAACACAAGGGGCATCATGCACTGGAACAGAAAGTGGGGAACAAGACATATTTTTGGAGACAGAAATGAAAGACAAAATGTTTTCTATAAGCAGGTGGTGGTAAGGCAGGGGCACTGTGATGGCCCCTTTACACTCCCAATAGCCTGCATTGGTAGGGAGCTTAAAAGATCCTAGGGTGTAGATGGTGATTTTTTTCCTTGATTTATTACTAGGAAATGAGATAATGGGTAAATGTTGAGGGTTGAGAGATAGGATAGATGTGGTGGTTGAAGAAACTCAGTACCTACCACTCCCAAAAGAAATGAGGGATGGATGAAAGAGGAGGATGCCAGTGCTCTGCTGAAGGAAAGGAGGCAAAGGAGAGTGAGAAGTGCTGTTAAGCTTATAGTAGCTGCCACTGGACAGAAAAAATCCTCAAACAGGTGTGATTCAGCTTTAGGGGAAAATTTTGAGAAAATACTATAACTTTTCCCTCAGTCTATAGCTTTGGGTCAGCCAGTCGGTCTGTTACTGAACTAGAGTGGGCTAGGGGATGAAGTGCAGCAGCTGGAGAGGAGAAGGGGTTTTATGTAAAGGGTGAGTGGATCTCAATTCAGAGAAACTGCAGTGCCAGGATGCTCTGCAGAGGAAAGCAATTGTTTTGCAGCTCTCCAAGTGAGTCAAAACCAGGGTTCTGATCTGAACTTTCCCTCCAGGATATCTGTGCTGCAGGGTATCTATTACCTGTTAGGAGATTTGTGCAGTGCATTTGGGAATGGTCCTGTAATACAGTCCTAAAACTGAAATTCATTCCCAGGGTATGTGGACCTCTTGATATATATCACCTTGCTTGTAAACAGATCAACTGTCCATGTAAGGGACTTCTCTGTGATTTATACTGTGAATAAAGGAATATGAATAGTGAGGGTACTAAGAGTTAAATCACAATAAAATCTGAATCTACATGCCTTCCTCAAACTCTTCCTACGGCCTTAACTTTCTGGAACTAGCTGGCTATCACTTGCCAGTCAGACACTTTCCAGTATGAGTCACTCTGGTTTCCAATTTTGTCTTTCCCAAATAAAAATGAAAAATTCCAAATGTCTTACATTTTTCTATAGAAAAAAGGGGACGGAACATCAAGAGCATATAGTTGAAGAATTGGTTTTTATTTCCTTTTACATCCCCCGTCTAGACAAGAGGTACTATGATGAACCTTGGCTTTGCTGCCAATACCAACAGCACTTTGTGGTCTTGTTACCTCACGTCTGGCTGATTCCCAAGGACAGTCATAGCTAACGAGTAGCCCTTTCAATGGTCATTCCAGCAATTCATTTGGGCTACCCTTTCAAATAGCATGGAGAATTCTTAAGAGAGAAGGTCTTTTGTACTGACTAATGTTTCACTCTCTGTGCTTAAACGAGGAGGGCAGTCAGGTTGGAAAGATTTATATAAATGAGAGCATTGTACACTCAAAAGGAGGCTGGTATTTTTGATCTCAGCTGTTATTGATTTACCTTTTCCACACTATAACATTCATTAGGCAGGATAAATAAAGGCTGGTGTATTCCACTTCAATTATCCACGGTTAAAATACTATACATTACACAGGGTGGAGCTTCAGTCTAGTTTCAGTGGGCTGAAGTGTGAAAATGTTTTCCTACCAAGCCATTACATGGAATGACCTATGACTTTTTTGCATCTTTTCCTGTCCCTCTCCCCATGCCACCCCTTTTTATTTTTTACCTTTTTTTCATTGTTGTTGAATATTTGTGCTCCTGGTCAGGGGAACCGTTCTGCCACTTGAGATGCCCTGGTGACTTCACCACTGCTGTCGTTCTCTTGTAATATGTGAAGCACAACAACAGTGGTAAGGCAGTGATCATCCTGCCTCACACCTCCAGGCAACAGAGTCCCAGAAGGTTCATAGATGTATTAAAAAGAGCTTCCGCTAGGTGACCCTTCTTTGAGCAGGGGTTGGACTAGAGGATCTGCAGGTGTGCCTTCCCACCTCAGCTACTCTGACTGTCTGAGCCTCAGCAGAAGAGGCAATCTCCCCTCCTTCCCTCCTTTTGTGATTTGGATGACTTGTCAATTCTGTTTCACACAAGAGACATGCTGCACATCCTTGTTGAACTTCAAATTTCATGTACAGTTTCTCTTTTGTTTGTAGGCACAGTATAAGGCTGTTATGCTGTGCTCTCCCAGAGCACCAAGTACTTTCAAAATACGCTTCTCTCGTTTTAGAGGGAAACTAAGAGTAACAATAACAAAGGACAAAAATAACATCTCCTCAGAAATAATTACTTTCTCACTGCTGGCTTCGCAGGAACCTAGAGTGACTTAATCAGATTTAGATACGTAACCGTCCCAAATATTTTGATTTTTCAATTGAATGAATAGGTGTCTCTTCAAACGCAATTTTCATCCATTGTATAATGTTTTTAAAACATTAAGAAGTCCTCATAATGAAACTGAAGCACTTCACATTAGTTGAATTGTTACAAACCACGTTTTCTTCTTACTTATCTCCTTGCTGAAATGCCTGAAAATAAAATTTACTTGTCCAGACCTGCAGGCACATTTATGAAAAGACTCCATTAAGTTCTTAATTTTCAGACTTTGTGAGTGTCTACAGCTCCTGTTAGTTTATGTTGAAAAGATGAATACTCACTTAAATAGAACATCAATTCTCAAACTTCAAAATACTTGATTATTTGAAAATTTTGAGCTTTTACTTCCATGACATATTCAGATTACTTTGATATTCTAGATGTGACCTCAGCTGTTAACATCAGCTTAAAAATTTGAATACAGACATGTTTCATTGGACCTGTGGAAAGTAATACGCTGCATGTGCCACATAATGTAGCTGGTGTCTGAAAGTGGTAAAATAATACAAGATTGTAAAAAATTACAAGCAATGACTTGTACTTTGACTTGTGCTTAGAGCTGCAGGTACTGAAAGCATAACGCTTTCTTGATTATTTTGCCAGATAGAGAGATGGAAGAGCTTATAACGAGGATTTGCACTGATAAAAAACCACACAATCTTATCTGAATGCACTTTATAAAAAGCAACCATTAGAAACACATGTTTTCCTTGTCTTGGATAGGCAGAAACTCACAGGCATTCCCTACCAGGCTCCTTTTCTTATGCATCTGCTTTTTTAGCTTCTTTTCTCTTTATTCTTGGCATTACAGTGGAAAGCTGGTGACACCAAATTCCGCCTCAGTTGTGCTTCCAATTCTTTAGGCAGAGCTTTTTTTTTTATAAGAGAAAGGTTATAATGGTGTGCATGGCCATGGAGGTGTTATTGTAGGTATCTTGGCAGTGAGGAAGCTTATAATACATCTGGCCTTTAGCCTGGCCTTTCCAATCTTAGCTTAATTGCTAATTGCTTAATTACTCATGACCAGAAATCTCTTCACGGGAGAACATTTTTGTGTGGAGATAACATCACCTCTTCAAAGGTCCACGGGATTTGGTCTCCAAGAAGTGTAATGTATCCTGGAACTTTTTTCCTTTTTTTTTTTTTTTTTTTTTTTTTAATGAGAAAAGGAAAGTACAGGAGAAAGGTAATGGTCTGATTTTCAGAAGTTACCGTACTGTATTGTCATACCATGTATTGTCATTCCATGAGAGGTGTCTAACTAATGAGAAAAATTAGACTATGGGAAAGAATGAATAAAGTAAGAGTCCTTTAATTCATGAAGACTGGCATTTATAGGAGATGGTAATGCTTTTGCTTGAAGAAACTACAGCATTAGGAGAAAGAAGTAAATAGTCAGTACCTCTATTGGTGATACATGTCCATCATTTAACACCGGCGACAAACAGATTTGAGCAGGGTTGGACATACCCGGGTTTGACTTTTTTCCTCAGACAGGGAAAGACAGTCTCAGGTAATATTTCCATAATGTCCTATAAATTTTGTTTTTGTGTCTCAGCCTGGGGGCCACAGCTTCTTGGGGAAAGCATCACGGAGAAAGTTTTGCAATACTCTTGTCACTGGAATTTTTGATCATGTTACCTAAAAAGCAGGAGAGACTCAGGATGATGAAGTCCTGGAGACCTGTCCTGGCTCTCCCCAGTGAGGTAAAGCAGTTTTCCGATGTCTTGGACTGAAGGACCATAAAGATGACTTATGCTTTTGTGGACTTGTTTTCCAAATGGGTCAATTTTTGCCAATTTTTTTGTCAAATTTTTCCTTGTCCTTTAGACCTCTGGTGTGCTTAATTCACATACTGAGCTGATTTCACCTGTGCTGGACAAAGATTTTGCCATGCATATTATGGATGACTGTATGGCATCTGTAGGTTTTGCACCCAGATGAGTCCCCTGCATTCAACTATTATATGATATGAAACGGCTTTAACGTACATGGTGTTTTGTCTGTGCTCTCTGCAGTGCACAGGGGAATCAGGGAGGCGGTGTTTTGGTTTTTTTTTCCAGCTGGGGAACTATTTATTTTTGTTGAGCCTCTGTCACATATGTTGTGCAATTGCCTTTCTGGCCTTCCTCCACCTTTTCCAGTATGTACTTTAGTGGAAGTCTTGGCACATCCTGACAACGTGACGGTGCTTATTACTCATGAGCATATTGTCTGACTTTTGATTGAATGTCAGCACTTCTTTGATCAGGTTCCTTCTGCCTGAATTAATTAGGGGAGGAGTGTCACACTCCTCCATGGGCCTTGGCTGGCCTTTAGCCCTGTATCTTTGCAAGGAAGTTTATCATGCAATTGAGCTGATGTTAAGTCATGAGGAACTGGGATGGAGCAATGAGAGGAGATCAAGATCTTACCATTTCTGTGAACAGAGCTGTTTGTATCAGGCTCCAGGCTCCATCAGGGATACATTTGTGCCTGGTTTACTTGAAGTATATCCTAATTTTGCCCCTTCAGGCCATGCAAAGTGATAATTTTTCATATTTCTTCTCTCTTCCAAGCTGCATTGGCAATTGGTTTTATTTCTGGGTGTTTATTTTATTTGCTCTATCCTGATTTTCTCTTGCTCTGTGTTTATTTTTACTGTCCAGCAAAGACCAGACCACATACAACCTCCAGCAGTTCTCCCGATCTGTGGTACCAGATTGCGGGCCTCCGTCCTGCTTCATTCTTTATATTTTTTCCTTTACCATGGAGTATCCAGTCACAAGCAGAAACAGGAGAAAAAGGCCTGGCTGGGACCATGTCTTTCCCTTTCTACAGTCATTTTTATCTATTCTTCCTATTTCTTTCCCCCTCTAGGAACTTACAGTGTAGGTTTAAAAACATCTGGGGTGTATTCTTGAAAATTTTATTTTGGTTCAAGGCAAACTAGCTGTTTTAAAAAGCTGTCAATGTAAATTACTTCCCACTAGCATTGCTGCAGGTTGTATTTAGTTCTGACACTTAACTTTTATATATGATTAGTATTGACTTATTAAACAGTGGGTTCCTGAGCATGTTCTTCTTTCACATGGGAAACTGTGTTTGAAGTAGTTATTCTTCCGAAATTTCTGCTTTTTCTTGTTTCCCATGTGTTTTCTGTAGTGTTGTGGTTTAAAGAATTTATAGACAAAACTTAGCCTGTTTCTTTGTTTCAGGTTTCTTTGATGGTGAATGTATGTACCTGCTGATGCACACCTGTATGTATGTATATGATTATGGCACAGATACTGGGTGAAGCAAGTGTTGTGGTCCTTTGGATGTGTCACTGATACATGCTTGTAGACAGGACCTTTTTTGTTTTTGATTTCAGGTAAGCTTGTTTTTTCCCATTGCATGCTTTCTCTGAGCTGGGGAAATTTCGGAAAGGGCTCCACATCTCCAGGCTACCTAATATCTCTAGAAAAATACCTTGTTTGTTATCATGGTGATAAAGTCAGGCAGAGGGGAAAGATTAAAAAAACCCAGTAATTTTAGCCAAAATTGACACCAGAGTAAATCTGGTGAAGAAAACTTGTTCTAAATCTGCTCTGGATGAAATCTGTTGATGAGTTTTTCTGTTTCTCTAACCTTTTCCTTAGTTATATTTGTTAAGCGTTTTGTTAAGTTTTTTCAGCTCTTGAAAGTTAGTATCAAATTACTACAGAACTGGAGACATCCCTAAGCCCAGACTTTCTTTTCTGCCTTTCATCTCCAACATATCTAAGTTCACATGTCACAGCCACAGTAACATAGCCAGAACCTGGTTTCTCTTTGCCTCTCTGCAATAACCTATTCATGCCTTAATCAACTTGCATCTCAACTCTCCAGTTGCCTGCTAGTGGGGTCTTCCTACGTCCTTTCTTTCTAATCATCTTCTGCAGTGAAGCTCGTTGAATAATGGAAAAAAAAACAAACCACAAACAAAAAATAAAAGATAAAGTGCAAACCTGAATATGGTATAAATCAATGAAACTTCAGTGATCCCACTGTTGGCACTAGAATGATGCTGATTTTATACCAGTCTGGAATATCTGACCCAGAATAGGTTACAATTCTTCTTTGCATTTTGATAACTGTGCTACATAGAAATATTTCCTGTTTGTTACTTACGTACATTTTAAAAAGGGATTTTTGCTAATATCC
Source organism: Streptopelia decaocto (assembly GCF_964273445.1). Taxonomy (NCBI): domain Eukaryota; kingdom Metazoa; phylum Chordata; class Aves; order Columbiformes; family Columbidae; genus Streptopelia; species Streptopelia decaocto. The sequence goes on along the minus strand of NC_138663.1, from coordinate 192,247,467 downwards.
GTTCAGTGAACGGTGACTTTCAGTATGTATTAACCTAGAAACTGTGATAGTAGTGTATGGAAAGAAAGAATATCTATTGCTCATTATTCCTAAATTGTTTGTTTTTTCCTGCTTGAACAGTTTCAGTCATGACCCAGAGCTAGCCGACTACTACTCATAAATAACCAATAGCCAGTATTCTGTGTACATGCTGGGAAACAGATTTGCATAAATTATAGGACAATTAGCTATGGCAAATTCTCAGAATTAGGGAGATACTTGCCAATGACTCACTGACAGAAAAACACAGCTGAAGCTTTCAGATATTTTATTCACAATGACTATTTTTTTCCAGTTCTTTCCCAGAAAATCTGAGTGCCAAAAATGAATTTAGCTTTCTTCTAGATCAGCTGCCTGTTCCACTATCCAACTCTTCTTTTTTGGTTTGTAGATCTCTCTATTCAGACATTCCACTTACATCTACCCTCTTCCCAGCTCCTCATCTATTTACTCACTCTGAGGTTTTTCAAAGTAGTGATACCTTGGCATTTTAATGAGGAGATGGATAGCATTGATGTTCACCCCATGCCAGATAATAGCTGAGATACGAAGGCATCTCTGGAGATACCATAGTCCCAACCCTTTGCTCAGAACAGGGTCACTAGAAGCATGTGTGTGTATGTGTTTTACTGTCTGGAAATGAAGTTGTGGTCTTTCCACACCAGCTTGACCAGAGGGGAAGGCATTGTACTTTGGCTGCCTTCACACTGCAAATGCTGTTAAAACAATGCACTTCATGGCTTACCTACCCTGATTCACTCTGAACAAGCCAGGTGTGGCCAGATGCGTGAATGGTGCTCTGCACTGCAGGCTAACACGGGATAACCCTGACACTGTAGCTATACCGATTTTGTGGCTCAGCAAGCCTGTATGTCCATGCACAGCACCATAGGCTGTCATGTAGACATGACCAGAGACCTGAAGATATCGGATGGTGACTCACATTGCAAGTCACTGCAGCATCGTCTTTGAATATTCTTTTGTACTGAGCAGTACATGTCGACCTTATATTATCCAATGCATATTGAAAATGTTCAACAGCTACATATATTTGAATAATACATGTACAAATGCGCATGGCATACCAATACTCTGGGATGAGTCTTTTTAAGTGAGTCAATTGAGGGTCTATTTTTGAAACTGCAATTCAATGCGCAGTTAATTGCTGGCCCAGCTGATACCACTTATTTATCTCACTTCCTGAATTAAAGGCACAATCAAGTAATATCATGTCTAAGTGTCATATTTGCACATGAGTTTGATTACAGATGCAAAATATAGAAACTAGAAAAAATATTCATAATACTGTGTTTTCCTGCATACCTTATATTGGATAATTGATGTTATCTTTGGTTCTGTTACTTCTGCATCTTCTAGAGAATATGATATTAAGAAGAACATTAAAAACAAAGCTTCCACAGGTGCTCACAAAAAATAAGCAAAGCAAAACAAAATTCCCTGTGTTACTTTTATTTCATATCACCACTAAAGAAGAAAGAAAATAGAGTATTAAAGCAGACTAATCTGGAAACCTGCCTAGACTGGCAAGTTTGGCAGCTGGCGTATTTCATGTTTCATTACCACTAAATTAAAAAGTCTCAAATCTTGATAAAAAATCTTCATTTTTCTTGGAATTCTCTTAAAAGGATCCCCTTTAAAGGCTTGTAGAATATTGTCAAATCACTGGATATCCTTAATGAGCATAACAGCTTCTTGGATTAAGGTAAATGGAGATATAAAGAGGGCCTAGATTTGAGAGAACAGTCCCATTTTCATTACTTTATAATTAAATAAGTAGGGAATGAACTTAGTCTTCTCTCATTCTCCCAGAGATCACTTGGCTGCACCAATGCTTAGGATCACCCGCTCGACTGATTTTTAAGAATTATTACTTGTCTTTGTGCTGTGCTCCTACATCACTCTGTGTTACCCTGTGCTAGGAAAGAACAGATGGTTTCTGTCCCTATTTGCTGCCTGTAAGAGAAACTTTACATACAGAGTTGGCTGAACTGGTTGTATCCTCAGTTTAGGACAAAGTAGAAATGATAATGGGAATGAAGTTCGCTTTCCATTTTCCATTGTCACTGTTCTCTTCAGTTTTCATGGACTGTAATTGCTTAGACTGATTAACTTCCACTTTGGATGTCATTTAAAGTTTCTATTCCTGTTTCACGTTAAAGATGCTCAAAAAGAAGATGAGCCTAATTATTCAACCATGTTTTTTAATCTATCTGGTTGTCTACTCACCCCCACCATTTGTCCTAGCTTGGACAGAAGAATACTGGGGGGAGACATTGTCAAATGACCTGCTAATGTCAAAGTACATGAAATCCACTGCTCTCCCCTTGCCCACAAACTCAGTGATTTCTTTTACTGAAGCAATGAAGTTGGTCAGGCATGATTTACTATTGGTAAATGCATGCTGGCTGTTCTCAGTCACTTTCTTCTCCTTCCTGTGCCCAGGAATTTGCTCCAAGAGGACTTGATCCATCATTTTTCCAAGGAACCAAAGAGAGGCCGACCAGCTTGTAGTTCTCTGGATTGTCCTTTTGGCCTTTTTGGAAGATGTGTGCAAGGTTTGCCTTTCCACAGGCATTAGGGGGTTTGCCTGATCTCCACAACCATTCGAAGATTACAGAGAGCAACCTTGTAATGGCATCAGCCCGTTGTTTCCAGACCCTTGATGCAGCCCGTCTGGTCCCAAGGACTTGTTTGAGTCGAGAGCTCCAAAGTACTCCATGACTGGATGTTACTGGTTGTTCTGGATGCTACTGGTTGTTCTTCCTTTCTTGAACCCTTTCAATAACATTGGTGGCCTGGAAGACATTGCTGGTGAAGACTGGGGCAAAGAAAGCAATGTCTTGCCCAAGTCTGCTGTCACCAAATCATCTGCATCATTCAGCAGCAGGCTGACATTTTCTTTGTTCAGCCTTTTCCTGCTAATGCAGAAACTTTGTGTTGCACTTGACATCCCTTGCAAGTCTCAACTGCATTTGAGCTTTGGCTTTCCTGACACTATCAATTTCTTAGTTATTTGCTGGTTTGGAAACACTTTTATGAGAGTTGTATCTTATCTTTGCTTGGCTCCTTTAAAGAATGTTGTGCCTCTTATTTAGTCTTCCGATAACTACAGCAACTACAGCAACTACATCAAGGCAAAAATGTGAAAGAACAAAAACGTACACAGTAGCTGTATATCCTTTAATGTAAATGTAATTTGAAGGAAGAGTCACATAGCTCAAAATCAGTTCAGGTAAAATATACAATTTGTTGATTTGCAGGTTTAACAAATGCTTTTGTTTTTTCCCAGGGGGGAGAGATGGTTTAATTTTAGTTTGAATTTATTATACAGCCTCTTCAAAGTTGAAACCAGCAATTTCCTGACCTTCCAGCTGTTCTGCCTGTGATCATGGGACACACACCTGCAGATCTTGCAGTCATAGTTCCTGTAAACTATTTTCTCTTTTGGTGACCTACACACAAAACAAAGAAGTAAGCATTCCTACTCTTCTGCCTGGGAAAAAGGAAGAAACTCTGCATCTGGAAATATGGCCAAACCTTTTTTTTCTTGAAAGAAGAATGATCTTGAAGACTATTCTTGCCATGAGTATTAGAAATTGTACTTCACCATTCTTACAGAAATCGTCCCTGTTTGGGGATTTCTGTTCTTATATCTGACCTCCTTTCAGTATTTCACATGTTAATCCTCACAACAGCCCTTTCAAGTCATTATGTGTTTGTTATCCTCATTTCACAAACATTGAACTGCAATCATTATTTTGAGCTGCTTGATTGAATGCTGAAGATGGATTTAAAAACTTCCATTGGGGAAAGCTTACCAGCCTTCCTGACTTTGGGAGGCACTGGTGTCCGCTGCTCCACAAAGAAGCCTCATAGGGCCTGTAGGTGTTGTCACCTGCTCCCTTTGCTGCCCACTGCGTCTGTCAGCAGTGCAGGGACAGACCGAGAGGTCCTCTGACACAGCCACCTCCTGAGGGTCCTCATCCCAGGGAGGTTTTCTGGGCACACTGGAGGCACTCAGAAAGGGATGAAGTTGGCTTGAAGGGCAGCAGTTACATCCCTCTTCACCCAATGTCCCAGCTGGAGAAGAGGTGGACTGAGGACTAGAGCACAAGGTATGTATCAACATAGATGAGGCCAGCCGTGTGACAGTGGGGTGCCTGAACTACATTTCACTCTTCTTCTGGCAAACAGCTTCTTTCTGGACAGTTGACCTGTTTAGCCAAGTCAATCTCTTTTGCTGCATTTTGTACTTGAGTGCTTCAAATGAAGGCAAGAGGGCAGTGGTACCTGCTGCAGCACTGGGCCTCATGCACGGTCAGAGCCATCAAGTTAGGGACAAAAGCATGCTTGGAGGTGCATGTTAAACCACTCAAGAACTGGGTATTTGTTTTGAATGCCGCATGTCCAGCAGCCCTGATAATTTTGGATTAACTCCTGTCAGCCTATCGGAGATGAGGAGAAAAATTCCTAGTATGGGCATCACAGAGACCAGTACAATACAGGAGGAAGGACAATACAAGACATGCAAAATATCTTAGTAAAATCAAGGAGTTGATCTACACATATGTGTGCATGTACACACATGCACATGTACAAATAAATGCCTATTTAGTCACATTATGAATACATAGCTATTCAGTATTGCACCACTTTGTCTGCTAGTCATATGTGACATAATTATATCAATTCCATTTAAGCAACTGGACCACCATTATGATTGTGTTCAAAGCTAAAAGGAGCTCACCAGCTAATTTGCACACTATTCAGTATAGTCATCAATAACTTGGATGAGGGAATAGAGTGTCCTATCAACAAGTTTGCTGATGACACCAAGTTGGGAGGAGTGGCTGACACACCAGAAGGCAGTGCTGCCATCCAGAGACCTGGACAGGCTGGAGAGTTGGGTGGGGAAAATTTAATGAAATATAACAAGGAAAAGTGTAGAGTCTTGCATCTGGGCAGGAACAACACCAGGTTCCAGTATAAGTTGGGGAACGATCTATTAGAGAACAGTGTAGGGGAAAGGGACCTGGGGGTCCTGATGGACAGCAGGATGACCATGAGCCAGCACTGTGCCCTGTGGCCAAGAAGTCAAATAGCATCCTGGCATGTATTAGAAGGGGGGTGATTCTCCTCCCCCTCTACTCTGCCCTAGTGACACCACATCTGGAATATTGTGTCCAGTTCTGGGCCCCTCAGTTGAAGAAGGACAGGGGACTGCTGGAGAGAGTCCAGCGCAGAGCCATGAAGATGATCAAGGGAGTGGAACATCTCCCTTATGAGGAAAGGCTGAGGGAGCTGGGGCTCTGGAGCTCAGAGGAGGCTGAGGGGTGACCTTATTAATGTTTATAAATATGTAAAGGGTGAGTGTCATGAGGATGGAGCCTGGCTCTTCTCGGTGACAACCAATGGCAGGACAAGGGACAATGGATACAAACTGGAACACAGGAGGTTCCATTTAAATATGAGAAGAAACTTCTTCACAGTGCAGGTGACAGACACTGGAACAGGCTGCCCAGTGGGGGTTGTGGAGTCTCCTTCTCTGGAGACATTCAAAACCTGCCTGGACGCCTTCCTGTGTCACCTCATCTGGGTGTTCCTGCTCTGGCAGGGGGATTGGACTGGATGATCTTTTGAGGTCCCTTCCAATCCCTGACATTCTGTGATTCTGTGTAATTTTCTGTTTATTCATAACCTAGTGTCAAATACAGATTATGTCTATCTTTTCTAATCCCGAAAACATAGTGGCTAAGCTATTTGAATCCTGGATTTTCTAGTTTGGGAAAGAAAGTGACCTTATAATACTCAGAAACACTTTGTCATGTCACTTTATTTGGAACTTTTACTAGAATTGGGGAATATGATAATAAGGCAACAACTTATGAAGTCTAGTTTACTGCTATTTTTTAGCAATCAAATGAATTCTTCATTTTCTTCTTTATCTACCACTTTTACAAAGTAGAAATAGTGTAACTATTAAAAAAGCCCACCTTTCCTTGTATTTGTTCAAAAATCAGAGACCTAATATTTTCTAGTGCCAATACTTTATTTTTGTCCAACTAGCCTCATTTTCACAACTTTTATGTTCTCTGCTTCTATTGCCAGATTTTGAGAGTCATGAGCATTTTTTTGTTTTGTTTTGATACCCTTGACACTAAAAGTCAAGATTTCCAGACACTCTTTGCCCAGTGCCAAAGGGTTAAAGAAGAGCATTTGCTTGTTTTGTAGGTTTTTCCATGCTTTTATGGCTCTGCAAAATGCACATCCAAAGCAGTAAAAACAAAAGGCACTGACATGGAGATTTACTATAATTTTTCCACCTTCGTCATTGTATGAGATTTGCCTCTACACCCATTTTACAGTGCGAGCAGAACAATGAATACTGCTGCTTAAAAGAAATCTTTCACTGGCTGATCTGAACAGGATCATAGATATTTTCTGTGACTTTCTCTTCCTGTTGCTATATGTTCTCTTCTTTAAACAAGAGGATGACTGCTGGGTAGCAGAGAATTTTGTAGTGAACATTGACTGTTTTTTTCCAGAGCTTTTACATTGTTTTTCATGGTGCTATGGTTTCACATCTAAATTCCGTTCTTGTTAGGTGGTATTCATGGTTCATCTTTGTATATGCTTGTCTGATGGCCATATCATTCTATGGACTTGTTGGCAGCAGGTGTCCAGTTGTATCAGCTGCAGTGTTGAGAGGATGGAAGAGGATGACAAAGTTTTGGAGTATATTAGCATATATATTTGCAGTGTCATATTCAGTCAAAACAAACATTTATAACTCAGCTTTTTCATGGCATTCTGTACAACAGTGTAAATGCTCAAGAATAAACATTTCAGCTTGAGACAGAAGATCATGCCAGCAACTGAGATGGATTGTCATCTTCAGGTTAAAAATTAAAATTTCCTAATGTGATTAAACTCACCCACTACAGGTGAAAACAAAACAAAATAAAACAAAACCAACAAGAAATGAGAAAGTACTGAGTATTAGATTTTGAAATGACACAAAATACCTTGTTTGTCAGTAAAAAAATAGTGTTCAGTTGAACCAATGTACTTTTTTCATTGCTCGTGTGAGACTGCTGTTTCTGTACAAAGATATATATTCCATAGGCATTAAGGAGGAGGGAGCATATTTTATTAAGTTTGTCAAGCTGCCTGGTTATTGCTAAAGCCAACAGAAATAAGTATTTGGACTCTTTACTTTTATTCCCTTTCTCTATCTGAAAAAGGAGCCTCCTTGGTTTTTTTTCCTACTTGCACCCAGTTTGCTGACACTCTCAGAGTTTCTCCAGTAAAGAAATAAAGTAATAATAACAAATGCCAGGAACAATTTGTCAGTGTCTCCGGCAGGTATGAATGCCATGTGTTGTCAACATGCAAGAGATCAGAGAAGTGACTGTCTAATAAGATGAAAAGAAGTAACAGAGGCAGCTGGGGTAGTAATTATCTCCCTAGCTGGAGCATACTGCAAACTAAACTAGCTGCTTGTGCATTTAGGTCTTCACTGTGCTAAGTATTCCCAAATGGGAATCCTTTGGAATGACACTTTTCAGGATTACACGCTGCTTTGAGGCCTTGTCTTTGTGTTACCCCACATGCCTGAGATGGCTGCGGTGTGCTGCCATCCTGGCCCCGAGCAGGTCAGCAGCCCTGAGACGTCCCCATCTCAGTGCTACAACACACAGAACAAGTGTCCAGATACTATTGAAAATAGTAACAAGCCTACAGTTTTTGCTTTTAAGGAGCTGGACAGGATCAGAGATACATTAACAGATGTTTCATCGCATTCACATATTTTCCATATGACAGATCCTCAGACAAGCAGCTGTCGAGTAAGAGAGGGAGAACAATGTTAGCATCTATGCCTTGGATTGGTTTCTTATCTTTTTGGCGGAGGCCTGCTTGTGTTTCAAGCAGCACTGCTTTTAAAATTTGTTCTATCTTCTACAGCATTTTAAAAGTGTATTTATGTAGCTCAAATGTAAGCATTATAAGGCTGCATCAGAATTTATGTTCAACTCTCAGACATAACCTTCAGTAGATGGGCTGCATTTTTCTCTTCTTACTCTTAATCCCATTGGGACTGTGTATCTGACTAAGGGGTGTAGAATTTGGCCTCATCATAGTGGTTTCTTTCAAAGAATGCCTTCTAAAAATAGCTATCGACTACATTGTCTCAGTCTCCAATGGCTGTAAATCAATGCAACTCCATAGCACTGACTTGGACAGAAATACGCTGTTTATTATGCCAGCCAAGAATTTGATCCACATATATGTAAATCAAAGTCAATTTTAGTTCCCTTAATTATTGACCTACCTGGTCAGATGATGATGTCTCCTCTGCTCTTAGAATTCAATTCAAGAAAAGAATATTTTAGTAACAAAAGAGAATTTCTAATTTTGTTCCCCTCTTGTTTGCAAATCTTCAAGATTAAAAAGTATCCTGACTTAATATATGTACAAATTACCCATGGTAGTAATTTCTCATTCTTACGAGGCTCCTCTGATATCATTTAAATTCATGGCATATGGTAACGCATTCAGTTTTCATTGCTCATTGGGAAAAGCGTCAATGACTATTTAATGTCATCTGATTGTGGTTCCCTAGTAATGTTAAGTCTAGTCAGTAATGGCTACATTTGTTGAGAGAGTTCTGCTTATGTTCTACTCCTTTCTCACAGGATAAATTTCCCCAGTCCAGTAATTCTAAGCAGGCATGGAGTGACACATATACCAGCTGCCCAGGACGTGAACGTGTGGAAATGCTCAAATTCACTAGTCAGCTGTACTGTCCAGGGTATATCAGTTGCTAGAACCTTTGCTAAACACTTTTATCTTACTTCCTTTCAAAGTAGACTTGACCACATTTTGTCTACCTTTCTTTCTACATCCCTTAGTTTTCTGCAGTCTCACACCAGGCATGACCTGCGATGCTGTAAGCGACAATCTTGGAGTAGTAGACTACCACCTGTTTGCACTGAGTAGTAAATTGTCTCATAGCATTAATATTAGAGATATAATAGCTGCAGTGCGAAGACCAGTATAAATACTCCCACTCCAGGCTAAGAGATCCTGTTCAAAAGTTTCGTATTTGATCATAGATAAAACGGATCTGTTGGTTCAGTAAAGATGATGTGTTTAATGCAGAGGGTACTTAGAAGCTCACTTCAAGCACTCAGGACCCCAAGCTGTCATCTCTTGAGTATATTTTAGTATGATGATTACAGGAATTTGAGTGTCATAAGGAAGTGATGAGTACTTAGGAGTATCTAGTGCTATTTTGATTTTTGAAAAATACTTATTTTGTGGTTTTTATATATTTATATATTATTTATGGAGATATTGAATAATCACAATTTATTAGGAGGCATCATGGCAGGAGAATGGATTTAATATGGAACAGAGATCATTATGATGATTAAATTTTTATCTGTTTGCATTCTAAGTTTCCTACTTGATAGCCTGCAAAGCTATGGAAAAAGACTTTCTGAGTCATCTGTGTTCCGTAATTCAAATGTCAATCTTTGGGGTGGAAAGTGGCCATGAAATATTTGATAGGTGACCATTGAAAGATGACCTTGCATTTTAGGAACCACTGAAGAGGTGCTTGATTGATGCCCAGTTATGTGACTGCTTCTTTGGAAGTAGAAGTAGTTTTGGGTCATTGGTACAACATATATGAGTTCAAAGGAAGTAATTAAAAGCCATTAGTTAGTCACTAATATTCATACAAGGTGTTGGGCTTTCTTGGATCAATACTGTGTAGTCAAAAAGAAATTAAGATTTACGTAGTGGTAAAAGGGCCATGTTAGATTTAATGAGGTGATTTTCATTAATGTCTATCAATAATTTCCTCCTGCAAGTCTAATTTTGTAATGCTGGTACTATAAATTGGCTCTCAGTCCTTTACTGGGAAGATCATACTTTGCAGATCATAACGTACATCAAATGATCAAAATGGGAAGCACAAATAAAGAGCAGAAAATAAATTCATGTATGTCAGTGGTTTTCCTTCATGGCATTCCCTGGAGGATTCACCATGGAGAAGATAAGTGTTTCAACTCATTTTCTGCAATCTTATAATAAATAAGAAAATGGGAAAGGAGGTGGTTTTACTTCCAGATTTTGTGGTTTTTTTCTAACTCAGCTGGTACTTGCACTGGGAGCAGACATACATCAAAACTGAGAGCTTTTTAACTGCTTACCTAAACTGTCGATGCTGCCAGAGGAAAGCTTATAGGATCCATGTTTTAGCCATTTAGCCTTTTTAATATGGGAATCTCTCATTTCTGCATTAGGAAGATCTCATGTGTTCATCATTAGAGATATGCTGCAAATGAATCAAGTATGCAGTTGCTAAGAAATAGTCAAACCACTGCAAAAGAAACCTTTTCAACTTGATGTTTTGCCATAGTTCACTGTAAGGACTTTTAGATGAATGAGAAAATTAATTTGACAATACCAAAAGGACCCATCACATAATAATTATTTTTATTTCAGAAGAGAAAAGATAAGAGCTAGAGAATTAGAGTTTTAGTTTGAGCTAGCTTGATTTTACAGTACCTAATTTTGATTTCTTTAAAGAGTGGCAGAAGGTCATTTCTTGTATATGAATTGTTTCCCTGATGGAGATTGAACTCTGTAAAAGATTTATTATGTAGGATTACAGGATTCCCCCCATGATGAGGAATTTACTACCTGTGCAGTGGAAAAAGCTTTCATTTTCCTTTGTATATCCTGGCCAAGGTGTTAGGTTTGATGCTGCTGTCTTGATAAAGTAAAACTCTGCTGGAGGAGCACTTACTGAGGCAATATTGTTCACTTTGCTGCTTTGAAGCTCTTTTGTCACTATCATTATAACAAAAACTGTGGTAGTTAGCAGATTTCCATCTCTAGTTTGGGAAAGTACATGAATATGAGCTTAACTCATACATGTCATGGATACAAATGCTTTCCTGAGTATGACCAACTGAAGAGCAGTTCACAAACCTCAACAAATTTTACCTACATGAAGGCCTCCATATTCTGTCCAGTTTCATGTTTCAATTTCATGGGCAAAAAAAAGCTGAGTACTGCTTGTTTAGTGTAACCAATCAGCATAAACACCTCGACTTAAAGTGATTATTGGTGTAAAAAGAATAGAGGGCTACAGGAAAGTGGTCTTCCTCCCATACTTTTATCCTCATATTTTGTCGAACAAAAGGTGGGAAAACAGTCATAATTTTCTTATAGATGTGGGCTTGTGGTTTTGTTTTGTTTTGTTGTTTTGTTGTGTTTTTTGTTTTTAAAATATTTGGTATTTGTTTTTGTTTGTTTGTTTTAGGTTTTGTTTGTTTGTTTTCTGGTTATGTTTGCAGTATAGAATTAACAAGCCTGTAAGCTTATTGTGTGACAGTAGGAAGTTTTAAAGCCACAGTGCCACCTAAACATACATTTGTTAGCATACTGACAGGAAAATAAATAAAAGAACTGTTTGGAACTAGTCTTGTAAGTTAAAGAGCTCATTCTGTCTTCTGCTTGGTCAATGTACATTTCAAAAAAGGTAAATTAATGACAAGTTATCTGGGCCAGATTCTGAAATGCTTGAGACTGTCTGTGGCACACTTTTATTATAGATAACCAGGCTGCCTGTGCACGTTTGGTTTACTCTGGAGCATCAAGCCAGCTGAGTTTGTGCTTATCACTACATCCCTGAAAGACATATGGCCTCAAATCCTTTGCATCCATCATAGGAACTTCTCACGGCACACGATACTGTTGTACAAGTATAGGATTATGAAACTCTTTATTTTTAAACTCTTTCTGGATGTGCATCTCCTTTCCCATAATTATCTCTGTGCAGCATTTCAGGTCATACTGGTAAAACAGAATTAAATTTTTGCTTTGGAGCACTATTATTTTCAGGCTAACCTTTCATCAGGGATAAAGTGTGGCTAGTTGACAGTATTGTTAAATGAAAGAATGTTTGGCCAATAAACACCTTTGTTTCATCAACTGTCTCTTTGAGCAGAGAGAGAGGCATTAATTTTTCCTTGCAGGACAGAGACAAACACCATTAAAGCAGAACAAATATAAAGCCACATTTAGGCTAACTAGAGTATTGACTGAGAAGTTTTGTCTTCTGATGGGTGCAAATCACATTCACAGATTAATTTTCTGTGGCCTAAAGGGAACTTTCTGGATCCAGTCGTTAAACTTTCATTAAAGCATTTTCACATGTGGAAAAAACTTGTTTGCTCAAGAAATGTAATTTTTTTATCATAGCCCTTGAGAAATACATCTCATTTTATGTCTGAGATTTGTATGTTGGCTTCAGAAAAGCAATGTAAGGACATGAATTTTAAAATTACAGAGATCAGAAGAAATTATTTCATTGTGTAACACTTACAGAAATCCCCACAGGAAGCTTTTGGGAGCTTCAGATGAACAAAATTTTGTTTTACATCCTAGTCTTGCCATTGAAATCATGCAGGGAAGCTATTTCTACTATATCGATCATGAACCAGGCAATCCACCCTCCCAACATGTAAAGTGTTATAATTTATAAAACCTTGTCAGCTCTTACCTACATTTGAGCATTTTACAAGCTACCACCTCAACCTGGAATGAATTAGTAGGAAATTGCTTTTAATCAGGTGTTGAAAATGTTTCAGTTATTAGTTGTATTAATATACAGTGCTTTGTGACAGAAGTCATTAGGTTATCTTTTGTCTATCTTCTTCTACTCTGCCTTCAACAGAAGTGAAAGAAATCCCTACAAACTAAACACACCACTTTATGGGTACTATTTTACAAATTGCGTCTAATTTTAAAAACATGAATACTTACCGATCTTTTAGAAGGAAAGGAAAAAAAAATGGAAGTTTATTTGATTTAGAAAAAAAATCAAATGGGGATCAACGTTCCTTTAATTTAGTGTTCATTAATAACATTAGTTATATTCTTAAAATATCCTGTCCATCTCCTTTTAGGATCCAATTTAAAGCTTTGTCAGATACATACCTTGCTTCCAGAAATGTATAATTCTCGGTCTTTCTCCAGTCTTTTTTTTTCAGCCTATTGAGTAGTGATTTATAGCCATCAAGAGAAAACCTGCATTGGACATATATGATACTTCTCTTGCAGCTGAATATCTTTTAATGTTCTCTTGTTCTTCTGAGATCTTTTTACTGGGACTTTAGAGTATGTAAAAATAGTACTGTTTTAGTAACACCACACATGAAAAAACTCAGTGCCCCAGATCAACACTTTTCCATGCACGCACACTGCTGCACACAGTCCTATCGATCCAATAAAATATATTTTCTCTTTAAGTTCTCTCAAGCTACTTTGCAGATTTGCCACAGGCTCCTATAAGCATCTGGTCATATGCATTTTGCCCTTTTGCTGTGCTCTCTGTGCACTCGTAAACTTGTCCATGTGTTCATTTGTGATGGACGTTTTTTTGTGTGAGTTTTCTCTCCTTCTTCCCAGTGACTGTGCACTTTGGCATTAGCTAAGGAGTGGAGTGTTTTTCCTCCTTTTCTTTTTTAATTTTTTTTTTTCAAATTGCTGATGAGGGAATATCAAATTCTATGCTACAGTTCTCATGCTGGTTTGCGTGTGAAATAGCTTGAAAAGTAAGAAAGATATAGAATAGGTATTTGGGAGAGCTAAATCAACCCGTAGTGTTTACAGCAGTCATAGACCTCATACATTATACAGATAAAAATGCCTTGTATTTCAAAAGACATTAGGGGAAAAATTGTACTTGAAAAGGCTCCAAACTGTAACCATTTCTTTAAAATATCAGAATTTTTCTGCCTAATTGGATTAAGATCAACTTTATTAAAAGATGCCTGAATCATTTAAGTTTTCAGTAATACAAAGTGAGCTAAAACAAAACCACCAATGATAATAGTCATGGTTTCTATTAACAGTTCACATCTGTAGTTAACTTGAAACAGATGCTTTTTGATTCAAGCCATTGTTTTTAACTTGAATGTGACAATATGTTTTGATGTTTTCTCCTTAATTGTAAAATCATGTAATGAAGTCCTTTTAGTATGTGTGTGGTAAATTGCTGAAGCCTCTGTTTTTTCAAAACTCTCTGGTAAAATTTCTCATGATGCCTTCATTATGATTGTTTGTGACAATCAGATGATTCCTCTTTCAGGCCACAGAAGGTCCATTTGGGAATTCTGGAGAGGTCTTAGCAGGACTGAAACACAAGTATTGCATCTCTCAAATTTCCCTAATGCTGGGCAAGACCAGGGTCTCTGGAGTGCAAGGGCTCCTGGTGGAAATTCTCAAGAAAATCCTGTGAAATATGTCACCATGATATCTAGTGAGCAGTATGAAAATATTCGGTGATAATGTTTTAGACCACTAGAAATCAAGTGACAAGGATAAAACAATGCATTGCAATATCTTCTGAATCTGCTGACTGGGCAAGTGTTTTTCACAGAATGCAGAAATCTGAAATCACAAGTGACACTTCATCACCCAAGAGAAAGTGTGTCACTAGGAAAAATACCCATGGTTGTTTATTAATTCTAGGTCAGTTAGAGGTGTTTGGTAGCAACAATGAAGATATGAAAGCTAGGAGTGGAAAATCTCATGTAGCTTTAAGTCTCCTGACAATAGGTATAACAACAACAATAATAAAAACTACTACTAAAGATTACACTTTATTTCTTCAGTAGAAATGTGAAGTACCTATGACTATGGCAGATAGAATGAGGAAATAAAAAGGTTTAAAAGCCTACAAAAAAATCTGAATCCTTGTCAGCTTTCAGAAATTTAGTGGCTGAAACAGAAAAACAAAGACACCTAATAAATTGGTTGACCTTTCTCCTACCAGGTTATTTTAAACATTGAGGAAACCAGACAGGATTTTCATGATTCAGGAACTCAGATGAGAATTTCAGGCAACACATGAGCAGAGAAGCCACTGAATTACAAAGGGCTGCACTGTGAGGCCAGGGTCGTTAGTGTGAAATCATCTAGAAAGCCAAGGACAGGGATAGATGGAGGATCACTGTGGAGCTCCTGTGGTCCTTGTAGAGTGAAGGGGATGTGATTAGGTAAGTAATGATAGTACTGGTAAGGATGTCACTGTCCAGGTCGGGCTACCCAAATAATTGCTTCAAATGCAAACAAAGAATAAAACAGTAAAATATGTGTCAGATATTAATTTGCAGAGAGAATATGCTGGCTTCATGTTAATGGAAGGTCACCTTTGAACACCCACTTATATTCTGCTTTTAAGTAAACAATATAGCATATTTGTATGTTCATGGAAGTGCAAGATCTGTCTTTTTGTGTTTGCTGGGTGGACACATTACTGAGGGCAGGACATGAACAGGGTCTTCCATGAAATAAGATATATGTCTCTGTTTTTGTTAAAAGGCCTCAACTTTCTGATGAAGCAGTCTATAGGAATACGAATGAAATATGGCCTATGCATGAGTAATTAACAAAAAGTCTCAGCGGTCATTTGGGATGTATAACGTTCATTTCCACTTGCATTGTGGGTCACTATTCTACACTGGGTCATATAATTGTTTTCAACTGACTTAAGATTGAACTTTTCAAGAGGCAAAATACAGATTTTGGGCTTGAGTGTTTAGGATCAGATTCTTTTAAACGAGATTGAACAGTGTGAAAATCTGCTCCTTTGATTTGCCCCAAAATCTTAGAAAGCCTTGTGAGATGTGCTTATCTGTTTTAACTTTATGTAATCACAGGAATACCTTGTCAGACCAAATGTCTGTCTAAACCAGTATCTTCTCTTCAACAAGATCGAGACATGCAAGTATGGATATTTTCTCAGCCTCTGAGAAGCTTTCTACAATGGATGTGGTTTTACATTTACTAACCCTCAGAGGGTTGCTTTTTCGTGTGCTTGCCTGTTCTCTTCAGCCTATGTAAACGACTAGGAACCACAAAATCACTGGAGGGCTAATTTCCTCTCTGTGAAGAACATGGGCTTTTTATTTATTTTTTTTTTAAATTTTCAGCATGGTTTCTGATATCTCATTTGGAGACTCCTGGTTCTTGTATTCAAGAAGACAATGAAGCTCAATCCCTACCCTCTTTGTGCCACTCATTAATTTATAAGCTCTGATCACATTCCCCCTAAATCATCTTCTCTGTAGACTGAGGTTCCTGGTCCTCTCAGACATTTCTTTCTACCATCCACAGATTTGATAGTAATTGTTGACTTTCTCCAAACCTCTCTATTTTACTTATATCTGTAGTGAGACAAGGGAACAAGAACTGCACTCAGTACCCAGGGATGGACCGCAGAAGGGAACTTCTACAGCAGCCTCATGATGTTGTCGATTTTGGTTTCTCTTTCTCAAAACTCTGGGGTTTATTTTGAATGCTAATGAGAACTGATCTGACATTTTCATGAGCCATCCAAGATAAAACTAAGTCCCTTCTCTTTCATTCTTATAATTATTTCTTTTCAGATATGCATCACTTTATGTCGTCTACACTGAATTTCAGCTGCCATTTGATTCTTTTTAGAGTTGGATGTTTTTTTCCAATTATAGACAGCCTTGATGAACCTTCTTCTGATAAATTTACTGCTTAACTGCTTCTGGATCACCTTAATGCTAGAGTTTTCTTTCTCATGTTTCTTTGCAGTCCATGTTGCTTCTTCCTAATTCTGCAAGAAAGACTTAGGCTTGAGCTGCTCAAGCAGTTGCAAAAAGTTTAATACTGTAAATAAACTTTTGGGGATTTAGAAAATATAATCTGTTCTGTAAACTTATAATTTTTGACTCTTACTTCCTTCAGGTCATATTTTACTGCAGCCACTATATGCTAGTATTATAGATCTTTGGGAAAGGTTGCTAGGAGAAATTCCTTGTATGGTTTTTGTTTTATTTTGATTAGCTACTTTTGCTGTTTTCAGTATCAATACTTAGACTTGAGTGCATATTCATATAAGATTCTCTATTCTGCTCCCAGAGCTCTATTTTTCTTTTTTTTTTTTTTCAATTTTGCCTGATTTTTATTCACAGACACGCTAATGACATCTCAGCATCAGTTTTGTCAAAGCACCATATGAAAACATCTAGATTATTGCTCCATAAGTTATTGCTCAAATGACTTTTCCATGGAATTAATACTGAGTTTCTGCCTGGCTGAGAATTAGAAACAGGTGAAACTCGCCCCATAGTATTTTTCTTCCAATGGAGTGATTCCATTAGAGGTGAGAACAAGGACCTAAAAAGCACAGAAGGATGGCTTCCTGCCGGTGTGTGGGCAGGAGGTGTTGAAGAGGAGCTTGGACTCATTGTCGGGAGTGCTGAGCAGGTGAGAGGAGCTGGGAGCAGATGCAGCAGGCAGGTGGGACAGAAGGACCCTGTGCCAATACCAGTCGTGGGGGCATGCTGAGATGAGCTGAGAGCAGCAGTGTTTTGAGGGAGCCTTTGAAAGTGATCCTGTCAAGCACCGAGCAGCCTGGGTACTCCCTACTCAAAGTCAAATTGTTTTCCCATTACATGAACCAGCCTATGCCAGCAATCTTTAACCCTTTGTAGTATCTTATACACCACATGCACTTGTTTTACAAAGGATCAGGCAAGGCATTCCCTGACCAGCAGATGTGCAAACTCTGCCAGAGTGTAGAGGTCAAATGGGGCTGTTCCTCCCCTGGATACCATTACCACCGGTGGAGGTTTGGTGGAGCAGCTGGGTAATGCCTGTGCTCTCCTGCATGCCTGCAGTTGCACCTCCAGTGACTGCAGGGGCTATGGGCAAAACCAACAGAGACCATTGCCCTGTCTCAGACCTGTGTTGCCTTTGGACTGATGAGGCAAATGCAATCAAGAGAATGAGTCTGAATTCACTTCTAGACCGAATACAGGCTGTGTGACCTATCCCCTTGGTCCCTGCCCTATCCCTGGGTCTTGGAGTGAGCAGACACCCATCAGGCACCTCTGTGCTGGTGTTGTTGGGAGAGCATGACTTCATAGCCCCAGCTGCATGGCTCCATGGAAAAGAGTAGGCTTTTCTGTCCCCACAACAAGTGGGGTTATTTAACCTTCTGCATTGTGGCCCTGGGGTGCAGAAAGACATCGTTCTAATCTCATCTGTGGTGTTTTTTTGACAGACAACCCTGGAGTAGATGCTGAATCCCAGCTGTCTTCCCACTTAGCACAAACCTATACCAGGCCTTCTTCTAAAGATTATTTAGTGAATTGTCAAATTAATATTTGTAAAGCATTCTGAAGATGGGACTTGGACCCTCCAAATGCCAAGCTTCTGTTGTTCTTGGCTTCTTTCCATACCACAGTATTTGCTACTCTGATATTTTTCTGCAACACCAGGGTACTCGCTTGTACAACAGAGACAGGTTTTGGGACTCTGCTCCACAATTTGCCATTGACATCTTGTGCTCATGTCATTTGACTGTTCTGCATTTTCTTTGTCAATGTATACAGTGGTTATAAAAACATCTAGCCAACTAATAGGAATTGTGAAATGGGGGGATCTGATAAACTTTGCTACATGTTTTTATGGGCTCATGTGAAAGAAAAAAAAAAAAGCATGCCAAGTAATTAAATTTTAATGCTGTTATTATTTAGTTTTATATTTACTGTTTATCATGATGGAAAAATCACAATATAATAGAGGACAGTTTTAGCAAAAGAAACCTTTCCCCAGTCCATTTGGGCTTGCATACCAGATACTTAGCATACAGTGTACTTGATGTGTCTGGCAGAAGAAAAAAGAGAAACAGAGGGAAAATGTGGATGCTGCAATTCTGTTTTCACCAGGCACTGTCCAATAAATTGTGTCTAGACTTTGTCCCTCGACCACTATGCAAAAGGTCGGGACTGAACTACCTATAATAAATTAATTGTGGTGAGAAAAAAAATCACAGTGGGAAAAGAAGCAGGGTCTTCATTTCAGCTTCCCATATAACTTCTCTGCCAATAAACAGCTTTACTATCATAGCTCAGCCAACAGGCACTTTTTTGAAAACTTGTACTGAAGCCCAGACTTTCTTACAATATCACAGTTCACTGACTTGCCAAATAGTTTCTGGGTAGATAGCACATCTGTATCTGGATCTATCCCAGTATTTTTCTTTTACAGCTAGACTCCATCTGAAGAATTTTACATAAAACCCTCCGTAACCTCTTCTTGTTTCAGGCTTTGAAATCAAAAGAATGATGAAATATTTAATTATCTGTTCGTCTTACCCAGGCTTTTTCATTACTTACCTACACGTGTCTGTGTGCAAGAGGAAAACAAAAGGAAGACATTTTCTGAAAACAGGACTGCATCTGGGGAGTCTATTTTCAGAAGAGTCAGCCCCAGCTTTCTGTCAAGGTGTTGTAATCCTGTGTGTCATGCCAAGGGGAGACGAAAGATGTGACACAGTTCATGAGCTACAAGTGGGCTGGGCAGGAGCCAGTTGCCATCCAGCCCGTGCATGGCATGAAAACTGATAAATAAAAAGGCCCACAATTTTTAGGGTCTGGCACTTTGCACTGGCGAAATATATGCCACATTTTTGTGACCACAGAATGAGTTATAGATGTGAACCTCAGCATATGCCACTTCTACCCACTGGTTTATATTCCCGCCAAGGTAGCCAGACATGCAAACACACTCAGGTTTTGGCAATGAAGTGCAGACACAGATTTTCTGACTAGAGCTTGCTCTTTCACAAGTGCATCCCACTGCACAGCTTTATTTCAGTAAGATGAGAGACTGTGGGTCAGAAGCAGAAGAAAATAAAATGTATAGCAGCTACTTTACAACCCATTCAGCATTTATGTGCCTCTTTATTTTTACAATGTAATTGTGTTCACTTTTATCTTAAGTACAGCGTTCCTGCACCCGTGGGTCTGACCTGACACTGCAGCAGGTGGGATGCTGGAGCAGGCTGCCACCCTGCCTCAGTATTTTGTGACCCAGATCCTGTTTAAAAAACCCCCCTATCTAGTCACTTAGCAGTAGGCACAAAGATTTTAGCCAAAAGGACTTGAAATGAAACAGTGGATTTTGAATATGTTTAGCTCAGCCAGAGCCCCCAGTCCCAACACACTGGTTAGGCTGGCAGGCTGACACCAGACACATGCCAAAAAGTTTCTGCTCCTCTGTTGTTTCTCCCAAGCAATAGCTCTCTGTCTCTGGAGGCATTTGCGTGACATGTTACCAGCATCCTTTGTTCTTCTGACCTTGGATGGCTGTGGGTCCTTGATTGTTCTCAGACAGAGCCAGAGGTGGAACTATCATCAAAGCTATCAGTCCTGGCTAAGCCTCTTAAAGACTTTTATGTATTATTTTATTTTATTTTTTTTTCCAGGCTGAGGCTTGGTGAGTTAGGCCAGTATAGTCATACAGAAAACATCTCAGTAAACAGGCCAACACACAACATGAGTAAATCACTACGTGACAGAGCCAAGCCTATGATGGGTACTCTTTGAAAACAGTGTTAGAGTAGTCTACAAGGCATTAAACTTGCCTATTTAGTCATTCATAAGCCAGGGAATAACAAAGTTGAACATAAAACCTTCAGCGTGTTATTTGATGTCTCATGTCTTCAATGGGTCTTTAATTACCTATTAGCATATTATTTCTCAAATAATACCCTCCAACTTTCCCCGTGACCACAATTATTCCTATGTGCAGAATTTTGTAGTGTTTTTCAGAATTGCAACTTAATTGTTTCCTCTAAAGATATAAATAATTTTCATTTTTAGAGATGCATGAACATTCACATACCCTCAACATTTTAACAGCTGTACCTTTAAGCTATTTCTCTGAGTCAGTTATATACGTATCTCTATAAGCAATGTGTGAAATAGGATTTTTGGTTTCTCTTTAAGACTTAATCCTGTTTTCATTGAAATTCACAGTACAAACATAGTTGAGGTTAATGATTTGGAATTAAATTCTCAGCAACCAAACTGTCTTGGAAAGTCAAGGAGATTTGCAGTACTAATTTTCTAGATCCGTTTAAAATCCATGCATATACATAACAGTTTTAAATTACTATCTTTGTTTTATGAAATGTATTATCATTATTTTTATATTTTAACATCAGTGGCAATGCAAGTGACTCAAACATCTTTCAGGAATTAAAAAATCATAAATAGCACAGGCTCCTGTACTATAGAAAAGTATAATTCAGTAGCAGCCTGACTGCTATGCAAAGCATATATGAATATGCTTGCAGAGATGTGAAACGTAGTTGATCTCTGTTTGATAGGGTTTCTTGATGAGTAGTATTCTCACCAAGGTCTTTGAGGATGACAGTGTATAGTGGATGGCAGAGGAACTGAAGGCCTAAGACAAAAGCTATTAAACTGCAAGTCTCTGTATGAGCTGGCTGGAACCCAAATGGCAGTAGTAACTAGTATGATCGGTGTCACCTTGTCCAGCTC
Organism: Streptopelia decaocto; assembly: GCF_964273445.1. NCBI lineage: Eukaryota > Metazoa > Chordata > Aves > Columbiformes > Columbidae > Streptopelia > Streptopelia decaocto. Next base: position 192,225,994 of record NC_138663.1, on the reverse strand, counting down.
TCCAAGTGCAACAACCAAAAGTGCACAGTAAGGAACAACTTGATGTGAGCCAACATAATGTCCTGTAGACCCAGGTCATCCCACCACTGCCACTTATTATGGCCTTGCAACATCCACTTTATAGGTTTGCTATAGGTTCGCTCGTTTGAGTGGTGAACAGGTTACATTGGGAGGAGTAAGAACGGGAATGAAAGGGAAAGCTGATCCAGAAGCAACAGAAGAAAAGATTCCTAAGGGAAGAAATGCTTAGAGAAAACATGTGGACATAGCTGGATACTGTGTAAATTGTTAGAGGATCAGAGCAGTACATTTCAAGTGTTTGGTAAAGATGTGGAAGAGTAATTTACACAGAAATGTTCAAATTAAATATTCCAACATTTTCATAATTTTTATTGTTTTCATTTCCCCTCTGCCTCCCCAAAAACTGTGGTATTTCATCTTCTCATCCAAATCTGGGACAGAAGTATTTGTGAAGTACTACCATCTCCATTTAAACAGAATTTCCTGAGTTTGCTTTTCAACTAGAACTTCTAAAAGAGGAGAATAAAAAGAATCACTTGGGATGATCTGTGTACCAGTGTGTCTACAGGTACAGTAGAGACCTGCCAATGGAGCTCTGCATATAGCGAAACATATGAAATAAATCATTTTAAATAAAGAAGACTTGCTGACCCATCTTTTCTTTGCTGGAATGAATCTTGTGTATGTTTCCACTATATTATGCTTTGATTGTCAGGACTGATTAAATATTTTCTGCTTTCAACTCTGAGGAGATGCTTTTAATAAATTTTTAATATTTTATCTGAGCACTATGGATGCTGGCTCCCATTAGTAATGAAATCTGTCCAGTGATGTTTGAATTTGACTGAAAGCATAGAATTTAGCCTTTTTTCAGTTACTCATTTCTTGTGCACCAAATAGAGGAGTGGTTAGTGGCAGAAGGACACTAGGAATAATTAAAAAACCCAGCCCGCAGATTATACAGGCAGTCAGGTCACCAAATTTAAATGGATGTTATACCATATGTTTGAATCCCATATGAATGCTTTGACTGTTCATAGAATCATAGAATGTCCTGAATTGGAAGGGACCCACAACAATCATTGAGTTCAACTCCTGCCTCTGCATATGACAACCCCGCATTTCACACCATGTGTCTGAGGGTGTTGTCCAGTCTCTTCTTGAACACTGTCAGGCTTGGGGCTGTGACACCTCCCTGGGGAGCCTGTTCCAGTGCTCCAGCACCCTCTGGGGGAAGAACCTTTTCCTAATGTCCAACCTAAGCCTCCCCTGGCACATCTTCCACCCATTTCCTCAGGTTCTGTGGTTGGTCACTAAAGAGAAGAGTTCAACACCTGCCCCTCCTCCTCCCCTTGTGAGAAGGCCATAGACCACAATGATGTCTCCCCTCGGTCTCCTCCAAGCTGAACAAACCAAGTGATTTTAGCCGCTCCTCATACGGCTCCCTCTCCAAACCCTTCACCAAGTTTGTAGCCCTCTTCTGGACACTCCAGTAACTTTATATCCTTTTTATCCTGTGTCACCCAGAATTGCACACAGAGCTCCAGGTGAGGCCGCACCAGTGCAGAGCAGAGCGGGACAATCACCTCCCTGCCCGGCTGGCAATGCTGTGCTGGATGCACCCAGGACACAGTTGCCCTCTTGGCTTAAAGGGCACACTGGTGGCTCCTGTTCAACTTGCCATCGACCAGAACCTCCAGATCCTTCTCTGTGGAGCTGCTCTCCAGCATCTCGTCCCTTAGTCTGTATGTGCAGCCAGGGTTGCTATGTCCCAGATGCAAAATCTGGCGGTTGCTCTTGTTGAACTTCAAGTGGTTGGTGATTGCCCAGTTCTCCAATTTGTCCAGATCCCTCTGCAGGGCCGCTCTGCCCTTGAGAGTGTCGACAGCTCCCCCCAATTTTTTGTCATCAGCAAGCTTACTAAACAATCCCTTAAGTCCTGAGTCTAAGTCATTTATAAAGACACTGAAGGGTGCTGGCCCTAAGGTGAATCCCTGCAGAACCCGCTAGTGACTGGTCACCAACCCAACATAACCCTATTTACTAGAATTCTCTGAGCCCGGCCCATCAGCCAATTGCTCACCCATTGTGTGTTTACCCAGCTGTGTGCTGGACATCTTGTCCAGGAAGATACTGTGAGAGACAGTCTCAAAGGCTTTACTGAAATTCAAAAAGATCACATTGACAGGCTTCCCTTGGTTGACTAGGGGGGTAACTTTGTTACAGAATTAAATTAAGTTGGTCAGGCAAGACTTTCCCCTCATGAACCTGTGCTGGCTGGGATCAATGACTGTGTTGTCATTCAGATGTTTTTCAATAACTCCCAGAACAATCTTCTCCATGATTTTGCCAGGCACAGAAGTGAGACTGACAGGCCTGTATTTGCTGGGATCATCTCTGCTGCCCTTCTTGTTGATTGGGACAATGTTGGCCAGCTTTCAGTCATCCAGGACCTCTCCAGATTCCCAAGAGTATTGAAAAATCACAGAGAGAGGTCTCACTGTGACAACAGCCAGCTCTTTAAGCACCCTTGGATGAATCCCACCCCATCAACTTGTAGGGATCTAGCTGGAGTGGCATATCCCGTACAAGTTCTGGATTGAGTTGTTACCCATTTAATTGCATCTGAGTTATGGTTTTAACCAACAAACCTAGTCAGTGGGCCTTACATACAAAAGCCTGTCATTAAAGAGCTGTGCAGGTTATGTAGAAGTGTGTGGGTGGCTGGGTATAGTGTGTGCATCGCACACAGGAGTAAGCTTATCCCTTCTTGGGTGTTGTCAGGCACCTGCAAATGAAGAGGGAATTGTGGGGATAAACTTATCTGTTCTGACCTCCCAAAAGCCATAGTTGCCCCTCTTCTCTGCAGCCAGACTCTTCCTATCTTGTCTGTGCATTTTCAGGGTCTCCTTTCAACCCATGCTGTCTTTCAGTAGTTTATTTTTGCTTACTGGTCCCACAATATCATATCTAGGCTTTCGTGTAAATGCCATCCAGCCCTGGCTATTTCTTACAAGTTCCTTTGACCTATTCTAAAGCCTTCTGCTAACTTCACATCTATCTGAAAGACAGAAGTTTTCTAGCAGAAGCAGCTTTTCTTATGGCAATTCTGGGAAGTTTCTCTTTTAGTGGGAAAATCTTCGCTCTCCTATTACACATCTACCCTGCAATCCCAAGCTGTTGGACCAGTTGGCATATTAATAGCTACTCACTGTCTATGTAACTGCTTACCTTGTGGATGGTGATCATTCCCAGTCAGTTCAGATTTGTAACAACTAGTCAGGTTAAAGCAGGGAACTGTTATCCTCAAATGACCCATAACAAGTTGAAGTATCTCAGCAGGGAGATAAGAAATGGCAAAAAATAATAGACATAGCAGATGTGTTGCTGATTTGGGTATAATACTCAACTTTGAAATGGAAATAAAGATGAGTTGAGAAAAGCAAAAACTATATTTTATTTACATTATCATGTTAAAAAAGGCTGAGGATTCTGAGAGCATTTGGAAAGGAATGAAAGGACTTTTTAACAGAGCTAGAACAACTCATATTAATGAATTAAAGATTTGGGCTAAATTGTAACAGACATAACAAATAGTTAAGGCATTAAATAATCATCACTGGGCCTGTTAACAGATTTAGAAACCTTCTGACCTTTGAGAAGTTAAGTTAATCTAATTTATTGTGTTTGTTTTTTAAAAAAAATCAATAATCAACTTTTTCTCTTTTGAAACTATTAATTTTAACGAAGTACTGAAAACAATTAATTACCCTTTGAAGAGATGGGTGGATGAAATCTCCCTTTTGCAGATCAAATCTGCAATCATTTTCTTTCATGATTCCTTCAGCATGTCCCAGTTCTTGCTGGATCTCTGAACAATTTGGATGACTTTTCGTATACCAGAAAGGTGGTGTTTTCTTGGATTTAAAAAATAGTAGGCTTTCAGCTGCTTCAGTGCCATTAGCTAACATTTCCAAATGTTTGGTGTGTGGATAGAGTAATGGCATTATTAATTCAAACATATTACTCCCCTCACCATACCCTATTTCAAATCTGGCTTTTGTTTAAAGCACTCCATAACCTCCGCCTTATTCTAGGTTAAATGTGATATTAATCAAGCTGTGGATAAAGGCCACATATATGACTGAAGCTGTGTTTATTAGGTTTAGTGAAGTCTTTGATATGGTCACACATTCTTTGCTCTTAACAAAGCCTCAGAATAATACAATATGGGGTTTATGTCAGTCCTTAAATTGGTTATCATCATATTTAAGCAATAATGAAAAACAAACTATGTTCACTATAGCAGCATATGATCTGATTTTAAACTCTCTGGTGCAGGTGTTCTTGATGGTATGCTTCTTCTATTGCTCTGGTTGTTTTCTTTGGAAATGTCATATTCAATATGCATAGACAACTTGAATTTCTGGTTTTGTAAGGAACTTTTTTTCAAAACCAAATCCCTCGGTCATAATGTACACTTTATTTGTACTTTGCAGCTTAGGCAGGTTATGTTCTGAGGAAAAGAAAACTGAAGATGTGCAAATAGTTAATTGTGGGCTGTATCCACTTGGCAATATGAAGAGCTGTTTTGAGGCAGTGTGCACGTACAGCCAGTCTGATGACCAGCAGTATGTCTACTTGCAGGGCTGGGCATCTCATGGAAGACATTACTGTCTTGATTCTGCTCTTTCATGTGCTGGGTGTAACCCCTGCCCAGGATTAGACAGGTAGTGTGAACCAGACTGGATCCCTTGAAGAGAAGACGATGCTTCCATGTATCATTTAGGAGAGAGGGGCCACAGGTGCCATCAACATACAGAAAACAAGAATATAATGCTTGTAGTCTAAGAAAGACCTGGTTGTAAATACCTTCCCTTGTGCTGGAAGAACAGGGAACAGAGAGAACAAAGGTGATACCTTCTTCCAGTACTGCGATATAGCAACAGGCTATTGTCTAAATATATACTGACAATGTAACTGATGTGCTAAAAAGCATTATTATAGCTGTGAAGAATGTGGTCACCAAAACTCAGATAGGGTTGTACTTCCCACAGAGACAGTGAGTAGAAAGGTTAACCTTCATCCCCGTCATGGACAAATTAGTATTATGCCTGTAAGACAAGTTTCACGACTTTGTTGTGACTTGGTCTCCGTGTCTGTTTTCTGCTTACAGGGACAATAATTTCCCAAAATGCAGAGAGACCCAAAGGTTAACATAATTTTCCCTTTGAATAATAAAACCTTGCAATATATAACCACTTACGTGGTCCTTGAGGCAGTAACTCAGTCCATTACAATAAGCAAACCTGATTAAGAATATAGTATTCTAAACTGCTGACACCTTTCTTTCATTTTGCCTTCCCTCGCCAAGATGCAGTGGCTAAAATTCCAGTTGTAAACACAGTGCAGTTTTTAACAGGAGGAGAGTTAAGGTCTGGAACCAGCACTGCAAGATGTGATTAAGTCATTGGCATGTGGACACTTCATGCTCCAGCACAGTCGGTTCACAAAATTATTCTGTGATAAAAGAAAAATATGCTTTCCACATCCTGTTAGAATTTCTCCCTTAAATGGCATGGACTGGTTTATACTGGAAGCTGGGAATAACAGACCTAAAGCCTTTTCATCTTTTAGAATGGGTGCTTTGTAGGGTTTCTGAATTTTGTTTTCCTAACTGTTATACTGTTGCCACTAACTAAATCATAAGACAGTTCTGTGTAATGTTATTGTTTCCAGTGATGCCTGCTACAGTTGTCTGGATCCCTTTGAGAACTGGCATCTGCTTTGATGCCCTCTGTGTGGCTTTCAATAACAGGCATGCACTTTTTAACCTTCAATCAAATTATTTTTTTTAAAGCAGGGGAGACGATTTTGCAAATACACCAGTTTCCAAATATTTTCTGGAAGAAAGTCTGCATTAATGTTCAGCACAGTTAATCTCTGCAAAATGTAATAGCTTCCATGCAGCCACCCTGTTTGGTGGAACTCCAGAAAAGCCTAGGAAAAGTGGTTGGATTAGGAGGCCTCACAGTATTGCAGTTGTGACATTCCAAATAGTATTCAGGCCAGGTAGTACAAGGCCCTAAACCCAAATGAAAACTGAAGACATTTACAAGCAGAATTTCCATTATGATTTTATCTGCTCTGGAGTGTTCCATCATTCAGACAAATTTTCTTGCAATAAATCTTTTTAGCATAATTTGACAACTCTTCCAGTACTACCTGATTTTGCATCCTTCACAATAAAGAGAATGAAGTTATGGCCTATGCAGCCATGTATGGTCTCCCAGAACTGGTCACCTGGTCAAGACCCTGCTCTGGTGATTATGTTTACCAGGAACCACCCTGAAGTCAGTTTTGGGTTGCAGCTATTGCTTTGATGAGATCAAAACCACATTTCTGACTACAGTCTTTCTGAGTGTCCCATGGGACTCTGTCCATCATACAGCATAGCTCAAATCTGAGAAGCAGCCAATCAAAAACATGGCTGGGAGTAGGATGTCACTGCCAGAACAACTGATATGGCTTCCAGCTTGATTCTTGAGCAAGTCATGGGAATCCCCAGGGAAAAGGTGGGCAAAGCAGTTTCTGTGAATTGCTCAGAAAATGGCAGCCAGATTCCATATGCAAGTTTTCTAAGATGTCGCTCTATGTTCATCAATACATGAGCAGTGAATCTGGCACTGAAGGGAGGCTGTCACTCTGTACACGTACGTGGATCATGAGATACAAATCTGAGCAGACAGTCCTGTCATTTGAGAAAGGTGGTGGTATGATGAATGGTCTCACCCTGACACTTAAAAATGGTCCAGAGGACTGGGAACCTTCGATTTACAAATATTTTCCCAAGGAAATTTACATTGCTGCATGGTGTTTGGAAGACAGATTAAGAAACAGATAACATTATATCTATCAGACTTGACAGTGTTTTTTGGTGATGAAGTATGAAATACGGTGTCTTGGCGGTGTTACTTGTTTTCTAAGGTGAAAATCTGGGGAACAAAAAAGAAAAAAAACTGAGCAAGTTATGATTCTCAGCTCCTCAGCAACTGAATAAGTTTAAATACAGAGTATCTTCATATTAAAAAGAAAGATAAAGGCCATACTGAACAATGTCTGACCCCTTGAAATAACAGGATATCTATATCAATGTCAGTGAGCCAAGAAGAAATATCTTTGCCTATATTTGCTATAGGGTTATTATGTCTTTGTCAGCTGTTGCTGTTTTCAGAGGTATTTTCAAATTGTGTGGAGATGATGATACCACAGATTTGCATGGCTGGTAACTGTGCCACTTTCTGGTCTTTCTCTTCAGATGATTTTCTGTTACAGATTGGAGGAAAGTGCTTTACACAAATCCATGTGAGTCACGGTTTGTCTGTCACCGACCTGCTCTGGCCTATACATGATGGAGAAGATAGCTTATTGGATGTGTTTGAACTGGTTTGTATTCCTCCATGCTGAATATCCCTGTTGTAGCCTTCCTTCCAGGTCCTTCTATTTCGTAGCACACTTAATAAATATTTTTTATGGGTCATTTATGTCAGCACAAACTGAGGAGTAGGCAGAAGCAATATCTCACTTTAGAATAAATTTGTTTCAGGTCCTTGCTGATAGCTCATTTTCCTCTCTAGCAGTGACTTGAGGAGGACGTATTAATGGCAGTGACAATCATAAAATGGAGTGACTCCTGCTAGACTTCTTCAACACATTGTTTTACACAGGTGCATAGGATAAGAAATTAATAAAATAATGGCAGACGTATTACAGAGCTCCCACCAGAGAAAAAGGCACTGAAAGCAAATGCAGTTTCCAGAGATGTCCTGGAGATGTGAGAGCAGAAGTCCCACTTAAAATCCTTTGCTCTCAACAGTGAAAATCCAGATTCACAAAGTCCATCCCTGTACTGGTGAATCACAGAGCTCCAGCAAGTAGTCCCAGGTGCTGGAGCCTGACTGAATGGTGTTATGTGAGACTGGTATCTGTCATGTGCTGCCCCTGCTGACTAGCATCTTCCCAAGCAAGTTTAGGCAGAGTTTTGGAATTAGCACAGGCAGGGAGGATTCCCAAAGTGCAGTCTACATGTGATCACTCTGTTTTCAGTGAAAGAGTTTAACGGTATGGATGTAAGGCATTTTGTATCAGTTGATCTCAGTGTCAAGGACTAGTTCTGGATATATCAAAATTTACTGATGCAGACGGAGTAAGAGATGTTGCTATGCTGAGGACAGGTGTCAAAGAAAGCACTCAGGAACATAAGGTAGGCCACTAAGTCCCCTGGCAAGAGGAGTTCAGCACTTCAGAGTGAGTCTAATAAAGGCAAACACACTGGATGGAAAGAAAATGAAACCAGGCCATAGGAAATATCAAGGGGACAAATACGTTTGAAATACTGCTTTTCTCATGGGTTTAGGTGCCTACCTGCAATCCTGAGATATGTACTTATGTAAAAGGGTACTGGTGTCCCTAGAACTTCATTTGCAGATGCTTAAGTCAATATTTTGCTTTTGGTCTCACTATTGTCTCTGAAAAATGTTGATGATAAAGACTATAGCTGGACTGCGTAACACTACTGCAGGCAGAAAGTGGGTGGCCACTCAGACTGTGGTTCCCAAACTCACCTTCTTCTTCCCTCAAGAACATCCTGGCTATTGCAGCTACTGGTGAGGCTGGGATGGTGTCAGTCTTCACTTACCCTATTGAAGTTGGGGTGCTGTGTCAAACAGTCAGAAAGAAAGTTAACAGAACTGAACACTGGATGTTCTAAATTTCAATTTCTTTGCAAGGTCATCCACAGAAGTCATTACAGCATGATCTCTGATCTGAAGGATCTTTGTGAAAGGTTTGGAAGGTCATTTCCAGACAGAAACACCAAAACTTTCAAGTGCTGGACTACTCCTTCCCTCCTGTCTTGCTGTCACTCCATCAGGTTCAGTGGAATGAGAGCAGCAGGACCGGGTCAAAGCTAAGGTTGGTTGCAAATTTCAAAGCTTTCAAGACCTCTTTATTTCATAACTGTAACATTGTAAGAGCACTGCTTTAAATTAGATGATATGTATTTACTAACTTAATCTTAGTACAATGCAGGGGCTTAAGGGTCTGGGAATATTGTGTAGCTTTGATCTCCATAAACCCTTATTAGCACAGGTACTGATACAATTATCTGCAGGGTCACTCTACATACTTACAGGCTAGCAGTCCAGTCAACAGATTAAATTACCTCATTTATCATCATGTGATCTGTTTCTAATTAGTTCACTCCAGTTAATGGTTTCTTAAAACTGTCTTTTTTGAGTTATTTTTTTCAGAAACACATAAACCACTTGAAATAACTTCTTGAGAGTGGTTAAATATATTATTTATTTTCTGGCATGTTTCCAGTTTTGTGAGTTACACAGACTTCATTTACTTCATTAAACAGGTCACTTCTTTGCTCTCAGAGATGAAGGGCACATAACTGTGTTGTGATGATGGTCAGATCTGATAAAAACCTTTCTAACACATCCATTACACTATCCTGGCTCATGTAGTCTGACATTTACAGTTCTTAAATAAGTCTAAGGACAGTTAGTTTTATCTCCTTCCAGGAAAGCAAAACCATGAGTACTACTGAATGAGTAGTACTCTGTGAACAAATGTCAAATTAGATTCAAAAGTGCAGGTTGTACTCCTAGTATGGATTGGAACAAAAAGGAAATGTCAATGGTTTTGCATGCCAGTCATAAATTGCTGGTCTTAATTAAAGTGTAATAAAAATTTTAATTTGATCAAAGCATGTAGCACCCATTGTAAGCCTACTGTTTCATCAGGGAGATTTATGCCCTTTTCTTTCTTCTCAGTACTCCAGTAATTGCATCTAGTTATTACTAAATTTTCTAATACAAATACACCTCTCCTGATGGTCTGTGTGCCAGGATTTAATGTTACTAGGCTTGAACTGATTTGATTCCAAGTCAAGGAAAACCCTTCAGCCTCAAGCCTTTCAGAAACCACTGTGACCAGGGTGACAGCAGGAGAAATGTGGAATTTAATAAGCTGGGTATATTGGTGTGGAGAACGTATTAAGAGCATGAAATTTCCAATCAGAATAAACCATTTGGTTAAACTGGTAAAGAATAACTGTCTCAGAAACTCATAGCTTGAGCTCTCATCAAAGACTGAAGTGTTAATAAGTTGTCATATTACTTTTTGCAAAACGAGCATCCACTTCTGAGGGAGTGTAAACATGGAGACAAGCCAGGGTTGGAAATTCTGCTGTACTGTCATTCAAATTGAAAGAAATCAAAGTTCCAGATATTGTCAACTCAGCACCACCTCTTCCCTTTCAGGTGACATCCCAGTTTTTTTTCTGCAAATTCTTCTTTTCTAGCAGATGCTTAAGGGGAAGGTAATCTCCGAAACAAAGTGGTAGTTAGCACTGGCAGATACATGTATATGGAGTGTAACAGGGAAAGATCTGTGGACACAATATGTACCTCCAGTCTTTCTGTGTAAAATCTTGATATCCTAGTTTAAATGACAGGACATATGTATGGCAAATGCTTATCATGCAATCACAGTAATTTTTATAGGAAGAAGACAAAAACAGGGTAAGAGAAGGTCAGAATTGAAGGAAAGAAAGAGTTTGGAGAAGGAGAAAAAGGTTAAAAAATGTAACTTAGGAAAAAGGAGAGGAAAAACAGTGTTTTGTCTCATCCAAATGTCAGTGACTCAGGCACTGAGGGAAACTCCTGCCCTTGGATGTCTGAGAGTCTCTGGGAACATAAGCAGCCCAGAGCAAGATCTCCCAGTCTCCTACGTTTCCTGTTAAATCACCAGAAGGTAGGGGGGAAAAAAAAAAAGAGAGAGACCATGCATTCTCTACATTTGGAAAATAGAAATTCCCTAATAATGTCACTCTCTCTCTCCAGCTACCTCTATACTCTTAGCAGAAATGAGGACTCAGAAACACAAACTTCTATGGCAAGAGCAGTGTTCACATCACACTGTTGCCTGGTTAGCAGTCGAAGCTGGCTTTTGTATCTTATGCTTATTTTCCATTGTAAGGAGGAGTTCTTATTAAGGCAATTATTGCTTTCAAGCTCAGAAAAATCCCTTGTTTTCTTGACACCCTGTTTGCAAGGCTTCTTTGTTTCCACAGAGAAATTCTGTGCAAAGCTGTTTTTTGTTAGCAGCTGGCACCTCTAATTATAGCTGAGTGGATACTCCCAGAACTGAAATAAAGGTTGTTTGAGCCATATTTTCAGGTTAAATCAAGTCTTGTCCTCTGGAAGCACCTGGGGCATCATTCTCAACTCAAGTATACCTGCTATGTGTTGGTGTCATGCCTTTTTAGATAGTGACTCATGAGTTACGCTGAAAGTAGATGAGATTATAACACATTCCTTTGTATTAAAAATGAGCTTATTCCCTGACTTCTTTATTTTTCTTTAATGGAAATTAATTGTCAAAGTGGGAAATGTACGTGTTCTTTTAGAAAATCCAAGAAATAGCCACAATCTGATGTCTGTCACAATGGCTAAAGTCATTGAAGGTAGATCAATTTTACCCCAGTGTAATGGATATGCTATTTTCAACAGACTGAAAGGATATTGTTGTAATTTTATAATGATGACAAATGTGAGGCAACAGTCTCTGTCATAACAGTGACTTCTGATCCTTTCCTCTTACTGAAATTTTGCTACTGTTGTTCTCTTGCCGTTTGCTTTCAGCCCAATGTGGATAGGTTAAGAGCTCTCAAGAAGTTTATTCAATTGCTTAAACTGTTAAACGCTTCATGATTCTCTGGTTCCAGTGAGAGTTATAAGTGTCTTACAGTCAGTACTACAGAGTACTGTAAAAGAAATATTATGTCATGTTGGCATATACCATACATTTTCAACCCTGCCAATATTGTGGTTTGGTCTGACCCATTGCTTCATGAGCAAGGCTCATGCAGATGTTCTCATCCACACCTCCACTCTGAAGCCTCAAGATTATCCTAAACTTCCATCATGATTTTTTGAATAATAAACAGGCATATCTTAACTTTTTCCTTCAGTAAGGTGGTACATACCTGCAAATCTCACAAAAATGACAATTTAAGTGTGCAAATATAAAAAATATCACCTGGTGCAAGAAAAACAAATGACACAAAGTTCATGGAGCATAAATGACAGAGTTTGCAAAAGGAAATGCTAATGTAAATTTCATAGGGTGAAGAATAAATTCCTCAGAGTGTATCCAAGATCATCATGCTGAAGACTTACAGCAAAGAGTAATATTTTTATTTTACATTTTTTATCCTTCTTTGGTATGGAAGAATCTTTTGTGTCGTGAGGACAGGCGAGAAAAAAAATTTCTTTCAGTAAGTGACCAGAATTATTTAATTTGTCACCTTAAGGAAGTGGGAAGGGAAAAACATAATATCTCAAAAATATTTGAATTACATGTATGTCTTAAATGAGTGCTGAGGAACAGTAAATTCACAGCCTGGAACTAGAACCATCTTTATTTTTCACGGTGTTTGGGTTTTCCTTGAAGGATGTGGAATTCCTATTTGCACTCTCATGGAAGCTGTTTTTGTGGTTTCACATCTTCACAAATGAAACAGTTTTGAATCACATGCTGTAGCATATGTCTAGCCCAGCTGTTCTCTCTGTACTTACATGGTCCCATCACTATAAATCTCTGAGCAGATCGCAAGTAAAAACAAAATTACTCTCACAGTACATGGCTGGGGAAGCATTTGGTGTCCACCATTAACTAAATGAGTAAATTGGAGAAGAGAGTTGTGAACTGTTTAGTCTCAAATCAAGCACGAAATCTCTGGCTCTGCTTGAAATCACCCCCCCTGCCCCCAGCTGAGTCCCAGCCAAGGGCACCTTCTTCATTACACCTTTGTCCAGGGAGCAGTGAATTTGAGTATGTATTTTCTGAAGTGACTTGTATGGGCACTCTTCATGTGGCCACAGGCACCTTTAAAGATTCAGAAAACCACACCTGAAATCCTCTAGTGCTGTGCAGCTGTATTCTCTACAGCCTTAGGAACGGTCAGCAGTTCTGGTAAAGGAGACTGAAAACAACTATCTGCATTTTTTTCTGTCTTTTACATTGTTTTACATACACTTCTCCTGCCCCGCAATAGTTTATTTTAACATATAGACGAGTTCCAGCATACATTTTTGCCCTTTTTATACACTTTGCTATTTTACATGAAAAAAAGAGAAGGAACTGTTTTGATCAAGGCATTTTTCTACCACATGGTAAGGGGCAATAACGTATCCTCACAAATACCTCAGATTTTAAGTGCAGAAGGCACTGTCAGGTTTATACCATAGAAGGTTCTACTCGGATATTTCAAATTCCCCTCATTCCCCAGAGATCTGCTAATGTCAGAATCACAGAGGCAAGGAGGGAGTTTGCGTGGACACAGATTTCACAATGTTGTGATGTACTTGGAGAGCTTGAGGAGCCAGGACCCAGGCACAGGGTTACAGGCTCCTCTTGCACCTGAGTGTACCACCAACTGGGCTCAGAGGAAGACCCCAGACTGGCTAAATTAGCACCAAACCACGTCCTAATGGGCACAAACCACAAAAAGCTCCCTACCCTGCTCCTGCCAGTGAATTTCAGCAGTAGGAAAAATCTGCTAGAGGGAAGGAGCACACATCTGAGACCTTCATCAGGCAGGACAGAAACATCTCATTTGAATTTATGACTGCCAGTTTAGTGTATGAAATAACCCTGTTTTATACACTTTGCAGATAGACACATTGAATAGGTGGTGTCACCCAGGCAGTATAATGTAGCTTTGTGGAGACCATCCAATCCCTGGAATGAGGGACAGGGGAAGAGGGAGAATTGCACGCTTTCCCTGCAGCTTCCATCTGTGGGAGTTACCACCCAAAACCACAACTGCTTACCAAAAACCAAAATTCTACAAAAATAAACCAGTGGAGCTTATACAATGCCTTATACCATTCACATTGTGTTTCATCTCCAAGATAAGTAATTAGTCAAACAGTGGAAAAGTGGGGTGGGACTCAGGAGAAGTGGGTTGTTCCAGACAGGCACCCCCAGCTCAGTGGGTGTGTGCAAGTTCATTGTTTTATCTCCTTCGACAGTCCACTGGGGTAAACACTGGCTGAAAACAAGTTTTGAGATCTATTGGTGTAGTGTGTAGTGGACTATGTTATACTACCCAATCAAGTATTTATATTACATGGTCCAGAACTCTTTTCATAGCTGAGAATCTGTTCCTTGACAAATGGCTGAACTACAGTGATGATATCCTGCCTGTTCCCTGCTGTAAACTTGATCTTCAGAAAGTCAGACTGAAAATACTGAGTCATATCAAAGGTAGTTATAGCAAATAATGTAAATAATTGAAAGATATAGTTAAATAATCAAGATATTACAGAATCATAATAATAGAATACCAGGTTGTAAGGGACCACAAGGATCACCTGGTCCAACCATTCTTGCCAAAGCGCAGTCTAGACAAGATGGCCCAGCACCCTCTCCAGCTGAATCTTAAAGGTATCTAAATTTGCTGGGGGAATCCACCACTTCCCTAGGGTTCCCATGGTTGATTGTTCTCATCATGAAAAATTTCCCTCTTGTGTCCAATCAGAATCTCCCTAGGAGTAACTCACACCCACTACACCTCATCTTTTCCATGTGACTCCTTGTGAAAAGGGAGTCTCCATCTTCTTTGTAGCCACCCTTTAAATACCGGAACATGGTGATGAGTTGTCCCTTAAACCTTCTTTTCTCAAAGTTGAACAAACCTACTTCTCTCAGCCTTTCCTCATACAGCAGTTTCCCAGTCCTTTGACCATCTTTGTTGCTGTTCTCTGGACCTTCTCCAGCCTGTTCACATCTTTTTTGTATAGCGCAAACAAAAACTGAACATGGTGTTCCAGGTATGGCCTGACAATTGCTGAGTAGAGTGGGATAATGACTTATTTGTCTCTGCTGGTGATGCCCTTGCTAATACAGCACAGAATCCTACTGTCCTTCTTTGCCACAGCAGCACACTACTCACACATATTGTTGTACACAAGGAATCCCAGTTCCCTTTTCCATAGAGCTGCTCCCCAGCCTGTGCTGCACTCCTGGATTATGTTTTCCTAGGTGCAAAACCTTACACTTGTCCTTGCTGAACTTCATGAGGTTCTTGTTAGACCACTCTTCCAGCCTACCTAGGTCATCCTGCAGGGTGGCTCTCCCTTCCAAAGTATCCACTTCCCTGCTCAGTTTGGTATCATTGGCAAACTTCATTTTTATACTTGATCCTGTCTTCTAGATCACTCATGAAGATGTTAAACAGTGTTGGATGCAATAGAGTCCCTGGGGGACTCTACTTGTGACAAGTTGCCAGTTTGAAAAGGAGCCATTTGCCACCACCCTCTGGCTACAGCCTGTCTGCCAGTTCCCCACCCACTGCAGAGAACACTTGTAAAGACCATAGTGCATCAGTGTCCCTATCAGAAGGCTGTGGGTAACTGTACTGAAAGCCTTGGATAAATCCAGGTAAACAATGTCCACTACTAGCCCCATGTCAAGCAATCAGTTTGCTTTGTCAGAGAAGATGATAAGGCTTGTCAAGCACAACTTGCCCCTGGTGAATCCATGCTGGCTATCCCCAATCACATGCTTCAACTAATAATTGGATGGATGGATGGATGGATGGATGGATGGATGGATGGATGGAAGGAATAGCTGTCCCGAGAGAGGGAGGTTCAAGAAAAAGAGTATGTTGCTGTCTAATTTGTTCAGCAGTCTTGGTGCTTAACTAACAGATATTCATGGTGTTCTTATTAAGAAGGTTTTAAAGAATACTCCCCTTTGCTCCCTGAGAACTGTGTATGCAGGCAAATAGAGAAGCATTCAAACCTTGCCCTGACAGAACCTGATGGTCTTGAAAAACTTTACCAATCAGAGACAGGTCAGTTAAAAACCCTTGATGAATCTTGAATAATATGCAAAGGACCTAAGAAAGTAATGAAAGACTGGTATAAAGGAAATTGGCTTATGTTGTCCAAAAATGCTATTAAAACAAAATAATGAAATAAAGTATACTTTGCACAAAGATTTTAATAGTGATATTAGACACATTCAAATTAGTTTTATTGGTTAAATATAAAGATTTTTCTAGATAAAAATCTTACTTTCTTATATTTTAATCTGCATTTCTATCACTGGAGGTTATTAAGAGGGCAAGCAGGCAAAGAAGCAGCTTTTCCCTTTCACGGGAAGGTAAAAGGTAAACCAAATAATTTTTTTTTTTTCGTTTTTGGAAGTAGACTGTGGGACATGATTTGTTCTCATTTCACAGGTTGAGAAGCCCAGCACTCATCTGAACTTCTCTGTAGCACAAGCTGGCATCCAGTTACTCGAGTGAATTTCCCCGAGCATTTTTACCCACAAGACTCCCACTCAAATCTTTGTGTACTAAGCAAGTCTGAACAGAGTCAGGGCATGAGCAGTGTGACTCACTTTCAGATGTAAGAAAATAATTCTTGAAAAGGATTACTATATACAGCAACTCTGGCAAGAGGCTCTGCAGGAGTCCAAGGTCTCCTTCCTGACTGCTGTGGTAAGGAAGGCAAAGTTATGGCAAGGATAGGCTCTTTTCCTCTGCAAGAGTAACAGCTGTAAGGAGAGCAGATATGAAGAGTAAAAAAACCCAAACATCTCAAGAACTCATCAGAGCCAGATTTTAGAGGCTACATTCAATACATCAACATACCTTTCTTTCTTACGAAATAACTCTTGTGAAAAACAAATCCTCTTATATGTAGAAGCATGTAGCTGTAACTCACCAGGGTAACCCAAAGCACTAAAGCAAGAGATCTTCAGCAAGGATAAGTCAGCTTACCTACGCCTCAACATTTCCAATTGACATCAAAAGAAAATCTAGCTGTGCAGCTGAGTACAGTATTAATGCACCAATGCTGCAGTTTTCTGTGCTTGTTCTTTCAGCTGTGATTATCTAGAGCATTAATAGTTCTGGCTTTTATAGCATTTCTGGCCTCCCAAATCCAGCTGGTGTGCATTCCAGTTTGGATCTAGACCTGTGAAGCCTGAAGGAGGGTTGCATGTGGGAGCACTCCTCCAGGACTGGGCTAATGTCTTCTCTAGTATGTACTGTCTTAGTATTTATTTTGAGCTCTATTTTCTGGTGATTTTGAAATGACATTAACTGTTATATTCTCTAAGCAGTGGTAAGAAATCAGAAACATTTAATTTCCAATGATTTGTTCTTTCTGAATACTCAACAGGCAGAATACACTGGAAATGGCAAGAGCAACTGAAAAAACAAACTAAAAAGCCCCCACACCATCAAAATATCAACAGTGACCCATAAGGTTTAGACATTGCCACCTACTAAGTGATTGAAGTGATTCAAACCAAATATGGTGACAGAAGCTGAATTTTAACTTGGCTGTGAATAATGGTGTTTGGTTAAAATAATGCAAATTTAAGAAACCAGATTTAATACATTATTGTTATGGAAAAATACTTATTTATTATTTGTGCACTTATTTTAAGCTACCTTTAAGTTATGAAGCAGGATTTTATCACAACTTCTAAAAAAGTCAAGATGCTAGTATGTAACCAGGTCACAAGAAACACAATAAGATTATTTAGCTAGCTAAATCCAGTGTAATTACAAATACATCTTTGAGGTTCATTTGCAATATAGACTCAATTGAACTTGCTGTTTACTGTTAATGATGAATAGCTTTTCTTCAGACAAACTGATGTATCACAATGTTTTAAATACAGATACTCTTTCCCAGATCAGAGGCTCTCTTGGACACCTGATCATGTCTTCAGAGGTATGTGGCAGCTGAAACAAACCTGAAGGTTTTGCGTAGTTCCAGAAGTCAAATGGAATTGGTGTATAGAATATTTATAGCTAGAAAAAAACTAAAAAAAAAGACTATATACTTTCCCCTACCTCAATTTCTATATTATTTTCAGTATTGTGTTGTGCAAAGTCTTTGCAAAGTTGTGCAAAGCTTTGGTCAAAGTCTTCCAAAACATTTCTTCCAAATAATGGGCACTGTTTCTCTGAAAGTTTTCCTAGTATTTTCCTGCTTTTTCTCAGCTTCTCCTGTCTCTATGAACCACAGAGGTTTTCCAAGTCTCTTGGGTTTTTCTTCCAATCCAGACCTGGTACCTGATTGTCTTTTGTTTTGTTTTGTTTGGTTGGTTTGTTTTTTCAAAATGGTGGAAGGTATCTAGCTCTGTATAAGACGTGACCCACACAAATGCGTTATCTCCTACTGGGAATTATGTGGTAGGACCTTCCCACAAATACCCTAACCAAAATTACACCTTGGTAGATGTCATGCTGACAAAAACTCCGACTGCATATAGCAGGTCTCCCAAACCCTGAAACATCCAATGAAATGATGTAGCACATTAAACAGAACTTCTAGAGTTCATAGGTGTCCCAAGTGGTACCTGCTGGAATGTAGCATTAGGAGTCAGAGAAGAGGAGAGGAGGGAGCAGGAGACTGTCGCTGCAATGAAGTGAGGTCACTCAGGTGTGGTCTATACCAACCTATGGTGGGTTTCTGTGCAAGACCATGTGTATGAAAGGCCAAAACAGAGGATACAAAGGGAAAGAGACTGTGCTAGTACACATATGTGCTCTGCACACTCTGAACTTCACAAAAAAGTACTCCTTCCATCAGTGTACCAGTGCTGTGACTAATGTCAGTGTACATCTTTGGAAAGGTAAACTATATTACATATTAGGCTTCTTAAAAGTGGGACAGGCTCTTTTTCCAAGTTCACATGTTCAGCTCATCAAATGAATCTGATAATAACTAGACAACATTGAAGTGATGACATTGAAAGCATCACCACAAGTTTGAGTTAGCACATCACATAATTTGCTGAATGTAGGCATCCCCGCTTCTCACTTCTATTCCTTCAGGATCTGTGGGAACTCAGCAGGTGAAATTGTAGTTTACACTCTTCTTAGGTTCTCGAGGTTTTCTCTGCAACTATAATTGTGAATTATATTGTCTTATAATTGTGAATTATATTATATTGTGAACACTTCAAAACCAAAATCTGAAATTCAGAGGAGCTGGAAGGAGCTGGTGGTACCTAAGGTCAAAGTAATTTGCCTAAAAAATTACTTTGCATGTCTGCTCTATGCATATGTGAATATACAAATGTATCTGGGTTTACTCCATGATTGTCATTCTTGTGTTTTATGATGATACATGTAGTGCTGTAAAATGGAGAGTCAGGTTTTGGAAACACTGGGATGACACTGTACCTGTACGTACAGGTGAAGAGTAGCTTTGCAAGTTGCTACGTTTATCCTGCATGTGGTAGAGATGATGGGAGACAGCTTTCTGTGCTGAGCAGGAAGGTCTGACTGCTTGAGGCACTGACATTAGAAAGTTTCTCTGTGTGTGCAGGGAACAGCCTGGAGGACACAGGGTATTTTGGGGAGGAAATGAAGCTGCCTGGAGGCTGAAATCTTTGGCAGAGCAACTAGGGAGAGTGGGAACATGCCAGCAGACATGCGAAGTTCTGTAGGGCCCTGAATGTGAAAAGAAAAAACAGGAGTGGTAAAGAGGAAGTCTCTGAATTTACGATTATTGTGATAAGAAAATCTTCCATGGGGGAAACACATGAAACGACTAACAGTCATTTCACTTCAACGTTGTGAAGGGCTCTCCGACAAGAAAAAGTCTTGTTAATGAACAACTTTTTAAGCTGCCACCTGTTAGGCAAAAGTTCTGAATACTATTGCCAATTCATGATTCTCTACAGTGTAGATTTCAATTTGAGAGTACTACTGAGCCTTAACTTGTGCCTAGAAATGGCTGCAAGTCTTTAATCCAGGATGTGTGAATCTTGATTTTTTTTTTTTTTCCTAGCTTTACTACATACTCTTCAAATGCAGTTAATTTCAGTGGGAATGCCTCCTTATATAGTTTGGAAAGATGATTGAGATTCTCAGTAGCTTTAGGTCAGTGCCGAAATCCATGACAATACAATCTCCACTGCAGATATGGGCCAAGGTCATGAGAGGATCCCAAAGTAATGTCTAGAACAACAGTTGATACCTACCCTGCAGACGTAAAGAGAAAAAAAATGCTCTGTTATTTGTGTTCCCTTCAAATTACCAAAGAATAAAATTATGCTGTCCCTTCATGTGGTGCTACTCCCCATCTTCAAATTCTTTTTGCACCTGAACAGAAAACCTTTCCAAGGGACAAGATGAGTTTACAAGAGACTGTTAGATGCCAGTCCTACAAATATCTTTGCACATGGTTAATTTCATGCACAGAGGTGGTCCTGCTGATGACAAGTTAAGCACATGTCTAAGTGTTTAGAAGACTTAGCCTTACTTCTGACATCTAAGTAAACAGATGATCATCTTAAACTCTCCAGGAATTTCTGATCAGAAAGGACATTCAATTAACAGAAAAATAAATCTGTAAAGGTATCTAAATTTAACATTAAAATATATTTTAAATTAAAATGGTATTTGGAGCATTAAACCTTTATTTAGTGAAATCTCTTTTAACTGACTGAAGTTTAAATCTTTACCTCTACTTTAATACCTAAGTGACACTTTATAAATTAACGAAGGTCAAATGCATCTCCATTAAGCAGAGTTTATTCTAATTCTATCCCAGTTAAGCATCAGTCACTCACCTTCATCATAATTAAACTGATTCTTTCATGTATCCCATGATTTTCTGATAAAAATCTATTCTAGCAGTGATGAATTCTGCATTATAATGACACCCACTAGTAATAAATTGCAAGACGGTCTATTACACTTGCCCAGCCTCTTCCATCCAGCAATCTCAAGCCACCTTGTAAACCCCACACAAGCATTCCAAAGCAAGGTGAGCATTATTGGCCCCCTGAAGGGCAACGTTTGCAGACTGCAGTTGTGCGGGTGGGTTAGGGGCTGAACTGTGTGCTTGAGGATCAAGTTCTTCAAATCTAAAGAGCATTGTTAGATTTCATGCTGCTTTGGCAAGGCAGGAATTCAGGAGGGCTCTGAGAAGTAACAGATCATGCCACTTACAGACAGACAGAACAGTGGCTATTTTGTGGTCTCAGGTGTCCATAGGGTACTTTACTCTGAAAATGAGGACCTGGGAAGGGGCACATTACCAACAGTCTTTTCTTCAAAGGCACAACAGGCTGAATAAATAGCTAGGGGATGTTGTTTGAAGCTAACAATTTAGTTGATAAATTTAGTCGGCATCCTCCATTTTCCTGTTTCTAAATTGTCTGTAAAGTAAGTGACTTTTCCAAATCTCTAAGTACTGCAGTAGTGTTTTTTTGGCCTGTGGGCTGTTGGAAAAATGGCTTCTCTGACTGTTCACTGTGTGTTGATTACTGGTTGTGCCACATGGTTGGTCAGCTTAATGGTATAGTATTTCTGTTTTCTGATTGCACACTTCAAGCTTTATAAGCAGGAATAATCTTTTTTGTTCCTTCTGTGTGAGTTATTCATGAGCACATAAAATTGCTAAATGAACATACAGAGGTTTTTTTTGAAAAAGTATTGAAATATTTTTTGAGAGTCTTCCTAATGGTAAGTTTACAAATACTTTTTTTGGTACAGTGCCTTTGCATCCGTGATCTTTGCATCCCAGGGATATTAAAAAATAAAATATTTCACTTCCCAGATTGCTGGTATGAATGGGTTTGCACATACCAGTAATGTAAGATTTTGTTCAGGAGATTCAGATCTGGTTTTGTAGCTGCTATATTTTGCCAGATCTAAACCATCCATTTCCACCAAAGAGGCTCAGTTTAAAATAACTTCAATTTTAGTTTTGCCGTAGACAAACATGGAAAAACAGCTCAGAAGAGACTCTGTAGCTATGTAAGAGAACGTAGGAAGCTCTTTGAACTGCAAATAGACTTCTTTTTATCTTGCTATTGAATGAATTCATATTTACAGAAAAGGTATCTGACACTCTTCAGCAGAAAAGGCAGGTCTTATCAGCCATGAAGTTTCAGAACACTTCCAGAGATATCTTTAATGCAACAAGTAATGATCTATATATTTTTTGATATTAACGTGTAGAGGTTACCAACTAACTTATGCAGTACATGGAATATAGGACCCATAATCTTCTCTTCAAAAATATACAGCTTTCTTTTCCTTTGCCTTGAAAACCCCCTCTATTAAGTCAAAGCCATATCTAATCACATCAGCTCACTTGACATGCCAGGCAAGGGCCCCTCTGGGAATACTGTTGCAGTGTCTAACAGGCAGCATCAGCATATATGCAGTGCCCTAATGGGACAAATGATGGCAGAGTCCAGCCAAGTTTAGAGGTGAATAAGGGAGGTCAAACATCCCATCCATCTGCCTTGCAGCTTAAATCTTCACTGTAAAGCCAATCAGTGATCTGTGAAAACTGTTTTTCACAGTTAAAAATGAAAACTCACTGATTCACATGTTTCTTGAAGTCCTGAAGTCTTGAAGAGTGACTTCTAAACCTAAGATTACACATAAGTAATTGTACATTGCTTTATATCACAGCCTTGAAAGAAAATGTGTGAGAGAAATTCACAGCACATTTTGATATGCTTTTAAATTAGCATGTTGATATTTTCCTGCAAATTTAAAATGAGCCCTTTTTCAAGAGGATCTATGTTATCAAAACTCTATTAACCTCTCTGTGCTAAAATTGCATTAAATGTAGCGAGGACAACTTCACATGAAAATTAAACCCTTATAGACAAGTTCAAGGAACCCCTCGGACAAAAAAGCTGGGCAACTGACTAAAAAGTAAATGGTGATTTTTATAGCCATATTTTAAAATTTTGAATGCTAAATATGGTGAAATGAATGTGTGCAAAGTCACAGCTCCCTTCTCTGGCATTATTTTATGCAGTTCTGAATGTTGAGGACCAATGTGACCTCATTTTTACAAAGGACTTGCAGCATCACCTCCACCTGCCTGACCAGTTGCTTGTGGCCAGTCCCACTAGACAAGGCCATTGTCTGGTGCCTATTTTCTAACAAACATGAGGGAGAAGTGAGGCAAGCTGTTTGCTAGGCTGCCAACCTTTTCCCTCAGGGCTCCAGCACTACTCTGTTTTTGCTGTGGAGAAGTACTGACCCTCGTGGAGGTCTTTCCCCTGCCGTCTTTAGTTTGGCTTTAGATTGTAAGGGCAATGGGTAGAGACTTACTCTCTTTTTCTGCCTTCTTTTGAGTACCTCGTCATGCACAGATCACTACTCTACAATCAAAGTGTCCTTTTCCCATGCCAGACCTCAGTGCTATGTAACTCCAGGCTTTAGCAGCAGCAGTGGTAAAGGTGCAGGTGTCAAGATGTGTTGTGAATTGGCAGAGCAACTTCTTGCGTTTTAATATAAGGTTATAGTTTAGCTTGTTTGAATTTTGTAGGAAAAGTTGTCATGGTGACCTGCACTCAAACAAAACCCCAAATCCTTTTTCCCCTTTCTCCTAGTGCTACTTTGTTGGACCATTTTAGCTGTGAAGAAATTCATGCCACCAACAGTGACACTGCTTATTTCTGCCAGCATTTCCACCAGGGAGCAAGTCAAATTCATCCACCTCCTGCACTTCAGGAGCTTTTGGCCTGGTAGCCATTCAGACTAAAGAAACCAGGTTGCCCTTTGATACATTTGCTTAAACAGTGTTAGTGGTATTTGAAAAATGATTCCTAGTCTGACAAGTGGTGCCATCAGTTGAGTAGGGCATATGGGACTGGGGCAGGGGCTGAGTGGTGCTGGACAGGTGCCTGCACGGCCACCATCTGCCCACTGCACAGGATGGTGATGGGGCTGGTCACCACAGGGGGATCCGCTGCCAGACGCATGTTATTTCCCCTCTGAAAAAGTGACTCACTTTCCTGCAGCTGTCAATGGGCCTCACCACAGATGCTCAGTGGCACGGCACAGTCTCATGGGAACGCCATGTGCCAGCCCCGAAAACAATGCCCGGTCCACATTGTGGGAGAAGGTCCCTTTTCCAGGCAGCATTTGGCAGGGCTTGCCAGTGGGAACAAGGGAGGGTCTGGGGCAGGCACAGGTGTGGCAGGCAGACTGGACCCTGGGAGAAGATGCAGTTTATGTGAGAAGGTGTGTGTGTGGGGATGCACACCTGCCAAGGGAAGGGTGGGATGCAGTGAGCATCCCTGGATGTGGGGAGCAGCTCTGTGCCCATGCAGGCACAGCACTGTGGGGACCTGCCAGCTCCTTTGGCGAGGTGGATACAGGCTCATTCCTTATGTAGAGGGACTCAAGCACTTCGCTTTCCTTTGATGACTTGATTAGACCTGTGAAATATAAAAGGAAACGAAAATATAGATGAACAGATTAAAGAAAAAAAAGAAAAGGGGGATTTATAACAGGTAAAAATTCCTATTAATTGAGAGTGTTTAAAAATCCCTGTTAAACAGCTGGTGTTTTGATGCAGGCCTCGGGAACAGAGCACATGTAGAGCAGAGCTGTGCCTCCACTTATCTCTTGCAGTAAATAATGGAGGCTAAAATGAAAAATCCCTTCTCGGTGTTCTTCAAAACTGTGCTATCCTTGGAGAAATTATTCAGAAGCATCAACTAATGAGTGTTGTCAAGTGCTGAGCTGCTCTTCCTTGATCTCACAGTGAATCATTCATTTTGCTGTCAGGTTCAGAAAGGCCTCAGTTCAAAAAGGCCTCACAAATCTTATATTGCCTCAACTGAAGGCCATGTTCTGCCACTTCTCAGCATTGCTGGTGCCAGCTGCATCATGGCTAAAGCTGTTTGCGAAAGATTTCTCTTTAGTATTTACAGGATAATCAGATGAGAAAAACTCCTATAGCCACTAGTAAATCTTCATATGCTCTTGTTTGGAGTAATGTTTTCTGGGTGGTCTGTTTTAGTTCAAATAATGAATGCTAAAGGGCTGTGAAAAGTCCCAACATAAGAAGTTTTTATGCTAGCTGTTCTTTTCTGCACTGCCATCTTCTTTTTGCATGGCTGGACTAAATTGTTCCTCTTATGGCCAGGCAAGAAGAATTTCTTATCCAGTGTGACACTATATGCCAAATCTGAAAACGGGCAGCTGAGAATTGGCTAATTTTTGTAACTTTTCTTAAAGAAAACAATGAGTGGCAGCCAAAGCTGCACTTCTTTTACATTAAATAAAGAAAAAAACAAATGAACAAAATCCTAAGATGCATTTAAATAAAAAAAAAATAATAAAAAAAAGCTGTTTAAGTACTTCTTGAGGTAGGAACTCAGCAAAGTCCTGTCTCTAATGGCAGAGCTCCAGGAAGGAGGAGCAGACGTGCAACCTTTGAGCAAGAAAAGCAAGTTAGGAACAGTGTTCCCCAGCCACCTGTCAGAAATGTCCAAATGTGACCAGATCCTGTTCCAGGGGCAATCTGCTTTTTCACAGTACCCTGGACATAGGATATCCTTATTCATCATGCTGTTATGAAAAGTCACACTGTAGCCTCACAAGGTGAGTAGCAAAAATTAAATAGTAGAGAAGTGCTTATCACACAGAATTACTCACTTGGGCACCCCAGAAATAACCTCTGGAAGAATTTTAGGAGCATATAATAATCAATAACAATCCTATCCCAATTAGTAAAATTCATTACTACAGACTCCATGGTCAGAAAAAATGTAATCTCTCCATGTTACACATCTGTGGGTGAAAAAGGAGGCACACAATTTAGTATAAGCATCAAGAAAAGCACAGGTATGTAGGTATAAAAGCCAAAGATCTAATGTGCAAAAATGAATTTTAGCTAGCACATGGGAAAATGGTCAGCAATAAAAGTGTTTAGAAATTGTCTAGAAGACAAAGAACAGTACCGATCCTATGTAACAGGAAAGGAGAGAAAGACAGACATTGTGTAAAGAAGTCTAAAATATTTAATGTTTTATTCTGCTTAATTTGAGTGAGGAAATGGGAGCTCAGGAAAAGTATAGGAAGAGAACACGTTAAAGAGAAGATAGATGTATTCACACTGGAAAGGCCTGATAAACAATCCTGTATAATCTCTGAACCATTGGTGAGTGTCTGCAGTAACATGGTTCTGAAAAAATCAGGAAGTCATAGATCAATTCCTTATGGCAGTTCCTGAAAAAAATCTTAATTTATTTATTAAATAGACAATAACTAAGTTGCAGAAGGATCCTTAAGAGTTAAAATGTCTAACATAAGTATGCCAAGAACATGCTGTGTCTAATCAATTTCAATTCCTTCTCTAAGAGCATTTGATTTAGTGAATAAGAGGAAAGCAGTATATAGGATGCCTCTCTACTTTAGCCAGACTTATCCCACACAGGTCTCCTGCAAAGCTGAGGAAATAAGTCTGGAACTGTCAGCCTAAACTGGTTGAGCAGCTGTTTGAAATGCTTCTTTCAAAAACTTCAGAGGCTTTTGAAGGCATCAGCGATTTGCTGGTAAGGTGTGGTTGCAAGTGTAGACTTAGAGGAGTGGGAGGTGGAGCATATTTTTGCTATCTTCTTGGCTTGCAGTGTAAAGAAGGAACTGATACATTTACTGAAGACATTGCAGGCATTTTGAAGGACATGAGTATATTTTAAAGTGACCTTAATAACTTAGATAGGTGATACAAAATTAATGAGATGATCAATACAGTTAAGACCTGAATGTTGCAGTTGTTGCTCAGAATGTGAAATATAAAAAGCCATGGGGCAGCAATACAGCAGAAAAGGAAAACGGGTGTTGTGTGGATTGAGTCAGCAATATGAAGGTGATGCGGAAAAGCAAATCTTATTGTGGGAAGCACTATCAGGCTGCTGTGAAGAAGATGCAAGAGGCAGCTATTCCATTCAACGATACTTGGTGGATACTTGGGATCTGTCCCAGTATCCACAGCACAGTACACTGGAGCAACTATGTTGTGAGAATCACTTGGACAAGTTGAAGAAAATCTGGAAGAGATCAAGAAAAATGAGAAGAAGGTATGACCTGTAAGGCTGAAGAGGATTTGGCATCAGTCTTTTAACATTGCTATACATAGTTCTTTCTGGGCGTTTGGTGTATTTTTTTTGTTTTAGTGGTTATGCTACAGAAGCACTGGCAGAAGTTATCAAGGATAACATGGAACCATGGTCAATGCAAGGTTTTAAAAACAAGTCAAAGAAATACCTGCCAAGAATATCTTATATGTGTTAGATACAGGAGTTTGGATTGTGCGGTTCCCCAAGGTCCATTCTAGGCGTACTTTTCTGTCATTTTTGAGCACCCAGCATCGAGTAGAACCCTCATCTGTGAAAATGAATATTTTCTTGAAGAGGAAAAAATGAGGTAATTTGGTAACAAAACCAAAACAAACAACAACAGATAACCCCCAAAACAGCAAGAAACAGTGTTTTCCAAAATTCATGACAAAGATACTGCTGTCTGTTTAGCCCATCACATGGTTATGTCTACTCAGTGTAATCTATAATAAACACAGACCTTATGGAGGGAACAGAAAATGGAAGATGTGGGGATATCACATGACTACAAACAGTATGGATTCCTCTGACATGTTTTCTTTCCACAGAAATCTTCTGGCGCTTATATCAGTGCCTAAGCTCAAGTGAAAACTGTTTCAGTCTTTATTTCATGGATTTTGAATTGAACAGGCCATACTCTGGTTTAAAATAGTGCATATTCATATTTCCCTTTTCCAGGCACCAGTTTTCACTGCATTTAAGGCAAAAACATGTGACACTAGTAAAAAGGATTGGGGACATTCAGACTTCATTGGTCTCATGTTTTTACTGTGCCTGAGCATCCATAGAAAGAAGAGCCATACTGTCAAGGGTTTTGATTGCGGGTGACAATAAAATCGTGGCAGACGTATTGTTAACCCCCTTTTTCCCCCTTTCCCCCTTCGGTTCCTCCCTCCTCCCCCTTCCCACTAAGGACAGGCAATTGGGAGGGAAAAATGACAGAGAGAATAGAGTTGGAAAAATTAAAGATGTTTTACTAATGCTACTAATAAGAATAGAGAAAATAATACAAAATATACAAAACCAATCTTGAAAGTCCCAGCAACTGCAGAGCCGGCACCTAAAGTCCTGGATTGGACTCTGACGCCAATCGGAGCTGGATTCAGCCTGTCACGAGGCCTCAGTTCGCAGGGATGACTAGCAAGGTCCTCTCCTAATGTCGGCCATAAGGAAAAAGGGACGAGATCCTCGTGATCTCCCACTTTTATATGAAGTACTCATGTGAATGGGATGTTATACTCAGTTGGTCAGTTTCTTGGTCACCTGTTCTCTCGTTGCACCTCTCGCAAGAGGTGCATCAATTCCTTATCAATAACTTCGCATTCCATTGCTATGTTTACCAAAACACGTATCTGCTTCTCCAGGAAAATGCAGCTAATATGAAGGCTTTAGCTGACAGGCAAATTCACTAAAAGAGAAACTTGTTTTTAACAAAACCAGGACACATACACGAACTGATGACCAAAAGTAAACCTTTCTGCCCACTTCTCCACATTGCAGCATTTTCCATTCACAGCTTCATTGCCTTTCTGCTTTGCTGTCTGGCAATGATGTCAACTGGTGTTTAGTAAAACAAGATGAAACTATGACATAGTGTCTATACTTTAATCAGAAAGAAATGTGAAACATTAATGATTTGGAGTTTCTAAACAAAATCTCAGAAACACCAGTGGTGTTTAGGTTCATTTCAGATGTTCTGAACCTGTGAGATTTGGAAGCGTTTAATTTTTTTTTTTTTTTTCCTTCAAGTGATTTGTAATGAGAACTGTGAAATTTCAAGAGCACCTAATTTGCTCTCTGATTTTTATTGGAAGTTTTACCATATTTTGAATTGATTTATTGAAGTTTTTCTCTGGATATTATACAGAAACTCCATGGCTGAAAAAAATGAGTGAATTTGTGGAAGCTTTCAAAAATCAGTAGCTGCATGTCACAGGATTTAACACAATGCCCTAGCTAACATGCAGCACTAGCCAGAAACTGTCTTCTAGAAATTCAAATGTCCAATAAAACCATCAGCGTACACTTAAACTAGTATCCCATCTCTTGCCCATGGTAAAAGACTGCAGTGAGCAGATTTCTCAGCTGGATAGCATGTTTTCATTACTCGTGCCTTATTCAAGACCTTAAAAATAAATTAGAGCTATAAAAAAAAACTGCTTAAGGGAATTTCAAGCTTAACTTGTAAACTTTTGACCATTCAATCTTCATTCTCTGTTATCAGCATGAAGATAAACATTGGTCCTGAGTGGATATAAACACAATCCTCCTGTTGCAAACTACTCTGAGGAAAACAGAAGAACAAAACTGAAAATCTGAACAGAAGTGTTGCCTCCAGACTCAATTAATATTACACTATTCTTAGGCCATGTCTTTCTGGACATTACAAGAAAAAGCTGTGTTCAGGAGTGGAAGACCATATTACGTATCTGTCCCATGGAGTAGCATACATTTTGGTTGAAAGAGACCCTCAGGATCATTGAGTCCAAATGTTAACACTGGCACTAAACCATGTCCCTAAAAACTTCATATATGCGTCTTTTAAAAACCTCCAGGGATGGTGACTGCACCACTTCTTTGGGCAGCCTGTTCCAATGTCTGACAACCTTTCTGTGAAGAATTTTTTCCTAATATCCAATCTAAACCTCCCCTCATGCAACTCAAGGTCATTTCTTCTTGTCTTATCACTTGCTGCTTTGGAGAAGAGACCAACACTCTCCATGCTACAACCTCCTTTCAGCCAGTTATAGACAGCAATAAGGTCTCCCCTCAGCCTCCTTTTCTCCAGGCTGAACAACCCCAGTTCCCTCAGCCGCTTCTCGTAAGAGTTGTGCTCCAGGCCACTCATCAGCTTTGTTGCCCTTCTCTGAACTCTCTCTAGTACCTCAGTGTCCTTCTTATGATGACGGGCCCAAAACTGAACACAGGATTCAAGGTGCGGCCTCACCAGTGCTGAGTACAGGGGGACGATCACTGCCCTGGTCCTGCTGGCCACACTATTCCTGATACAAGCCAGGATGCTGTTGGCCTTTTTGGCCACCTGGGCACACTGCTGGCTCATGTTCATCCAACTGTCAATCAACACCCCCAGGTTCTTTCCACCAGGCAGCTTTCCAGCCACTCTTCCCTGAGTCTGTAGCGCTGCCTGGGTTGTTGTGTCCCAAGTGCAGGACCTAGCACTTGGCCTTGTTAAACCTCATACAGTTGGGCTCAGCCCAATGATCCAACCAGTCGAGATCCCTCTGTGTGGCCATCCTACCCTTCAGCAGATCAACACTCCCACCCAACTTGGTGTCATCTGCAAACTTACTAAGGGTGCACTCAGTTACCTCATCCAGACCATTGATAAAAAGATAAAACAGAACTGGCCCCAATACTGAGCCCTAGGGAACACCATTCGTGACCAGCCACCAACTGGATTTGGCTCCGTTCATCACAATTCTTTGTGCCCGGCCCTCCAGCCAGTTCTTTAACCCATCCAGGCCATGAGCTGCCAGCTTCTCCAGGAGAATGCTGTAGGATACAATGTCAAAGGCCTTACTAAAGTCCAAGTACACCACATCCACAATTCAAGATCAGTACACAATCTGTTGTGAGAATTAGATACTAAATTTGCAGAACTGTTATATATTAAAAAAAAAAAAAAAAGCTCAAAGGTCACTTTATATTTTTTCTACTTCTTTTTCTTTGTTTTGTTTTGTGCCAAGAAAGACATTGAGGTGCTGGAGAGAGTTCAGAGAAGGGCAACAAGGCTGATGAAGGGTCTGTAGAACAAGTCTTACGAGGAGCAGCTGAGGGAACTGGAGCTGTTTAGCCTGGAGAAAAGGAGGCTGAGGGGAGACCTTATAGCTCTCTACAACTACCTCAAAGAAGGTTTGTAGCGAGGTGGGTGTTGGTCTCTCCTGCAAGGTAACAAGGATGAGATGAAATGTCCTCAAGTTGCTCTAGGGGAGGTTTAGACTGGATATTAGGAAGAACTTCTTCATGGAAAGGGCTGTGAGGCATTGGAACAGGCTGCCCAGGGAAGCTGTTGATTCACCATCCGTGAGGATGTTTAAAAGATGTGTAGATGTGGCACTCAGGGACATGGTTTGGAGGTGAACTTGGCAACACTGGGTAAACAGTTGGACTCAGTGATCTGAAAGGTCCTTTCCAAATAAAAGTAATCTATGATTCTGTGATTCCATGATTCTGTGAAATCTCGAGAGTAGATTTTGGGAGAACAAGTGTGGGAGATTGCAGTGTACTAAACAGTCCTTTTAGGTTTCTTGCAAACATTCCCTAGTAATAGCTGACATATATTTTGAATAACGTTGATTCAGATAAGTATCCCTATTGGAGTCTACTGGAGTGCTTTTGATTGGGAAGGTGGGAGTTGAAAAATATCAGGCCATCAAGAACAGCAAAGTTAACCTTAACTCTTTGTATAATAAAAACCAAATGTAAAAACTTCCTTGATGACCCCTGGGCATGAATAGTTGCATTTATATGTATATACATATGTATCCCCGCATACATATACATATGTATTTACACTGAGGTCTATATATAAGTCTAGTTTATCTTTTATATGCAGTGATAGTAAGGAATGCTGAAATCAGTGTTTATCCTGATGTCCAGCTCTCTGAATTGTTTTCTGCTATTTATATTGTGTGCCTAGAAACAAATTTCTTCCAAATATATGTCACAGAATGGTTGAGGTACCTATGGAGTTCATCTGGTCCAACTTCCCAGCTCAAGCAAGGCCACCTAGAGCCAGTTTCCAGGACTATGTTGAGGTGTCTTTTGAATATCTCCAAGGAGGGAAACTCCACAAGATATACATGAAGGTACAGCAACAAATCTAACAGCACTAGGAGCATGACTCCTGCTTCATGTCTTAGAAGCCATCTAAGCAATACATACACAATACCCACTGAAAATCATGGATTCATTAAGTTTTCCCTTAGTTTTCTTTTTGTCATGTTTTTTGTTTGTTTGTTTAGGTGTTTTGTTTTTGTTTTTTTCCTGGAGCATGCTTTGTTTGCACATAATTTTGTTGTATAGTTACTTCTATCAATTCCTGTGTCAGTTTCGTATGCTATATATATTATTTTCTTCCCTCATGATTTTCAGCTGAAAAACCCTAGACACTTTGGCTTCTCCTGGAAACTCATTGCTTTCACTTACTCATGAGGAACAGAGAGTAAGCTTAACTAAGACCAACATTTATTTTTATATTCAGCTTTCCAACTCTCCATTGACTTAACTGGTACCTTGGTTGTTGTAATAGATTAGCAAACTTAAGTAGTGTTGACTTTACTAGATCTTCAAACCTTAGTACCTTAATAGACCTTTTATTATAAAAATATTATTTCTCTTCCTGGAAGGGTATCTAGAAGGAAAGATGCCAGGGAGGGACACTGGAGGGAAGAATGGAAGAAAAAAAGGAAGATAGAAGGGGTTCAAGCTGTTTCATTGAAAAGCTTCACCTCTGCAGCTTCTGGTTCCTCTTCTGAGCAGTAGCAAGAGAATGACAAAACGGAAGGAAATAAAAAGTGATAATATAGGCAATTGCCATGTAATTGCATTCCAGAAATGCTCAGAGGCAAATAGGAAATGGGTTACATCCAGATCAAATGTAAGTGTATGAGATAGGGAATGTTTCCAGAAGGCAACACTGGCTTGAGAATCTAATGTAAGTGAAGTATTTTTCAATCTCCTGCACGGAGGTAAACTCACGTACTTCAGCTGAAGGTGATGAGGATCTGGCCTACATTCCCTATTATTCTTTAGGATTTATAGCACATACTAATAAAACAAATGATCTGTTATAGCACATATACAGGTATGTCATGCATTGAGCATGTGTGACAGAAAAAAGAATTTGGTTCATTCTTGCCTTTGTATCTGAGATCAATGTCAAACAATTACCCATTCTCCACAATGTAATTTGTGTTTCATAAAGATCTAGGTATGTTTTTTACTTGCATTTTTGTGACTAGTATGCTAAATGTAATAGCCTCAATAACTGGTATTTATTTATGTATTTGGATTTAACTAGAGAAATGCTATATGCCCGTAACATGAAGAAAACAATTAATTTGTTGAGCAGAGAACCAAGGCAAGCTGATTTCCTGTGGTTTTCTGTGAGAGAGACAGCAGCCATCCTACTGGATGTGGAACGGTTGTTGTATTTCTGGGCTGAGCTGCACAACATGGTGGCACTCTGACTCCCATGTCCTGGTGACATGCAGTATGGATCAGTCATGTGCTCCACAGATTTTCCCAGAAAGGGAGCCAGAATGTGAGGGTTGGGTGAGGGGCTCTCTCTAGCAAGTCCCACAACTGGACGGGCAAGCAGCAGGACCCCAGCTTACACCAGTGCTGTGCAGCAAAAGATCTGGGTGTATATGTAGTTATCTGTTTGAAGACCTTGATGTTTATTAAGGTATGTGTTTTTACTACTACCTTTTCTCCTGTAAAGGCAATCAGAAGGTCTTTCTCCTTTAACTGGAACCTTTATTTTTGTGGAGTAGGTAAGGATTTAATAGCCATGAATTATCTCTCAAATTTGACTGAAATTGGCCACCTGTGTAATATTGCTTTAGGCAACTATGTTGGAGGGATAGAAAACCAAGCTTGCCAGACGGGGCTTGCATTTGGAAATTTCTGGTCAAAGTCGGGACCTTAAACTTCACTTAGAACTGAATATGTAGCTGATCCACTCAGCTGCTTGAGATGCTGGTTTCTGTGTAATTTGAGTAATCACTGAAAACCTTGAAGACGGGGATTAGATGTATTTGAAGAATGGCTGACACTGACCACATTTAGTCTGTTAAAGATGTATATAATAATTTACAGTATGATCAGGAGATTAAATACATAAATGTGCTTTTGGATAATCTTTCAGATAACACCTGGTTTTCAGAAGAAGAGGAACATCACATTCTAGGCATAGTCTAGTCTGTACATCCTTCTCTGTAGAAGTGCAGAGACAGACTCAGAAAGTCAGTGTGTCATGCACCTTCTTTGAAAAAAAATGTATTTGAGGAGAAATATCTTGAATGTGACAAACTACATCTGAAGCACATCGCTGAATCAATCAGCTAACAAGATGGAGTTCTGTACCTGTTGGTCAGATACTGTTGGAGATGGTTATCTAGCTCACACCACACGAACAGGGATTGTGCGTTACAGTGTGATGATGTTTAAAGAGGAATATCCTGCAAAGCAGGTCAACATCCAGGTGCTGTGCATTTACCAAAATTTATTATCCACATTCCATTAAATGACATCTGCGAAGTAACATAGCGCCTGGCTTTTAGAGTTTAAGTGAACATACAGCTGCATTAACCTCTTTAAAAAGAAATTAATAATAATGATGTTCTGTCCTGACAGTTTACTGCTAGATTGAACACAAAAGTGCAACAAGAGTTATTTTGTTAAAAAATGATCATATTTTATAACTGAAGTAGGAATTCCAATAAAAACTGGGAAAAAAAAGTGCACAAAAATAATGGGAGGCAAAAGTGAAGAAGATAGAAGATACTTCCGTGAAACAGAATGAGACCTCTGAGGACAGGAACAGGAATAAAATGGAAATTAACATCCTGGGAAAAAAAACAAGCTGCACTACTTTTAGTAAAGGAATTCCTGCCATCCCAGGATATAAAAAACATGGCTTAAGAGAGACTCTCTGATAGTCTCTGCGCAAGAACTATTTTCATTGGGAACTTTCTTTTTGGCAACAGTAGTCCCTTGAAAGTACAAGGATTTGCCTTGGGAGTCCACAGGCTTCTCTGCCTGACAGATTGACAGCTCCAAAGAGGAGGGTGGGATAGTGTTTATAATGGGACATAGTGGAATGCAGCTCTATCCAAAAATGCTGCGGATTTACATACATTTAATATCCACATTCCATTAAGTGACATCTAAAACCCAGGGAGAGACTTTACTTAAAAAGAAAAGAGACACTGGATGATTCAGAGGCTTAGTAATGGAATACAGAGCCATTCACCTCTAGGTCAACCGTCTGAGTTCAGCTCAAGTTATTATTGACCAAACATTTATACTAACTGCAGGCTGTGTGGAATATCAATAGCTTTATGGCTCTGCTAGATATATTATTTGTCCATGTCTGAGGTGTCCATATGGCAAAAATCACCTCAGACTCCCTTTCTAGTCAAGGAAAAACAGGTACTTTTAAGGCATAAATCATCTGGAAGATGTCTTCTTTAGAATGAGATTAATTGCACCCTAGAAGTATCTATTGCTCTCTGTTGACTACAAAGGGAGTACAGGGTGACTTGCTCCTATGTAGATGTTTATACTGCAGGAGTCTAAATTTGGATAAGATGAATACCATACTTAGTGACTTCTCTACAGTCACCCAGAGAGCTGTGGTAGGTCAGCAACTGAGCATGGATATCGTGGATTAATCCCCAGAGAAACACAAACTCATATCTGCCTTTGGTCACCTGAATCTTACTATGTCTCAGAGTCCTCTGGGAAACAAGCAGCAACCTTGCTTACTCCTTATGGGTAAGATGAATAAATCTAGGGGCAGGCACATCATACTACTAACAATCTCTTTTTTCTTAATACCTGTCAGCAAAGTTTGTTAGTGGTAGTGTGTGTGGTCTTCAGAAAGGCTGTGTGCTGGGACATGTGTCCCTGATTTTCCATTGTGTCTTTGCTTAAGAACCTATGAATCTGCTCTACCAGACTTTTCTGCCTGGAAAATGTCAAAATCCATTAAGTTGGCACTTCCAGTTTTAATCTGTGACTAGGTAAATTACTTCCTCTTGCTGTTTTTTACAAGCCTTTGTTGAGTGACTGAAATAAGAGCAGATTGTATAAGCCTCTGCCAAAACATTTAATAATATTATTATTATACTAACTAATAACAATAGCATCATTCTCGAGGAAGTGCATGCAGTGGCAGGTTAAGACAGCGTGCAGAACATGACATACGTGAGTCAGCCATCTTCCTCTGCTCTTGAAACATTGGCTCCATTGTAAGTGATAAAATCAGAGGAAAATCTTCTTCAGGTAATCTGTATGTTTATTTGTTTTAAACTCTTTGATACTATATTGGTTGCTATATGATCCATATTAGGTTGTGAGATGTTAAATACAGCCTGTCTCTGAAAGTCCTGGTTAATGTTTGGCAAATGCTTTATTCAGCAATACCAGTGGTGTCTTGCCTCTTACGGAGCGAAGAGTTCATCCACTTCTCCTTGCATCAGCTGGTATGTGCAGATGACTGGACAAACTCTGCTTTTGGCACATGCTCTATCATAAAGCATTTTTTTATTAAGATGGCTACAGAAGGCTGCCCAGATGTGTCTGTGTGCTGGATGGAAAAAACTTCTAGGTGTAAACGAAAACACCCCTCCAGTCTCAAGCTATTTTGGCCCTCCCATGAATCATTTAAGCCTTTTGTTGTGCGTTGGAGCATATGCAGCTTCTCAAATAGCCTTGACAATTATGGTAGATCTTTGTATTCCAGAATGGAGCTTGCGTTTATGTTAACAGCATTGCTTGTTTGCTGTAAGAACTTTCTGTTCTATCACATCCATCTTTCATCTCTGCCTTAAAGCATGTAAGTTGAAACAGCGGAAGCAAGTACCCATTCACCCAGTTAAACTGATATTATTTACTAATTTACTACTTGTCTCTTCCCCTGTCCCAGGACAATCAAATAGTGCTTTTATTCCTACACTCAGCCAGGACAACACTGTTAGAGCTGTAGCGACAGTACATAGCAGTCTTCGTTCTGAACAAAATCTTAGGGCATTATGGTTGTATCATGCTTACAGTAATAAGTTCATGTGAATCACACAATAAAAACCGGAGAACCGAAGTCAGAGGAAGATGCATAAGAAAATCAAGAATTTGGCATTGGCCATGGGTACAAAGGGCAAACCCTTCTTCTCTCTTGGCTGCTTTGCTTGAGCAGCCTCTGGCTTTGTCCCTCACCCAGAGCCCATGTCTTGCAGCTGCAGGAAGAGATGCCCAGCAAAATGGAGAATTCTCACATTGCACTAATTGCTTCATATGAATGCTTTACAGTGCACAATGGTAAGTCTACAATAGCATTCTAGTTCAGATCAGAAGTGAATTCACCCTTCTGACTGTCCTCATTTACTGTTCTGATTGTTTCCTTTCACTGTGTTTTGCTTGACATTGCTGAGCAGCCCTGATTTGTTTTGGATTAAACTAAACCAAACCAGAACCTGGGTTGCAAAGGTTCTTCAGCTGCAGT
Source organism: Streptopelia decaocto (assembly GCF_964273445.1). Lineage (NCBI taxonomy): Eukaryota > Metazoa > Chordata > Aves > Columbiformes > Columbidae > Streptopelia > Streptopelia decaocto. The sequence continues at coordinate 192,188,727 of NC_138663.1, read as the reverse complement.
TAAGTGTTTACTTCAAAAAATCAGACCAGAAGTGATCTGAAGTAAAGGCCCTATTATATGGCTGCTGTGTCCTCAATAACTGTTTTGCTCAACAGATCCTCTCCAACTGTGTCCTCATGACTTGCTAATACAGACATCTCCTGAATGTCCTTCTGTGCTTTTGAGACAGAGGAAGGTTCCTATGCAGCTAGTGTGTTCTAGGAGCTCGCTGTTGGAGGCTGGCACAGGGCAACCATGGCCTCACAGTGTACTCAGCACTGCATGACCGCACTCGGGCCACCATGGCACTGAAGCTGAAGATATTGTCAAAATCTGGAGTAATTCTTGCCACTATTTCTGTATTACCTGGGTGCCAGTTTGCTGTAGATAATGCTAGTGTTCTTTATGCTCTGCCGCAGTAGCAGATTTTGCTTTGAGCTAAATAAGCAAAGGCCATAGCATATTCAGTCTTAACACTGCACTACAGTAATTCTGTGGTACGAGGTCTGTCTATTGTACATATACTGCTATATGTCTACTACATTATACTTTAAATCAAGTAATGCCACACTATCTTATCTTAGGCTTTCCACAGTGGGATACATTTCACTTAGGTTTAGCTATGTAAAAATGCCATTTCTAGTCAAAGCTGCTGTAGGTGCTCTTGGAAGCATGAAGCATCTTGGGATGATAGTTCCAGGATATGAATCTAAGGACAGTGTTTATGGTACATGGGATCAGTTATCCTTTGGATATTGGGTTAATATAGAAAACTGGTCTAGGTAAAAACCTTCATTTTCAGATGGTTAATGTAGTTTACATGACTCCATATATAACCTCTAATGAAGCAAAACTTCCAGTGAACTGAAGAAGAACAGAAAGCTCTCAAATCAGTCTCTTGAGGAGAGCAACAGTAAATATGATAGGCAAAATAGATTCAAAACAAATACATGCAATGAGTCAAGACAACCACTTTCCTTTTCCAAAAAAAAAAATAATGGTGAGGTCATGAAGCTATATTTGATGATGGCTTTAGTAAAGCATCTGTCAGACTTTCTCATTGGAAAAAAAGTGTGCTGCACTGAAAACTCTATGAAAAGATCTTAGCCAAAGCTAATGATAAACTGCCATGCTTGATATTGGAAAGGATTCTGTGGAATCTGGAAGAGGAATATAAAGAATATACAGAATATAAAATGAGACTTAAGTCAGGCTCTGAGTATACTTCACTTAACACATACAGCTGTATTCTGACACCTACATTTCTTTATTTCCTGGTGTCTTTTCTGCCTCCCACTGCTCCACCTTCCCCAGTACCTGCTTATTTTAATCATTACAGAGCTGTCATGTCACCTAGGTAGACACTATGTCCCTTTACCAGGCCTTCTGTCCTGCTGCATCCAGTACAAGTAGATTTTTATCAAGAAGTGATGTACAGATTGGAAGGCTTTTCTAAAGGAATTAAATGATCAGGAGGATAAAGGAGATGAGTTCTGAGACAGAATGGGAATCTTATTCTGGGGGCTGTTTTCAAACAAGACTGAAATCCACTGTAGTCAATGCTACACTGAGATGAAAACAGATATTTGTAAATGCTTTCCTTTTGTGAAGTCTTGAAAAAAATCAAAGTAAGAAAAACAAACTGACTTTCAGTGTCTGTACTTCAGTTTACACACCTCTTTTCTTTTTTTCTAGTGTTGGTTTTTTGTTTGCTTGTTTTTTGTCATTTTTTGTTTTGTTTTGTTGTTATTTTGTTTTTTGCTTTTTAATGGCTACCTTATTGATTTCCATTAGCTTTACTACCATGGCAAGTCTGAGCCTTCTGGTCCAAGTGACCTATATCCATTTACCATCAATACTGTTCCAACTCCAGGCTTCCTGACATTGTTTTAATATGAATTCCAGACATTAGCACGGCACTGTAACATTGATCTGACTGATGCTTAGTAACACACAAAGTGAACATACACAGATGTTGACTAATCTTTTCTTGAAACCCCTCAGATATTTTTCTTGTCAAGATTAAGTATTGAAATGTAGAGTGTATTTTTCAGAAGAGTGGGTGCATTTAGTAAATTCCCCATTTATTTTAAAAACAATATTTAAACCCTGTTTGGGAAAGTAGTTAAGGACATGCTTAAGCTATGTTGACTGAAATTTAAAGCCATACCATCACGTCTGGTAGAGCTCTTTCTTGCTAAATACCAACCAAACTGAGACGGTTAATCCCAATACACTGGGTCTCTGTGGTCTCTAACATGTTTGGGTAAGTGCATGGCTATGTTGTTTACTCTCTTGATCTCTTGTTACTCTTTGTGAACTCAAGCTCCCTGCCAGCTTCTCCCTCCCAGCTATGGGGATATACAAATCAGCTGTTCCAGGTCAATTGGAGAAGTGGCATCTGACCTTTCCCTTCATCTCAGCTCTCACCAATTTAAGCATGAGTCCCTCCAAGATTTTAGTCATGTGGGATGAATTAGTCCTATCTTACTGTTGACATACTCACATCTCCTTGCCTTCTATCCAAAGTCTTCTTTGTGGCAATGTGAATTTCATGTTTTGGTTTGTGTTGTTGGTGGGGTTTTTTTTTGTTGTTGTTGTTGTTATTGTTGTTTGTTTGTTTGTTTTGGTGTGTGTGTTGCCATTTAGCACTGGGCTGGTGGCTAAACAGCAAAACACTCACTCACCTTTCCTTCTCTGGAGGGAAGGAAGGGAAAGAGGAGGAAAGACTCATGGGTTGAAATAGAAAAAGATTTAATAAAATAATCATAAAAGAAAAATGATACAAAGAAAATACTTAGCCACTAGAATGTGTGCTCCCAGGAATGAACGCCTGAAGGTGGATACTGAGAGCACAGTGAGTTCAGTAAAGGTACTGAGAGCAACAGCTGGGCACAGGGAAGTTTCTGGAACCAGGCCTCAATGTGGCAGTTGCACATCCCCCTGAGATCCAGAGTCTTCAATAGGGCAGTTGATGGCTCTTTAGCCCCTTTTATACCCCACTGTGCCTCTCCCCATGTACACACCTAGGGGGCTACCGAGGTGCTGACAGTCATATCCTCCCCTAGCTAGGGGCAGGGTGGCTTCACTTCAACCCAGCTATGGGGGCAGGAGGGGTGAGACCCTCAGTCAATTTACAGGGTCTTCAACAAAGAAGGTGACCAGAGAAGCTGAGAAGCTTCTGGACCAAGTTGTAATGCCCACAGCCAGATCTAACCAGGCTATAAAAAGGGGTGCCCACTGAAGACGACCTTGGAGTGGTCTCCTTGAAGCAACGGGTCTGTGAACTGGACCCCTCCCCTTAGACTAGGATGCTGTCTAAGGAGGCTTCCTGGGATTGAGAGCATCTCATCTCCTCCTGTCGTGAGTGGTTATTTCTCTCTGCTGGATATATTCTTGAATAAGTCCTTGCCTAACTCAGACAAGTGATAATTTCTTCCAGGTACAGCTGAGTGAGAGGCCTCTAGTTTTGTTTCTTGTGAGTGAATGCATGTACGTTGTGGATCCTCACTATTCTTACATTGTCGTACCTCAATAATCTCCTCAACTGATAACCGAACTTGTATTTTATGTTGTCGGAGTGCTAAATAATCATACAAACACTGTTTCTAGTTGGTTTATTTGCTATACTTTTACAGCAAGAATAAAGTCTGGTTTTGGAAATTGTTTTCCATCTAAAAATGACTTTGCGGTGCCTCCATGACACTCAGGAGCAGGAACAGGAGCAGGATCCCCTCAGAGACAATAGCCATCCATGAAAGAGGGCCATTCCCAGCAACTTCCCATTTAAATATGGAATGTGATGTTCACAGTATAGAATACTTCCATTGGCCAACTTAGGCCAGCTGTCCTGGATCCACTCCTCCCTACATTACACACCTGCTCCCTTGCAAAATATGAGAAACTGAGGGATGATCTTGGCTTCCCTGTCAACAAATATCAATATCAGTGAGTTCTTGCATTCTTTCATGCTAAGTCCCAAACACTGGAGAGTTACTGGAAGAAAACATTAACTCTATCCCGAAGTACTATCTTCTTATTCTCAAACTACATTCAAAAACCATGCTAACTATCAACAAGAAAATTAACTAACCTCATGTAAAATTACCTTCATCAGCCAAACCAGCACACTTTGTTCTGTTTTGTTTTGTTTTATTTTTCTTCTCTCTTCCTGTGAATCTCTTGAAAGTATTGCTTCATCAGCATTGTCTTTTTGACTAACAGTAAAGTTGTCAAAGTAATAATTTGTTTTTATCTGACCTGATGAACCAATGTAACAAGCACATTAAGTAAATAGTGGATCTCACATAGCACTGTTAAAAGACACAAAGCCTTCATAAAGGCAGCCAGAATTCATAAGTTGTGTGGACATTGTCTAAGTAATCACTTTTTTTTTTTTTAATAACACCTGAAATCAAGGCTCTTTCAGTGGATCACATCCTCATCTAGAGTATATATTATATTATGATGTTATACAATGCCAATCCAGATGTACCACCTGTGAGTATTTTTCATGTCTACACTACACTGTAACGCTCATGAGACATAAACTTCAAATATATGACATGAATGCATATAAAAGTGCCTGATTGTTAGTTCTTCTTAGGATTGAGCTCCCTTTCACACATCTAATCTTGTATACTTTCTCACAGACAGGTGGAAGACACTGTGGTTACACTGGTGGTATCAGAGCTACAGGAAGACAATGGAGAGGACGGTATTAATAGTGGATAGTTTGAAACTTTGGGCATTGTTGCTTGTTACACTGGGCTGCAATGATCTTGGAAGAAATGTGAGAATGGAAATACCATTCAGACCAAAAAATATTTACTGTCTGAATTTCGACTCCTTCAGAAAATGAAACCTAACTTAACCAGTATTCCTTGCAGTATCAGGAAAATTCTGTAAAAGTTCTTCAAGGGCTGATCCTCCATATGACCAAGCCTTCCTTCCATTTCTCTATTTGAAACATGAATTTCTACCACATTTCCTTAGCATAACATATTCTAGCTAGAGAGTAAAAAAGAGCTAGAACAGTACATAGTCAGAAAAAGAATTTCCTCACTATGAGATTATGTGTGTCTACATATTTTGTCAATAGCTCCACAGACAAAATTCCTATTTGCTTTCAATAAGATAGGGAATTTATTCAACATTTTCACCATATTTATTCAACATTTTCAGCATGCAGCCATCATATTCCTTTTTCATTGTTGGCTGTTTCTGGTTAAGTTACTATACAGAGCTACCTGTGTGGTCTCTCTAAGTGCTACGCTCTATTTTTGCTCATCCTTAGCTGATGAAAAGTCTTTCAACATTTCTGATAATTTGAGGAAATGCTTGTCTTGTTCTTCCTCATACTTTGTGCACTGAAGTGAATAATATCTCATTTATTTTTTTTTCTGTCGAGTTGATTGCACAAGCTCTCCAAGCTGAACTTTTTATCTCCAGTTTCCATCTCTTGTTTATAGTCTCTGATATTGTATTTAATAAAAAGCTACCATAACCCTAAACATTTCATTGTGTAAAACTTCTAGGAGAAGACTACAGAGATGGTCTAAGCTGGTTTTGAACTGCCCTTCCCAGAGGCTTGTGCATTAGGTATACCTAGGTGTACACATAGGCCACACTTTGCGCACTTTCTGCTTGGGACTGCAAAACTGCTCCCCAGGAACTGCTGAGAGAAGGACGTAGTGGCATAAACTTGTGTTAGAGCCTTGGACAGCTTTTGCATCAAGATACAAGAAATACTTGCTGCTTTGACCAAAATGACATGAATGTCTGGCCATTTATTTCTCTGTATTTATTACAGGTGGGAGATTCAATCCAGGATAAATGAGTATTAAAGAGAGATATGGCTTGAAATACAGCATTACTGAGTAGAGAAGGCAGGTCTTGAGTGCTGGATAACCAGTGAAGGAAGCCCTGACAGCAACAGCAAGAAGGAAGGCAGTGATCCAGGAGATATGGAGTGTTTTTGAAGACACAGAGAACAGGCTTTAGGGTAGTCATGGATTAGGATTGTAGCAGAACTGGGAAAATCTGCAGAGAAAAATAGGCATTTTTAAAGAAAACTAGCAGGTCGAAGATGACGCCAAGAAGCAGAGCATGAAGACTATTGAAGCCAGGCTGAGTAGAACAGCTATGCACAGGGGAGGTCACAGATTTTCTTGGCAAACAAAGAAAGAGTAGTAAATATGGCATGTAAGGGTGAGTAACTGAGATCTCCATTGTAATACAAGAACCTGCACAGGTAGCTGATGTCATCAGGGTTAGCATTATGGGTGAGGTTAGACATGAGAAAGTAGAGGGAAGAAAACTGAAAAGAACAAAGGATTAAAAAAACCTCCAGAAGTTTAAAGTGACAAATGGAGGTGGTAAACTTCATTTAATTGACCTTTGCTGGTGAAGGGGAATGCTAAACCACAGCAGCCACAGAGAAGTCAGATAGAAAGGAATTAGCTGAGAGGACCTACTCAGATGCTTTGGGGATTGCTGTTCGGCACTGAAGTGTACAAGGGGCAAAGGAAGTAATGGGGAAACCACCGTAACGAAAAAACAGGTCTGTACTTCTCCCCTGCAGCAAACTGTTACAGCAGCAGCAGGGAAAAGACGTGTAAGAGTGGTACGAAATTGCCCAAACAAGAATTTTTGTATGCTCACAGGATACTTTTTTCACACAGTAACCCCAGGGCAAGTAGAAACTTTGGCAAAAGGGAATGTGTTGTAATTTTGACTTCTCTTAACTCATGCAGAGGAAGATATGATAGCTCTAGAGCTGTAGGATGAAAAACCTTGATTATGCAAGCATTCAGGTTTAGTTGTTCCACCTTAGGATTATTTATCTCATTTCCTCATGAGTGTTTACTCAAAATTCAGCTGTTAATAGGACTGATTTCTCTGAGCAATAAGAAAAGCTAGCAGACTTTTCACACTCAGAACACCTTACATATCTGTAGTTGAAAATTTGCTTTAGGAAAACTTGGACCTATTTGGAGTGAAATTCACATTGTTTCAAACTTCTACTTTCACATTTTAAGTTTCTAAGTCATGACGCATCTATGGTTTATGGTACTGTCCTCTCTTGTGGATCGAGTATATACATGGAACCATGAGTGACCCAGGGGGAGGGAGAATCACCTTGGATCTACTTGACTGAACACATAATTATTTTGCTTCTTAATCCTATTCTATGTAAACTCTAGCACTTACAGTTAGGAAAGGAAGTTCACTACACGTCATCGCTATAATTTGTTTTAAATTTTCTAAGCATTATTATGTCAGATTAATTTGCTTCATGCATGTTCTCAAAACAAAGTCCTTCCTTCCTTCCTTCCTTCCTTCCTTCCTTCCTTCCTTCCTTCCTTCCTTCCTTCCTTCCTTCCTTCCTTCCTTCCTTCCTTCCTTCCTTCCTTCTTTCCTTCCCTCTCCTTCCTTCCCTCTCCTTCCTTCCTTCCCTCCTCTCCTTCCTTCCTTCCCTCTCCTTCCTTCCTTCCCTCTCCTTCCTTCCCTCTCCTTCCTTCCCTCTCCTTCCTTCCTTCCCTCTCCTTCCTTCCCTCTCCTTCCTTCTCTCTCCTTCCTTTTCTCTCCTTCATTCCTTTTTCCTTTCCATACAACTATTTCTGAGGGATCTGAACACTGGGTAGAAAGTATTCCAGATACAAGGTCCTGGTGCTGATTTGAGTCAGTCATGTTCAAAATAATTTTACCGAACTTTCCTTGAACAGCTGAGCAGATTTTTCTGTATTCACGTGGTGGCACATTTCTAAGAAACCATTCCTCTCTGGCTTTTAGCTACTCTCAAGGCAGGGAGGGAAGTAAATTACTGCTAGTCCACTCCAGCAGTAAATGCTTCTGGTTAGTACAGTGGGAAGTTGCAATACTACACGGATTCACTTCAGTCTGGTTGCATGATCCTACACACCAGGACACATTATCTAGGTCCTGCTTATCTGACCATAAAGCTGAGAGAGGCCAGACATGGATGCAGAGGACACTTGTTGTTCTGTGCACCCATGTGCCACAGGTCACCATTTAGCCCTGCACCCCGGCACTGACCATAAACTAGCAACTGAGCAGTGAAAGCTTATTGTAAGAAAGTCCTAAACAGGACTTTTGTCTTTTCTGATTCCAGGTTCAAAAGAAAACTCATCTCATTTCCAAGAGCATAAAAGAGTCAAGTGATGGCTGTGGTGGAGGTTGCAGTTTTTGGAAATTGTAAAAGCTGGGTGCTGTTTTTGGAAAGAAAGGGAGAGAGAGGTTTCCACAATAGCAACATGGCATTTAACTTAATTAGTCAATGAGAGAAAGATATAAAACCTCTCAAAGGAAACATGCAAATAAAGGAAACTTCACTAAATCATTAAGGTTTCACAGATTGAAAAGGAGCAGTGCTCCAAAAGAAATCTTTCCAACTTCTGTATTCAAGACCTTGTCAGAGCTGTTGTCGTTTGCAGCACGTGTATGCATACCAATGGACAGGTCCTGAAAGCAGCAGCAGGACAAGGCTGCAGATCATGTCATTGCTCTTTAAGGCACTCCAAGTCACAGCAACTGGCATGAAATGGACCTAACTGGTCCCTGTGTGCTCCTGCCAGTGATGGCTGGGGTCATTGGGAGTCACAATGGGTCCTCTGGGGCTGCAGATGCACAGATGCTTCCTATGGGCTCTGGGAACATCCCTGAAGAATTCACCTTTGTGGAACAGTCTCTTAGCGTGAACAGTTTGTCAGTGCTGCCAGCTCAGGACTGTGTCTAACAGCACTTTCAAAACTGTAGTTAATAACTGGTGGACAGCCTTCAGCAGCCAAAGAGATACTCTGGAGGGAAACACAGGCAAACACACACACTTAAATTTCTTTAGGATACAAAAATATTACATGGGACAGGTTTAGCATCCTAGAGGCTTATCAGGCAAGAGCTAATTCTTCCACCAAAACAGCTAAATAAAGGCTTCGGTATGTGCAGTGTTATTAACAATTCAGTGAGAGACTGAGACTTTGAAGTCTGTCACCAGTTTTGAATCCCAAGAAGTCTGTTTCTGTCCATGTCACCACCACCCACATGTGTCTGTGTGTCTGTCTGTGGTTTTGCTTTAAATTGTCAGCTTTCCTCAAGGCAATCAATGCATCATCGTCAGGACTCTACAGTGAACAGCACAGAGAGCTATGAATAGCTGTATCTTGGGGAGCTGCACGCTGAGTGTCGCCGAATGGAGCATGGACACCTGCACCCTTGCATTGCAACCAGCCCTATAAATAGAAAGGGATTTTCAACAGAGAAAGCTAAATTACAGAAACAATGCACAAGGCACTTGGGCTGTGTTTCCATCCTCAGTCAGCAGCATTTCAGCATTGCTCCACTGTAAAGAAAAGCCTGAGTGTGCCAGCAGAAATAGTAACTGGTTGTTGGCATCAGAAAATAACATCTAGTATTCTGCATCTTTTTTCCACAGACCTTCGAGAAAGGCAAATCTAGTAATATTCATTTTGCAGACAAGGAACTGAGTGTGAACTATTTCAGTGGTTGCACACAGCATCTTTCAGTCTTTTTTAAGATAACATAAAATTTGTGTGAAAAAAAACGAAACATACTAAGTAGTTCCATACTGATTAAATGTTATTTTAACCCTCTAGAGACTTTAAAAACATTTATGAAAATAACAATACTTTGAGATTTGAATGTGCGGTTACAATAGAGGCTAATTTTTGTCTTGTCACAAGATCACTTAGTTTTACTCATCATATTCCTATACTTCTGATTTACTAGAGCCATGAAACACTATCTGCATTGGAAATCTTATCCTACTGAACATGGTAAAGTTAGCAAAGCCACAATATCATCTAGAAGGGTGGAAAAAGCCGCTCTTCATACTGATTGTTGGGTTCTTCTGACTGAAAGCATAGAATTTGAAAGTGTGAAAACCAAATACACTTCCAGACTGCTGAGTAGGAAACCCGGTGTGGGTTTCGGGCCAACTAATGTCATTGCTTCCTTAGCATGTGTATTTTAGTTACGTGATGAACCTGTGTTGAAGCACTTGATTCTACAAAAAGTTTTTCCCTCTGGAGGCTTTCAAGGGCCTATCTTTCTCTACATGAGTAGGACTAGGAGCCCAGAACACAAGTGTGATTTAGGTGTCCAGGTTGGTGCTAATCTCCACTCACCGTAAGTAGTGATTTTGCAGTGATACACAGGAGGAAACTCTAGGACAACAGATTACTGTGTTGGTCTCAAGTGAGAGTCCACTGCTACAAAAGACTCTTGTTACAGTATTTCTGAGGTTCGACTCAGGAATTAGGGGTGACTTATTCTTCAGAGACCATTCTAATGCAGTACCTAATGTCTGTTGACTACTGGGACTGGTCAGCTGTTTCTCTGATTGTTTCTGGCCTACTTTAAGTTGCACAAGGTGAAGTGCTGAGGGACATCTCTTGAGACATTTCAGTTCACTCACAAGGAACTGAAAACTATGGACAAAAGCAGGTCCTTCAAAAGTGAAGACGATAAATGGAGTATCCTTTATTTAGAGGTCATAGGCAGAGAAGTCACTTAAATATAAAGGTACAAAATGGATCAATTTTTCTGTAATGATAATTTCCCCTTAATATTTTTTTCACTGGATTCAAATAATATTTTAGCTCCTTATAAATGTAAGAACTTGCAAGTATTGAGGTAATGGAATATTTTAGTTTTAGCTGCTATTGCAGTACTGTGTAAAATGTCATCTCATATTCCAGTAAAAACTGAAGACACCCTGACTTGTTGAAGACCATTTCCTAAAAACCCTGTGATCTAAAGGACTGTCCTACATGTATCATAGAATCATAGAATCATTTTTGTTGGAAAAGACCTTTAAGATCATCGAGTCCAACTGTTAACCTAACACTGCCAAATCCACCTCCAAACCATGTCCCTAAGAGCCCTAGAATAATTTCTGTTTTCTTTTAGACATTAATGATTAGGGACATTGGGATGAGAGCAGGATCTTTGCTTCTTAAATGTTCATCTGTTCTTGCCACTTACTGACTTCGCTGTGCAGTTTCATGACAATGCTTACTTTAAAGCCCCAGAAAGCTATTTATACATTATTACTTGGCTATGAACCACGTCCTGTCTTGGTTTTCTTACTCCAAATCTACCAGGTTTCCTATAAATAGGTTCAGTGTCTTGGAAAAGCAAGTACCAGGTTACTTTTTATCCTCCAAAAGGCATTGTGTGCCATTGCTCCTATCCACACAAAGAGCAACATTCAGGTTAAGGTGTTACCCAACCATTGTTATTTTAAAGCAATTTGTATTGTACAGCTGTAAATGGTGGTGTCACTAGCCAGACAGTGCCGGAACAGGGAGTCCTCAAAAAAGTCAAGGACCTGGATACAGGTGCTGGTGAATGTCACCAGTGGCCTCTTCTCTGGACAGAACAGTCCCATAAACAGAGATGATATGGACTGTTGATTCAGCAAGATTTCATATGAACTTTGGGGTCAATGGGTAAGGCATTAACTATTAGCCTTGTTACAAATGACTTCGTCTACTGGAGAGAAACAGAGGAAGATAATGGAAAATGCAACCTCAGAGAGGTTGTTCCCTGCATTTGGCAGCAGGTCCCCAGGTTCATCTGTGTGTCCTGGCTGCTTTGCCTGAGGCCCGTGGTATCCAACGGTGGTTACATGGCAGCTTAAATTCCTCTTAGCTGGTGCTACTGTGGCCCCTAGATGCCAGAGGATGCTCCTGCTAACATGATCACACCTCTGGCAGTGTGGCCCAACTCACTCCTTCTCAATGTCATGGTTTTCAGCAGCTCCTGACCAGATTTGGCTGATGGAGCTTAACCACATCCTCAGCTGCAGCTTAGGATGCATCAGTAAAGTGATGCAAGGCAGCTAGACCCCGCAAAGTATATAATGATGTCACAGTAACCACTGTAGAAATGGAGGTGTGTTGAGGGGATGTTTATGGCTTAACCACTCCTCAAATTTTAGATCTCTGATGAACCACTCACTAAAAGTCTAAATTCTCCTTATAACCAAAGGAGCGTGCTTGGTGCCAGAGGCAGCTACCTCAGGCAACAGCTCTGCAAGTAAAACTCACAGAGCCCTTCTCTACAGAGATTTTTCAATATTTCCTGAAGACTTTTCAGCAGAATGAGTCAATAGTATCCATTCCCATTTTAGTTATTATTGGACAAAATTTCTCCTTGGAGTTCTCAGAGATGCATATTTCCACTTTAAAATAAAATATTACTACTTTAAAAGATTGAAAATAATGCACTCATTGCAGAACATATGTTTTAGTACTGAGTAACATCTCTTTTTACATGTTAGGAAAACCTGTTCATAAAAACTTGCAGTAAATCAAATGCCTATCCGAAAAGACAGTATGTCAGCTAGTCACAAACCTACAGACTATCAACATTTAAAAAAAATAAAACAAAACATGGCTACTTTAAGTTTCATGAGCAGAATAGAGTGCAAGTGAGAACTTGGAAGGATCATAAATCTCTCAAAGTCACTGCTTGGATTTGCTCATTAAATATCTGATACTTGTGGGGATGCTCAGGTACTGTGGTGTAAAGCAGAGTCTGAGATAATAAGCAAGAGAGTGAATATAATGCAGACGGTGACAAGCTGCTCCTTGTTTTAACAGAAAGCAGGAACTTCCTATTTAGTCAGAGTGGAGATCCAGAGAGCTCCAAAGTATTCTGCATGCCATGGGCCTGCCTCTCAGTTTTTGTCACAGCATGACCAAGGAAAAACTGATTTGGACCTATGCTTGGTGCTTCACTGTCCAGAGAGAGGCTGGGGAAGAAGTGGCAATTAGCCAGATTCTCCAGCTCAGTATCAAACGCAAATTCACCTGTACTGGGAAACCCAGAAATTCCACTTTGTGGTTGTATTTATTCATTCATTCACTGTTAAGCGTTGTTCATTCTCATGCTTTTTTTTTTGTTTTCCTGAGAGAGCTTTCAGAAGAAGCCATAGTCTTGACTGCTTTTTGTGCTAAGTCACCTTGTCCAGCAGTGTTTGCAATCTTTTGCACAGCACGCAGTTTAACAAGCACTTACATAAGGGCAGATAAATTGTAAATGTTCACATAGCAGCTATGAAGCCCTGAGAGTTTCAAAAGCTGTGAAGGCCCTTTCTGACAACACAGAAGATGGAAAGTCCCAGGAAGGGCAGCTGTTTTCTCTACTAGACTACAGTGAGGTTCTACAGGGTTTCAGGATAGCTCAGGTTGAGAGGGAGCTCGGGAGACCTCTGGTGCAATCTCCTGCTCACAGCAGGTAAACTCAGAGGTCAGACCAGGCTGCTCAGGGCTTCATCCAGTCAAGGCTCAAAGATGTCTAAGGATGAAGACTCCACCACCTCTCCGGGCAAGCTGTGTCTCTGCCTGGCTGTCCTCATGAGGAAGGAAAACTTTCTTTTCATATCCCGACCAAAACTTTCATGTTTCAACTGATTGATATCCATTGTGCCTTTTCCCATCATGCACCACTGTAAAGAGCCTATCTTTATCAACCTGATGACCTCTTTGTAGGCTGAGGAGTGCTGTTACGTGTCCTGAAGCCATCTCTGCTTCAGGTTGGACAAGCTCAGCGCCCCCAGCCTCTCCTCAAGGACCTCAGAGTGGAAGCAAGGAGAGGGAATGGGAAGGCAAAGGCTGGTCCGTACTGTGGGGCCACTGTGCTGTCAGAGTCTCTCCACATTGTGCCCTGAAGCAGGAGAAAAGCAGCTCTGTGAAAGGTTAATGGCATGCTCAGACCTTACATTTGAACCCAACAAACAACTCCTTGAAGTAGAACTTCACAAAGTAGAAGACCTACACTGAAGCAACCTCTAGCTAGGAGCTGGAGGGAGATTTGCAGTCACTTTGTGCTTCAGTAAAATTGTTTTAATTAACCTGGAAGTTTATCAAGCATTTAGGAAAGTTAGAAAAATAGTTTAGTGCAACAAAGCTGTACTGCTACACTAAAAATATATGTTTAAATGAATACTGCATTTTTAAATTAAGAAATTGGACAAAGTCCTAAAGAATCCTGTTCCAGGTTTGGCATTAAGCCTGCAAAAATACTTATTATAGTTAGCCTCTGCTACTGAAACATTTATTACAACTGGATGTAGGAGGGAGGTTTGGTCAAAGTGAAAGATGCTTCTAATCTCCTTTGCTCTCAATGGGTATGTTTTTCACTATGTTCCAATTCAGTAGCATCTGTCTCTCTGCAGAACAAGCTCCCCACCTCCACCCCATCAGATTTTATTACTTAACTCAGAGATTTGTGTGAAAGCTATTTTTGTTCCTAGCAGGGTGTAAGGAATGTTAAAAAGTTGGAGGGTTTCTTTGTTTGTTTTTTTCTTTGTTTGTTTTTGGTTTTGTTTGGTTTGTCTTTTGTTGCTTTTTTTTTTGTTTGTTTGTTTTGGTTTGGTTTTTTTGTTTGGTTTGGTTTGGTTTAGTTTGTTTTTTTTTTTTTTTTTATAATTACTATGCTGGTGCTGCTTGTCTGCATTTTATTTGGGATATGTTTAAATTTATAAGTTGATAAAAGCAAGTTTTCTGTTTGATCATTATATGGTATGAAAATTGGTGAAGTAAGACCACAAAAAAAATGGTAACATAAACATCTGATGCTGCTGGAAAAAAAATATCTTCAGAAAAGTAGGAGCAAAAGAATATCTTATAATGATTTCCTTTGTGGTACTGGAGACTGAAATAGATCCTATAACCTCTTGTCATCATTTAGACAAGGTTCTAATTACTGTGTGCCATGTTGATCTATTATGCACTGTACCAGAGCTTGTGAAGTAGTTCATATTAAGAAGTATTGCTTTCCTTAATTGATGAGAACCACCTTAGGCTCAAAAAGTAAGCTGCTGCTTCATGAACAAAATCTTGTGTAGTCATTTACTGCATGTTTCAGATCCCATAAATAAGTCAACTCGTAATACTTTTTTGAGGTGTTGCTGGATACAGTGGATATAGCTTTATGATTCAAGAAACAGACACAAATGAAACAAAGCTTTAGCATCTCCTCTAACTTCATCTAGAGATTTATATTTGTTTACAAGACAAAATAAAATTTCTGCATATTCAAGTCTTTTTCTCTTGAGCTATTTTCGTTGTGACTTCTTTTCAGGATATGAAAAGAAACTAACTGTATATGTGCCTATAGTTACACTAATGGCTTTCCATATTCTGCTCCTTTTTTGTCTTTTTATAATGCAAGATGTTTGGAGCGGGAAATGGTGATTAATTCAAACAATGCATCTCACAAAGACACTGCTCCTCGTGGGAACAGCTGGGCATTACTGCAAGTCCAATACCAAGAATGTTTGTCCAATGTCATTAAGCAAAATAAAAAGAAAGAACTACTGCAGTTCAAAACTAGCTTTAATACATCTTCCAGAATTAATATCTTAAAAATTATTTGGAAATAAGTACCAAGAAAGGTAATGATCTGTTTAATGTGAAAAAACACACTGCTGGTTCTGCTTAACATAGCTTATGGAATTGTCCCTCTTCCAGCCCCTGTCCTTGCCCTTGGCTTTGGAGTCTTGGGAGGAGCATGTGGTGCCACAAAGGCCACTGGAAGCATGAAGGTTGGTTACAGCAAGTTCCTCAGTCAATCCATGTGGCTGGAGTGTGCCCAGCACTCTTTGGAGACCTCAGATACCTCACTCTAAACTCCTCACTGGATGTGCATGAAGGAAGTAATTTCTCCAAGCGTTGTAAATTTGCCATAACTTAGCATCTGTTTCTATAGCAATAGTTAAAAGCAAAACTCCAAAATGCATCCAGTGTACACAAAACAAAATGCTTACCTTTGCTTTAGAATGATGTTTACTAATCCTTGCAAGAATATAAAGAAGGTGGAATATAAAAACCATCATATACTATAAAGCTCTGACATGTGGAACACAAATTGCTCCTTAAAAGTTGAATTGCTTTTGGTTCCAACTGATCTGTGTGAAAGCACAGTAATTAACATAGCACCTGTGTTTGAGTGAAAGGTAGCTTCTCTAAGATAAATTTTGAGTGCCAAAAAGAGTTGTGTATAAACCTGGGGGTTTATTTTGATTCTTTCCAAATTTCAGGCTCATGCAGCACATTATTTTGATTAGTCAGCTCATGTGGTCGAGGGTAATTTTTTAGGCTGATCCTTCCAGATTTTCTTTTCCACTTAAAGCAGGCCCTTTTAAACTGGCTTTATGACTGTTTTGAAGTTTCATGAATGGGTGCACACACGCACATGCACACAAGTCCACACACAGTCATTCATGGGTAAGAAAGATGGGGACAGACTTTTTAGCAGGGGCTGTTAGAACAGGACAAGGGGTAATGATTTTAAACTAATGGAGGGGAGATTCAGGCCAGACATGAAGAAATTTTTTATAATGAGGGTAGTGAAACACTTTTCCAGGTTTCCCAGAGAGGTGGTAAATGCCCTGTTCCTGGAAACATTCAAGGCCAGGCTGGACAGGACTCCAGGCAACCTGATCTAGTAGAAGATGTCCCTGCTCATTGCAGGAAGGTTAGACTTGATGAGCTGTGAAGGTCCCATACAACCCAAACTATTCTACAATATGATTGTATGATTCTGTGGTTTCAGGAGATTTTTGATAGTAAATATCACTTAGCTTCCCACATTGTTAACATTTAATTATCAAGGTTTCCATGGATTATCATTGAAATTTCATATATTTATTGTTACACGATTATTTTTACATACTTTTGTAGTTAATTTTGTATTTCACTCTTGAATCCTGCATGTCAGCCATTTCTAATCAGAATGCAAAACATCTGACCGATTTTAGCAGAGCTGATCAAACAATCAGTGTGAAACAACACATGAAAATTCACATCATCCTTTCTTCCTTTTGTGAGCCTGAGACAGAAAGAGTTACTGAACAGTCCTCTGTTTTTTTAACAGGAAAGAAAGAAAGGCCCTAAAAAGATCTCTAAATGACAGTGAAGGAAGGCATTAAGTTGACTTCGTATGCTTCTAGGAAATGAAATTTAATACATGAGGAAGACGCTCTTAGTCTGGTTATGACCATCAATATTTCTGACACAAATACAAACTTCATACAACCTAACCATTTGCTCCCAATTTTAGGTTAAGAAGCATTATCAAATAGAAGAGCGGGTTTAGCAATTACACAGCATCTAGAATCTTACATCAGAAATAGAAATAACCCAGATTCAGAAATAACTTGCAGTCACATCAGTCAATCAAACAAGGGTACTACTGAAAAAAGACCTAAATATCTTAGTCACAACAAAGACAACTATTTTCAGAGAGGGCTCTGCAGATACACATTCTGTTTGCAGCTGCAGCCCAGCCCTAAAAAGAGAGGTCAACTGCATTTGGAGGGAATCCAATGTGAGGATCTGAATGAGCTCTGCAGCCTAACCTTCCAGTTGAGAATGAGCAACTCAAGTCAGGTCAAGATTTTAGTCCACTACAGCCATCAGGGGAGTTTCGAGGTGCCTCGACCATCATAAATCAATTTCCATTTGGGTGAGCAGATCAAAAACATGTGTTGTTTGTTTTCTTGCTGCCACCGTTCAGAGCAGCTCAAAGAAAGGACATGGGGTAATGCTTAAGGCTTATACGGTGTAAAAGACAATATTTTTGAACAACTGAGTTGTACAATATGATGCTTGAAGGTCTCTTAGGTGCATTCAGTAGCTTTTGAATGCAGGTATTACAGCATGAGAAATGAGGAGGGTGAGAAAACAGTGGGCCAGTTCCTTACCATATATAAAATGACATACATCCAGTGACCTGCTGCATTTCAGACCAGCTGAAGAGCTGTTTCAGAGATTCAATAAAAAGAAGTAAAGAATTATAGAATATCTTATTTAAAGGTTTACTTTTTGATGGTGAAGGACATGCAGATAACCTCATGGAAGCTCTGATCAAATGGACTGACCTTGTTAGCTGATGCCAGTGTTACCCTGGCAGATCTTTCCCAGGCAAAACCAATGACCAATGGTGCGATTTTTTTTCATTAAGAGAAAATGTAGAGTGCTAAGGGCTCTTTCATCCAGTGCAGAGAGGATGACAAGGACAGGAAAAAATGCTGAAGTCAGTTGAATTAAACCAGAAGAAAGACACACAGGAGGTGGAGAATTAACCATTCCCCTTGATAATTTCCAGACTGAGCTGGAAACCTTGGTAGCTGTTGGACTTCCTGAAAGTGAATCTGAAATACCACAGTGTATGATCTAATGACTCCTCCTGATCTTGGTCTCAGTGGGGTGTGAACCTATGAAAAGGGCAGTGGGAACTGACTTCAGGAGCACAAGACAGAAGAAGCCTGGCTGTAGGCTATAGGCAGATCCTGCTACAAATAGAGACAAGGCTGCCCTTGGTAAAGGGAATCTGAGGATCAGGGAAGTGGGGAACATTCTGCAGGACTATTTCTTCTACAATATTTATTGTGAGAAACAGCTGAATGCAGGGTCTTTTCCCCTTACTGCTTGGATGACAGTGTGTCGTTGCTTTGAGCCCTTTGCACCTTTGCATCTGACTTTGTTTATGAGAGCTAACCATTATGTCTTATGTGGGTTTGCTGTGTGAGGGAATGTCTTTGCCTCCATTTAAGCATATCTTTTACATTTGATTAGAAAAAAAAACACAACAAAACCCACCCAACTAAACAAAACAACAACAACAAAACAAAAGCAAACCAACATAACCTGCTTTCTTGAACTCCTTGGAGATTCAGTGGAATTTCAAGGAATTTATAATATCTTCCTTCACCTGATGAAACACCTGCTGTTGTGAAGGAGTTGCTTTGTCCCTGAAGAATGAATCCAGGTTAGCCCAACAGAATGAGAGAATTTCTATGGCAGAGCCCTACATGTGCTCGATGGATCTGGGTGGCCTGCTTATCACAGGGATGCTTCAATTTCCCCATGTGCCAGGCAGAATTTCTATCAGGGTGACCTATGGCTCTTATCTATGCATAAATATGGACCAATGCATTTTGATATATGACTTTTTAACTACTAATCTGTGCACCTCTCCTCTACTGCTGTGTTCTTGTACAAATTCCCATGGATTTTTTGGTTATATAGACTTCCTACAGGTGTTCCTGTGATCACAGAATAGCCACAGGCAAAGCTCTTACATACAGATCAGTATAATTTTGTAATTTGGAAGAGTGGTAGGTATACTTCTGCCATATCTCATGGCATTTGAGGAAGAATTTAGTATCCCTCAGGCTAAGGAATGACCCCGGGTTCCCTTCTGGAGGAACTTACTGCTGTTGGGTCATGGATTAGGGATGGTGTAGCACATTTGAGATCTCTGCTATGTAGGAAATACCAGACAAGATGTGGATGCAATAGCAAAAAATGAGTCATAAAAAAGGGGACTCAATTCTAGGCATGGATCAGGGAGCAGAAGATTTGCATGAGGGTATTAAGGCAAAGTTCATAAACTCGTAACTGGGTTCATAGCACTGGCTTCCATTAGAGTTACTCATTCAAACAAGCATACTATCATAAACAAAGCCCAGAGAAGTTCAGGCACAGAACACAGAGTTACATACTTCAGAAAATGTAACTTTTCCCTAGAAAATAATCTACTTAACAGATCTTCTAAAAACAAGGAAGACAGGAAGAGAGTCACTGAAGAAGCAACAAGTGTGGTTTTTCTCAAGGAAAAAAATGTGTTAAATATGATTCTAGACAAGCCAAGTGACCTTTGCCTGCTGCCAATTCTATTCTGCAGAAACCTAAACTATGTTTTAAATAGCAAATTAGATTGCCCCCCAAAGACTACAGAGCTCTTGTCTTCCTATCCCAAGTGCTGTTACTCTGCACAACAAGTTAAAATAATTTAAAAACAATAATAAATAATCTAGATTTCAAAACCAAATATTTTTTGTGGAGTTATTTGGAATGTATTTACAAAAGGTCTGTTGAATTTGTCAGTGATAACGCTTTAATCCAGCACTTTTAGACATTCATTCAGTAAAATGTTATGATCATTGATACTATGGTGGAAAGTGAGGATATTTCTTTGTCTTTGTAACTCAATCAAATAGATGGAATGAGAGCTAAATCTGTGACACACTGCTACTAGAGATGTCTATACTCGGTGCAAGCATTCTCAAAAACTCATGAAGAGTCCTGCAGGTGTCTGTTTTTTCTGACGGGCATGATACTGCCAGGCAGCTTTGGAAGTCTAGTTCAATGCAGAAGACATAATGGGATTCACAGATTATACATTCCTGTGCCTTCCTCTCCTGTAGGTGACTTTGATGTCCTGATTCACTTGAGTCTCATAAGATCATAGGAACATATCTTTTTATGTGTCTGCCTCGTTGTCTTGTTTAATTCCCTGGCCCTGATGGTTTCTCTGTGAAGAGTCTGAGGCTCATCTCACTTCAGAAGTGTGATTTTTCACTTGCCACAATCTAAAGAGAGTTTGACAGACAGAGCCTGGGGTGAGTGGAGTAAAGGGCTGGTGCATTTCCACAAAGACGTTCTTGGAGGCTGCAGAGAGGCACAGGAAATGGATGGCTCTAACTAATGACAGCAGTTTCTTACATCTCAGGGACTGACCAGGAAAGAGTTCTTCCTTGTAGGAAACAGTCTAGGCTAGCTGATCTCTATAATCCTTGTGAAGCTCCTACTCTACCCCTTGGGCTCCAATACCTTTACAGTTGGTTATATCTACCTGCCTGCTTCTTAAGACACCACAGAACATAGACACATCTTTTAAAGGTACAATTTCTTTGTTCTGGATCCATTAAAGTCTTGTGCTCTCAAAGAGAAGGTAATGCTCACTGGCTCTCCATTTTACAAATTGCAACTTCCTGCAAATATCAGGCTTCCTATTGTTCCCCATTCAGCAAAGACTTACGCTGCTCATCCAGAAGTTATCCACAGTGATGACAGAAGATATCCCCAGCGTGCTGCAAGCAGTGGTCCTGGGAGCGTGAAGCTGTACCTCTTTTTTGTGTGGCCATGTGTGTGTGAGATGAGCCATGGCTCTCAGCAGCACATGGTGGTGGGGAGGCTGACACCAGGGTTTAATGCTGCAGGGCCATTGCAATTTTGATTTCTCCCATTACTGCTGAGGCAGAGAGAGGCCTGGAGAGACCACAAGGACAACCTCTAAAATTACTTTGAATGGGCATCTTTACAGTCACACATGAAAATAACTTCAGACAAAGGAAGAGCAAAATCCTCACATTTCCACATCACTTTTGGTCAAGGGAGGAATGAATTTAGATGTTATTGTTATTATAATCATTAAGAAAGATAATGGATTCCTAAAGTACATGACTCCACTTTCAGCTGTTTTTCTTTTAACTCTCATCTACAACTCATCTACCTGTAAGAACGTTTAGGTCCCACTTGGAAATCATGTACAGCTGTTTACCCGATATAGTTGACATCTTCACACCAGAGGCACAGATGTTTTCTGTGTTATGTTCATTAGACACAAAATAAATTGATCCCTGCTTCTGCAAGCATCTGTATCTCACCAGGAAAGCCTTGCTTTCACAGCCACAGTGCACTGGCAACAAATGGACTTTGTATGTATTTATCCCCTTTCAGCTGAAGACTTTAGGTCACTCTAAATGCATTAGCTATGTCTGAGGTCATTCTGATACAGGATTTTCTCAGTTTGATTTTTCTGGACATGGATAATGTCCAGGGACTTCTTCATGAGCACAGGCCACATCTGGTCTTGCCTATAGGGGAGATTTCCAGTGAGGAATAGTCACCCAGTGAAATCATCAAATCATCCCAAATAAGTGAGTGGCAGCACCAATTTAAATCATGATGCAATAGTACTTTTTTTTTTTTTTTTTTTTTTTTAATTTTTAAATAAATACTGCTAGGGAGATGCTCAACCCTGTAGCCTCATAAGAGTGAGGCTACCACAGCTCCATGCTTCTGGTCCAACCTGTTACGAGGCTGAGCCTGTATTCTCAGTAGGCAAGTGCACATGTATGTACCACATGCATACGTATATACAGAGTTGGCCACACAGATCACAGACAGACGTACAGAGCACTTGCACAAACACAAACAGCACCATTGGCCTCATCCTGCTCTCCTCTCTGACTGAGCAGGATGGAGATCTGTTAGAGGGAACATTTATATATATATGCATGCACAGTGTGGATCTCTCCAGCAGCTGGGCTCAGACACTCAGTCTGCCTGGTAGCTGCCCCTGGATCCCAGTCTTCCCAGTAGCTGGCATCTGGACATATGGGTCCTGGGGGCACAGTCCATCCTTGCACACACCAACACAAACACACTGCTCTCAATAAACCACCAGACCTCATAGCCTCTTCGGCAGATGTCGGACCTCCTGGTACCCCAGTAGCCACCTCCACCAAGTTCCTCAGTCCCAGACACACACCCCTCTGTCTCCCAGACCACCTTGACAGATCATACTAGTTGATCTTCCCGAGCAGGCACAGGTGCTCATGTGCACACCTGAAGTTGCACCAGGTGCTGCACCAGAGACAGAGGGATCTCTGACTCCCTAGCCTCAAGCCTGTCACTGCACTCAAACCCACATACACACATGACCACACAGAAGATACAGTTTCTCACCCAGGAAAGAGGTGAAAAGGAATTGAAGAAGAAATTAGGACAGTCTGGGCTGATCAGGCACAGGGTATGGTCAGACAAGTATACTGACCAGCAAACTGCCTACACATAACCTGCATTTTTTAAACATATCTTCTCAAGCTTGGTTATCTCCAAAACTACCTTTATCCTCCCTTCTCCTGCCTTTTTTTTTCTCCCCTAAATATCCCATAATAAATCTTCTATGTTCCCAAAATGCCTTTGACTGCATCCCATGACAAATCTCATAGCTCCACAGGCAGTGACCCCCTTAGTCCAAAAGGTGCTCTAGGGATCCACTCCAGAGTGTCCCCTGGACAGCCCTGGGAGCAGCTGGGCTGCTGCTCATGTCCCTGAAAGGGGTACTGGGTTTACTCCACCCGCCCTCCTGCCCTGTGCTTATTTGTGTGTGTGGAAATATTTTTGTTGTGCAAGTGCACAAATTTCACTAGTATATATATCACTTGTTTGTACTAATTCTAGAGCGGTTGTACTAAACCATCTGTATTAACAGAATTAAATATGCTTGATCAGATTCTCTGCTGGTGTGAACTGCCTCTGCTGGCATCAAAAAATCAATGACAATTGTCCCCGGCTGGTGTAGCTGCATTGCAGAGCCCCAGCAAGTCTTTCATCCAGTTTCCATTCCCTGAGCCATCAGGTACTTGCAAATTTTGTTGGTTTTTTTTTTGTTTGTTTGTTTTGGGGATTGTTTGTTTGGTTTGATTTTTGTTGTTGTTGTTTGTGGTGGTGGTGGGTTTTTTTGTGTTTTGTTGTTGTTTTTTTTTTTTTCCTATCTGACGCTGGAGAGATAGGGGAGAACAAATTCCTTTTTGAGGTCACATGAGAAGGAAACTAATAAATTAATGTACTTTTTGTTTCTATGTTTTGTTGCTGTCTCCTCTTTGGTTCATCTTGCTACAGAAGCCTGTTATGGAAAGAGGCAGAAATGCAATTAGCATTCAATATTTCAGATGTTGTGTTTAAATTCTCACTTGTTTTTCAGGTTTCTCTTTATGTACTTCAACAAAGCTCCCTTGAGCTTTTGAAACAGATCAGTTTTAGAAGCAGTTGCTGAAAGCAGTGTGCTTTCTTTCCTCAAGATTTCAAATCTTATTTTCTCAGAAAAACTCATCCATTTTGCAGTGTTCTGTTCATAGAGATCCTTTCTTGGTCTCACAAAATTAAGTGTCTCTAGTTTTATAAAAGTAAATATTTAACAGATGCAAGACTGCACCTTGAAACTGCGAAGGAACATATTTTAACATCTTACCCTTTTACAATGATGTTTTCATCTGTTCAGGTGGTGAACACATGTGCTGTCTTTCTAATTTCACTACGTATATGTCAAGAACAGTTATGAATGAAGACAATACAATAATGACAGCTAACATGTTCCCTTTTGTGGTGCAGAATTGCTTTCTGTGAATTTGCCGAAAACTGGAGAATCTACTTGCAAAAATTAGGAAGTTTTTCAGCAGAGTGGTCACTATAGCAGGAAAATGTCTGCAGTGATTTGGGGCCTACTGTCTGTGAAGTTTCCTATTCTGCTCTTTTGAAATCTTTGGTAAACATCTCTATGGCTGCAGTGAGATCTGAATCTGGTTGTTTCTATTCAAATAAACATGGGTTGGATGATCCCAGGATTGTGTATGTGCGTACGTAATCTTCCATCCTTCAACTCTCACCCTCCAAACCACACTTATGGGCCCACAGATATTTAATTAATTATAAGCACGTTGTTAAATCAAATATGAACATCCACTTTACACAGATACTGTAGCAAAATCATGCCCAATAAGGCCTGAAGAAGCAGCAGAGTCTATCAATCACCCAGGAACCTAACCTTAGAAGCTGAGATAAACCACGTGTAGCTACTACCTGTGGTTGAATGTGCTCTGATGTAATCCCAAAGAAGGTGCAATCTGGACCATTGAAATTGTTTTTAATGAATAACAAAATTATTAGCCAAAATTTCAGCGATCACACATGCAGATGGTGTGAAAGTTTTCTATCAGCACTGCTATGTATTCATTTCTCAATTAAAACCCAAATCTTTTTTTAATCTATCCATAAATTTGCAAAAAAGATACTTAAGCAATTTTTCCCCATACCTTTCCTTATCGTTCCAGCACAACCTGATTGAAGCACAATTGGACCCAGATGGTAAATGCCAAATCTTTTTATAGAAAACTTGTCAAAGTAAATCCTCATGAAATATTTTTTTTTCAGCTTCATCTTAGCTTCACAATTTCAAAAAGAAAGAAATTGACCTTTTGTTCAAAAAGTTTCAACTTTTGCTCACCAAAATAGTTTTTTCTCAAGGGTGATTAGTCTATGAAAATCAGTGTTTTCCATAACACAGCGTAGGAGGTCTGTGTCATCTGTGGGGCATCAGCACAGCAAATCCCTACAGCCACAGTTCCATCAGCTTGCTGCATGGTCCCAGGCGAGGAGAAAGGCTTCAGATCCATGGCCAATGGTCACAGAATGGCTGAGGCTGGAATGCACCTCTGGAGGTAATTTAGTCCTAGATGAACAGATGACCTAGAGGATGTCTTGTCCTGCCTGCTGTGATGGCAGTACTGCTTGGGGACAGTGAAGGACACTCAGGTCAAGAGAAGTCCTGAGGAAGATGTATATCAGGTAGTTTGTAAGTACTCTTCAGCTTTCTAGGTGGTGGATCACCATTTCACTGCCCTAGGTAAACCAGTGAGTAACATCATCAGGAAATGATGCCTTGATCTCCTTGCTCATAGGTTAATTAATGTACTTGAGTTCAGGTTAATTTAGGCACTCTGACTTCAAGTTCTGTTGGATATCTGAATGTATTTTGAGATAATTGCGTGCTGCGATGCTTTGCAGACTGGCAATTTGCCCTGAGTGGTGGTTTCAGTCAATCAGGGGCAAGGAGCCATGCTTTATGGGCCAACAGAGAAAAAGGCCAGGATATATTTCAATGGTGAGCAATCTCAAATAGGTTCCCAAATAGCTTGGATGAGAAAGCTTTTGTATCAACTGCAGGAACTGTCAAAATTTTATCCTAGGTTCTGACCCCTTAGACTTAAATAGAAATAAATGAGGAATGAGTAAGGCAAACAAGGCAAAAATATGTAAGAACGAGCAAATGTTTGGGGATATAATCAACAAAAAACCAAACAAACCCCCACGTGACATCCCCAAATCTGCCTGCCAAGCATGTGATTCACATCTTCTGCAAGAGGATTTAAAAGAAATGTCTAATAACGTATTTGATTCTCTTAACCCTCTCCCCCTTTGTTACCTCTGTCCATGACATTCAAGAGCACAGCTGGAGCCCCCAGGCTAACTGAAGTCATATGATGCTCTGAGGGCAGCCAGACTTCCCAGGAGCAGCAAGAGGCTGATAGACTGAGCAGCCCAACAGGACAGCAAAGTGTTTTTTAAAATCGAGGGAAGCAGAAAGATGAGGTGGAGAAAGGGGATGGGAGATGTCAGATGGATACAGACTGTTTAATCAAATTTGTCATGTCAATAAAAATATTCTTTTTAATGAAATATTGGATGCTTTTATTTTTCTTCTCTCCTATTCTGATGAAGGAGTCATACTGAACTATTTGTGGTATGTGAAGCATTGGAAAAATAAACCTGGACAGAAGAGAAACACAGATGTTTTCTGTGTTTGACTTTTTTATTTTAAAAATGTTCTCGGTCACCACCCTTTGCTGCAGGAGACAGCTCTGTGGACCACGTACTGAACTTCCTCTTGTGTTGTTCGGGGTCTCTGTGGGGATCAGTAGGTGCCGCTGATCCAGGGGAAGAGAGGACATGTCTGTCCAGGACCTGCGACTGGAGCAGCCATGCCATGCTGCCAGACTGGCAGCAAAAAGGTCCTCTCTTATAACTCCTGCTAGAACTAAGTCCACAGGAGTTAAGCATGGCTGTGCTGAGACTTGGAGTGGTGCCACCATCAGTGGAAATGGTTTATTCCTGGTATGAACAATGACCAATTTAGAGGTTGACAACAATAGTTGAAATTCCATTAAAAACAAGTGCAAAAGGATAAGATCATAGAATCAGAGTATCATAGAATCATTTCAGTTGGAAGAGACCCTCAAGATCATCGAGTCCAGCCATAACCTAACCTAACTAGCACTAAACCATGCCCCTAAGAACCTCATCTAAATGCCTTTTAAACACCTCCAGGGATGGTGACTCCACCACTTCCCTGTTCCAATGCCTGACAACCCTTTCCATGAAGAAATGTTGCCCTACATCCAATCTG
Organism: Streptopelia decaocto; assembly: GCF_964273445.1. Classification (NCBI taxonomy): domain Eukaryota; kingdom Metazoa; phylum Chordata; class Aves; order Columbiformes; family Columbidae; genus Streptopelia; species Streptopelia decaocto. The sequence goes on along the minus strand of NC_138663.1, from coordinate 192,161,880 downwards.
AACCTTCCCTGGCACAACTTAAGGCCCTTTCTTCTTGTCCTATCAATTGCTACTTGGAAGAACACAGCAACACCCTCCATGCTACAACTTCCTTTCAGGTAGTTGTAGACAGCGATAAGGTCTCCCCTCAGCCTCATTTTCTCCAGGTTAAACAGCCCCAGTTCCCTCAACCACTCCTCATAAGACTTGTGCTCCAGGCCCCTCACCAGCTTCGTCACCCTCCTCTGAACTTTGTGCTTGAACCCTAGAGGAAAACCCATCCTCAGAGGTTAGAGGTCAGGAAGACTATTCCTTGATTTGAGTCCATGCAGCTGTAATGACAGTCAAAGTTGGAAGCACAGGGCCAGCTGTGAAGAAGGTCTCATGCTCCCTTACATAATCAAGACAGTGGGATGAGGGATGAAGTATTTCCACAGTTAAGATCCACACAGCACTGTATAACTTTGCAACACAGGACAATGACACAATCACAGAATGTTAGGGATTGGAAGGGACCTCAAAAGATCATCTAGTCCAATCCCCCTGCCGGAGCAGGAACACCTAGATGAGGTTACACAGGAAAGCGTCCAGGCGGGTTTTGAATGTCTCCAGAGAAGGAGACCCCACAACCTCCCTGGGCAGCCTGTTCCAGTGCTCTGTCACCCTCACTGAGAAGAAGTTTCAGATTTCAGTGGAACCTCCTGTGTTCTAGTTTGTACCCGTTGCCCCTTGTCCTATCATTGGTTGTCACCGGGAAGGGCCTGGCTCCATTGCCCATTACATATTTATAAACATTAATGAGGTCACCCCTCAGTCTCCTCTTCTCCAAGCTAAAGAGACCCAGCTCCCTCAGCCTTTCCTCATAAGGGAGATGCTCCACTCACTTAATCATTTTCCTTGCTCTGCGCTGGACTCTCCCCAGCAGTTCCCTGTCCTTCTGGAACTGAGGGGCCCAGAACTGGACACAATATTCCAGATGTGGTCTCACCAGGGCAGAGTAGAGGAGGAGGAGAACCTCTCTCGACATACTAGCCACCCTCATTCTAATACACCCCAGGATGCCATTGGCCTTCCTGGCCACAAGGGCACAGTGCTGGCTCATGGTCATCCTGCTGTCCACCAGGACCCCCAGGTCTCTTTCCCCTACACTGCTCTCTAACACGTTGTTCCCCAACTTATACTGGAACCTGGGGTTGTTCCTGCCCAGATGAGAGACTCTACACTTTCCCTTGTTATATTTCATTAGATTTTTCCCCGCCCGACTCTCCAGCCTGTCCAGGTCTCGCTGGATGGCAGCACAGCCTTCTGGCATGTCAGCCACTCCTCCCAGCTTGGTGTCATCTGCAAACTTGCTGATAGTACACTCTATTCCCTCATCCAAGTCGTTGATGAATATATTGAATAGCACTGGTCCCAGTACTGACCCTCGAGGCACTTCACGAGATACAGGCTTCCAACTAGACTCTGCCCCATTGACCCCAGCTCTCTGGCTTCTTTCCTTCAGACAGTTCACAGTCCACTACCTGATCGTCTAGACCACACTTCCTCAGTTTAGCTGTGATTTTTTTTTCATTTAAGGTGGCATTTTATACTTTGCATAGGAAACATGCAAATATGATAAGCTTCTTCTTTTCTTCTTTTGCTAATTCATGTCTGGATCTTTATTTCAGTGCAGCAAATGAGGACAGAGAGGGCTGCATCTATCCTATTCAGCTATTCTATTTGACTTGCATAGTCACACTAACCAGAACAGCTCTTCCTTCAAAATGGCACTAGACTGACGAGTTGAAGCAGTCCCTGCTCTTCAGTCCATGCTTGTAATAATGAGAACCAGGTTCAGACATGAGAAAGTCCAATGGGTATGCAATGTATTTAAAAGATAAGAAAGTCTACAGATTAGCGGAGAAAAAATTATAAAGAAAATCATAGCGGGTCATCAAGCTGCTCTCTTGGAAGAGTTCTTTTAGGATGTAAGTACATCCTAGCATAACTCTACAACTGGAAAGACAACCATAAAATCTGGAGCAGAAGGAGTAACAAATTTCTTGTAGTTAATGTATAATTTGAGAAGAGAATATAAGAATGATAAATGTTTTTGAACATCAGAAATAATTTTTAAAAGGAGGTGAGGTGATAGAGGGAAAAGTACAACTGAGGTAAAGAATGGGCAAGGGAAGAAATGCATCTTATGCAAAGGAGAATTGGACAGGGAAAAGGGGAGTTGAAGCAAGCAGAGTGGTGGGACTGCTGTTGCCTTGTTGCACCATATAATCAAATATTCAAGCAATGTGAGAGGTTTGAGCAACTCTCCTGTTAAGTCAATGAGGTTCTCAGGGCTGCAGGTTTGTGCAGGACTTTTAAGTTCCCAGAGTAAAGCTAATATTCAACAGCCTGCCCCACCTTCTGCTGAAGCATGAAATTCTACCCAAACCTTTCTGTGCCATACCCCACCACAGCGTAGGTTTTTTTCTGGCATATATGGAAATGCAATAGTAAAAGTGTTTGTGTTTATGGAGGCAAATTCATCGGCACAGTCTTACAGGTATGTGGCATTAGTCCTGACTTCACTGTATGTATGAGGGATTTGGATATGGTGGCAGGCTGGCAGCTGTAGTGTAAGCCAGTCAGAGGACAGGGAAGCCCATTTGAAGCAGAGCTAGATAGCACAGAACACTAATTTTTTGGCCTTTACTTCAAATTCCTCTCCAAAATGACTGGAGAGATGAATGCTCTGTGTTTTGGATCTGTAAGGTTTCCTCAATTCATTTATGGGTAGGAAGGCACTGCATATCTTAATGTTTCAGTTTTAAGGCCTTCACTAGAAGCTTGAATTCCAAAATCAGAGAAATCTTTATACATTTGCTTGATTATTCTTATGTAGTAAATATTTAGTGGTGACTAGCTGAAATATTGAATTAATATCAAGTCGAATCAAGAGACTAGTAGTTTATATATCTACGTCCACATATATATTTGATTTTATGAAAAAATTCTCATTTTCTACACAGTTAATGATATTCTGGGATTTTTTTAATAACATGGTTTTTATTTTGACATAAACCAGCTAAAAACAATGAAATCAAACATCAAAGTTGAAATGCAGTTTCAACTTCATTATAACTTTTCTATCAGAAATTCTCAAATTAAATTCCAGGAAAACCAATCACAAAGATATTTGGTTCTGGCAGTGCTGGATATTGTGATGGAACATTCTCATAATTCTGTCAAAATTTCTCTGGAAAGCTTTAACAGAAAGCTCTTCCACATCACAAACGGACTGTGTGTGTAAACCATCTCACACACGTCTCATTTCAGGGCTCCATCCCTGTGCAGCCCATATGCATCTTCTTTTATATGTGTACATTCATCCATGGCTGTGTGGATATATCTGCCTGGAATCCTCTGCCACAAAGTTTGTCAGACCCTAGGAGTCATGTTTTGGTGGAGTCTATAGGAGCGATTGCTACACTGGGGTGAACCACTGGTGACTGCCACGAGGCAGTCAGCATTTCAGCTTCAAGTATGTTTAGCTTAAGCTTCCATTGTCTATTCCTTTGAAATGTTCACGTCATGGAAAAACTTTTTCAAAAAGGCTGAGGACTGCCTGTGTGCCCTTGGTTTCCAGCTCAGGAGCCCCTGCTTCTTGCCCTCCATCGTTATCATCAGCTTCAACAGCAGTGAAGAAAGGAGGTTATCTTGGGAAATATTAAAGCTATTTGCCTACTATGTGCATAGATAGTTGAATATTCTTAATGAGCCAGATAAATGAAAAATTCAGATCCCTACAGCAGTCAGGAAAGGGCTTGAACTTTCTTTAAATACCAGCAATTCTGTAAACTGGTCAATTGATCATGGATACAAAGAATGTTGCTGGTATGTCAGGAAGCCGATTAATGTGAATTAGACTAAAGCATTTCAGAGGTAATGGGGACAACTGGGTTAGCCAAAAAATGCATTAAGAAAATATGTTTTTTAAAATGTAACTTTGCAGAGCTGTCAGCACGAGGAGGGTGTGCGTCACGCCAAATGGAACTGCAAGATCTTCCTGACAACTTTCAGGTTCCATTAGCAACTGAGGATGCCTGTGAACTCAGTGTTATATCCATTAGTGAGCAACTCATGCATGTCTTTATTATCTGAATCTCTATCCATCTCAAAGACTATCTTTGCTTTTCTTAGAATGACACCAGGAAAAATGTGCAACCAAACACCACAAGTGAATTTGGTCATCTTTTGCATCTACAGAAAAGCTGTGCTTGAATGCAATTATTCTCTTAAGAAAAAAAAAAAGTAACTCATGGATTAATTTGAGGCCAAGCTGTGCTTTGGCTCCAAGTTACACCAAAATAGCAGCCAGGGTCACAGATGCTCTCCTTTCTCTCCTCCCACCTGCTATATTTCACACCAGAGTCATGCATAAATGCAACCTTTACATTCAGGGGAGGACATACAGTACTGTGCCCTCCTTACTTCCCTAAGGTTATGTAAGGTGAGATTTCAGAAGCCTTTAAGAGCCTGAAATTAAAGATTACTGGCTGTCAGGTACCTGAGTATAAAACATCAGTGCAGACTGCACTCCTCCTTATGCCTTGGAAGCTGACATGACTTTGCCAAATGAGAAGTCCTCTGCCTAACATTCAATACCTAAGTACTCTCGATATTGATGAAGCTAGAGAAAGAACAATTATGAGGGAGCATGATTCTGTGGCGTAACAGACATTCAGTTGGACAGCAAAAAACAGAGCCTGTATTCAGGATTATCCTTTTATTTTTTCATTCAATTACTACCTAATAAGGGGAAAAGGAGGTGGAAGATAGCTTATTCTGTAATTTATGTGCGTCATTTTGGAAGACTGGCTTTGAACTCCGAGGCCAAGGAGGAATTTTGATCTCAATGTCCCTCTTCCTTGTGTGATTGCTCTAGCCATTAGCCATGATACAAAGACCACATCAATGCTACAGTCATCTGGGTGTGGATGATATGTCTTGCACTGAACACATTGCTTTCGGGTCATGGGTCTGAGAAAGCCTGCTAGGTAAGGCTGTTCTGAGCAGCCAGGCACTTGGGACAGTGTCTATGTTCCAGGCAACCTCAAGAAAAAAAGGTGTTCAGATGTTCACCTCAGCAGGCACAATGCAAGTGGCATGAAAATTATTTCATAAAAACTCGTCTCATGCTACATCCCTACTACACAGGCTGTTCCTTTAGATCTCCTTTTGTGGTCAATAAGATGTCCCGGTAGCCCTGAAAGGCAATTATTTACTTCAACATGCCTGCAACAATAGGAAGGTGTATTGCAGCCCTGCAGTTATTTTACATCACAAACCTGAGGACAAGTGTTTCATGTTCTGGAACATGACATGAGTACAGGAGAAGGTGTCTGAAGACAGGAAACCTGCTGGCATGGTGCTGAAGGACTGTAAAAGACAGAGGGCTGAACGAGGGACCGTGTTGCCTGCATTGCTCCTGGGAGCAGCTGATAGACTGAAATGTCCCCAGAACTGGGCACAGGTTTTGGTTTTTGGGAAGGAGATAGATGGTTCATTCTGCAAGACAGTGCAGGTGCACACTATTTCTTTCATAGTGCATGTGCACCAGGAAAAGTACAACAAGGACTAAGTAATGCAGCTATTTACCAGGGTGGAAATATGCTCAGGTGCTAATGTGCTTACACAGAGGTATTTTATCACTTTATTGCACTCCTGGATTGAAGGGGCCTGGAGTGGGTGGTGGGGGGCAGAACCAGGGCTCTGTCTCCTTCCACACCAATCCTTCCACCCAGGAGAGAGGCTGTGCCCTGTCACCAGTAAAAATGGGCACTTTTCCCTGAAGAGTTGTAGGAGAAATTCCCTGTGGAGAGCATAGGAATAAGTTTAGCTTGTACCCAAGGGGCACCTCCCCAGAGCAGTTCTGGGCTCCAGCTGACTTGTGCTATAGTCAGACAGAACAGACGCATTTTTTCATGCTCTGTATTTCGACCCATCTTTCCCAGGAGTCCAGAGATGTGTAGTTACTTTTTCTTCCCCTCATTTTCCTTCCCTTCCATGTTTTACTTGCATTAAGACTGAAGCCTGCAATGTTAAGTTATTTGCATTTCCATCAACACAACAGCATGGGGGCACACTGACAAGGCTGACTTTCTTAATTACAATAATAGGGGTTTTGAAGGTATAACACTTACAGCAACAGAAATATGTTCTATAGAGCGAAGTCAACTGTAAGAATGCCAAGTGATCTCTCATACTCTTCAGCTGTTGATGTTTCAGCAGGACAGCAAAATACATTTCTGTAGAGATTGTTCCAAAGAGAAATGTCTTTTCCAAATGCAGAGTTTTATTTGTACATAGTAACATTTTATGTAACAACACGAAGTTCACCTGCTGCATTCCATGGAGACATCTTTAGAAGGAAATTTTAAAAAATTGAAATCTGCACCCAATATTTTGATCCATAACTAAATCAAGACTCTGAGAATGAAACATGATTAGGCTTTGTATTGAAACCAAACCAAAACAAAAGAAACAACAATAAAACAAAACCCACAAAACAATAAAATCCAACAACAAAAAACAAAAACAAAAAAAATTCCCCCCAAATCAACAAACAAACCCACAAAAAAAAAAACCCAAAAGCTAAACAAACAGAAAAAAAAAAAACAGGCAGTGTAGTACAAATTACAGTGTATACCATCAATGGAATCCCAGGAACACAAAATTCATAGGTCAGCTTGCATAAGTAGTTTTGAACAAGAGCACAACCAGGGTCTGAGACTGCATTTTGAGATATTTCAGTGGATCCTACTAGGTGCTTCTCAGGTAGACATCAAGACTACACAGAGTAAAATATTACACTTGATTAGCACCAGTCATGGAATCTCATAGTGTCGCTGCAGCCTTTATGGGTCCAAAGCCGGCATGCCTTGAAACGCGGCCAGGCCGCTGACTACTTGCACATCTTGCTCCAATGAGAAATGGAGAGAAGAGCTCAGAGCTAACAGGGCTCACCAACAAAATGCAAAAAGCCATCAAGACGTCTTGAAATGGAGCAGTAATTAATTTCATTTAGCATTCATGTGTTGTGCAATCTATTTTGAAGGCTCTTCTCTCCCATTTGGGTTGCTGCAGCAGTGAGTGAGATATGCCTGGCCATACAGAAGCTCTTCATCTTCTGCAGGAGTCCGGCTCCAAATCAGCAGCCTTGGGGCTGGGTAGTCACCCAGGCCGTCCCTGGCCCATGGAGAGGCCCCACATACATAGAGGAGCACAAGGGCTCTGCACAACCACTGGTTCTCTGAGGCTGCGCTCTGCCACATGGGCAGCTTTATTATTAAATCCAAACTGCACACATCAGTGAAACTTCCATTTCAATGCCAAGTACACATAAAGAAGATAATAGACTGGAAATCAGATATACCATGGGCCATATAAAGTTGCTGGCAGAGTTAATGGTGAGGGATGACCGTTTTCAGGCTGATGGTTTGCACACCTGAGTTGAGTGCTTGTATTTGGTTATTTTCCTCCAGACTCAGATGAATCTCTTTCAGAGTACCTCAAACCCTTGAGGTGCACCAGGCACCTGCCTGTGGATCACAGCAAAATGTTGCTAGGTTTCCAGGGATCAGGAGGAATTAACTTGCTTATTTAAATCCTTTTCTTATTGACCATCTTAATCATTAAAAAAATCATCTACATAGAGTCTTATCAAAATTAATTTTTTTTCATATCTATGCCTCATGCTTCTAAAACACCAAAACTCTCATATTCAGGTACATATGTTGCTACACTTTCAGAGAGTAAACAAAAGAAATCTTCCCTTTTGATCACAAATGCACTCCTTTGAGAGTATGCTAAAATATATTTCCTGGAAAAATAACGTATAGGAAAAGTAAGAAAATGAAGTACTAGATTTTTAAATTAAAGCCCAATGCTAATACTTTAAAATAAAAAGGATATATATGATAACAAACTTTTTTTTAATATTACCACCACAAGCACATTACAATTTATTATCTCAATACTTGTAGGACAGAGGTTTCTTTCCAGTGGCACAGGTAGGCTGAGAAAGTGAGAGATACGGTGTTGTTCTTCACCAACCATTCATCCAAAAGTTGAAAGGTATGTGCTCATATTCCAGAGTGAGGAAAAAAATCTGTCAAGAGTTACATATTTAATTTAAAATGCCAGTTCCTTGGGATTTAGATATGTTTTTCTTTTATATAATTCCTATTAAGTATGTTCATATCTGTAGCTCTGAATACACGACGGTCATGAAACTTCAGATGAAGGGCCTTCTGTTGACAGCGTACCATGCTGGAGTTTCATGCCAGCACTAAAAAAACACTTGCTGAATTGCACCCTCTTCTTCCTACAGCCCTATGGTTTCCTAGCCCATGATTAATAGTCATATACTGTATTGTTTGAGACTTCTAATGCATACAGATAAGACTAATATGTACCACTTTGAATGAAGTTTACCCTGGATACGGAAAATCTGAAAAAAAAAAAAAAAGACATCTTGTTTAAAATATCTTTTTTTCAGGATGTCTTCAAATACTTTGACACCTATCTATATTTTTCTTTGGGAAATTAATCAAGAATAATTAAATGGCAACGGTAACATCTGTCATGAATCAACGGATTCACTGTAAAATTAAAGTTATTTTTTTTCTTCCTAAAATCCACTTTTTTTTATCTGATGCCATTCATTGAGATCAGATGCATTTCACTCTAGCTGTGTCAGATCTTGGAATTACATAAGTAATAAAGTCCTGAAGGCCAATGGCATGGGAACAATGGAATGCACAACAATATAATCAGCAGGAAAATCTATATTTAATGTGTGGCATTCTAATGTTATAAAATATGATGATTTTTAAACCTCTTTGTTCTTTCTTGCCAGGTTCTATGACTGCTAAGACTTTTTAATCTTGTGCCATTTTATCTTAGGTGATGTCTTTTTTTTTTCTTTGACTTTGGAAATTATTATATAAGACACATGAAGGAGACAAGTGAGGGAGTACAAATGGATAAAACAGTCTATATTGTGCTTAGCAAGTGTTAAGCAGAGCCAACAAATTTCTAAACTTGACAGTCTTTTAATCTTTTGCAGGGAACTCAGATAGAGGTCTTCTTGTTTCAAAAGCTACTATGGCATTCAATAGCAATAATTTTATTGCTGGGATTAGTTGAGCTCTATCACTTTTTTTTAAATGAAAACGTGGCTTTGAATGAAGGGAAAAATTCCAGGTCAGCCCAACAAATTTCAGCTTTACTCACTCTAGTAAACAGCAGATACAGCTTTTTATACTGTTCCCTTTTATATTACTAATAATAAATCCAACACTATGCTAAACTGATGTCAATGAGATGGTGCTAAGGATAAAACGAGAAAGCCAGGAAGCTTATAAATAAAGAAGATCCCTCTATGAAAAGGCCTTAAGAGAGGGACAGAAGGTCAGACATGGCAGAACTCTTCAGAAACCAATCCAGAACCCCAGGGAAGCCAGATGGGGTTTGTGGGTAAAATAATTCATTTACTCCAGTTTACTGTAGGATTACAATCTTAATTTGCTCTGATGAATTTAAGTAGAAAGAATCAACACACATTTGGACTCTGGGAGAAAATATCTTAGGGCAAGATTATTCTCAAATTACTTTGGCCACTTAGAGAGTTAGGCAACTGCCCTGAGCTCCTTGTGTTGGGTCTGTCAGCAGAGGACTTGCAGCTCTGGATTCATCTTTTTTTCATCAGCTACAATAGCTGCCTAGCTTTCAAGTGGGTTGATTAGGTGAGAAAGGTCTTGTCCCAAACATCTTTGATCAACCAGCATTTTCTCTAGCATACCTCTGGCAACAGGCGGCTGGGGATTAATGTCTCTGAAAAAAAATGGTTCTGGCCCCAGCTGCATGCCTAGGACTTCTAGAACTCACTGAAGGTGGGCTGGGAACCCATCCACACTTTTTTCCTATGGCATTTTCATATTTTGCAGTCTTTACATTTTTGCCAGGGGTGGAATATTATGCTTTAACCTTGAAATAAAATTTCTGCTTTTTCAGTAGGTAGATGGTAAACTAAATGTTTGCAGCTGTGAGGTACTTTGGATAATATTGTGTGTCTCAGGGCATTCAAGGCAGAAACAGTCAGTGAATTTGCAGAATATACTCAAAATGGAGAATTTGAGAAACTGGAGATTTGAAGAAACAGTCAGTGGTCCTATGAGACAGCCATGCTCTCCAAAGAGCAGAGAAGCCAAAATTTACTTCTGCCTAAAAATAAATAAGAGCTCAGGGAAGATAAAAGGAAATGGTTGCTTCTGATTCTCCTGAAAATAAGTGTGTAGAGGAAACCTTCAGTTTCTGAAGAGACAGACCATGGGAGCTTCAGAGCATCTCCAACTGCCTGCAACATCAAATATGATTTCAGTTGGTTTTCACTTCGCTGTATTTGGCTTACTTGTGCAAGCTACATAACTAAATAGTTTATGACAACATAAGCCCCCACTGGCAGCCCTTTGGCAGGTCCTATTCATGTTAGCAAACTACCCTCTGGAGTGTGATCAAATCATCCTCTTGGCTATCCTCCTAGTCTTTTTTTCCTCTGGGTTTATAAAATTTTAATATCTCTGGGGATCTTTTTAGAAGCATGAAGAAGCAAAGGGCTACCAGCAGCTTGCACTACCTCTGCCCATCCCTTTCCAAAAAATTGGCCACGTCTGTGAAAGGAGATGGAAACTTTCACAGTGTCTTTAAGTAAGGAGGACAAATGAGGGCACTGACTCAAACACTGGCCTGGACCCAGGAGAGGATTTTGCTGTGGTGCTCGCAGCCCCTGGGGTCATTTTCCTGGACTGAGAAGCTGCTCCCAAACTGTGTATTGGCACATTCTTCAGTGTAAGGAGAAAAAGACACATAGGCAGGCAGCAGAAAATAGCATATCTGGTACTAAGGAGGACCCACAACTTTGGATGGAGGCCAGTAAGGGTGTAGGATTTTTTCCTGGAGAGGGGCTCTTAGAATAGCCCACAATCAAACTGTGGAAGGAGTTCCCTTTGAGCTATGCAGGTAAATGCAGAGAGGTGCAACACAGGTAACTGCACACTATTTGTGCAGCAATTCATTCCTTCGGTGATTTGCTTAGGTAAGAGAATTCCTCCAGACACACACATCCCTAGGAAATGCACCTAGCTGTTCTACTGCCTGGGCTTTTCCACAGGTCGGCAGATCATTTGCCTTCAAAACACTTGAATATATCCTTTGGTCTTTCAGACTTTTCTGTCTTATCTTGTAGCCTGATGGTTTCCCTGCTTGTCCACTGCTTGCATTCCAGCTGCTGCTGCAGACCCAGGGCATCTCAGCTATCACCCTTGAAGTGAGCCTTTTTCAGGCTGGAAAATGTATATTAGTTGCTCCATTTTTTGGCTGTATTTCCACATTCTCTAGATCCATTTTTTGCCTTCCTCTGGCTGCAATGTATCACCTAGCTGACACATGAAAGGAAAGGACATTTCTTCAGGATAACTGGGAGACCAGAGAACTGAGTAATGCAATGCTTTTTGGAGATAAAATGGAATTTCAGACTCTGGATTTCTCTCTGGAATTGAAACAAATCCTGGGATTTGAAGATGCATGTATTAACTTAACAAAGAAATGTAAGAATAACATAAGGAAGTAGTGAAGGCATCTACCTCCAATCTATCTTCAGGACATTCAATACGCCAGTCTAAGGAATATTCTTTGTGACCAATGCATGTGACCATGGCCTTTTGGATGTAGAAGAATCATGAACCGTCCCACATCACTCATCCAGTTTTTCAATGGCTACAAACAAGTGAGGTATATCCCAACCCCAGTGGATATAAGTGCCCCCTTTTTTTTTCCTGGTCTGATTGCTCTGCACAGCCAGAACACATCACAGTGTCCTACCTGTGCTCCCAGGTGCCGTGGTTCAGTGTGATGCAACTGTTACTCAAATAGCTCTCCAATATTTTGACGGTTCAAGGAAGTGAGAACATGAACCCAAAATTAGTAGGATAAACAAACAAATTCAACACTTCTACTCTCACTTGTCTCTAAGGTTTCATTTTTTCCTGTGCTACCAACTTTCATTTGCCTTGACTTGTGTTTGTGGCATATACAATGATACTTGACAACTGCCTAAATATTCCTGTTGATCTGAGGCCACATTGAGTAGCTGTGGCTCTTCCCAGAATGGCAGAACTGGACGGGATCACAAAGCAGTCCTTATTCCAGCCACCAGCCTATACCATGCCTCATATGCAATTCTTTCCCCCACTAGTCTCTTTGATGGGTTTCCTTGAGAAAGAGCATTTTCAAGGAGGTTTCTACTGAGGAAGGTTTTCATATAATTCACAGGAACAAGAAGATACGTCTCAGGGGGCTGGCACGGCAGAAGAGGAGCATGGGGACGATGCTGGGGCTCAGGGCAGAGTGGTGTGATTTGTCTGCATAGAGCTTGTCTGTTTTTTATGAGAGCACAACAACAGAGAGGCTAGAGTTTATGTTGTCCTGTTTACTGTGCCAGCCATCACCTTTCTGAGCAACCAAGAAATTTTTTGTGCCCCAAAAGTAATTGTATGTGGGAGGAAAACTTTGTTGACTGTGAGTGAGATGAAGAAGTGGAGAGAAGTAAGCTGGGAGCCTGCCGTGTGAAGCAGGAGGCTCCTGCGGGGAGCAGGGGAGTTACTTCCAACAGCAGAGCCAAGCCAAGTCTGACAGGTGCTGGGAAGACAGAGGCTTTATCTGAGAGACAGAGGAAATGGCAGTGGTTGTTCAAACCCAGGAAGCCACAAAGAATTGCAGGTCTAGAGAGCAGGAGTGTAGGAAAGGCTGCCATGGGGAAGGGAGCAGGGGAGATTTGTATTCAAACCATTTCATGGAGTCCACCCAGTAGTCTGAGCTAACTCAATTTAAAGAGATGCCTTGTTCTACTTTATGAGTTTGTATTCTAATAAAATCTTGCTTTAGAAATTGGAAACCTTTCAGTATCTCATGGTGCACTCACTTCCCAGAAACAGTGGGGCAATTCTGCCTCTAAGTCCTGGCCAACTTGGGGCCAAGATAAAAGCTGAGGTTTGAGAAGGAGAGCATGGCAGACCTATTAGCAATACCTGGAAGATGAAAAGAAATCAGATCTAAAGGCTGGGGTCTATGTAGAGCTTCGAAGATTGAGGGCTGTATGCTGGGTCTCAAATGTTTATTTTCCACTCAGCTATTGTGTGCAGCCAGATTTTGAGAATATTCTGTGTTTTTCATAGGTTTCTTCGTGTGTTACAGGCAACACATAGCTATTTCTGCATACCCAGAAACCTCAAATCTGTCTGATGTGTGTACACAGAGAAATTCTACCACACAGTTGTGAGACATTCATTAGAGCTGTTGCAGCTTCCAGGAAAAGCTGGATGGACTTATGGTACATGCATGTATCAATGACACAGCACTTGCATACTATTTGCAGTGCTTCCAAAAAGTCCTAGATCTACAGCACATACTCTGCAGTATAGACTTGCACATATACAGCCAGTTGGACTTGTCCAGAGCTATTGAACTTACTGAGTATCTGCAGACCATAAAGGAAGCATTTGCTGCTTCCCAGAAGCACTGGATTTACTGTGCATACATAATGTGGTGCATGTGTCCATATTTTTGTGTGGGAACACCTGGGCAGAACTATGGGAGCAATAAAGAAGTGTTCAAGGCATAAGAAAATGAATGGAGGAATAACGTGCTAGGTGAATCAGAAGGAAAAGCTTGTGACAAAAGGCAATTTGGCAGGTACGGGAAAGTTCACCATGGCAATGCTCAGTGGTGAGATGGGGGCTCCAGCAGAGGATGAGCTGGGGATCAATGCAGGGCTCCTGTCCACTGTAGAGTATTTGGGCCTCATTGCCTACCCCCTGCTGTCCTGGGCCCTGGGGAAGTACTCACTGCTTTTAGTGCCACGAGAGAGGAAAGGACAGGTTTCACTGATACTCTGCAGGAAAGACAGATCTATCAGAAGTTCAAGTGAATATAGAAGTCAGAGGGAGAAGCAAAAGCTACAGGAGAAATTACAGTTTCTTAGCTCAATAAGCAGATGGATTACAACATGACACATTTTAGCACGCCAGTATTTTGTTTGGTTGGTTTTTTTTATTTCCTATTTCGATGCATGACCAAATCAAAAGTCAAACTTTGTGTTTAGAAAACAGAAACAGGATTGTTGTTGCCCGTGGAGTGCGTGCAAGCAGCAGGCTCTCCAGGGTGCTGCTGAGGGACACGCTGAGAGTCATGGAAAATACACACGTTTGCATGCGAGACTGCAGAGTGCCCGCTGGAGAGTCTCCAACCACTTTGCAGACTCCTGGAGGTGCAGGGAGTGCATTTCAGTCTGTACCACAAGTCAAACTCTCTCTTGCTGGCATAAGCAGGTGAACAGTTCCACTGTACATATGTGCAAAGCAGATTAAAAGATCAGATCAATAATTTTTATGAAAAGTAGTCACTGCATATGGCAAAGTCATTTTCACATCTAGTGTCTCAGCCATTCACTTTTTAGTACCCTGAAGGGGATTAGAGCAATTGGTCTAATTGCTTAACAAATTGCCTTTGTAAACCAAAGGCATTTTTAAATGGTATGAGACCAGAAAAATTATTTTCTTTCTCTTCTATAACTAAAGGTGTCCAAACTAATACTTTTTTAAAACTTTGGCATTATAAGTGGGTCTCAGGCTGAGCTTTTATTTACTAAGTCATAGCTGGAAGCCAATTCTGGTGTCCAAGTTATAAAAAATCCCTGAAAACAGCTACTTCTAATGGAAAAACTGAAGTTACCCAAGCTTTGGTGAGGCAAATGTGCCACTATATCTGTTTTTTCTATATGCTGAGCCTCACTGTAATCAAATTTACGTTACTAGAGTAGAATTCCCCAGTGGAATGTGTATTCTTTATAGTATTGCTGAATTAAAACCCCTATTTTATTCAGATGGGGATTTTTTCTTCTTGTTCACATATTTTAACATTCTGAACAACCCTTTAAATACTACATGCGAAGTACTGACCACTTATTTCCAGTAAATATTAGTAGCAATTATGTTAAAATTTGACTAAATGTACTTGTCTTCCAGAAAAGCTTCCCTGAATAGCAGAGAATACACTTTCCTTAATCTTGGCATTTTGCTCTTCAGCTGCCATCATTCCATCTGAAGCATTTACTTTGAAATGCTTGCCAAATATTTTTGCCCTGGTACCACAATAACAGCACAGCAATGTGGGAGTGATTCAACCTGGTGCCTTTTCAACGGGAGCAGCCTACAGAGAAACAGGCTCAGGAAAGTGGTCTATGCACCAGGTTCACCTCGTGAGATCCAAATCCTGAGCAAACCTCATTAAAGGTCATGCTAAACCTTATTAATGGTCATGCATTCAGTCTAATAAGTTATTGTTTCTTCTGATAAACAAGACAGCTTGGGTGTGAGTTGTTTGGTTTTTGTTGTCCACTTTACTTTCAGAAACTAATTTCAAAATAAGTGCATTCCAGAAAGACTTTCTTCAGGCTTCATCTGCAGTGGTGTTAATCTGTATACCTCTACTGAGATCAGAGAAGCTCCCCTGATTCACACCAGCTGTCTCCCTGGACCCTTTCTGTGTATAGTTAACTCTTGCAGAGGCAAAGCACATCTCACGCCCTCTTGTTAAAATTTGACACTGAGGTATAGGGAGCATTTTATAACAGTCAGATTCTCCAGGCTTCAACTCTTTCAGATCCTTATAAATCTTTCTTGTTCACTTCAATGGAGATTGTATCCTAGAGGCTCAGTTCAGAGAGACCACCCAAGTCATAGCTCATTTCACTTCTGCTGACCTCCTCTGATATATGCCCATCAAAGCAGCGATTAAAATACAGAACAGGAACCTTGTGTTCCATCAATCTCCTTTTCATCTCACTCTTCAAATACTTCAGACCTGAGTAAGCAGCTGAAAATTTTGCAAACAAGAATGAGTAAATGTAAAGACAGATTTTTTCCCCCTGTTCTGGAGCAGGACGATCTGTTTACCTTTCCGAAGGAGCTGTCAGCAGAGTGGTCATCATGAAATATGAATTCACAAATGGTGCACTCCTAGGAAAATAAGGACATGTAGAAACATGTTACTTCTATTTTCAAGAGGTGGTGTGGTTTTTTTTCTCTGCTATTTGAATTTGGCAGCAGACTTTCTTTTTCAGTCCCAGTGTAGCCTTTTAATAGACATTTAGTCGCCTGCTGTAACTAAATAGGTCTGAACCTGCAAATTTTTTACTCACCTGTTTGGCTGTAGTTGTATAAGGACATAGGTCAGGAAAGTCAAGCAAGTAAATGAATGAGGGACTATAATGCATTCAGCTTAGATGTGCTGCTACATGTATAAACAATAAGAATCATACTATATTATTTGAACAGTCTCCTGTGTTATTTTTCTACACAGTGTATGCTATTGGTGCCTTTTCATTGCCAGTCTAGTGCTACTGGCTCCAATAGATACGTTTCCAGACATGAAATTAGATGTTCATCTGAAAAAAGAAAGGAGTATTTTTGTGGGGTTTTTTTGTTTGTTTTGGTTTTCTGTTTTGGTTTGTGTTTTTGTTTGGTTTTTGTTTGTTTTTTAAGAGACCTGAGGAACAAGGGGCATTGGTGGGGACACTGCACCAAAGGGGGCATTGGTGGGGACGTTGCATTGAAATTAGGATATATGAACATACTCCACAGAGCAGGAACTCTTTGCTTCACTTTGAGCACTGTGGAGAGCTCGACTTAGTGCCAGGACTATTGAATCATAGAATAGAATCATAGAATCATTTAGGTTGGAAAAGACCTTTCAGATCTTTGAGTCCAACTGTTAACCTAACATCGCCAAGTTCACCACTAAAGCATAACCCTAAACACCATGTCTATGCATCTTTTAACACCTCCAGGGATGGTGACTCAACCACTTCCCTGGGCAGCCTGTTCCAATGCCCAACAACCCTTTCTGTGAATACATTTTTCCTAATATCCAACCTAAATCTTCCCTGGTGCAACTTGAGGCCATTTCCTCTCATTCTCTCACTGATACTTGGGAAACAAAACCAAAACCCACCTCACTACAACCTCTTGTAACTGTAGAGAGCAATAAGGTCTCTCTTCAGCTTCCTTTTCTCCAGGCTAAACAAACCCAGTTCACTCAGCTGCTCTTCAGAAGACTTGTGCTCCAGACCCTTCACCAGCTTCATTGTTCTTCTTTGTACACGCTCCAGCACCTCAGTGTCTTTCTTGTAAGTGAAGGGCCTAAAACTGAACACAGGATCTGAGGTGCGGCCTCACCAGTGCCAAGTACAGGGGGACAATCACTTCCCTGGTCCTGCTGGTCACACTATTTCCGATACAAGCCAGGATGCTGTTGATCTTCTTGGCCACCTGGGCACACTGCGGGCTCATGTTCATCCAGCTGTCAATCAACACCCCCAGGTCCTTTTCCACCAGGCACTTTCCAGCCACTCTTCCCTGAGCCTGTAGCGCTGCCTGGGGTTGTTGTGACCCAAGTGCAGGACCCAGCACTTGACCTTGTTGAACCTCATACAATTGGCCTCAGCCCAATGATCCATCTGGTCCGGATCCCTCTGTAGAGCCTTCCTATCCTTCAGCAGATCAACACTCCCACCCAACTTGGTGTCATCTGCAAACTTACTGAGGGTGCACCCAATCTCCTCATGCAGGTCATTGATAAAGAGATTCAACAGACCTGGCCCCAATATTGAGCCCAGGGGAACACCACTCATGACTGGCCAACAACTGGATTTGGTTCCATTCACCACAACTCTTTGGGCCCAGTCATCCAGCCAGTTCTTTACCCAGCAAAGAGTATGCCCATCCAAGCCCTGAGCAGACAGTTTCTCCAGGAGAATGCTGTGGGAAACAGTGTCAAAGGCTTTACTGAAGTCCAGGTAGAAAATGTCCATAACCTTTCCTTCACCCACTAAGCGGGTCACCTTGTCATAGAGGGAGATTAGGTTAGGCAAGCAGGACCTGCCTTTCACAAATCCATGCTGACAGAGCCTGATCACCTGGTTGTCCTGTATGTGCCACGTGATGTCACTGAAGCTGACCTGCTCCATAACATTCAACAGCACTGAGGTCAGGCTGGCAGGTCTATAGTTCCCTTCCTGCTCTTCTTGTAGATGGGCATCAAATTTGCTAACCTCCAGTCCACTGTGACATCCCTGGTTATCCAGGACTGATGATAAATGATGGAAATTGGATTGATGAACGTAGACTTGTGTGTGTCTAAGTGGGGTAGCATGTCACTAACCGTTTCGCCTTGGATTATTTGGATTTCAGTATGTTCCCTGTCCCTGTTTTCTGGCTCAGGGACCTGTGTACATGGAGCCCAGCTGGCCTTACTGTTAAAGAATGAGGCAAAGAAGGCATTAAGTACCCCAGCCTTTTCCTCATCCTTTGTCGTTATGCTTCCCCCTACATCCACTAAAGGATGGAGATTCTTCTTTGCCCTCCTTTTGTTGCTAAACTAATTATAGAAACATTTTTATTGTCTTTTACATCAGTAGCTAGATTCAGGTCTAGTTGGGTTTTGACCCTTCTAATTTTCCATCATGACATCCTTGTAGTCCTCCTGAGTTACCTGACCCTTGGAAGCCAAAGTTCATAAACTCTCTTTTTTTTTTTTTTTTTTCCCTGAGTTTCAGTTTCCTCTTCAGTCAGGCCAGTCTTCTTTCACATTGGCTCATCGTTTGACACGTGGGGTGGGACTGCTCCTGCGCCTTTAATATTTCCTTCTTGAAGAACGTCCAGCCTTCCTGGACAACTTTGCCCTTCTGGACTACTTCCCAAGGGACTCTGTCCACCAGACTCCTAAACAGGCTTTTCAGAAGTCCAAGGTAGGGCTTCTGCTGATCTCCTCTCCTTACTTCAAGAAATGAATACTCCCTACCCTAGTTGTCTCCCTGACTAGCTGTGTCAGGAAGTTGTCTTCCACACACTCCAGGAGCCTCTTAGACTGTTTCTTCTCTGTTGCATTGTATTTCCAGCAGACTTCTGGTAAGTTGCAGTCCCCCAAAAGAAACAAGGGCTAGTGATTGTGAGGCTTATCACAGCTGCTTATAGAATGTCTCATCTGCCTCTTCATCCTGGTTGGCTGGTCTATAACAGACTCCCACCATGATATCTGTCTTGTTGGCATTCCCCTGATTCTGACCTGTAAACACTCAACCCTATTGTCACCATCATCAAGGTCTAGACATTCAAAATATTCCTTAACATAACGGGCTACCCACCTCCTCTCCTTCCTTGCCTATCCCTTCTGAAGAGTTTATAGCCATCCACTGCAGCACTCCAGTTGTGCAAGTCATCCCATCATGTTTCGGTGATGGCAACTGTATCATAGTTTTTCTGCTGCACAATGGCTTCCAGCTCCTCCTGTTTGTTGTCCATGCTGCACACATGGGGGTAGATGGATTTCAGTTGGGTCATTGATCCTGTCAATTTTTTGAGTGAAGAAGCCCTAATTCCTACATGGCTGTTTTCAGGCACTTCTGTTTGTTTCTAACACATCAACAACCTTCGCATATTTACTGTTGCATAAATCTCCAGTCCCTACCTCCACTGAATGACAGACTGAAGGACTTTGCTAACACACTGTCCCTCAAACATTGGTGTGCTGTCCCCAAGCTTATCTCTAGCAAGCCTGATTTTCTCCTCTCTCCCCTCCAAATCTAGTTTAAAGATCTTTGAATGGGACCTGCTAACTCCCGTCCAAGGATCCTTTTCCCACTTTGAGACTGATGTAACCCATTTGTTGCCAGCAGGCCCAGTGTCATGTTTACCAACCCATGATCAAAAAACCCCAAATTCTGCTGGATCTTCCTGTTTCTTCCCTTATCATTCCCTGTAACTAGAAGGACAGAGGAGAACACTACTTGTGCTCTTGACCCCTTAATCAGTTGTCCCAAGGACCTGAAGTCTCTCTTGATTGCTCCTGGACTTCTTGTTCAGAAGGTAGTATATTATGACCATGACCTGTCTGGAAGGATCATGTCTCCATTGGCTCCTATCTCATGAGTCACCACATTCAGCCAAGTGGAGAGATGACAGGGAATCCTCTGTATCATGCATCCTGTCTGCCTGTTGGTCCTGTCACAGGGAACGTAGGGTGTGATTCCAGTAGTCTGTCTCTCTCTTGAACTTCCTGATACTCCTCAACCTACTCATCTCCTACTAAAGCTCTGTCACTAAGCAGAGGAGTTTCTCCACCTGGGCACACGTCCCACAGCTGTGCTCACTGCTATTGTCCAGTACCAGCACAAGAATAGGGCCCAGCCTGCAGCCTGGCACCTGGGTGGCAGCATATTCCCACCAGAGCTCTGTCTGGGAAGCTGAGCTAGTCATGGCAGGTGCAGAGCTAACGGTGGAAATAGCCTTCTGCTGGCTGGACACCATTGCTCCCTGGTCCAGCTGGCAGAGCTGCATCAGCCTTCCTACATGTCCTTCTATGCCAACTGCTGGGCCATGTCCTGTTTGCCCACCCTGTTTGAAGCACTCCTGGCTGTTGGGACTCCCTAAGGGCTTCTTTGATATGAGAAGGAGAGAAGGAGAGGGAGAGGGAGGGGGAGATGAAGAGGGAGAGGGAGAGAGAGAGGGACAGGGACAAGGACAAGGACAGGGAGGATCTTGACCACCCCCACTCAGGTCTTGTCAGCCACTGTGGTGCCAGCTGTCAGCTCCTGGCAGGTCTCCTGGCTCCTCCTGAGGTTTCCCTGTTCAGAAAAGCCACCTGTCCACCACTCTAGAAGCTCCACTGTGGATCATGCTGGCACTGGAGCTGCTCAACGTCAGCAGGGAGGAGGTTGCCCAACTCATGCAGAGCTTGGGTTCAGGAGTGTGTGCTGTCCATAACCTGTCCTTAGGCTTCTCTGTTGTTTCTCTCTATCTGCAAGCCAACACACACACATATACATCTCTCTCCAGACATAGCTTGTGGGGATGTGATGTACAATGCAATCCCTTATGTAGGCTTGCTGAAGCTTGTTTCTATATATATCTGCCCTCTCCTGTAGATCCAAGCCTCACAGAGCTGTACAACATGTACACCCATACAGAAAAATGCAACATAAATCTCTTGCTTCTGCAGCGTTTTGGTCTTTGCACACTCACAGAGGAGTTTTATTTAGTTTGGTCTGTAATCTTTGGATATGGGATGTTCTTGCTAAACCATCTTGATATCTAGGAGACGTGCACTGGAGGAAATCCAAGTACAACTGCCCAGTTCTCCAGAGCCAGGTAGAACCATACTCACGTGAACCAGGAGCTTGTGCTGGGCTCTGTCACAGCAGTCTACTGTTCTCTGCATAGCCTGGTGGTCACCTGCACCTTTGCAGAGGTAGGGATCTCTGAAGAGCATGAACAAAGCTCTCTACCTTTTGACTTGTTGTTGTGCAGAGGAAAGGAATGAAAAGTATTTGGGTACTTCCCTGTTTCATGAACACCCACATATGTGACATCTATAAAAGAGCCCTTAGTATTCCTGCAGCCCAGCTCCATTGGAGTCAGGTACACCGCATCCAGTTTCTTGTGGACCAGGCTCTTCAAGGTGATTCAGACCTGCATGACTCTCTATCTGCATGTATGTATCTGCAAGTATGTACGTTAAGCATATGACCACATCAGCACAAAGCCACCTCTGCTGAAGTGCTTTGACTAGTGTCGAGGACACCAATCCTCACAGCAGGAGGAGATCCTCTCTACTACATTGCATGCATGGGAGCAATATGACAGAAACCATTTCAGCTCTCCACAGTTGTGCTTGGTTGAGATGGGAAGAGAGGATAAAGGAAGACTACAGGGTGCTGTGTGAGTATTTCAGGGTGTCCAGGTCACTGAGCTGGATTCCTTAAACCATTGAAAAACTAGTTACCTACTAATGTTTGGTAATTTCTGTAACTTCTCTTATGTTAGTGTTTCGTACCTTGTGGGAGGCTTGGAAAGCTTTGATAAGCTATCAAAGTCAGTTACCTGTTTTAGCTGTCTTCATTCTCTCCAAGTGAACAAGAAATGAGAAAAAAATGTTGAAAAGGTACTCAGGTGGAAATTAGGGATAGATCAGAGCAAACAGGAGGATGAATGATCTGTGCAGATGGTTGCTGAGAGAGAAGCTGGGCTCCTGTGCTCCACCATTGTTTTTGCAGGTGAGATCTTTCCTTCTAAAGCTGAGGAAGTATAAAGACTGGATGGATTTGAAAGACACACAATTGCCTTTGAATTCTGTTGTTATTATCATGGAATCGTTTTACATAATTGACATCCTTTACAAAAAAAAAAAAAAAAAAAAAAGGCGGTTTGGAATATATTTTGTTTATACTGTAGCTAAAATCTGCCTGAGTTGTCTAGTCCCACTGAAACATACAGTATATTCATCAATGCACAGTTCTCTTGCATTTCAGTTTTTGTTATGAAAACCGAAATTCTTACTCTGAGCTATTTATGCTGGCAGCGCTTCAAAAGGAACAACTGCTTTACTTCATGCCAACCTCTGTAGCAGTGAGAAAAATACCTCTCCTAAGTTAATTTTTATCTTTTTAACCTTTCAATGCAGATTTGTCTGAACACATTTTTTTTTTCTTTAGTACATACCTGCAATGACAAGAACTTGTTTGATAAGACACTGACATAAGAAGTTAGGTGTTCTTGTTTAGTGAAAATAAATTGACCTGTGAATCAAAACATCTTTTAGTTTCTTTCTTCACTTGTTGGCAAAACAAATATGAGAATTTCCAAGCTGCAGAAACATAACATCCTACTTCTTGCATGCAGGACAGTCATTACACTGTGCTGCTGCCAGACCAGAGAATCATGGGCTGATCCACCAAACCATGGCAGAGTACTAGCAAAAAGGGACAATTTATTCCAGTCAGGATAGAGCCAAATCTTCTGGTTTTATGTCAGTACCTCCTCCAGTTATTTCCCAGAAACTTTACCATACACACGTGCAGGTATTCCACTCTGGGCTACGTCTTGACTTGTAGTATAATCAAGACATTCACAAGACCAGCTAAATTATTGCCATTAGTTCCCATTTATCTGTTCTTTTAATCCTTTCCAGAAAAGGTTCAAGAGTTACTGTTTGTTTTGCAGAAGGAAAGCATCAGACATGCCTTTGTGGGAGCCAAGACGCTGGAAGGGCAGCTGTACCATGGTGCAGAGTTGGGCACACTCTGCCAAGGGACTTCTCCAGCCATCAGGGGAGGCTGCGCTGCTGTGAAGAGCATGCCCATGCTGCACTTGTCCCTTGTTATGGAGAATTGAAGCATAGCAGGATGCAGCCAACAGTGATCTGAGCACTTAAACCATGCCTACTCTAAATTAAGAGAAAAGCCTGAATTGCCCTGTGATCTGCCTGTTTCCAAGGGTTTGGGAATATATGAGGCCAGGATAAAACTGCGTGTGCCCAAAGCATCTTAAAACACTCCACACTTGGGATTGCCAACTCACTGAGATGCTAACCTCACTGTTTGCAAACTTTGGCAGATGTTGATCTCTTACAGATGTTGTCCAGAAAAGGGAGACGCTGATATAATCACAGTATTGCATGATGGGCACAGGTTTTGTGACATTACGGCAGCCTAGGTCTGAAGCACAAGTGTATTTTCAGTGGTAACTGAAAATAGAAGACAGTACACTGTAAAATGCAGTCATGTTAAATACCATCATAAGTGAAAATGAAGACTGAAAGGTAGTACACAGAAAAGCTCCAAATTACAATAGCTGTGTAACGACTCTCTTGCAACACAAATAACTTTGTTCAGGTATTGTAAGATCAAGCCACACTTACCTGTCCAGGATTTCTTCCTGGAACAGGTATATGTTTGTCCGCAGGTTTTATATCTTAGGATAAAGCTTAGGTCTGAGATCCTTGAAGCTAAACAAAAATACAGTGCAAACCCATTTATTTTTTCCATTTTTCAGTGCACAAAGGCTGTGTTTATGTTAGCAAGCAGTGCAGGGCAATGGGACCAGCTCCACAGAGCTAAGCAGTTGGTGTTGAGGTCACTATATACATCCTTTAAGGTGATTTACTCTGGACTAGCGTTAATCTGATTCGACAGACCAAATACCCAAGAGCAGCTGAACTGCATCAGGCAGGCCAAAATGCAGTAAATGGGGATGAACGGGATCTGATCTGAACCATAATTCGAGTGTCCTGTAGTGTTAGTATAGGTATATGCTGAGTATACTACTCCTTCCTGGACAGCCTTTGCCTCTGATGAGAGCCCTCCAGGTCTAACATGTTTCATTCTCAGGTCTGGAACAGTTCTTCAAAAGAACAAATATTCGTCTAATAAGAACAGCAATACAGTTAATTTGGTAATTATGTGTCCCCATGTGGATATTTGTGAGAGTCTTGAAAGGTGTTTGTGGGTCATCACAGGAGTCATTCAGCGAGGGTGTCAGAAGTAATGCTGTGTGCTATGAGAGACTGCTCATTCTGCAGAAAAAGAGAAGTACTAACAAGGAAAGCCAGAAGAAATGTCTTAAGTATGAAAACAGACTACCCAAAGCTTCTGTCTTTGTCATTTGTAGTTTGTTGAACATTATTAGCTGCAATTACTTCAAGCCTTGTAAAACAGCAAGTGGTGAATTTAGACATATCTGCGATACATACATAATAATGATAATTAAACACCCCAGTGGTTACACACATGATAACGTAGTTCTGCTATCATATGTCTCTATTTCTTTTTTGATTTACATATTTTCTGTTACTTGTGATGTTCTCTTAAAAATCCCTAACTTATTTTCCTGCACCAGCTTCAAATTTCTTTTGCTTGGCAGAGATTGTTATTTTTTCAGCTTAACATTGGGGCATTCCAATTATTTATTTATTTTTACGTAAACAGTCTAAGTGCTGCCAGCACAAGTTCTTGGAAAATTGTTAGGCTTAGCCTCATTCTGTCATCGCTATGGTGGCCAAGCAGGGCACGTTGTTAGTACTCTGCACACAATGCATATTATTGTTATATTAACTTGGTTTCATTTCTTGTGGGTGAAAAGAACGATTGGTGGATTTAGTAGGAGATAAACTAAATAACAGGCACATGCCCAATTTGGATTTTACTGAGAGAACAGAGTAACTCCAGTTAACATCGCTGGGAATGGGGTTAAGCTTTTAGGATTACATCTGTTTCACCAGCTGTAGTCATCCATATGTTAGATTTCTAACCTCACCCACGGGCTCCCCACGTCAGTGGAGAAAAGTTGCAACCTCCTAAGGGGCAGTCTGTCCATCCTAAGATGTCCAGGAAACATGTGATGAATTGGCCTCTCTTTGCTGATTATGTCATTTTGCCTTCCAAATTGTTAATGTTACAACTTTTTACTGGAGTATCTTGAGCTATGAGTATCCCACAGTGGTGTTTTGAACATGGCGAGTTTCTGCAAGAGGCTGGGCAGCATTTTCAGAGCCCACAGCTGAACAGCACTGGTCTTGCTCATGCAGAGGAGCAAAAGGAAGAAATACCTGAGTGCAGGTGGATAATTTAGCTCTGGAGCAGGGGCGGGCTTTAGCACACATTGTACCTGACTTTATTTTCCCTATTTTCCTTATCACCATTTCCCTTAGTGTCAGTCCTGCTCTCAGGCTTGCGGACTATTGTTTCCAGGCAGGTTTTGCTCCATGGCTGAAGGCTTCATGCAGAGCTTCCTCACTTCATTTTCCATCTGTAACAACTGCAAAGTCAGCTTCATATGCTGCACCTGAACAGTGGAATCTTTCACTAGCACATTCTTTTTCATCTGCAGGATTTACTAAATGATGTTCACATGACTTGAGTGCTGAGGTGAATGGAAGTTATCTTTGGAAAGGCAAAGCTTCCCCTGGCCTATGCAGAGGATATGTTGTTTGTTGTGTTTCTCTGCTACTCAGGAGAAATTCTGACATTTCAGAGATTACCGTTATTTACCTTCTGTGTTCTGTCACTTTTAAAAGTAGAGTTGGTGTGCCGTCACAGAATTAAATATGTTCAATGCTTTTGACAAAATCTGAGACTCTTTGCCACCTGTGCATTTATGGAAAGATCAAAACTGAAAATAGCTGCACTGAAAATCAGCACTTGTTCTGTCTGAACTAATAAGAACTGGGTTTTGGGGTTTGAGCAGAGATAGAATGGATCTTGATGCCTTAATGCTCATACAAACTGCAAGAGCCTTGTATTGATTCCGTTAGCAGATCTGTCTGTGGGACATACTCTGAGACACCTACAGTAATGTAGCAGATCTAAGCAAGATTTTCATGGACTGGAATGCAAGGAACACAGCATTGGGAGGTGAACCCCAAGAAATTATTCTCATTTACTATAAAACGTCTTTGCATGACTTTGACAGAGGTTACACTCAGTTTACATGCAAAGCCATTGGGTCTCACACACACAGCGTGGGCTCGGGCGCTGCTTCCTGCTACCCCTGCTGCTGCGGTCACATCCCACACATGTAAAGCACAGCCAGAAGTCACAAATCGCAGTTGCTGCCTAGCTTGACAGCATGCCCCAAGCCATGTGCCTCTCTCTCATGCACGTCAACTTTTTTTGGCCATCACCCAGCACAATTCTGCTTCACGCAACAAAGGAAGTAACTCTTGGGAAGTGTCCCCATCTGCTCAAAGGTCCCTTTGTATTTCCAAGTTGCACGAGCTTAGATAAAGTGTGGTTTATTTTAAGCTTTGTGGAAGTCAAGTTAAGAGTAGTTTTACATAATTTTAATTTTAAAGTGAATTCAGAGCACTTGAAGTTTGGAGCAGTTTTTAAAAATGTCATAACTGAGAATCAGTGTAGCTCTGAAAATATGGTAGAAATAGCTTTCTGCCAGAGACAAGGGTACAGCTGATATCTAGAGTGGGAAAAAAATTTATGGGGTTAACAAGAAAAATAATCTGAAAGCATTCCAAAACATTTCAGCAAAGAAAGTCCAAGTGTTAGTGACAGATGTTAATGATGTTGCTTAATGCTTGACTGGCAGGTAGTCAGATACTTGTAAGCTGAGTGTGGCTTAAGAGCTTACTTGAAAGCAAATAGAAGCTTGAGATGAGGCAATACCAGTTCCCGGTTCTGGGAGGAACATGGGAACTGCTGTGAGTTGTGAACACACATCTGTTTAGCCCACTATCCTGTCTTCAGCTGTTGCCAGCGGCAGATGCTTTGGAAAAGAAAAGAAATATGGCATGTATGGAGCATTCCTTCCCCTCCTATAATCCCCCAGCTCCTGGCAGTCAGCAGTTTAGGGACTCCCTAATGCCAGACTTTGCATCTGGACTGTTGTTTTTAATAGCCACCAATGGACCTATCTTCCATAAATTTGACTAATCCTTTTTTGAACCCATTTATACTTTTGGCCTACACAGTATCCCATGGCAACAAACCTTGAGTTGAATTTTGCCATGTGTTAGGAAGAACTCCCTTGTGTCTGTTTTGAGCCTGGTTCTTGGTAATTTCACTGGGTGTCCCAGTTCCTGCACAGTTAAAAACAGTGAATGACTGTCCTTTGCTCAGACTATTAAGGTTTTTAGGGATCCACAGTTTCTGTTAACCAAACACAAAACGCTTACTCTCTGAAGAGTGAAAACTGCGCTATATTATACTGTTACCATATTGTAGTACTTTCTATATCTTCTGTGTATTTATAATTTCTATATAATGGACTGTGTTCACATATGCTTAAAAATTAAAAAAAAAATCCTTGTAAAAACCAGTACAATTGTTTCTTCTGTTTCTTGTTCCTCTTACAAGAGCCAGGGCAGTGGATGGTGCCACAGGGAGTAGTGAAATGATTGTTTCAGGGCATCCCCCCTGACTGTCCCCAGCATCTTCGCAGGGACCACCTGCAGCCAGGCCTCCCCTCTCTCCACCACACTTTCAGGGCCAGCACCACAGTGGTCCCTGTCCTGTGGAAGCCAGAGGAGATCACAGATGTCACTTGAAAGCTGATTGCACTGTGCTAATCTGCCTGTGACGAGCCGTCACAGCAGAAAGGTGTGAAGGTTTTCCAGTAGTTTGAGCCCTTCTCCCCCAACTGTTTTTCTGTCTGCAGAAAGACCTTTCTCTGCTCTACAAGGGAAGGATGAGGGAGTCTGTCTGCAGTTATATGAGAAGCAATACTGATTCTCGTGGCCTCCTTTTTAAGGAACTGTTACAGGTGCTAACTTTCACCTTTTTCCTGTGAGGAGTCCCTTGGTCCCATCCTCCCCACAGCACTTTCCATCCTGCAGTGGGAGGCTCTGCTGAAGAGCAGCTGGGCTGCCCTGAGTATCTCAGCCACATGAAGGGAAAACCAGACAATTTCCAAACAGCTCTTGATTTACAAGAGCTTACCCAGCTAAGGTGATTAACCTAAAACATTGACATAAAACCGCCAGTGAGAGGCAGCTCTGTTGCTATTGTAATTGGGCTTACCTCATACTCTCAGATCAGTATCTGATTTATCACCACAGCAGTTCTGCCCTAAAGTACTGAACCTGAATATTCTCCTGCTTCCCTGGTGGAGAAATCATAGGGAGATAGGTTTAGAGCCAATTTTTCAGAGGCAGCTTCCAGATGTTTTCATCTCTTTCAGCCCTTGAGCTTTTGGGTGCATTACAATTGAAATAGGTGAAAGCTCCAGAATCAGGAAGCCTGCTTCATTAAGCACAGAAAACCTAGTTGCCTGATGATGGACCAGATCCATCTCCAATTAATCTTCCACTGTGCAGCCACTGGACACCATCCATGAGCTATCCAAGGGTATTTACAGAAAAGATCTGCATCATAATCTGAAAAATAGAGAAGCAAGGTAATGGCCTATGGTAGATGCTCCAGTGGCTGTGGTCACTGGGAATAGCTAGTCTATCTTTGGTGCCTTAAACCCCAATTAGGCCACTGATGTTTAAACATCCATGTATGTGTTTTGCTGAAATGGTGCTGCATTTCAGAAAAATGACATTTCTGACTCGAAATTTTGAATGTACAGATAACTTTGGCATCAGAAAAGGAACATGCAAAGAGTTAGAGGCACAAACCTGCAGGGCACATTCAGGTCCTTGTGAAATATGGCCCTGGATTTTGGTAACTGAATTTAACTTCATAGCCAGAGGGTGTAGAAAAATATATTCAGATTTCTATAGTAAACACATCTACCAGACCTTAACTTCAGCAATGAGTCTGCTACCACTTGCATTCAAAAATTGCATTTTTTATTTCTTATGTCACTTACTGCTATTTAAAACCTTTTCTACTCTGTTGAAAAAGGTTTGTTAATATGCACTACAGGAGAACTTGCTCTTGAAATGACACTATTTGGTTTTAATCCCTACATTTCTTTGAACAAGTTTGTACATACTTCCTCAGCTCTAAAAAGAAAGTATCCTTCACATTAAATACAGTGTATTTGAAGAAATGATGTGTTGCCCATGAAAATTGTGCCCGAATAATCATGAAGGGTCTTTTTGATGGTTACCACACTGTAGCTGGAGGGTCACTTATAAACTGTGGAACAATTGTAATCCTCAACAGAACTGCTTTACTTCTGTTTTACACTGCAGTAACTTAATGAAGTAAAATTGAACCAGTGCCATGACATTTAAGGAACTGTGTTTTGAAGCCTCCTTCACATCAAAGTAATTTGCTGTGACATGTTGCACATGCCTCAGAAACACATTGAGAGATAGAACATTAAAATGACCAGCTAACATTGCACCATAACTATCCACTGAGGATGTCATCCTGATATCCATTGGATTTCCTACCTGCTATGGGAGACGGATGTCACAAAATGTGAACAGCTAACAAGGAATCATTTCAGAGGTTTGCATTCAGCTGTATCACTGTGGCTGAAGATGCTGTGTTAATAAGTTATTTTACCTGTATAAAAACAGGAGTGATGTCTCACACATTGTGGCCAGTATTTTCTGTCTGGTGGGAAGTGGTGCCACACTCACAGTTTGTAGCAGGGAGTTTTCATAGAACAAAACCATAGAATCATAGAATAATTTCAGTTGGAAGAGACCCTCAAGATCATCGAGTCCAGCCATAACCTAACCTAACTCTAGCACTAAATCATGCCCCTAAGAACCTCATCTAAACATCTTTTAAACACCTGCAGGGATGGTGACTCCACCACTTCTCTGGGCATCCTGTTCCAATGCCTGACAACCCTTTCCATGAAGAAATGTTGCCTTACATCCAAGCTGAACCTTCCCTGGCACAACTTGAGGCCATTTTCTCTTGTCCTATCAATTGCTACTTGGAAAAAGAGACCAACACACTCCATGCTACAACCTCCTTTCAGGTAGTTGCAGACAGCGATAAGGTCTCCCCTCAGCCTCCTTTTCTCCAGGCTAAACAGCCCCAGCTCCCTCAGCCGCTCCTCATCACACTTGTGCTCCAGACCTCTCACCAGCTTTGTTGCCCTTCTCTGAACTCTCTCCAGGACCTCAATGTCCTTCTTATGATGAGGGGCCCAAAACTGAACACAGGATTCAAGGTGGGGCCTCATCAATGCCCAGTACAGTAGCACAATCACTTCTCTAGTCCTGCTGGCCACATTTCCATTGTGACTCAAAAGAGATTGGGAAGAACCTTCACTCACATTCTTGAACCTGAATGTCCTGTTTTCTTCCAAGCTGTTTGCATGTTACATTTCCTGTGCAATGAACAGCAACTGCTGAGCCGGGGGGATTAGCCTGCCGACCCTTCAAACTATTAGTGGTACATGACTGTGCTCTTTCATGATCACCTTTCATTTGTATTTGTGCAGGCAAATTTTAGCAGCAAGGGTGCCCACAGGAAGATGTTCTGCACAGAAGTGTTGCTGTTGTCACTGTTTTAACCCCCTTGTAACATTCGTAGTCCAGTTTCTGTTGTGAAGCCCTCCTTGTTGCAGAAGTTCTGTGTGACACTAAAGACCACTCACCTGCTGTTAACAGCCAGGCTGGGATCTGAAATGAGAAGCTATTTGCAAAATGAGAAACATTTCAAAAGTTAGTAACATCACAAATTAGCCTGAGTTTAGGCAAATTTCCTCCAAACTCACAAAGACCATATTGGGTTGAGAATTAGCTGCTGGTAGAAATCTTTTGGAGAGAAGATTCTAACTTTCTCTTGCTGCTTTCTTCTCCTGAGATTAAACACTAGAGCTTTTTTATATATATGTTTCCCAGGTTTGGAGCTATGAGCGTTTAAAAAAACAAGCTTGGTTTTGTTCATTCTTGTTGCTTCTTTATTGATAAACAAGGAAGAAAAGAGCCTCAGGAAAGGCTCCAGCCCCAATGCTGCCTCCACATGGGTTCATGTTTGTGCATTAAATCACCACCTGATCTCCAGGGCTGCCTGCTGACCATTAGCTACAGGGTGAAAATCCTCAGCAAGGAAAACACAAATGTACAAATGACAAACAGAATAAGCATGATCGTGAAAACCATTAATTTTCTTATCTGCTGGCAAACAGTTAGAAAGAAACACAATTTTATAAGCTTAGGCTTTTCAAACACTAATTCTTGCAGAACAACCATAACCTTTCTGGCAAGTCAGCATTTATGGGAATCTCTGTTTTACCTTTCTATCCACTAAAGTCTTGATGTTATAAACTGTTTACTACTCTGCAGCACCCCATAACTTAAAGGGTGTCTCAGAACAAATGACACTGGGTCAATTTACATGCCTGGATAGTACTGAATTACAAGGCCTGTGTTCTCAAGCTGTTTTTTGGTTGGTTTGGTTTTTGCTGTTGGTGGGGTAGGGTTTGTTTGTTTGTTTGTTTGTTTTTGTTGTTTTTTTTTTTTTTCCTAAAAACCATACTTTTTTTTTTATAGCTTTTTAAGGAACTGCTTTATGTCACATTTTACTTGTCTCATACCCTAACTCATATTTCTTCCTTTAAACACTGAACTATTATTAAATTACAAACAATCTTCATTTTCTGATTCCTGTTAATGCACCTTTTCAGCCCATTCCATCTGGCATTAAGAAGGTGGAGGAGGATGGGGAATTCTACTTAAATTCCTGGGCAGGTTGCAGGTGCATTTGTTTGTATTAAAAGGAATGTCTAACAGAATCCTCCTTTGTGACACACTATAGCAACATTTCAATTTTCTCTCATTAGCTGGTGGTACTTCCTCCTCAATAAGGTACCATTGTGCTGCCTCTAACCTGATCTGTGAAACACTGTAGAGCTGTCAACTCATCAGCCCTAGAAAATGGATAGTTAATCTTTTCATGTGACTTGTTTCATTTCCTGTAGCTCACATAAAATCCAAATATTTAGCTACTACAAACGGTGAGTTCTTCACCTGGGTTTCACTGATAAAGCAACAAAGATTATTACTCCTTTTCTTTTTTTTTTTCATTTTCTGCTGTTTGAAAATTAACGCCTCTGGATGAATAGAGGCTCATTTCTAATGTCACAATAGGGAACTTTATTAAGATGGTGTACAGTTACATTTTCTGAGGGTTTTAGTTCTGTTTGCAGGGGTTTTAAAAGTTCATCTTCACCTCCCGTTTATTCTGAAATTCTCAGATTTGTGGCTCCTATCCATTGAATATGATGCACAGAGAGCATTAGACTACTCAGTCTTTCATCAACATAACCATGGGAATATAGGATGTTTCATTAAGGATCAGACTCACATAATTTCAAACTTCAGGGTATTTTTTCAAGGTCAGTCAGAATCTCACTGTCAAAAGGGTTCTATTACCACAGCTTATTTGCTTATTATCTCAACTAGTTGAAAAAACATAGATTGTGATGAATAAGAAGGCATTTCCTTCTAAGCAGAAATAAAGCACAGATAACCTACGACAAAATAGGTGGCATTGGCAGCTGACTCTTATAAACTCCATGGCAAGGCCTGGCATTGTAGAAGAGACTAAGGTAAAAGGATTTTTATTAGGGTGATATGAAGAACAGGTTTTCTAGGGTGGAAAGAAGAGCCACCTACTGCAGGTAAAGATCACGTTTGAGACCATCTAAGGAACTTGAAGGTACACAAGTCCATGGGACCTGATGAGATGCATCCACGGGTCCTGGGGTAACTGGCAGATGAAGTTGCAGGGCCATTATCCATCACATTAGAGAAGTCACGGCAGTCTGGTGAAGTTCCCACTGACTGGAAAAGGGAAACATAATGCCTATTTTTAAAAAGGAAAAAAAAGGAAGACCAGGTAAGTCAGTCTCACCTCTGTGCCTGGGAAGATCATGGAGCAGATCTGGAGGCTACGCTAAGGCATGTGGAAAATTAGGTGACTGATGACAGCCAACATGGCTTCACTAAGTGCAAATTGTGTCTGGCAAATCTGGTGGTCTTCTATGACAGGGTTACCTTGTTGATAGATAAGGGAAAAGCAGCTGACATAATCTACCTGGACTTGTGCAAAGCATTTGACACTGTCTTGCATGACATCCTTGTCTCTAAATTGGGGAGACACGGATTTGACAGATGGACCACTCAGCAGATAAGAAATTGGCTGAATGGTTGCACTCAAAGAGGTGCAGTCAACAGCTTGATGTCGAAGTGGAAACC
The DNA here is from genome assembly GCF_964273445.1 of Streptopelia decaocto. Taxonomy (NCBI): domain Eukaryota; kingdom Metazoa; phylum Chordata; class Aves; order Columbiformes; family Columbidae; genus Streptopelia; species Streptopelia decaocto. Next base: position 192,128,343 of record NC_138663.1, on the reverse strand, counting down.
AGTGACAAAGTGGTGTTCCTCAGGGGTCGGTATTGGGACCAGCTCTGTTTAACATCTTTGTGAGACACATGGACAGTGGGACTGAGTGCACCCTCAGCAAGTTTTCTAGCACCAGGCTGTGCAGTGCAGTTGACATTCTGGAGGGAAGTGATGCCACTCAGAGAGGCCTTGACAGGCTGAAGAGGTAGGCCTGTGAGAATCTCATGAAGTTCAACAAGGCAAAATGTAAGATCCTGCACATGGGTAGGGGGAATCCCAAACACAAATACAGGCTGGGTGGAGAATGGATTGTGAGCTGCTCTGAGGAGAAGGACATGGGGGTGTTGTTTGATGAGAAGCTCGACATGATCCAGCAATGCATACTTGCAGCCCAGAAAGCCAACAGTATCCTGGGCTGCATCAAGAGAAGCATGGCCAGCAGGTTGAGGGAGATGATTCTCCACCTCTAGTCTGCTCTCATGAGACCCCACCTGGAGTACTGCATCCAGTTCTGTGGCCCCCAACATAAGAAGGACATGGACATGTTGGAGCAAGTCCAGATGAGGGCCACAAAGATGATCAGAGGGCTGGAGCACCTCTCTATGAAGACAGGCTGAGAGTGTTTGGGTTGTTCAGCCTGGAGAAGAGAAGGCTCCAGGGACACCTTGTAGCAGCCTTGCTCTACATAAAGTGGACCTACAAGAAAGCTGGAGAGGTACTATTCACAAGGGTGTGTAGTGACAGGACAAGGGGTAATAGCTTTAAACTGAAAGAGGGTAGATTTAGATTAGATATAAGGAAGAAATTGTTCATTATGAGGATGATGAGGCACTGGAACACGTTGCCCAGAGAAGTGGTGGATGCCCCATCCATGGAAGTGTTCAAGGCCAGGTTGGATGGGACTTTGAGCAACCTGATCTAGTGCAAAGTGTCCCTGCCCATGGCAGGGGAGTTGGAACTGGGCAATCTTTAAGGTTCCTTCCAACCCAAACCATTCTACAGTTCTGTGGTGCTATGATATTACACATAATTAAACCATTTTGCATTATAAGAGTATTAGAACAAAATGGGCAAAGCTTCTGTCTCTGAAAATAATACAAATGTGTGGGCTCTATGTTCTTTTGTGTTTACTTTGGGATTTCAGTGGACATTTTCCAGAGACTGGTCTTTCTAGCCAGCGCCTTTGGGGCGCTCAGTACATTTTGCACCTTGGTGGAGACCCACTGAAACCTGCAGGCTGAGGAAGGCACGTACAGAGAGGGCACAGTGAGATAGGGATCCTGAGAAGAAAAGAGCTGGTGAGATCCATGGCAGTGTCTAAAACCCAGTCCTGAAGAAATGGCTGAGAACTGCCTTCTTTATGGATTCAATGTTTAAAACAACAAAAACTATATTCCTAAGAAAGAAGAGGGAAAGATCCTGTGTTGCAGAGAAACACTTTCAGTCTGCTGGTTTACCTGTTGGAGCAGGAATAGATTCCACCTCAAAGTTAGTGGACAGCAGAGTCAGAGCCAAAGAAGAATGTTGCTTCTGAAAAATGCTGACCTATTTTTTCCTTAAAAAAAAAAGAAGAAGATGATTGTTGTGAGATGTGGCATGAAATCAAGCTGCACAGACTTATGTGGTGCCAGAGACAAGGGAGGTTTTCCCTATTGACTAGAAAGCACAAGTGGGCAGTGTTTTTGGAAAGCTGCACAAGACCAAAAATTCCTCAAATTTTTAAGTGGAGGTACCTGCAGTGCATTCATTTCACATCCCAGTGCACGTATCTGATTTCTCGGCTACTCCTCTGAAAACTGGGTTATTGTTCAGGAATTTAGTGTGCAAAAGAGGATGATAGTAGAGGGAAAACAAGCAGAAGAGTGAGGGAATTTAGGAAGAAAAAAGGAAAGAAAGAACATGGGATACAATTTAAAGGGGTACCTATGGGGTAATAAAACAGATCTACCCCAGGTCCAGAAAGCAATTTTTCCTCCACTCAGAGTGACTATAACACCAGCACATAACCTGCATATTATCACACAGAACTGCAGGCTCCTTAGTTTTGGGCTGTAAATTAGCAACTGAACAGTCTAGTAAGAGTGGGCTTCATTACTTCTGAGCTCACTTTGACAGCCCTCCTGTGCTATAATATATTAATATAGTCACGATAGCTTGGAGATACAACTGTGACGGCACAAAGCTTGATGTGCCCCCAGTGAGCTCTTAATCCTTCTGTTTCATAGTGTTCTCACTGCTCAAAAGCATTGCAGTTTACAGTGCAACCCCCCCCCCCCCCCAGCACATTAATTATAAAATACTGAATACCAAAGGAAGCATGATAGATAACATTTACATTTTGTACCAAATAAATTTCCAGTAACAAATATTATTACAACAAATACCAAAGGAACTTAGAATTGCTAAGTTATTTTGAAATTGCTTTTCCATTGACTTTTGGAGCACCCGATAATCCTTCCTTATATATCAATTCAGAAACACTGAAGCCTCCTTTATCACAACCAGCTGACCCAACCTCAGCTGTTCTTTGAAAATAAAACCACACATTTTCTTAGTTACTCCATGTGGAGACCCATTTAGTCACTCTCCTCCAACAGCTTTTGATGACAAAACCTACAGTTTTAAGGAACAGCAACAGCTGCTCTGTAGTTGGACTGGAACGTGACTCCCAGGCAGGATCCCCAGTTTTGTCTCTATTCCTCTAATTGCCCCCAATAAGCCCCATCTTACAGAGTTTTGTCTGCTTCACCCTATGCTATGGCAGAGTTTTTCACTTGAATGCCTGGTTGATCAGAGCTGAATGCATGATGTGTCAAAACATTCCACCCTTCATTTCTGGAATGCTTTCCTAACTTATTTTGGCCTGCCGTATCTTCAAAATTATTTGGCCCACAAGCACTGAATATGTTTTGTTTTGTTAGCCTCACTAAGAAGAGGCTGTGTTTTGGGTAGGTTGCATTTAATATAAACATTCATAAAAATAAACTGACCTTCTGTTACTCCAGGCTTTGGTGCAGTAATGACTTCTCTGAATAAGAGGTAGAGGAGCATGCATTTGCAGGTAGGAGAAAGAACTACAACAGGCTACTGACCTAGGAAGTGCATAAGGCTGTGGAAGGGTGAGTTGGGACGTGGTGGAGGAAGAGGGCAGGAAGGTTGCCTGGATACAGGCAGAGAGCAAGCTGAGAAGAAGGCTTAGCATGAAATACTGCTGTTTCAGTACAGCTATATGAGTGTGTAGAATTGGAGCACATATGGCATGTAGTGACAGGGAACACTATTACTTCTACCCCTCATGACCTGCTTAACATCTACAGGAGGTCATGAGATGAGCTAGTCAGACAATGTGGCCTGAAGCAGTGAGCTGAAGATCCACTGGTCACTCCTCTCCGTCACTCTGTAACCACCAAGATGATGTAGACCTTGCCAGTGAGTATGGAGGAAATCAACTAGTAATAAATGAGAACAAAGCAATGAAATGAAGTTGAAGGGAAAGGAAAATCACACAGCAGGCCTAGTGAAAGCACATTCCCCTTCCCATCTATGAGTAATTTGGTTTTCCTCTTGTGTTAAGCTCCTGCAGTGAAGCACTAAAACAATTTAAACCTCTATTTTGCTGGAAGACCTCATCCCAACATGCTGAATGTTGAGATTTCAGATATTTGTACCTTCTTTGATGGGCTGCAACAACAGTCAGGAGATATTGATGCTTATGGAAGTCCAGGCACATTTCTTCTGGGCAACACCAGCATGTCAGCTCAGCCCTCCTGCTTCACACAAAGTTTCCAATCAAATCTCACTAGAGTCTCATGACTTCATTGTCAGTGAATGTCATGGCCTCGGCCATGTTTTACAGAACCTGCAAAGCACAAATTGCATCAGCCAGACTGACACAGCAGCCTCGTCCCTGTGGTGTGGTGACGCAGTCACCTGCAAGGAAGAGCAGGGCAGGAGAGGATAGGGAGAGACTTTGGTTCAGCATTCAAACTTCAGCCCATCAGGCCTTTCCCGGGCTCCGGGGTCACAGCTCTAGCTGTCCCTGCTGCAGCAGTCACGCAACCCCTCTGCTGGCGATGCTGCAGTTTTAGGAGAAAGGGAGAAGCAAGAAGGTAAAGAGGAAAGATTGTGAGAGACCACTGGCAACTGGTACCACCTGGAAAGGTTTCTTTTTTTCAGATATAGTGTTTTGGCACAGATTTTGCAAGGCAGGGTTTGGGTATTTCTCTTGTGATATAACTGTACGACACCTCACCTGCTTCATGGGGATGTTGGAGGTGCAGCAGAAGATTGTGTCAATGTCCCTGTTTGATCTCTTTGTGTGTATTCACAGCCCCTGCATCTATGATGCAAAGGCATAATGTCCTTTAAAACAAGCTATTTACAGATACAAGCAAATCTGACTCAGTGCTTGTTGTTTGCTTTTTTTGCCTTTACCTTAAAACCATCTGCATGATTCTTGGAAGTCCCAATAGACCTCTTCTGCTGCAGAAGTGGCAATGTAATTATAAAAAGATATGCAAGATAGAGAATAAAAGAAAATAGGTTGTCCTTATATGGCACCTTGGGACCAAAGGCTGCTGGCAGCTGTGCACCTTGAACTGTTCTCCTGGCAGTGGTGCAATGATATGATAAATTTAGTTTAAGAATGACTGGGAATTTTGAACTTAAGCATTTTTTTACCTGAAAATGCCTATTCATCAAAACAGGAAAAAAAAAAAATGGATGGAAAATGTTTGTGATGTTTTACAGCAGAAAAAAAAAAAACTATGCTGTTTTCTTAAAAATTATCTAAATGTTTTATTTTTTTCATTTTATAGCAAAAAATACCATTCTTATAATTGAAACAACCTTTTATTGCAAAGTGTTACCTATAGTGATAGCTATGCGTACTGCTTGTTAAATGGTCTCAACAAAAATATGAGATGTTGTGAAATTACTGAAGAAAATACCAAACCTATAAATAGTTTATAAAGTTTCTTTGAGCAGTATTTGCAAATTTCCCGTTGATGAAGTTTTTTGAGATCATGACTATTCTTCTCACAGTGAACTGTGAATGAAAAACTCAAAGACATCCATATGTGAAGAAAACATTTCCCACTATGAGAATGTCTGGGAAACATAAGGAAACCACTGACAATTAGTGGTCACATAAAATAGTTTGCTCTTCTGCTTTGTAATTATAAAAAGCATTCATCTGGCACCACTGATTGTGAAGGAGCTGGTTTAATGGATCCACGCGTGGCAGATGCTACATTTGCTACAGTAATTGTAAATTCATTACGGGAATTTGCACCACCTTCCCAGACAATGCATGTAGTTGTGCAAACCCTTTTCACAGAGCACCCTGCTAAAGAAAAGCAAGACAACTGCAAAAATAACCAAAAACCAAACCATTAACCCTCTTCACTGCAACATGCAACACCAAACCTGCCTTGCACAGGTCTATGGATCCTGCTCAGTAGTCTTCAATTTCCAGGGTCAAAACCAAGCATAGTGATATTTCGTTAATCAGTTGCAAATAAATAGTTATGATTCTTCAATTTAGGTTTTCACGGAGCTAAAACACTGGGCAGACTAAGGTATTTTCAGTGAAAACTTAAGGTTTATAGTTTCTCTTTGTTTAAGTTGGCTATGTCTTGTGGAATAACACAATTATCATCTCAGTATTTTTACACTGTCTTTTAAGGTTTTAATACCAAATTTCATAATCAACTAAAATGCTGCAGCAATATGGACAGTTTCTGGACACCTGTGCTTCCCTGTCTTCTTTTCGCATCTTATTTGCCAGATAAATATTTGCTGGGTTTTTTGAGTCTGAAAACTAACACTTTTCATACTGTTCTTCATGCCCTCATGAAATGAATCTTAAATCATTCATTTCTTCTCACCTTTGTAAGTTCCACCTCGCCAGTGACATTTTTTGACTGTAAATCTACATCTTTTTTTGACTGCCTGCTTTAGCTTTTACTGCATTTACCAAGTGATACCCTAGAAGGATTCCCACTGAGCGCTTGACAAGGTGTTGTTTCGTTTCGTCTTTCTCACAGGTAATTTGACCCTGCTGGGCTCTGGCCCGGTGGGGCTTAGACTCACACTGACTCAGAATCTGCAGTTTGTGTTTGCCTACAGTGGGAAAAATTAAGGTGGCTTGAAACCTAAGGCTTCAGTATCAATTGTTCTGTTAAATGATGATAAAAGCGTGCATTAATCTTCCTGGCTCAAAATTTACTTAAAATGTAAAGTTCTTTGGTTTTTTTTCTGCTCTTTTGAGGACAATATGTAATGTTTATAACAGTTGCAAACCTGACAAGTGTCCCCTTCCTTTTGTCTAATATTGTGCTTCGGGTTCCTGGAGAGTGAAGGATTGTCTCTTGTGGCCTTCTGAAGGTGATGTCACTCAGGCTTAATTTTATATTTCAAATGCTAATTATGAAATAGTGACTGAATCCCACCATCCTGTGACTCCATTATGGTGAAATCATGACATACAAACTTTCTGACACATTCACTGTGTGTCTCATCTACCCCAACACACAAGGCCATATGCCATAGGTCTGTTCATGGAATACAGGCAGATAAATGGGATAGGACTTCAGAGGTAAAATAACAGAGTAGAAAACATCAGAAAGGAAGCTAATCTGAAGGAAGAAGGTGGAAGGTGAGAAGAAGAAAATCAAAGTATAGGACTGAAACCAAGAGGAGCTATGGTCAGCCCCAAGTCCAATGTAAATCATCTGGTTCCATAACAGTTCAAAACAAGCTCTTTCATTTTTCTGCTTGAAACCTGAAAGCAAGAAACACTTTGAGAACTGTGGCTTAGGGTCACTCGTACATGGGAAATCAATAACTTGGCAGGACCTGATTGTCAATATTGAAAAGAATTGATTATTTTATTAGGTGTCATCTATTCTATGTGTGTTTCAGACACAAACATCCAAAGGACCTTGACTATAAGAAAGCGGGCTCTGAATTTAGCCAAATCATCTATTTCCATGTCCTACTATGGAAGATTATTGGCCATCAGACACACATTCCAGCTGACTATAGAAACAGCATAGCATGAGCTATAGGTGCTCCCAGAAACACAGATTTCAGATGGTGCTTGAATGAACCATGGAAGTGGGGGATGCAGAGATTGCCAGAAAATTCACTGCTGTTTCTTTTCACATTGATCAAATAAGGAAAGAAAAGTGCTGATTCCTGAAAGTAAAAAGGATTGCCACAGAGTTTACTCTGCCTGGTGGATCAGATGATGGAGCAAGAGAGGAAGATGATGTAAATACAGACCCTGTGTGCAAGCGCGTGTGTGTCTGAGTGCGCTGGAGGGAAGGTGTGTGGGACTGACTCGGTTATGCTAGGCTGGCCGAGACTTTCTGTGTCTGATACTGTCTGACTATAACTAGCAAATCCCCTTGCTTTGATCTTGTGGCAGTGGAAATCCAACTAATGCTGCCGTTTTGAAAGCTTGTGGTTTCCTTTCATTATTTCATTACCTACACTGAGTAAAAGAAACAATGTGGTTTGTTTTAAATTAATGGCTGTCCATTCATTACTGCAGTGACTCTGAATATTTTCCTCTGCTGGCTCTCTGTAAGGTCAGCCCCTGATTATTGTTCAAGTTTGGTGGGTTTCACTCAACTTCTGAGACTCAGAGGTAAAAGGAATGTCCTTCTGTAACCGCATTGTAAATAACTTTCATGGTGGTGACCCATCTGGAGTGAATCACTGGTTTTGGAAAGGAGGTCTTGGTAAGAAACATGACCCTAAACCAGCCCCTGAATCACCTTGATATCGAGCTCAGTAGTAAAGGCCTAGTTCCTAGGAGCACAGGCATGGAGAGAAGGGGCTGATCTCCCTGGGACACCATAAGAAAAACAACACAGGAGACACAGGCGGAATAAATCTGTTATGACTTTACTCCCACCTCTTCTATATCATCCTATACTACCATGGTCGTTAACCTTTTACATCCTCCAACTCTCTCATCAGATATTTCAGCTACTCCTCTTTCCTCTGTCCTAGATTACTTTTTAAGCTCTTCAGAGTAAGGGGAAATTTTTTGCTCCCTGCTTTTTCCCTTGGTCTTCTTTTGGGGTTGACATCACTGTCATAAAAATATTTTAAATAATAATACAAATGGAATGCAATTGATTTGGTGTCTTTCATGAGTCATTAAAAATAAATGCTAATTTGGGAATATCTTTAGCTGACAACATTATTTTTTCTCAAGTATAAACATATTTTAAGTTGTTTGTTTTATCATCACATCAGCTGAACTAACAAATTTGTTGTGCAGAAAGCTCTGCTGAAAAAAAAAAGGGTTTCTGACTCATGGGATGTTTAATTTAACAACAACAATAAAGGTTTGGTCCAAACTAGAACAAACATCACTTTCTTCTTCTCTCTTTCTCTCTGTTGCATTCTCTCACAGCTGCCCTGAGCCAGAGATCTCTTGACCGTAACTCCAGCAAAAGGCCTGGGGTCCCCCTGGATTTCTGGTTCCTGCTGTAGAGGCAAGAGATGAGACCTGGTGACCTGAATGCAGGTTCCCAAGTCCACAAAAGCTGATCTTGAATTTCTGGAATCCCAAAGTCTCCGGGATGGACCTGGGCGTGGGACCCCCGCCCCCATCATCATGTTATCACTTATCAGCTTGAGGATGTTTGATGAATGGAGTGGGACACCCTCATCTTCCCATCCTGCTCACATGTCCTGTGCTGTGAGCAGTGTGGGATGGTGAGAGACACCAGGAGCTGCACATCCCATGCTCCTGGCTGCAGGAGCAGGGAGACATGAGAGTGTTAAAAGAGATGAACTGAGTTGTGGGCAACTTCAGAGGTGCCAGGTTGCCCACACTTCTTTGGTGGAGCCCGGCTGCTCAGAAGTACATCTATGAGAAGCGCTTTCCTTGACAGTTGACAGTGGTGCTAGGAAAATAAATATTGTCAATAATGTTTCTGGGGCTTGCAAATTACTTTTGCTAAGGATCATTGAAAGCAGCAAGTAGTTCTGCAATCAGAATAGAGCATACAGCAAATAAAACAGATTTACATAGTGGGGAGAAAAATAAATATTTAACTATTCCCTCCTTCCCAGAATGTCTTCCAGACTCTGTCCTGAATAAGCAAATTATATTTTAGAAATGGAAATACAGTGAGGTTGGTATAGTAGGGGAATAGCCTTTTCTCATACACACTTACTGCTCTGGTTCAGATGAGCAGCCAGGATTTCAGGCATGTGAGTCCTTTTTGCTAGTGCAAAAGATGCTGAAATGCAACTTCTGGATTTTCCCAGCTTCCCTTTATTGTCTTTGTGGCTTCAGGACTGTTCCGTTCATGTTAATTCCCTGCCTAGTATTTGCACTTTGGGTTTTCACAACTGCACTTTGGGCCACAACTCAGCGAAAGTGGTGGGTATGGAGTCATTCAGATACACACCTGAAGCTTTCAGAAATGGATTAAAGACATCTGCTTTTTCTCTTCTTCTGAATGCTTATGGAGAAATTTACATTTTACATTTTTCATTTTCTGCACAAACAGAAAGGTCATTCTGTACTTGGGGGTAGAATCCTGGAAGCTGAGGAGAACCCTGGACAGAGAACCAGGACACTCCATGGAGCACACAGCCGGAGCATCTCTGGGGGCTGGAGGACTTTCATTGTTAGCTTGTCTCCCTCAGTGGAAAGAAAATGAAGAATCTGAAGTTTGGAATTGAAAATAAAAGTGTCATAAAGTGTTACGGTTGAGAAGGCAGGCTCAGCCAGGTTTTTCAGAACTTCCCATATCTTCCCTGCCTTTTGACAGCTTCTCAGATAACTCACATGGTGAGGCAGACATGTTGCTGCAGCAAGCACCAGGTGGAAAAAATCAAAGTAACAGCCTGTTGCGAGGCTCTTGTTAGCATGGCAAGTTTCATACAGACACCTGGCATGCAGACACCCTGGCCTCCACACGCACGCACCCAGCCCGGCTTTTAAGGAGCTATTCGGCTATTTGCTGTCGCCTCTGCACTCCAGAAACCAGCCCTGTCTGTAATCATTCTGTTTCATTCAACAGCAACAACACAGGGAGTAAAAGAGGTTTTCTAAATGCCGGGGTCATTAGCTAATTTTTCTGTCTAAAATACTTAGTGGGAAACAGTACATTAAAGGTTTGCTCACTTAGGCTGATAGGCGGTTATTCCCATGAGCAGCACATCTGCAGCCAGCGGCAGGGTGTGTAGGAGTGACTGCTCACCAGGGCAGGCTTGTGGCTCACGGTTTGGCAAAACGAGCACTTGTGCATCCTCCTGCGGTCCTGTGGAGCGAGGGGTGATGCCCTGAAATCTGGACCCTGCCCTGCCTGATCCAAAGAGCAACTGGTGATGCAATTCCATTCAGCATGTTAATGTAGGTATTTCCTTCTGAATAGCCATATTTGTCAAAATAGCAAACTTGGGCTCCATCATTGTAAAAATAAGGCTTTGATGCATCGTGTCTCTTTGCCAGACAGTTAACAGTAATCTAAATAAACAGTTTGGTTCAGAGCTTCACAGAATATGCGTCAAAACTCATATTTAAGAGGAAAAAAATTCTTGGGATTTCATTGCTGCCATAATTCCTGAGCTGTCAAGGTAGGGTGTCTTATTTTTAGGTATTTTAAAAACTAATGTGGCTAAAAAAGCTTCAGCCATTGTCCTAAACAGATGACAGGTTCCCACCAGCCCTCCCTGTGCCAGCTGGCTCATGTATTCACAGACTCTCTTGGCAAATAGTCAAATACAACACACATTTTAAGCAGCTGGATTAACCTAGAGATTCTTAACAGAACCTTTTCATCTGTTTTTCACAGACAGACCACTGCCATTTAATTTTACTTTAATTGAATGAAAAAACAAGTCAATACCTAATTAATTTGGGTCAAAGAAGCATGGCAATGGAGAGCCCCGGATTCTGAAACACAGCATTCAAAGGAGAGCCTTGCTAATTTTAGCTACATTTGGAATTTATTTGTGATTTTTTTGGTCTTTTTTCCCCTTCCCTTCTGTTACAAGTTCATATGGGAAACAGAAAACAAAGCCATCAGTTCCATACTTTGATAAGTTCTGTTGTAAAGTGGAAGTTGTTGCTTTACCTGCTGTAGAGATGCCTGCTAAAGGATGCTGGTGTTCTTGCAGTTTTACATCGTGTAGAGTGATGTTCACTTTTATTTTTTTATCTCAGAGTAGAATCAAAACAGCAGTAGTCTTACTTAAAATTTCACAGTCTACATCATGATAATGTTTACAGTGTTTGAAATGAGGACCACATGTTCCTCCCCAAATATATTTAACAGTGGTATCCAGATGTTGGAACCAATTATGGAGGACAGCTCTACTTATGTATCCTAATAGTTAAGCATATAACACTTACTTATTAGAGACACCACCACCCATCTAAAACTTTGCCACCATCAAAAAGGAAAACAGGGATCCAAAAGATTTTGTAAGACCTGAGTGTCACACTTCCCATCCCTGTCACTGCCTTCCCTACTACAGGAGCCAAACAATATGCCACATCCTATATAACTCTCAAGATGTTGAAGTGTAAAGAATTTATGAAGAGAAAGGAGTTTGTTTCTTTGCCATGTTGTGTTTATACAGACCAGATGAATGATGTAATAATTCATTTTACTGCATCAGAACAGATCGTCCTGTTTTGTTGTGATTTGTATCCAAACTCACAGCTGAAGATCCTCTTGATTATCATTGGCAGCTGGGTCATATCTGTTGACATTATTCAAATGCTATGAGGTTAATAATGAATTCTTTAATCTTTTAACATTTTTGCCGTCTGAACTATGTGAAACAGATAAAACTAAATAGGCAAATAACATCTCCTAAAATGGATGAGAGTGTGAACTCATGCAAATTAAGCATTTTTTCCCTAATCTATTTATATTTGTTTCTGTATCATCAAAATTATTAGTGTGTATATATATGTGTGTGTGTAATATAATAGCGAATGGTACCTGCTTTGCTCCCATTTCTCCAATGAGCTTGCCACCATGTTGGAACAGCCTTAGACATGGACTGTTTTTGTGCCTAAAAATACCTACAACCACATATTTTTGAGATACAGTCTTTCATTTATCCACTACTAAGTCTGAATACAACACTTAGGAAAATGAGGCAATAAAGAGAAACCTAATCAGAGCAACACAGTTCAAAGACTAAGTAATTTTTGGACAAAAACATCTAACAGAGAAAGTTTTGTATAGGTACACAAACACAGTTTATCCCTTGTCTTTGTTCCCACTCTCATGAGAGCAAAAGGAAGGATTCCCATGTGGGTAGACATTGAGGTAGGAACTAAGATGTTGGATGAAATTATCTGAAATCTCTCTGAAAGTCAGCTTGAACCCTATGGTGTTTGGGTTGCCACTTGCTGCAGCTTTGTTCCATGATGTGAGGCTGTACCTTTATTTTCCTTGCCAGGATCCTAAAAGATTTCTGTTCATCAGAAGTGACATGAACCAGAAAGCAGGTTGAAGTTGTATTTTCCTTGGTGATCATAACATGCATCTAATAAGGAGGAAAAAGACAAGGAGTTTTGGAGGTTGAGACAAGAAGTGTGGAGGTGGCAGTGCATGTGTTTGAGTCTGAGCAGATGAAGGATGAGAAAGAGAGAGGCTGTCCTGGGGAGGGGAGCAGAGGTGACATGGCTCCCCAGGGAAAGGGACAGCTTGTCAGAGGAAGGTACTTTTGGTCAATCTCATGCAGCCAGTGCAAGACCTGGCTGTGAGGCTAACTGTCAGCACTCCCAAACCTGATGGAAGAGCCTCCAGTCTACCTCTTATGGTACATCGCTTCTGGTTCACTGTAACAGACAGTCCAAGCACAGGCTAGCTCACGAGAAAGAATTTGCCTTGTTTTACTTATAATAATCCAGCTTCCTGTGAGAATGGTGTGGAGAAAATAACAACAACACAAACAGATTTTAATGATTTCAAAGCAGTATCAAAACAAGTACGTTCCTCTTAAACAGTGAGCCTTGCTTTGCTGTTTCATGGATATAGAGTTGTACCATTGGTAGAAGACTTCAGAGCATGCTAATGTATTTGTAGAGTGTCAGATCTTTAGTGAAAGGTGCAATATGTTTATCTGTTTAGATGAGAAAGTAAGTTCAATATTGATGATGGTACATGAGGCACTTGGAAAAACTCAGAACTGGAATACTTTGATGTTGCGCAGTTTACATAAAGGGGATACAGGCTTTCACACATCAGCTGTTACATGAAGGTGACCAGATCACCCTCTAGTGGGATGAGACTGCATTTCAGTTTGTAATGTGTTAGTGCTTTAATTATGTTTCTGTTTCCTTTTGCCTTGGAGATCTTTTCAGATGAAAGGTAAGATCAGATGCGTATCTGTGTGAGCAGTGTGGGAGGGCTCCTATCCTAAAGGCTCTTCAAACTTCCCCTGCTCAAAGGGCTTCTGAGTCAGAGCAGTGGGACTTGGTGTCCTGATACTGAAAAACAGAGCTGCCTCTCCCATGTCTTTGCTTCTGAAATATTAAAATAAATGTATCTGTTTCTTCTTGTTCTTTTCATCACAGCATCAGGTCTAATTGACACATGCAAAACAACACTAAGGAATTGCTAGACTGTGGGGGAAAGGAATGGCCTTCAGAAAGGAAAATCTATAAGAGGCTGGGAGCTGAGCAGCTGAAGAACTAGGGAAAGATTTTCCTAATCAGAGCTGGTCCCATTAAAAACAAACAAACCAAAATCTGCTTGTGAAAAAGTATTTCAACAACTGAGTGTAGGGGAAAAAAAATACCATGAATGATTTATTTCACAGTTATTATTTGGTACTGCCAGAGCTTTTTCATTTAAGAAAAATGCAAGGTAAAACTCCAGTTGACACACCTTGGAAAACTCCTCTGCCCGGACGTGAGAAGCAGTCATCGGTCCTGGCACTGGGTGCACCTTAAGCACCACCTCATGCAGAAGGGAGAAGACACGCAGCAGCACAAAGGGGGACAGGAGAACCTTCCAGCAGGACTCCTGACCTCTGATCCTCCCCAGAGGCACACATGAAAGCTGCCACATGGCATTTGTAGGCACATGTTTCAGCAATGGTTGGCTGGCAAGGCCAAGCTTTGGCACACAGGGTCCGGGAGCAGGGGGAAGTAGGGGCACAGGTACGGTGGCACCTTTGCTCCAAGGGAAACATGAAGGTCTGCTGTGGAGAGGTGCTGACTGCAGTTTCCACTTCAGTTAGCCAGGACTTGCTGCTCTGCTTCCACTAAATCTTCTAGGCCATAAGCTCTCAGGAAAAGAGACTACCTCTTTGTCTGCATAAGGAAAATATCAGGTTTGTTTTCAACACCGTTGCAGCCTGAATAAATTGAAGTATTATATATAATCGTAAACATATGTTGTCCCTGCCTCATGTCCATGGTGTTCCCTAGTGGAGGAACAGCCTCCTGAAAACTGACGTCCCTGATCACTGTCTGCCCTGTCTTTCCTCCAGTCTTTCAAGCCCTGCTTCAACTATAGTATCTGAAAATCATCAGCTAGCTAATATGGCTAAGTGATGAGTGGCTTCAGGTGGTACCTATGAAACAAAAGAAAAGAATCACATGACTTTTAATGTCTCTCTCACTTTTGGTCTATTGTTTGGTTTTTGACTTACTACTGTAGCCCCAAGAGACTGGAGACTAAAATCCTCGCAGCTAGAGCTGGTCTGTGCTAGCTCCTCTCCACATGTTTGTGCACACACACACACTGCACACAAAGGACACTGAAATCTGCATAGGGTAAACAGTCAAAGAGTTTCATTTTAATAGGTCCTATGATGTGGTTGTTTCTAGTCTCATTTCATACAGTCAATCAAAACAAAACAAAAAACAACAGCAACAACAACAACCAGACAAAACAACCAAACAACCACATCAGGTTTTGTTTAAATCTTGACTGGGAGAAAATGATCTGTCATGATGTGAAAGAAGGTGTTCTGCTAAAACTTCCTGTCTTGTATTTCTTCTAGCAAGGAGAATATTTGTTGAGAAATCAGACAATGTGGTGACAAATATCTCAGAAAATTACAAATACCTTAATTGATAGTCTTATCTGGATAAAGTGATTCAACACTGAGTCACTCAGATACAGCTTCTTTTTTCTTTTATGGTGGGGAAGATTTAGGGTTCAAGAAGCCTGCAGTGAAGAAACATGGATAACATGTAAGGGTTTTGAGGTCTTAAAGAATGTGATACAAAGTTGTTTTTCCACGCTTTTTCCACTTGCGGTCACTTAAAAAATTCCAGTGGAAATAAACAAGCTTATAAAGCAAAAGATGCCTTTACTTTGTCACCTTTCACTGACCTCTCAGAATTAGCCCATGGACCCTCAGAAGTTTGCAGACCGTAAACCAAAGATGGCTGTGCTATTGGGCAATGTTGTTGTTTCAGTTGACTGAGCTCAAATGATTAAAGCTTTGGAGAAGGGTGGTTAGTCCTTTAACTGTTCAGAGAACATGAAAGGCGACTTTAAAAGTGTAATTTCTTCAGACAGTCTTATAGAGGCTGATCGTTTGGCTCTATGTCTTGTGAATGGTGCAGACTGCAGAAGCTAAGTCATAGCTTCTCACTGCAGCCACCAGACAGCTTTCTTCCACATGTGCTGGTGGAGAGTGGCCCCAAGGCTGCTCTATCTCTTGCTGGTCACAAATAGCCACAGAAAGAAACACAGTTGAGGACTGGCATATTAACCCAAATATCTTCCTTTCCAACAGTTACACTGATGGCACAGTGTAAGGGAACTGTTTTCTCTCTCCAAATAGAAAGCATCATGCCATGTAATTTTAACTGTCACACTGGAAAAAACATTGTTGTTTGACTTACCAGTACCACTCCTTCAAGTGTTCCTTGGAGGTCTCATGTTTAATCATTTACTGGATTTATCTTAAGTTACTTCAAAAAAGTCTCAGCAGTTCTCAGTCAAAAGTGGTATGTCTGAAGCAACTCTGCATGGCTGGCTGCTCAGTCATCCTCACTCACTGAAATTTGGAGTAATCACACTGAGAATGAAATAAGTCTCTCATAATGTCTCTTTGCAGAGTCCTGCACCTGGGTCAGGGCAATGCCCGGTACCAACACAGGCTGAAGGATGAAGGGATTAAGAGCAGCCCTGCTGAGGAGGACTTGAGGGTACTAGTAGATGAAAGATTGGACATGAGCCTGCAATGTGCACTTGCAGTCCAGAAAGCCACCTATATCCTGGGCTGGATCGAAAGAAGCATGGCCAGCAGGTCAAGGGAGGCGATTCTGCCCCTCTGCTCTGCTCTGGTGAGACCCCACCTGGAATTCTGCACCCATCTCTGAAGCCTCAGTACAGGACAGACATGGACCTGTTGGAGAGGGGCCAGAGGAAGTCACAAAAACAGTCATAGGGCTGGAACATCTCTCATATGAGAAAAGACTGAGAAAGTTGGGGTTGTTCATGTGGGAGAAGAGAAGGCTCCAGGGACACCTTATTGTGGTCTTTCAATATTTAAAAGGAGCCTATAAGAAAGATGGGGAAGACCTTTTAACTGGGCCTGTTGTGATAGGACAAGGGGTAACGGTTTTCAACTAAAGGAGGGGAGATTTAGATTAGATATAAGGAAAAAAGTTTTTACAATGAGGATAATGAAACACTGGCCCAGGTTGCCCAGAGAGGTGGTAGATGCCCCAACCATGGAGACATTCAAGGCCAGCCTGGACAGGGCTCTGAACAACCTGATCTAGTTGAAGATGTCCCTGCTCATTGCAGCGGGGTTGGACTAGATAACCTGTGAAGGTCCCATCCAACCCAAACTATTCTATTATCCTATGATTCTATTGCCTGGGCGGTTACTGTTGCAAGATAGGTAAGATTACTCCTTGTCTGTGCATAGCAGCACCTGTGTGACAGATGCAGGAATAATCCATAAATGT
Source organism: Streptopelia decaocto (assembly GCF_964273445.1). Lineage (NCBI taxonomy): Eukaryota > Metazoa > Chordata > Aves > Columbiformes > Columbidae > Streptopelia > Streptopelia decaocto. The sequence continues at coordinate 192,111,428 of NC_138663.1, read as the reverse complement.
AACGCAAACTGCGCCCTAGGTGCTAAATGCAGGCATGCTCAGAGGTGAACGGGTGCTCATGAGTGTGACTGCATGGGAAACTCTGGGCATGGGTGGAACCTTGTTTGCTTCTCTATAGTACAGATCATGCCCATGCTAAGGGGATCAATTTCAGCTGATTACTCAGAGAGGTAAAACCACTCCTATGGAATTCACTTTCAAATTATAAAAGTTCTCAGTAATCAGAGAGATCAATACATTACCACTCAAAGAATCACTGATCGGTCTCGCCCAGAGCCCCAGGAGGAGTTTCCAGGAAGAACCAAATTCCTCCGTGACAAATCTGACTTTCTGCCAGGGCTGTCAGTGCTACAAGCAGTGGGCAGATGACAGGCAAAGAGTGTGCAGGTAGCATGCAGATAGCTTGTTTGGTCTGGGTTTTTCAATCTGGATACATTTAGACACCTTGTTGCTTTCTTAGGCTCAGTGTACATCATGGGCTTCTTCCACGTTCATTTTTCCCTCATGCTGTTGTACAGTCCTGAGGTATTTAGGAATTTCTGGCAAAACATCTACTCATCCTACACACCTGATTAATTTTTTCTTTGCTTTTCTTTCTCCTCTTTTCTTCCATTGCAGTTTCTCCATGGTTTTTTCCATACTCTTCTCCACATTTCCCTGTTTTCTATAACCCCTCAGACCACTGCCCTTCCTGCAATGAACCAGAAACTTCCACCTCCTGTGGAAGAGAGTTCTTTTCATGCCTATTTTGTATAGCCTAGATGTTATACTATTTCCCTCACTATCCATCATTCTTTTTCTCTTCTGTCTTTGGCAGGGCATTGTTCTGTGAAAATTAAAGCATGGGGTTTGGCAGCACTAAGATGGCAGAAGAAAAACAGGGAAGGGGCAGATAGATAACTACTAAGGGGCTGGGAGCATTCCCCACTTTGTCCTTTAGTTTTTGTTTTAAATTCTCCCTGGGCTAGAAGTGTTCAGCTCTGTGGTATCTTCAAAAATTCCTTGGAAATTTGTAATTGATTGACTGATAAATTAAAATTCATTGTACCATGAGCAGAGACGAGCTCAACCAACAATAACAGGGCAACAGCTATATGAATGGGCAGGTCTTCATAACACCCCTCTTAAATTCATCTCTTTTTCTATCTGAAAAGTCATACCTTTTTCAGTTGTTCTTGTCTGTAAGCTGTCCATATTTTTCTTCTAAAACAAATCCCTCAATTTATTTAAAACTAAACCAAACCACACACACATCCCCCAAACAGTCTGTTTTTCAGCTTGATTTCCAAAGGAAGTGGGTTTAGCAGAGAATTATGTTGCCTGTCTGTCTGTTGTTCACCTGAGATCCATCTGTATAAGGTTCTTGAACTTACAGACCTATTATTTCAGCCACACTTAACCAACACAGAGAAGTCTCTAATGTGCTGGATTTTTATGAATTTCACAAATGCTGTCATCTAGCTCGAGAACAGATACTCAAACTGGCGATGCTGATGTGGGAAAAGAGGGCAGAACTCTGCAGTTGTTGCAGTGTCTGGCATGCAGTGCAGTGACCATCCCCCCTGATCAATAGGCGCACACCCATACAGTTTTGGTTGGAGAACCTGCATTTGTGTAACTCCAAGCCTGTCACTGTGCAAACTACCTCTTGTTGGGGGTGTGAGAGAAGCTGAGAGGTGTCTGAAATATATTTGCTGAGAAAAGTGAGAGGAACAAAGGAGAGACCTGGGGGCAAAGGATATAGCTCCTCAGAAACCAGCTGATGTTTCTTTTCCTTGGAGTCAAATTCAGATGCTCACTCTGCTACTATCTGCATTGCAAGGTGAAGCTCTAGCTGTGATACTGAAGGGAAGGTGTTCAGAAAACAGCAGAGGAAGTAGTATGACTGCATCTGCATGTCTTTTCAGCAGAGTAAATCAGCACTTTAGTTGTTCAGAGAAAGCTTGGTGTGCCTGCTTGTGACACAGAATTGACCTGTATTCTTCAAGGGCTCTGCAGTGGCAATCTTTTTTTTAGAAAAAAACCTTCTGTTTTCTGACAAATATTAAAACAATTCTATCATGTTGCTTACAGATGGCAACATTTTGCGATTTGTGCTCCTCATGAGAAATATTTGATCACAGTGAGTGTCACAGGGACCTCAGTGGAAACTCCCAGAATGAGAACTACGTAATCCAGCTTGGAAAGACCTTGCAGAATCAGGCCCACACTAGAAGAACATAACTGTGACAACTGAAAAGAATAATCTAGCTTGATGTCAGCCTTAGGCCCAAACACAACACACACTGTACTTGCTGAAATCCTGGCCTGCTTTACAGAGCCTCTAGGTTAAATGCTGCTTTGAAATGGCTCTCCTTAACCTAGAGTCATAAAATGTCTGAAATGAAATAGTTGCTCTACTGTACTGAAACAGCTGAACTGTTCCTGCTAAATTGTCTTGCAACTGCCTGTCGCAGATTGAAGAGTGTGGAAAGAGGGAGAGGGGAATCAATGTTTCCTAATTGGTCCAAGTTACTCAATGAGCTGTAGAATCAGCTTGGTACCATTGCAGTCAAACTTGCTTTTCTTTCTTTCTTCCCGAAGTCACTCTCACATCTCTCTGAGGCCTTAAAGTTGCTTGAGACAGTATTGAGAAAAACCTGGAAAGCCCTAATAGATATGTTCTGCAACGTGTGCCTGCTCTGCAGTGAACTAATTCTGCAGCCTACAAGACTATGATGGGAAGTTCACTCTGGTCTTTTCATGCCATATTTTGGCTAAAACAATGAATATTGTGCATGGAACTATATAAAACTGCAGGCAAATTTGGAAGAACCACAGCATTATAGGTAAGAAAAAATACTGACAGACAAATTCCATCTCTTTGATACAACACTGAGTAGTACTTTAGTCCTAAAGCAACTTCCACTCAAGTGACTCCTGTGGCCATATCTATATGAGACTCAGTTCCACAGCTACCATTCTGCACATTGGTTATATTTTGGCACCATGTTGACCGTGTTGGGTCCATTTTTTTCTCTTGTGAAGGCTGGAGAAGCAGGAAATCCGTGACAGGGTATTCTGGCAATCTTTGTACTTAGCAAACAGGGTGATGCAGCAGGAAGGAACCTGTAGAGCAAACCAGTTAGGCTGAAGACACAGCATTTATTAATACAATCCCTGTGTTTCATGGAGGTATTTAGTACTAGATCTAATCTGTTCCCACTGATCAAATGCCCATTAGCACCTGGATTTGCATGAGATGCCCTGCTGTAGTACATTTTTTAGTTTACTCCGACAGGGAATTGCATTTGTGTCCTTCCAGTTAATTTTGCTCCAAGGGAGCTTTAATGTGACCACACGGACATTCATTCCAAAAGTGAACTTCTTCTTTGTAATGTAACATACTTTGATAAGACTGTTCAGGATGGATGGCAGATCAGGGTGGTGGCATACACTGCACGATGCATATATTCCCTGCTACAGATGTAACCAATGACTTCCTTCATGAGGCACCCCATTCAAGTCATATAAAAATGCATTTGGCTTTATGAAAATGTAGCTGTTTCAACTACTGTTTCAATAAACTATGAGACTTCACAGCTGAGCTGGATCATACTTATCAGTAAATCCCCTTTGGGCTGCCTAGGACTGTTCTCCAACAGCTTATACCCAGAGAATATGGCCCGAGTGCAGGATCAAAAGAGGTGAATATGTTCCAAAAATACATAAATTCTCAGTGGACCTGAATTCCACTCTGCATCTTTTATTGTTTTGCTACTTCAACAAAAAATTGGAGTGAGACCTCCACTGTTATTCATTTCACTAAGAAGCAGCAACCGAGGTCAAGAAATGTAGCCGCATCTTCTCAACATGCACGTGAAACCTGTTCAGAGGACCCACAAAATTAAGATGCTCTAATCTAGTTTAGATTTACAAAAATCTTTCTTTTGTGTCTCCATTTATTTATTCTCTTTGGAGTGATGCATGACATCCTATTGTAGGAGCCGTCATAGTGCATGTGTTCAGCTAATGAAGTCATCCTGGAGAGGCAACCAGATGAGTGGAGAGACCCAAATCATGGGCCTGACAGGTGTTTCAAGTCACTGCCGAACCAAAATAAATTTTCCATTTCTTTCACAAAACAAGAGAGAATGTTCGTACTTGAGAATGTCTCCCAACTTTTAAAATTTTCTTAACCTGCATCTTCAGAAATACTCATCCCCAAATGGTTTTCTGGTTGTCCCTGCTCAAACAAAATTTGATAACAAGAAAATTTACCTCCCTGAAGAAAAGTCTGATTTTTGTTATTACTTGTTTTGCTTCTGTGCCATGATTCCTTCTCCAGATAGACACTACTAGGCAAGAACCCTGTCAAATGTGAGTGTAATTTATATTTTCCACTCAAGACAGAAATTCATTCTCTTCTACATTGTCCATTCATGTAGTTCATTAGATTTTTCCTTATTAGGCTGGTTAGAGCTCTCCCTGGTCTTAATCAACCTAATTAACACAATCTCATCTGCAGATTTATTGACTTATTTTCCAGATCCGTAAATAGATATGATGACAGAGATCTTTGAGAGACCTTCTGTTTAAGGTATGAAAATTCACCACTTACCTTGCTCTTTTGTGTTTCCTAAGCAGTTTTTGGCCCATAATAACAGTGATTCTTCTTCACCTGAACTTCCCCACTCTGTAGTAGCAGAATTGACTGAAATTTTTCATGATGGGAAGGGCTCACTTCCTGATTTGGCAAAGTCATCACACTGGCCATTCAACCAGTGTGCTGATGAGAAGGCTTCTCAGCTCCTCAGGTTTGTGGCTTCCTGATGTTGCACTAATCCAATTTCCTACCCAGGATTCTTAAAATAAAAATTCTCTTATGTTTTCAAGAAAGTTTTCAAGAAATGGCCATGGCAAATTGCCTCCTTTCGTTTTCTTTAAACCCAGAATAAAGGAGGTTTGAGAAACATTAAATTTTCTGACATGTAAGGAGTGTTCACTTTAATTGAGAATTCCCTTGCTAATGACCCGGTCTACGATTTTTCAACAAGTTCTCCTTTATCTGATTTTTTATACTCAGATTGCTTTAAAAACTTGGAGAATTTCCTTTGCAAACATCACACAAGTACAGTCTTCAGGTTATTTAGTGTTCTACATCAATGATTATTTCAATCCAATTATTTTTTTTTTGTAAAGCTAGAAGAACTTACTCTTCTCCCAAAGTTGGCCACAAAAAGCATTATTTTAAGGCAAAAAACCAGGAAATTTTTCTGGGTTATTTCAGTTCCATGTATCCAGTTAAAATGTTAGAAGCTAATGACAATGACATATCCATGATAGAAAATGAGATTAGCTAATAATATAACCTATATCAAATAACCTTTTAGCTATTAGCTTCATAAGAGGTGTTCAAATAATCACCATGTGTCATTGCTATTGTTTATTTCAAACTTTTCTCAACAGATGCTTTATAAAGCAAATACCAAACATTAAATAAAGGATTAACCAATATCACTCCTGTTCTCAACTGCCCTTTGCAGGTGTCCTCCCCTCTTTTTCCACTATACAGAGGATTTTCCGCCTCTCACTGAAAGTCAGGGGGAGGAATGCTCCCCTAAGTGCTATCAGTCATGCATTATTCCTTAGCCAATGGGACAATGCTAGTAAAATGTTCCTGGCCATTTGTTTTTAAAATAACGAAAGAAAAAAGGGAAAATAGAGGTTAAAATCACATTTTATAAGTTGGATCCCCAATGCCTTTTAAATAGTGTAAAACACAGGAGTAATTTAGAGAAACAGTGCCATCCTTTTCATTCTAATTCCCTGATCATTACACCATGAAAATTCTAAGCAAAAGGAGAATGCAGTCAGGCAGCCTGTCCTCTGGCTTCTGGAACAGTTAAGAACAAGAATGTGTGTTTACAGTCACATTGTTTGAGAACAAGGTTCTATCTAGCCCACAGCCTCCAGCAGAGGCAATCAGCAGCTACTCAGGGAAGGGTAGGAGTAAAGCAAATGTAGACAATACATCCTTAAACTGCTCTCCAACCTCTGACTATCTCCAGGTTAGGAATTTCCCTAGCTTGAGGTGCTTTTTCTATTTAGTAATCCTCAACAGGCTTCTGTTCTGAGTACTTGTCCAGTCTCCCCCTGAGCCCATGTCAACTTTCTGCACATGCAACCTCCGTCAGCAACAAGTTTCACAGATCCACTTTCTAAGATTCCTTTGGATTCATGACAGACCAGCAGAAAGACTGGTGGCTGCCGAGACTGGCAGACTGGCTTGTGTTGGTGGCAGAGTGGATTGAGATAGACCTAATCCTTAGACTGGGAAAGATTCAAAATAATCAGCTCCCTCCTGCTTTTGCCCTGCTGCAAGCTCATTGGAGCTATGATTGGGAGCAGAGAGCGATGCCCCAGCCCTAGAGGTACCTTTTCTTCTTTTTTTTTTTCCAGAGGCATTGTGTCAGTACTGCTAAGATGCCAAGCACATAGAGGTAGCATTTCTCAGTGCTACCTGGTGATACTGGTGATAGCCATAAGCATTCAAGGTGATATATGTGTACATAAATAACACAGTGTCTGGACTGAGACAACCCATTCCTCTTGTAGGTGATAGAGTGGGTAAAAATTCTCTCTCTAATGGTTGTTGCAACCTATTCAGCACCTGCCTCACACTGCTCATCACTGTGGTGTCCATTGTGTTATCTGTCATTACAGCATCTGGGCATTGAATTGCACGGTGCTTTGGATAAGAAAAAAGATAAGGGTAGAAACCTGGCTGCATCACTCAATCTATCTCTCTGCAAAGGGAGATGTGTTCCCTGCAGCAAATGTGAGCGTACTTACAGTTTTAAATGTCTCAAGTAATTGTGCTTTCACGTTTCCCTCACAAGACTATTCAACACTTCAAAGTAGCTCAAGATTTTGCTGGCATTCTGTCCAAATATTCCCTTCTTAATCTCATCTCATTACCTCCTAAGTAATTGTATTTTGTCCTTGGGGTCTATTCACTTTGCACACTTACAGACTGCTACTCAGTTCCCCTGAGTGTAAGCCTCACTCTGAGGCAAATGACACATTTTTACATTTGAAATCTTTCCTTTAATCTATTCACAATTATTCTTGCAATCTCACATAGTAAAGTAGTCTCCACAGACTGATCAGATGGTAAATTTCTGACTTTAGAGGCTTGCAACATACCCTGACTTCTTCCCCCCTTCTTTGAGCTCTTGTCAACCCACATGTATTCATGAGAATACTCCTTTGAGTTCAAATACTCTTTAAAGGCCTCGAGTTTTTGAGGCTGGGATCAATACACAAAGTAGGGGAAAAAAAGGAAATGGAAAGGAAAATACAGTGGGGAAAAAAGATCTCCAAAATTCAAAAGGCCTATGGTCCACTGTTGAGGGAGATTTTTCAACCCTTTCATAATCCGTGGCTGCTTTCCATTGTTTTAGATGTAGTAAATTAAAAGTATTCTTTTCTTCTTCTTTTTTTTTTTTTTTTTTAATCCCAGTTTATAAAGCAAAACCTAATAATTCTTCATTTATTGCCCTTGTTTTGCATTCAATTCTGAAAATAGCACTTCTTGTCCCTTCTCCCTCACCTAAGATTGTCTGTGACAGATTTACATGATTGTAAGTGATTTATCTTTTTGGTCTTATTTTCATCTTCTCTGAACAGCTTCCAGTTCACTGTGAATTATTTGATAGTATGGCAAAATGTAATCTAAGCTTGCCATTTCCCTGGCTTTCTAGCAAATAGTTTGCTGGACATGAAATATGGACATACTGGACAGAAGGGGATGTTATAGAATGATGGTGTTCATCCAGCTCCCTATGGGTTTGAGAGAGTAGGTTGGTTTAGCAGGATTGTGGTTAGTGATACTTCTTGTTTCTGCCTGCATCCAGAAGCTGCTGGATTGTGCTCTTTATTCAGCTGGTACCTCAGCTGCATGGCTGATGCCCATTAGCCAGGTCTGCTTTCCAGGCACTGTTTAGTGGAAACTATTGTTCTAGAGACGGTGCAGACAGAGCCCAAACACTTGGACCTAAACATAGACTAACTGCTGTCCTGCTGGGATATGTTGCTACTGGCCTCCGGATGACCATTTGAAAACTAGCTTGATTATGACTACTCAGTGTAGGAGTGGTCAAGAAGGGTCAAAATATTTGAAGGACTGGAGTTATTTTATTATGAGGGTTAGGATACATGGCACATTTTGCTATTCATATGCATTTTTACACTTGTAAAGTGCTTGAGTTTTTGGAATTTTTATATGAATATGATGTAGCAGCCCTAGATTTGTCAGGCAGAGAAAATAAGAGCAAAAGAAAAAGATAAATATTCCCTAAAAACACAATTTCTCATGGTAAATGTTTGTTGTATTCAAGGTGAAAGCCACATGCAACTGTCTCTTTTGTATGTGGAGGGTCACCCATTTAAACAATACTAAAGGGAAACTTCAGTTAATTACTCTACATGAGCTGGTACTATCCAGCTAAAATATGTACGTACGTAAACAAGCTTTCATGGGGAAAACTGTGGACCAACTAAACTTGAATGCACATGAGAAACACACATTAGTTTTCTTTGGGTCACTGGTGCTGTGGACTCACAACTGCTTTACATTTCCTTAACAGTCACCAGGTAAAGCTCCTATTGAATAACAACCCATACTCACTTGCTAGGTTTGGGGGGATGACATGGGCAAATCTGACTCCAGTGTTGCTCCCATAGTTTGTGGTGGGAATATGCTGGCTGTCATCAGGAGGGTGAGATATTTTCAGTTTCAGAAGGAATGTGCTGCCCTGGCTGCGTTCATGGTACCCATTTTCAGCTCTGTCTGCAGCTCAGCTTGTTGGTTGCACACTGCAATATCAGTGGTGAGTACCACCCAGGGCTGCGGGAGTGAAGTGCCAGGCTGTGATCAGCACAAGCCCTTTGCGTGATGATCCCACTCAGCCCTTAGCTCCTCTGGGAGGAGGCAGTGTGGCGAGGGGAGCTCTCAGAAGGACCTGGGGCTTCTTCTGGACATAATGGAAGCAGAAACGCTGCAGGCACAGAAGGAAATGACTCCCCCAGACCCAGTGGGGCTGCACTATTTTACATTAGTTGAGGATTTAATCTCATGCTTGAAGTACATCCTTAAACTGAATGAGAACAGTACTGCTAAATGCCTTCCTGTTTAAATGATGAGCTCAGCGACTGAAAGAATATAAAATATTTATGATATAGAGGAAAGAAACAGTGTTACTAAAATGAAGCACAGTTGAAATAAGGATACAGAGGGAATCTGAGTCCTCCCCTCTTTTAATTGCCTGAGCCCATTCTCAGTTGCCCTAACATTATGATGGGGTAACTCCACTGCTTTGCACTATTTTATATCAGTGCAACTGCAATCAAAATTAAACCTTGATCTTCAACTGTTTACCCCTTTTAAACAGAACTGATGAATAAAGAGATTTGGAAATTCCTCTCCAGAACTTCTTGCTTAACCTGGACCATTACACAGCCTTTTGGTCACCAGCAACTGTTATCAGCTCCTAGCAAACCCCCAGCTATATCCATGGTTTCACGTCAGGCCTCTCCAGTGGGTAAGCAGACGCAGGTACTCTGCACACTGGAAAAACCCTGCACTCCCTGTCCTGAACCCTTCTAGTATCAGCCCTGTTATCAGATGCTGTAGTGAATGGTATGTATACTCCTTGGCATGTGCCTTGAGAAACCAGCCCTCCTCAAATTACTTTAAAACAGTCTACCAAAAACTCTGTGGACAGGCAGCTGCCTGCAGAGCAGGGTGTGGGTCAGGGTGTGCCAGGTCATTGCCACAGGCAAAGGATACTCTGTGCAATCAGTGGTACTTCCAGGTACCTCTGTGCCACAGAACTCAATAATTTTACAGTTTATCATTATTTGTTTCACATATCCACACCTTAAACATTTTAAAAGCTTCTGCCTAACTCTCCTGGCTTCCTTTGAAAACAGAAAGCATTGGACCAGCCACGCAATCTGCTCTCCAAGCCGCTTTGGTGAAGGCCTGGTTCACAGGGAATGACCAGGTTAGTTCCAAGTCACATCATATGCAAGTGCGAAGAGGAAAAATGTCAACCTAGCCTTTCAGAGGCTTTATTTTTAATTAATTTTTTAAGGCACTCTATTTTTTTTACTGTTAGCCACATATATGGCAAACTGCATAAATTGTTTTCAAGTCCACAAAACTTGGATAAGCACCAGCGTTCTGCTCTCTTTGCTATTTAATGGGACTGCTATTGGTAGAAGATTGTGCCAATGACTATAACAGACAGCTGAAGTATAAGGAATTTTTACAAGTTTTCCAAGATTTCTAATAAGAATGCCCTAGGAAAGAATTCCCTTTTGAAGCTCCTTTGAGGAATAAGGCAGTTTATGCAAAAGTGTCATGGCTGAACCACTTCTCTCTCTCTTTTTTTTTTTTTTTAATATAAATCTATATTTCTGCTTGTCAGCAGATGTAGTTCTGTATCTCATTGGCACAGTATGACTCAGTGAAAGGCTATGACAAGCCAACAAAAGGTGTGTGTAGGGATGCCCAACACAGCAGCAGTGCAACAGCACGGGGTGCTGTGAAGGGGATCCCCAGATGGGCTCTGTGCTTGTGAGCCCGGGGACCTTCCTCCTTGCTGTGAGCATTAGCAGGTTGTATGGAGTGACCTTGTAACTCAAATGCCAGGTGATGTGTGTGTAAAACCGTGTGTATAAAAGTGTGTGTGTGTAACCAGAACTTCCCTGGATTAGCTGTATAGGAGTTGTTAAAAAATTTAGGTATTTGCTAATGTTTTGCAGTTTATCTGTTGTACTCCTGCTATTGATCCTGAAGGTACAGTTCACTCACTGCCAGTTAATTTTGCATCATTTCTAATTCAACAAAGCACTTTGGTTCTGATTAGGTGTAAACTACGTGACCTGAGCAGGTTTTTTTTGTGTGGCAGATGCATACTCTGTGAGATTTTGGGCAGAAACTACCTTGAGCTCTGTTTTCTAGTTACAGTTCTCATCTAGAAAAGATACTACAAATGTAATATCCAAAAATGTAGAGCAAAGCCTGTTCTATATCCCTTTTCACTACTTTATTCAACACTACCATTTAGGAAAGGAGGCAAAATGGATACACAATTTTCCTGAGGTTCATTTTTTGAATCAGTTACTGCATCAGAAATTCTGTTCCAGCTACTGCCATTGCACTGCAGCTACAGTTCCCACCATCCAGGTAAGTCAATGGCTGGCAATTTAAGAAAGTGCAGATATAGACTAACACAACTGGTTTATTTCCATCAGGACCCTCTGTCCCTGCTAACAGTGCTCAGGCTCTTCCCCTCCACAGCCCCCAACCCCTGTGAAAAAAAAAGCTCATTGCAAAAATGAATAAGTGACAAATGGGAAAATATGGCCAGGTGCCATATTAATGATAAACTGCTAGGTAGATTTTTGGGATCTTGCAGAGATAGAGACAAATCATTTGTGATGTATCATTTAGTCTTCATTTTCCTCATCCATTTTTACCACATACTAATTTGATTACCTGCTCTATTTAAAGCATACTCCTTCAAGTGGACAAGAATCTGCTAAATATTTTCCTTTTGAATCTTAAATGTGTAGTTCTCATTCAATAAGAAGTAGGATGTGTTCCTTTTAACAAAACTTTTAAAGTGTAAGAAAAAGCAATTTCCCTGCTCCATTGGGTCTACAATCTAGTTAGACAGCAGTCAGCTGAAAGCTAATGGATGAGTAGGTTTACCACCTCAAAGAACCTAGTCGGATTTTGAACTTGTATCTGCATCTGTTGTTGTTGCCGTTTTTCTGTTTTACTTTCCCATGAGCAAAGGCATTAACGAAGGAGATTGTCCTAAGGAGGGCATCTGGGTCTCTCAGGACAGAGAGGGGCATAAGGGTCATTCAGGTAGAGAAGATGGTTGGGTAGAAATGCATTATCAGGTTGATAAGTCTAGGGAAGCACAGGCCAGTATTTCTGAATTCTGTGCTGTACCGGTTGGTAGAAATAATACTGAAGAAGACATATAGTTCAAATAAATAAAAAAAGGTATACAATGAATGCAACATTTGTAAAGGGGAATAATGATTTACAAATCATTTTCAAATTTGTCAAAGGAGCTATTAAACATGAAGAGATGGGTTACTTGCTGTTACAGTGAAGGGTATTTCCCCAAAGCTTGTGATATCATCCTCTACCAAGGAATGTTAAAGAAATTAGGTAGTTTTGCAATGGAAGGAAAACATCCTTTTTGAGCAATAACTGGAAAAGGTGTAGGAAATTAAGAGTAGGAATAAGAATTTTATTTCTGTGGTGGAGAGGTTACAAACCTATAAAATATTCTCAGCACACTCATAATTAAAGTATAAAAGTGTGTGAATAATGCGGTAACAAAGCCTTCTGATAAAATTATTTGATATAGTCAAATCTAAAGCTCACTTCAAAAGCTGCATCAGGATTTCACAATGCTAACAAATCTGGCAATAAAATGGAAAATAGAACTAAAGGTCAGTGCATGCAAACTAAGGCACATAGGCCAGAATATTTTTAATGATAAATTCACAGTAATGGGGTAGACATTATTGCCACTGAAGAGAAAATGCTTGAGGTCACTTTGGTTGCTTCCTGAAAAACACTAGCTCTGTGATCAGTGATGGTGGGGAAAAAAGCAAAGAAGATTGTTAGGAATCATTAAGAAAGGAACTGCAAAATATAATAGAAGAAATTATTATGCCATCATATTAATCAGGGACACCCTCTCACCCTGATCACTGCCCAAAGGCATATAAGACAACTGGAAAAGATAAAGGAAAATGTCATAATGATAATATATATGGAGTGACTTCCAGGCAATGAAAATCTGAATCAAAGAACTTCTCTTCTTGGAAAAGGAAAGAGCAAGATAGGTACAAGAGAGAAATATAGAATCATAAGTGATACGGAGGACATGGAAAAAAAGGAAAATATTCACATTTTCTCACATGAGCTTTAGTGACACTCAGTGAAATTTGAAGGTAAGGGTTTTTAAAAAACATGTTTTTACACACCTCAAAATAAAATGCAGAATGTGTTGCTGTCAGATGGTGTCAAGGAAAAATGTACACATGGATTCAAAAGGAATTCTTCAAATTAATAAGTAATAAATCTATTGATCCTTATAACTACAACAGTATGAATACAACCTTAATGCAGGAATGCCCCCAGCCATCAATGTCCAGAATCTGGGAAGGGATACTGCCATGTACTGGCACTGTGTCTTTTAGTCTTTCATTTTTGGAACACTAGGAAAGACTAGAGAGACAGAAAGATATGCATAGCTTTAAGAAAAAATTGCATGTTCCTACATTTATTGTACTTCCCTGGCAGAAAAGTGGGAGCTGAAAGAATGGAAAATCCCTTTCAAGATGCAGGTGTTTGAAGGGATTCTTTGGGCTAAGTTTGACCTCGGGGATTCCTTTGGTCTTATCATGGTCCAGACGTCAGGGAGATGAGGGTGTCTCCCCCCTCACTTCTAGTGCTGCAGATCACCCCTAAGTCAGTATTATCTCTGAAATTTCAGAGCTGTTGGTGACTTAAAAGTACAAAACCATTGACAACCAAGTGTGACTTAGTGATTTACCTCCTGCCTGTCACGCTTAGAGAAGAGCCAGAGATGCTCAGATATCTGTTGCAACAAGTCTGCCCCTGGCACAAGTGAAATATGTAAACAACTGCTTTCCTCTATAAAAATCTTGGTTTTGTTTATTCTGTCAGTTGCCACCAAAGCACCTAATCCCCTCTCAGCAATCATCATGTGCACCAGCTTTGCTTGCCCATGGCTTTATTGCATATCCCACATCAAATTGATAGCAGTTTCCTTTTTGTAGACAAAACATTTACAATTATCTCATTTGTCCTAGCAACAAAAATAATGATGCATATTCAACCTGTCATGCAAAATGGGCTGAAAACACTTTACAGATACTAAAAAAATCCAAAAGTGCTGTACGAAAAGACAAAAGAAAACAAATAGATTGTCTTTAGTTTTTCAGCTGGAATTTCAAAGCATACCAAGTTTCTTTCCAAACCGCATTTTATTCTTTTCAAAGTATTTGGAAGACCCAAAATGACATGTTTCTTCTGGATGTGATATTGCTTTTATAGGGATTTACTTGATATAATTTTTTCTTTTGTCTGATCTTTTAAGGTTTAGAAATTCACCCTGTTCACCCTACACCAAATTGTAATGAAAACCTAATATGGTAAAAAAAAGTTAAAGAGCCTGGAATACCCACTCACATTTTTAGAATGTTTACAATGCCAATTTTTTGTACTTTTAAAAAGTTTTGGTGCACAGATGGTAGCAATATACAGACCACCGTTGTGAAATCAGCCTCATAAATTCGTTTATCAATACACTGGCCAATTTCAGGTGCAGAAATGCAGAATGTGAATACAAAAAAAATGTGCTTATTTCATACATAGTTTTGATTGCTGTAATATATAGATGTGTATTTTTTTTTCTCTTGAGGAGTTCACGGGACTATTAAGGTAGCCTGTGTTTCAAATAATTACTACTCTCTTACATTTGCTTATGGGTCAGCTCTCCCTCTATGCACATCCTATAGCAAGGACTGCGGGGGAGTTGCAACGTCTCAGAAGACCCAAATGTCTTACAGAGACCTGTGGCACAAGAATTCAACACCTGGGCTGCAAGGCTCCCTCAGAGGGACCAGTTAATGCCCGAAACACTGGGGATGTGAGTGCTACCAGGTCAGGGTGTGCACTCGTGGGTTCTGTCTCTGAGCAGGGGAATTTGATCAGTACAAGAAATGTGCCTCTGTGCCACCACCAGCAAAAGCGGTGGCTCCTACAAGCAGGCAAGCTGAGCTTGGCCTGGATGGTGGGTGGAGGAAACTCAGTGCGGGTGCAGAGCAGCTGAAATGTGAGCGTGTGGACCCAAAGCACATGATGGAGTACAGACATCTGCTGTTAGTGGCATGGAGCAAGGCTAGATGTGTGCTTGTCTCTGTTCTGCATCACCACTCCCTGCCCCTGACACAGAAAAGGCATCACATGGAAAGAGACCCTGCCAAGCAACATGAGCAGGGGAATGGGGAAAAGTGGGCAGGAAGCTCCCCAGGCTCCACTCACCTACACAGGCTGAAACTTGGTGCCCTTCTCCTGCATTGGAGAGTGTCTTCTTGCTTGCCCAAACTCTTTTCTTCTCTCTTGTAATTTTCACTTGCGTTTCTTGTTCCCTTTACCTTCTTTATCATCTTCTCCTGTTCTGACAAATTCCCTTATTGCTCACAACAATTCAGAAAAAAAGTTAAATTTCAGTTCACTGTTTTGAAAAAAACAAAACAAAACAACCCATAGAATTTTAAAATACTGAAACAAAATGTTTTAACCTAATCCAAAATGTTCTCCTTTTCTTTCGGTCGGAACTGGTGGTTAAATTTGCTCAAAATTTGCAAATACTTTTGGTCCTCCCCAAGAGCCAGTAATTGCCATATTTACTGTGGAAAAAACTCTGCCAGTCTCACCCTTCACACTGATTATGCATGACATGACAGGTGGCTTTTTAAAATGGAAATACACTTCACTTTCCTAAAGTACTGTTAAAAATGGAATAGTTTAAAAATCTAATCTCTTCTCAGTTCAGCCTGGTGAATCTCCCAGTGTCTTCAGAGGTCTCTGAACTAAAGCCTCGCATATTTCTTTCCTTTCGCTGGGAGTTTTCTTTCCACTGGAAAGAGTAACAAAGGTCAAATTGATTCCAGTATGATACAGATTATGTCTTATATGTACCACATACTTTCAGGAAGTTTAATGGAGTTGTTCCATAGATAAGAGAATTTTCTTGATTTTGATCTATTTCCTCCTAAAAAATATATTCAAGAATAAGTAAGAGATATGAATTGCATCTTTCAATTAACAATAAACATGTACAACTCTAAAAAATTAATTCTATGACCTCCATTTCATACACTAACAATCAGATGTGTTGATTCCGAACTAACCCAGAAAACACTGGTGAATGGACAACTGGGGAGAGTAGTCCAGAAAAAAACAAACTTCTCATAAAATATACCTACAGGGGCAGAAGGAATTTAAACTGTTGTTTTAAAAACTGAATTGCAAACCTGTAACTGTTTTCAGCTTTGATAGAAAGTCAAAAGCTTTTTATGCGGCAATGTCCGTGAAATGTGGGAACTGCAGGTCAAGCATCTCATCGCTTTAATGTCTTGTAGAGTCTGGTTTCACCAGCTAGACTCCATTCTGAAATAATTTTGTTTGCTTGTTTGCTGTCAACAAAGGGTTATGAATGCTTTCCCATCCTAATTCCAAGTAATCAAGTAACAGATGCAGAATCAATATTTTGTCTGTGAAACTCTATTACACTTACAATCACAGAATTATTCTTTTTATTAGTTAAATGTGAAGGTTAACATATTCCAAAATCTATTCCAGATTAAAAGTCTTTCTTGAGTGTTTTGTTTTGTTTTGTTTTGTTTGGATTACAATTTTAGCAATGTTATACTATTACTTGTACCTGTTAGTTTGGCTTTTCACAGTGTTTTATCATTCTAGTAATGTATGATACCTGGTTCAGGTCTTTGTCCATGCAAAAGAGAAAATACAAAAAACCTCCAAAGTCTGGAAAACATGGAAAATCAAATTCACTATTTACGTGAAAATTTGTCTGTTTAGAGATGAATTCATCATGACCTTAAATTTTGTGAGAAACTTTGGAGAACAGACAAATCAACAGATTATAAATAAGATGTGCATTTTTAGCAGTGAAATAAACCAAACATTTTGTCTTTCTTGGAGGTCTTTATTTGTAACAGAAGTATGAGCCTGGTGCAGGTGAGGGTCTGTGGTGTGTTATGGAAGGGTATGACTAGGTGAGGACTGAGTAGGGAGGGCTGTGATGATGGGGGAGAATGTCGTGGGGCCTGACATGGTCCTGAACACACTCAGATTCCTCATAAAGTCTAATACCAAAGTGCATTCAGTACCAGCCATGCTCCCTCCTGAATTATACAGAAAATTTTTGTGGGTGGAAAAAATATGAGAAGGAAGGAGAAGAAGAAGATCTCAACCCAGAGTGTCATGAGCACTGGAAAGGTTGGGAACGGTCCAAATTTCAAAGAGATACTTAACTGCATTCTTCAAATATCTCTGTGAAACCTGGTTACACATCACACAGAAATGGTATACTCACTGTGCTGGGATCATTTCTAACTGGAATTTGGCCAGACCTTTTTAAGCAGAAAGGCGGGCAGGGGAACAAACCTGTCATTAAATGTCCTTGTCATTTTATCTTCATTCCTCTGATTCATTGCAGATGTTGCTTTGGAAAGTGTTTTAGTGCCTTTCTCACTTCAATTACCATCAGTTCACACTCAGTTCATAATGGCAGAATAATTGAGCAGGGGACTAGTTCACCATCCTGTGGATCTTTTGACATCTACTTGCAATCCCCCTATTTCTTTATCTTGCAGCTGATTTTTCCTTAGAAAAATTAATTTTAAAGTGTTTGAGGGTTTAAAAAAAGGACGAAGATTTATTACTTTGGTGACTTTATTTCAACATTAGCTTAACTTTTTATTGATTATAATGACCAGCCCTAAACAAAAAAGATTGTAATAACTCTAAGATGTATGACTAAATATGAAGTCGGCACAGAGTGTACTTCACTTATTTTTTTCTTTCTAGCAAATTCAAGTTAATAAAACATAACAACAGTATCAATTTTTTTTGAGTAAATGCCATTAGACAACCTCTAGGTGCATTAATTTATAGTGTTTACACTGAATAGTGAAGTCAACTAATCATTTCTTGTTTGTTTACTTCCTTATCCATCATTTATTGAGGAATTTATAATGAATACATTAATATAAACAGTAAAGAGATTTTGCTTTTATAAGTCTTGTGGTTTTAATTCAAGAATACCCTTTACCATACTTTGCAGACACAGAGTGGATAATCAGCTAGTCCAATTCTACTGTGCAATGTAGTTCACTGACTATGATAAAATATTGGATTAGTTAGATCAATAAAGTTAGGTTGTTTATAATCCTTGAAAATGAAATAGGAGAAAAGGTGCTATCAAGCAATTTTCAGCAGCAATGCAATTGTTCTTCTACAATAATACATCTAAATAGCAACTGAAAGGTTGGTTTCTACAGAGAATTGGAAATTATAATTGCACAGTGTCGTGATCTGGCAATATTTCTGGAAACAAATCAAGAGAGCAAGAGAAATAATTATACAAGACTTTCAGGGCTATACTTTCAGAAACTGAGCTCATTTCTGAATCTGGTAGACATTTCTTTGCCAGCCTAACGAAATATCAAGGTTTTTGTGTGTTTAGTTTTAAATGAGGTAGAGAGTTGGATTTGTTATGTCCATATATTTGCAAACACAAATATTTATTCCTCCTAAAAGTAAGAAAGAAAAATCACTAAAACATTCCAGATGAATACAAATATTCAAGCACAATTTGAGTTACTGGAAGACAGTTCAGGTAAGCTTTTCCTAAACTTCAGTATGCAGATTTATAAATGGATACCTGGGTATCTTGTTCACAGTGTCATGCACCCTCTTCAGAGCAGAATAAGCTGACAGGGCCTGTTAGCTACTTGATTCTCATAATGACAAGATATTAACTTACTGTTTTTCCCATCCTTCTTTCCACTGCCCTTTGGCAAAACAAACTAACCAACCAAAAAAAAAAAAATCCAAACCAAAACAAAGAAACCAACAAAAACAAGCAAAACCCACAAAAACACCAACACACACACACAAACAAACAAAAAACCACCAACCAACCAATCAAAAAAACCCTAAGGGTATTTGGAAAAAGAGGGATTTGCTTTTGCTTACTTGGGGTGTATAATCCTCTTAGCACTGAACAGGCTGTTCGACAACATTTGCATTGGCAGTGGATAGAGAGAGAGCTCTTCTGACCAAGCAATAGTCTGAATGTGGTGCATTCATGGTGTGTACTCTTTGCATTTAGTTTCACAGACAAGACAATAAGCCTTGCCTGAACCTTCCCATCCTTGCCAACCTTTGGCTTAGGAGCACATGGACTCTGTGTCTTCTGTTCCTCTTGAACCTCTGCCCAGTCCACAGGCTCAGCAGTGGTATCCATCTAAGATGATGTTGCTCACACACATTCAAGTATCTTCCCAGCCTTGCGCATTGCCTTCCATGTCCTCAGCCAACTCACAATGGCTCTGACACCCCCATGGTCGTGCAGGACAGAGGACTTGCCCCCAATAAAGTGCCACCTGCCACGTTTAGCAGGGTTTAGGTGCTGTGGCACTGAAAGGCACAGCATCCTGGCACCACTGACAAACAACTAAATTCACTCCTTGTCTTTGGCTTTATTACATTTGTGAATGTGGGAGCCATCATCCAGCCAAATCTTGAGACAGTGCCTTAAAGATTCACGCTCTCATTCCTCCTTCTCTGTAACACTTTTCTTTCCTCTCACTGCACGCCTTCTTGCACAGGCACTCACCTCTTCATCTTTCAAATCCAGTGCCAGGAGGATTTTCCATACTCCTTCCATTGGCTCAGCCCCTGTAGGATCTCACTCTGTTGTCAGATAACTCAGGGGTTCTGTGACAAATTTAACCTTTCCCCTGGGTTTTTCTTGATTTTCTTTTACTGCCAAGGAATTTGGGGAACCTCAGTCATCCTCTCTAGGTACAAGAAACAGGCATTTTCTTCCCCAGCAGGAGACAGGACTTCATCTGGATTCACATAACCATATTGCTTAATATTTCCAGTGGTTTTCAGATAGTTCCTATCTTGGAGTCTAAAGCTACTCTCATACCTGGGGAGATTTTTTTGCATGAAGCAAACAGAGTTCAAACTGAGTTCCCTGTCTGCAGCATTCACTACATCGTCATCAGGCTCCTGGTTGTCTGGATTGCAAGTTGGATGAGACTGGCTTTCTTTTCTCTTTTTTTTTCTTTTTCATATTCCAGCTTCTTACTTATGCCCAAAAATTCTCCAGGGGCAGAAAGTGTCTACAAGACTTTAATGAGTCTTGGATAGGGCAAAATTTTCCTAACCTAACGTTTAAAGGAACAGTTCAGAATTAGCTACAGAAGTGCTAAAAAATGCATCTCTACAAGCTAAAAAATTGTAATCACAATTGCAATCACATTCCCTTTGCGTTACAGTTAGAACATCAAAAGGGATTAATCAGAAGAAAAGGCCTTTTTTCTGTATTTCTGTGGTAATTTTATTACTCTCAAGAATTATTTCTACCATGAGTCAGATAAGACATTTTAACTCCTTACTTACCTGAGCTTAATATTTAACAACACATCTTGAGAACTTGCTCATGCTTTTAACTACTTCTCATATACTATCTTATTATTTTGTATATCTTCTACACAGATAAAGTATCATAGCACGAGCTGAGATTTTTTTTCTCCAGCTATATATTTTAATACATATGTGTATTTAAAATTATTCAAAATATATATGAATATATATATATTTAATATCTTATCCTCAGAGTAACTTTTTAGTGGCTTTGCTTGAATTTTGAACTGTGGAAAAAAAAAAAAAAAAACAACATACAGTGAAACAGTGCTACACCCTTTACCAAAAAGAAAAGGTACAAAGGGGCTGTGTGTTGAATGTGCAAAGCAGAGCTGGGAAGGAGCCCACACCAAATAAATATTCATATTCTCCATGCAGTGATACTGCCTGTGCCACTGAGAATGCCCTGGAAAATACGGTGATTCACTTACTGGGGTTAGTCTGTCACATTGCTTTGCAAGAGAGTAACGTTACTCATGTGATGAGTAAAGGGATGCTCATTGTGTAACTCACCTGTCTAAAATCGCTTCTATGCAGAAAAAGCTGCGTAATTAGGCTCATAGTTTTTAATGAGTATTTTATAGAAAAAATACCAGCTGAAATATGGGTTTTAAACATTTTTCTCCCCTTTGAGAGCACCCAAGTTCTTCTAAAAGACTTTTTGGTCTATATAAGGATTTACCTGTAGGAAAAAAAAAAAAATAAGGTGGTACATACATTATACACAGATTTTTCAGAACCCATTATTCTGTTGACATATTGAGAATTTGCTAACTGATCTTCATCATGCTGTGAGAGAAAATTTTCCCTGTGGCTTTTTGTATTTATTATCAGCTTTATCTTGGGAGTTCAAATTATTTTTTAATAGTTCTCTAATGTTGCTTCTTTTCAAGGTGGGGAGAGGATGGAATGGAGAAGATTACATTTGATATTATTATTATTATTATTATTATTATTATTATTATTATTATTATTATTATTATTATTACTGCAAATGTGATTGTAAGCTGTAAATTCCTCCCTAATTTTTTTTAAAATCCGTCTGATATCTGACAAGGGTTGGAAATATATGAATGTTAAATTCTATGTTTTTTTCCATGTTACTGTAGTCTGCAGTTCTGTTACAAACTGTCATGTGTAATATAATCAAAGGAAAATTGGTAGAAAACCTTATTGTAGTCCAAGGAACATTCCTTTTTAAATGAACTTACCGACTTTAACAGGATTTAGACTGTCTGACTCAAACTGGAGCTTTTAGAAAAGCTAGGAAACACTGAGTCAGAAAAGAACTGGGTTATTTATGGGATGTCCCCAAAACTTACCTTGATTTACTGCCATGTATAGTGTCACAAAAATGCTTCCCCATTGAGTCAGAGCCTTTCAGTCTTTAAAAATGTTGCTATATCATTCCTAATGTTTGTACCTTTCTCATTGCTCACTCACACTACTGTCAGCTTGTAGCTTAAAAAATTAGTGGCAAATTAAGGGTTCTATAGATCTGCTTGGCTTGCTCTCTCTTTACTTCCTGTTACTGCTTGGCTTTTGGTCACAGCTTGTTATTTGTGTTTGTATTGACAACAGTAGGAGGGGGTGTTTGCCCTGGACGACATAGGACACTGGTAGGAAGGCACAGCTCAAATACAGAGTAAAGCTGTTGTCTTTGCCCCAGGAAGCTTACAGTTTTTCATCTGGAAAGGAGTTTCTTACCCAGCAGCAGAGTCTCTGGCAAGACTGGCCTCTGTCTCCCCTGGCTGGACAGCATGGGCAGCAGGACCTGCTCTTCCCAGGAGTGCTGGGACTTCTTCCAAGTGCCCAAATCACCAACGGGACTGTGGACCTCATATCTGAAGAAGGTGCTCACTCTTGATCTGACTAGGATCCAGTACACAACCACCCATGCAAGAAGCAGGAAAAGAAAACCTGATACTGGTAGTGGGGTACGAACTCAAGAAAAGACAAAACGAGGGGGTCCATGATATAATCCCTTAAATGTACTTACCTGATAAAAACAGGTACAGATTTTTTTACAGATAAAAACAAAGAAACTGGAGAAGAGAGGGCAGAGCTGTGGTTCTGCCTCATCCATTGGAATGCCCTGAGCATTCTTCTGGCTTGCAAGCTGGTCCAGTTTCAAAATGCAAGAATGGAAAGACATGCCTGGGAGACCTGCTTAGGGACATTGAAAAGGTGGGTCCAGGCCTGGGGCAATGCTCTAACTACTGGGCTATTATATCAGCAGTGGGTGCTGGGGTTGCCATCTGCTTATTCCATATCTGATGGGAATAGTGAGATTGATGAGAACACAGAATTGCAGAATGAGAGAAGCTGAAAGAGAGCTCATAAGATCATCTAGTTCAACCCCTCTGCTCAAGCAAGATCAGCAATAGTCAGTTGCCCAGGACTATGTCTGGATGGCTTCAGAATTTCTCTGAGGATGGAGACTTTACAACTCATTTGGGCAACCTATCCCATTGTTTGATCACCCTCACAGGAAAAAAAATTGTTTCTTGATGTTCAGACAGAATATCCTTTGTTTCAGCTTGTGCCCGTTGTCTCTTGTCTCGTTACTTGGCACCACTGAGAAGGGTCTGGCTCTCTCATCTTCATACCTCCCTTCAGGTATTTATATACATTGATAAAACTCCTTGAGCTTTCTCTTGTCTATGTTGTTAAGTCCCTGCTCTCACATTCCTCTCCCCATACAAAAGATGCTCCTATCCTTTAATCATCTTTGTGGCCCTCCAGTGGATTTTGTCCAGTAAATCCCATTCCCATTAGGTCTCTAGGTTTTCAGTCAAAGAGATAGCAACTTGACTTCATGGACTGCTCACCTTCAGAGTGGGTCTGATTTTCTCATACAGTCATTGAATTAAAAAAAGTCTTGAAGTCTACCTGGCTGAAACCTCTGTGGGCTTTCAAAGGTTTGGAAGTCTCTCTCCAGTTTCAGATAATTTCTTCACTTATTTTATGTTGATTAAATCGTTCCCCTCTTCTTTCCATCCACCCAGTGTCAGGTACCTACATTTTTGTGAGCCATTGCGTAAGTGCCTAACTAGAGAATTAGACATGGCAGGCTGTGTTTCATTCAAAGTGTAAAACAACAGATGATAGATACCAGTCCACAGAGGAGAATCAGGAGGCAAAGAGATAATATTGGTCTGACAGTTTGGTCTGCCAATGTCTGAGTTCTTTCATGTCTGGATCACTCCCTAAAATGTAGATGAGTTCAGCAGTAACTGAAGAACATTATTATCAGGTGCCGTGTTGATTGCTTTCAGGGGATCAGTAATGTCCTGACCCTTAAAATGCTTCTCCACAAACTAAACTCTGCACTTAAAATTGCTATAGTAGTATGTGGAACTGGTGCCTTTACAGTAGCAATTGTATTTCTAATGAAGAAATCTCTTTATCAGAAATGCACATATTAGCATAAAGATAGTGAACAGGAATGTTTGAGACAGCAGCACTTTTAAAACTTGAATAACAGTAAGAATATAATCAACATCGCTCAGTGAGACTGAAACCTAATCTCATTTTTTTTAAATGTATTAACGTACTTTGACTCAAACCCCCCAAAATTCACATCTATTTTCTATTACCTTTTACTACGTGTTTTTACTCTCAATATTTTCTTTTCTTGTGCTTTGAATTATTATATTTTCTTCTTTATTTTAAATCAAAGTCCTTTGCTTTTCTATTATCACTAGACTTGCAGTCTCATTCTCATTATTATTTTCATCACTTCCTTATTGTTTTAATTCTCCTACAACAGCTCAAGTTTTCTGTATGGTATTATGTATCTAAATTAATTTCCTTCCCATTATTTCTGAGGTTAGCCACATTGTAGCTAAAGACAAAATTACAATCCCTTTTAAGCCTACTTTTCAGTCCATCCCTTAGCAGCCAAATAAGCCCCTTGAAATATTATTTGCTGCAAGAAACTATTGAAGCAGGTCTGGGTTTCTACTCTCAGTTTCTCCTTTTTGCCTCACTGTCTGGAAAGCCAGCAGAAGCTGCCAGCTGGGTTTGCTCTCCAAAAGATTGCTCCTTGAGTAGTGGCATGGATTGAAAGGAACCATGTGAAGGAAAGCAGAGTTGCTGCAAAGTGGTTTTTAACAAAATTGAGCACTTGCTTCCATGATCTGTGAGTGCTGTGCCACCTGAACCGCCTTTGGAACCTCCGCGAACAAACGGGGCACCAGGAAGAGGGAAGGATGATTCATTTACTGTTTGTAACCCCAGTCTCTGGATGTTGGAAACAGCCATTGAGGCAGGATTCATCCCACTCATCTGTAGCTGTTTATAAGGTGGAGGAGCTACGCCTCAGCTGGTCAGAGAAGAAATGGAGGATCCGTGACAAAACAGAGGCCTCTAGAGATAACTGAGATGCTCAAGGAAAACCTTCCTGGCCTCTGGCAGCTGGACAAAACTCTGTGTCTCCTGTAGGCCCTGTATCATATCTACCAGCCTCATATTGATGTCCTGGAAGTCTCTGGCCATTTAAAGTGGAACCAAGGACATAAATTCCTTCAGATTCTTTTATACCATAATTTCAAGATAGAACCTAAAACAGATTGGGAGAACTGCCCCTGAGAAATGTTGATGTCTTCCCATTTTCTCTCACAGAAGTTTCAGCATGTAGCTCAGGTGTGTGAACGTCAACAGTATCCACCCCAAGGAAGGCTCCTAGGGCCACTTGCAGCACCCAAGAGCACAGTTCTTTGAGCCTGCTGTGGACCTGTTAGGCCTCCTTAGAGCTGGCTCATACAGACCTAGGACCTGTGAGAGACTTGCCCCTTCCACAAGAGCAAAAAGAGGCCGGACAAGACTCATGAGGGCACCTGGGGTGGCAAGAGATGCTTATGATAGGGCAACTGAATCCTGCTCCCAGCTGCTTGTGGCTCTCCAGGCTACTCTGACTGGATGTTCACTGTCTGTAACAGGAGCTCAGGGATTTAGCTCATGTACAGACACCAAAATTTAAGTGGTTTAAACTAGAGCTGAAAGTCAGGTGAGATGAATTGCCACATCGATGCCTTCTCACAATTCAGGGTTAGCTGCTGGCAATCATCTCGTTTCTCTTGCCTTGCTTTCCTGTGGTTTTCTCTTTTCCTTGTCATGGCCAAAGCCATAGCCCAAACAGCAGCATTTTGAAGCTGGCAGTGATGTTTGCTGCACCTCACTCTGGTGTGCGGCAGAGCAAGCGAGAGGGGTTACTGAGCTGTAACCCACAACAAATCACGGGAAGTGCCATATGCGATATATGTGTAATAAATATATGAAAAAAAATTGGCACTGTGGACTGGGGTAACGATAATGTACATTACGCTTCACGACTTGCTATTCATGTTTGTCCTTTTCGGAGCCACAGACTTGAAAAGAGTTACTGACACAGAGTTTTCAAGAGGTGTGTTAAAGTACCGGTTCTGTAACCATTTGAAGTGGGTCTATGATATTTGTCCTGTAAACTTTTTGCAACAGTGTCATAGCAAACAGTGAACCACTTCAGTTCCACTTTCCTTTTTCACCACCTCTACCATATCAATGAGAAAATGTGGTGTAGCACTGCCAGCAACATCTGCAGGAAAAAAAAAAAATAATAATGCAACAACTCACACTTCATGAAACATTATAGTGGAAAAGAAAATGTGTTCCAAACCTTGAGGTTCTGGAGTTAATTCATCGTTAAGCATGAGAGACATGGGCGCTGCAGACTTCTGCAGTTTCCATCGTGGAAAACCCTAGATTTTGCAGTCTCCCAGCATGGGAACCCATATGATCACACATTTTAGTTTGTGCATTTAGTAATTATTCACCACCTACTTAAAAATAAGCAAACTAGAAAGAATAAAATGCAGGACACTAATTTTACAATGAACTGTTAAGATAATGTCTGATCAAACACATAACATGCTCCTAAGTTTCCCTTTCTGCAAATGGCTTAGCACAGGCAAGTTTTACCACTCTAATGGATCAAACTACAGGATCGACACCTGAACTAAGAAAGAGAGTTACTCTGGCCCTACTGTAGCTCTTACCTTTTGTGCTAGTAGTTGTACATGAGATGTGTAAGGTTTGAATCATAAAAACTAAGACAAGTATACATAAAACAATAAAAAAAAAAATAAAATAAAAGGATACTGAAATAACCCAATAGCATCCCAGACCACTGGGAAAAAAAGAAGTGAAAGAAAAGAATGGGACACTTCAGTTTTGGCCAAGTCTACTAGGCTGTATTATTTTTCTCATGGTGCAACAGAACAGTCCTTCTGTTGCTTTATAATAGCAAGAACTCTTGAAAAATGCACGTTGTTTGAACAACAAATGATGGGGGAAAAAATCAGGAACATGTGTGCAGACAGCAGTGCAGGCAGAAATGCAGTGCATCTCCTGAGAACAGATTTTATTTGTGCAGTCTGGGTGGGGTGTCTGGTACTGAGGACACTGGCCCTGGGCAGAGTAGGAGTAGATCCACACAAATGGCTCAGAGGGCCACAATCTAGTCCCTGTTGCAGGGTGAGAGGAAAGCCTGTGAAGGGTCTTAGTTTCTACAGCTTGGGCTGTTGATGGTTGAGTAACATTTGAGCTGATACTTGCTCTTAAGAGATTGCAAAACCTCCTCCTTTCCAGCTAAGACTGTTCCCTTTCATTATACCTCCATACCGTTTTATACTCTAGTTTACTTTTGCTTCTGGTACAAACTTCCATGCTTGTAAATGGAAGACTACCTGGCAACAAGCCACATCTCTGTTTTCTGTGATCTGTATTTTATATATTCCCTCTTCTGTTCTCCAGCATGAAGTTCAGGTGCACTCTAGATAATTGAGCATTACTAGCACCCAGAAACTGGCAATTAAAATCTTTCTGGATATTTATCACTTAGTGTTATAACTGCAGTGAGTGTTTTGGAACAACTCCTCTCATTAAAAATATTTAATACAGTGAATAATCTCCTCTAAAGAGACTAGGGCACCATGGCAGTTATTTGAGAACTGAGGATCTGTAGCAACATTCAAAGCATATGTTAGGCTTGCTGTGCAATTAGGATGCCAAGTGGCAGCTGAAAATTCAATGTGAGTTTAGTGCATATTCTAAGGACTGACTGGGAAAATATGGCTTAGAAATGTCCACAGATAGGAAGAATATAAGGAAGTTCCAAAAAACAAGAAGCAGATGGTATCCAGAGAGGACTGGATTTTTCTGCTATTATAAAAGATGAACAGTTCTCTTGACCACATTATAGTTGTTGGCTATGAAAATTCAGGATCTTTGTAATTGAATTACTGGCACTCGAAGACCTGAGAATTTAAGACAAGCCATCCAAGCCTTAGATTCTCTCCTTTCCTGCAGATAGTCATTCCTGTGAGCAACAGCATGCCTGTAATTCCACTGGGTTCTATAAAACCTCTATTGTCTCAGACATAATAGGAATGAACCTTTTTCATTATTACTGGAGCCCTGCGCAAATGCCATTATAAGAAATTCATACAAAAATACAGCTCAGTAACGCGAAGTAACTACCAAAAGATAACTATGTACTTTCAAATACAGATCTGAACAAATGAGGTTCAATGTGAAAACTCCTTTGGATTTCAGTAGAACTGAAACTTTACCCTTATTTCTGAAGTAAGTTCCCTCTAAAACTGTTTGCTAAAAGAAAATTTTTTTTCCAGGTTTGTTTTCTGACAAAAATATATTGAAATAGTTGAAATCAGCTTCTTAAATCATCCATAATTTCTTTCCTACCTGATTATGCCCACTGAAACGAATGGAACTCCTTGCAGAGTTGCAGCACTACCTTGTCTGAGGAAGTCTGGCAGATTTCAGAAAATAAATTTTTTCTGGACTACTAGCATACATGGTTAAAGTTTAGCTCAAAAAGGCCTTTCTGCCAAGTTATAAATTCTCAGACATTGTTGTTTATGGTTGAAAAACTGACATATTCTTCGGAGTCATGTCTCATATGCAATGCTATAATTTCTATAGGTTAAAGGAATAAACTTTATGGACGAAAAATAATAATTAATCACACCTCTTCAGTATATGTAAATGTAGTCATCACTCATGTCAATGACCACGGGGACATTCATGGCTTCAGCTGCAGAACAATAGAAACCTGAAAATGACTGTGCTTATTGTGTATGAAACAATGAAAAACTGTGGTAGGTACATTTTACAGCCATGTTATAAAACATATCTGAGTAAGAACACATGCTTTTCTGATCATTACGGTTTTTCCAATTGGATGAGCCAAACTGCACGATACTGTAGAATTTACTTTGATTTCTATAATGAATCATTAAAGCAATCCCACAAGACTATCTGATGTAATAAAAGGTTAACTATTTCCTAGTACAGAAGAATGTTTATGGAGATATGCCGGAAGATTCTCTAATTCAGCCTAGCAGAAAGGTACCTCTGACTATATAGTAGATATTTACTCTAATTCAATCTGATATCTTCATGACACAAAGTCCTGTTTGGTTGCAACTTCTGTTACATCTCCATATATTGCTGTGTCTCAGGAGACCTAGAAAAAAATATATTGGGACACCAAAAACTGAACTGAAACAGGCTACCGGCCCCATTTAGATCTTTTGCCACAGAGGTAAAAATAATACGTTTTGAAGCAATATACAGAAATCTTGTTTATTGCAACTAGAAACAAAAATATCCTTCCTAGCATATATGTCCACTGTGCCTCTACAAATAAAATCTGTTCTCATGAGATCACAGAATTCTACAAAATCATTCACACAATACTTTTTGCTTATAATTTGGGAGGAAAACTTCTCTATGACAAGGGTGAGTTTTACCACTTCATAGATTTACCCATTCTACAAAAAGGCAACTAAGCTTTCCAAATCACTGTGCATATCTGTGACTATCCTGAGCACATCATTTTGAGTTTTCCATCTCTAAAGTGGCTGTCTGATGAGAACAAGGTTCCCTCTAAGGAGAGGATAATACAGGCTACCTGTAGATTTGCAGATCAGGAGAAGAAAAAGAATGTAGACACATATGGCAGTCCTCAGGATAGGAGTGTGGTTTCTCTTTGATTTTTTATTTGTTGTGTTTAAATCATTGCTTAAATACATTTAATGAGTTACCACAGAGAAGTGTATGAGTGTTAACGGTACAAATGAATGCTGTGTTCACAATAAAACTACGAGATAAGACATGTCAGCTTAAACTTCAGCAATGGAGGTTTAAGTTAACACATTTTACCCTTTGTTTGCCAGGAATTCCATGCACCAGCTACGTCAGAGCAGTGAACGTGCACATGGCAAGTTACATATATGTTTGCTCCTGATAGATTCCTCTTGAATCAGCTTAAGGAAACACATATATGTGAGTAACTAAGATGTGCTACCACTAAAATGCAGTAAGAAAACACCTTTGCAACTCTTTATAGTCCAGTGAAGTCTGGCAGTGTTAGATGAAAGTTCCATTCCCATCACTGACATTATTTTTCAAGAACATGACGTATTATAGCCTCATTTTTCATTTGAAGTATTTATATTGACTTAGTAAAGTACACGAGGAGAATAGCTGATTTATCATTCAGTCCAGTTTCTCTATTTATAGAGAACTCTGTGTTCTATTTCTGCATGGTCCTTTCAACCTCAGTAAAAACTTACATCTTTCTTATAAAATTTGAGTACCAAATGTGGAATGTGGCCTTTAGTCTATGTTTGGCTTGCATATTTTAAAAATTGCTATGAAATGAGTATGCTAGTTTTAATTGAGAGTTTGTTGGATATTTTCTTAAATTCCAGGATCTGAATAAACAGGAAATAGTGATTAGTCTAAATTCACCAAGCAGGTGTTAGTCTGACTGATATAAATACTCTATGGAAGCTGGGATTGATGCTTGGAATTTTTTTAATGTCCTACTTAATATAAAATAAAAGCAGAAGATTTGAGATGAGCACCTCCATAACCCAAAAGAGGCATGAATTCACAGCAAGTCAGGAAGGAAAAAAAAATAGCATTCCAGTCTGAAAATGGTAGGGTAATCAAGGCCCTATATTGATCTTAAATTTTTTCTGTCATTAAAAGATAAACTGTCAAGGATCAAATTCTGCAAAAAGCCCAAATAAAGAATTATTTTGCCATTTTGCCTGCAGGATCATAGTTAAAAAAAAAAAAAAATCATATTAGGAAACAATAATTAAAGCCTTGGATATTTATGGGGTGGTCAATATGTAATTTTAATTTCATTTTTTAGAGGAAAATTGTCTAAGATTCAGTAGAGTGAGGGTCAGCCTTCTACTTTGCGTTAGAATTCCTGCGATCTTAGAGAAATTGTAATTTGGTTGTTGACTATGCTGCTGTACCTACATTCCATACTGACCCCTGGGACTACTTTGAGACCAAAGGTCTGTATGGTCCCCACTGCAAAGGCAAAGCAGCTCTGGGCGGGAGGCTGAGTTAGAGCAGGTTTTTTTTCCCTTAGATTTCAAGGGAAATATCCACAAGCGCTACATGCAAAAGCAAATCATAGGAAGGAGAGATGAGCTACCTTAGGAAAATGTTGCTCAAGGGAAATCGGGCCAAAATTCTGATGAAATAAAAAATTGATCTGAAGATAGCTCTATTCATTACAAAGAGAACTTATCACTGATATAAAGTCTGTATCTTAATAAAGTAAAAGTAATGGAATATATTTGAGCCCTTCTCATGGGCTCAATTTTAATGAAATATGAGCCGGCAGTAGTAAGTGAAGCCAGTGCTGAGGTGTGCTGAAGAATGTCTTCACACAGTCATACATATTGGAGATAATGCTCAAAAAAAAAGAGCACAAAACAAAAGAAATCTATTGTGCTGACTTTCCTGGGAAAGCAATTATGTTGACTGAATATTTTTAGAAATCTATCTCTGATTGCTACTGTATGTGTTGCTGCAGCTCACAAATTATTTTCACATGTTAATAATTCATTTTTTCCACAATAGTATTGCTTATTGTCTGGTAAGCATACAATTGATTCATTAAATTGTGTAGTTCCCTATAGTTTGACCTCTATTGACATCTCTGAATTTGTGGCAAGGTATTTTAAAAGACCAGAAACATACCACAGCCATCAGCCTTACACTAGGATAAATATTTTCTACTGTGCTAATGCTCAGAGTTCACTTTCTGGCAGCTTACCAAGAATTTTGCATAGGAATGCACTGAGCTGGAGACCCCTATCTAATAAATTTTATCTGACACATTCAAACATCCACTTTTATTACCATGTCTGATTTTCCCATGCTCATACAATTTAAAGCTATAGCTTCTCCCTTTCTCTTCTTTGAAGAAAGAGTAATATTTTCAAACAGAATGTCACAAGGGCACATTACCGTGAGCACTTTCGTCTGTGGAAGCTTAATACAATAGAACGTATACCATATATTCAAAAAAGCACATTCTCACATCAATCCCACCATCCTTCCACAAACGTGCCCCCAAACAATGCAGAGAGAGAAAACATATTTCTCTGAAATCTGTACTGTTTATGGGCAGCAATTTTTTTTGGACTGCAGAATAACTGAATCCTGGTCCTGATGTTCTCAAATCTATTCCTGAAGTGCAATGAACTGCAAAATTTTGGAGGACTTTGCCCCTTCCGTATGCTTTGTCCAGGGTCTAATCACAGAGAATACGTATTTAAGGTAAAAACACTGTGTAAGATACCTGTAACACTGTTGTGATGAATTATCAACACTGGGGAACGTAGGCCTTCAACTTCTGTGCCCATGACATCCCTCAGCTGGTGCAGGAACATCTCCATAAGTCACTGCAGCAGTGAGGTGCCATTCTAGAAGGGCACTGCTCATCACATGCAGCTCTCAGGACCGTCCTTCTAATGCATGTCTTACAGGCTGAAAAGTAGAAGGGGGTCACAATATTTGGAAACTGGATTGAGATGAATCTTTTGCTGGTGGTTTAGGTGGAAATCAAGAGCTGTCCCAGACAGGGTTTTTTATTCAGTGATTAAATTGTTCTGTGTTCCTGTGCTTATTTGAAAAATTCAACTTTGCCTAATATTAAAAATATTTTTGGTCAAAAGCTATAATAATAATTAAAAAAAAAAAAAAAAAAAAAGCATACCAGGAAAGGAGTCACATCAGTAAAGAGATTTCCACAGTAAATAACCTTTTTCCTCCTGGGCCAAATGGGAAATCTTCTGATGTCAAGAGCACCCTGCATCTACTCCAATGAATCTTGCATTATCTCTCCATGATGTAAATTGACAACAAAGCAGAAAAGTCTGAGCTTTTGAAAATGTAATTTAAATTAACATAACATTTTAAGTTTTTTTCTCATCAAGAAAAATAAAGCTGACCGTTTATCTTTGGACAAAAGGTGATCAATGCAAAACCTCAGAGAATCTGGGTGTATTGCTCTTATTAAATTTTCCATAGTGACAACTGTAGAAAAAGTCAAATAGTGAGTTAAAAGGGTTTTATTTTCTTAACTTTTTTCATTAGGGACTTTCCCCAAAATAGACAATTTTGAAGTGAAATCAAATGACAAACAGAAAAATCCCTCAAAGCCACCTATATCATCCAATTAAAATACACTTCAAATAGGTTTTTAAAGAACACTTTATCTAAGTTTACATAAAGGCATCTAGAATTTCTTGATTTCTAATACCACTTTCACATGCTCCCAACTTCAGTACAAAACAGTGGGTAATTTTTAAAAATCCATTTATTTGTCACTGGCTCAACACATCAGCGCAATTCAATGCCTGGGAACCATTTATGCAGACTACAATACCCCTGCAAGTCAAGCCTGAAATACAGTGTGAGCAAACCCATAAATGGGTATCCAAAAAGCCCTTCATTTGTTTCATATATTAAATTTCACTGTGGTGTGAGGCGGGTAAGTTCTCTATAAAGCAGTTAGCCTGAATTTACTACAAAGGCAGCTAATTTGCCCAGTAACACAGACAAAAACCTTCTAAAAACCCTAACAGAGAGAATTGTGCCCTGTTTAAGCCATGATCCTGGAAGGACACATAGAAGTGTTAGACCGTGAACCGTGACTATTTCCACCAAAGTTCATGGAGCTGCTCATGGACGCAATGAAGTGGAGCACAGACATGGCAGAATTTCTCGTCTGGCACTGATCTGCAGAATCACCAACAGATTTGAAGAAGTCTGTGCAAAACCAGAAGGTGTGCAGCCCCAATGTAGCATTTCTGTGGCCAATGTCCTGCCTCCAGCAGCAGCCTGCACACGAAGTCTGGGAAAGGTGATGCCTCTAACACCGGCCCCTGCTCTACCTACACTCCCTCCTCCAGAGCAGCTGGCTACCATCTTGGGTAGTCTTATCTGCTGTACCTTGTCAAGCCAAAATATTTGTTTAAAAAAGGATCAAATATTCATATCTCATTTATGCATTCTTTTAAAAGGAGAAATGAGGCTTGTCATGATAGATAAATGCTGAAGTGCATGTAAGGAAAGGCAGGGAAGGGGAAGGAAAAGGAGAGAGCATTTTTTTAATGTGCAATATTTATATTTTCTGCTCGCACCGCATCCCTTCCCTTGCTGAGTGTCCTGATGCTGAGTTTTTGAGGTTCAGCAGGATTGCTGTAGCTGTGTGATGCAGAGCAACACTGTTAACCCAGTCTTGCCATGGGATGTTGTTGGTTTGCATTTTGTTAATTTTTAGAAGTGATTCACAGCAAGTTATTTCCTTCCAGGAAGCCCCTAAACTAACACTGAATAGGCTTGTCAGTCAACACCTTTGTATAAAAGCCAATGTGGAGAACAAAATGAGGATTTCATTAAGTAAGGCTTTGTTGACAGACTGGTTATTTTCTGTATGAGAAGAGTTGCAAGACAGATTTCCATTGGTTCTGGGTGAATAGAGAGACATTATAATTTTCCTCCCTCATTTCTGCAAGAGCACTCCAAATATCTGACTTTTCTGAATGCAAAAAGGAAACATTACCATCGCTTTCTGGTCACCCCAACATCTTAATGCGTCTTTGATCTCCACAGCCTTTAGTCTAGAGAGAAAAAAAAAACAGTCTAGGATCATTAGGAAAATTTTTAAGGCTCTTATTCCAAATCTCTTCCCAAGAAAGAGAGCAATTAAGCCAGAATTACTTTGTTCTGCTACTGTAATGAGCACCAAAATAAAATCCTTAGAAATACGTTATAAACTGGACATGCAAAAAATCAATTTTGACCTAGCTGTAACACATGTTAATTTTTGAAAGCAAAATACTGTATTTTCTCCCAAGCAGGCTGTTTTAATCGTATTTCAGACAAACATGTTCATGGGAAAAATGTTCCTGAACCTCTCCTGCGTGTCTCTCTTTTCAGAAGAGGTGAAATCCAGTATGAAATCATAAAGGCCTGAAACAATGCATCTGGTGAAACAGGAATCCGTGGCATGATCAATGTACATTTTGTCTCTCAAAATATGGGCATTATTAGAGCTGAGGTAGCAGAAGCTGCCAAGACTGTGAATGTTCCCTCAGAGATCTTAAACGAAAAAAACACACAAGAAAACTAATTTTACAAAAATTTGACAAAAAATCAGAATGGCAGTTTAATATTCCAGATGTTAGACACATTGAACCAAATAACAGATGCAAGACAACAGGCTTTTCTGACTCTGCTGTGTCATTTTGCAATACAAGCTTCAGTTACTTAAAACTTTGCCATTGATACCTGTTTGTGCTGGGTATCTACATCAGGCTGAAAACTGGGGCAGGTTTTGAATTCTGCTAAGCCCTTTCTGAAAATAAGGCTAAAGAAAGAGATACATTTTCGGCACTAAGTGATTCTGGGGTAATTTCTTTTTCTTTTTCTTATTGTTGTGTTGGTTTGTTTGTTTGATTGTTTTGTTTGGTGGTTTGTTGTGTTTTTTTTTTTTTTTCCAAAGCTGTATTTAGAAGGAAATACTTAACTTTTGGCAAGGCGATGTCCAAGCTGCAGTGTAACCCACCCTCATTTTTCTGGGCCATAAGCTGCTTTGCATCTGCCCAGTAGAAACTAAGATCATAGCAATTAGACTCTCTGCAGAGTCTGTAAAGTCTGAGTGGAATTAAATTTCCTTTGGTTACTATGAATACCCAGGAAATGTGTGTTCAGTTCCCAAAAAGAAAGTCCACAGGTTTCCCTTTCCACTTGGAGGTGGTTCCTTCTCCTGGGGCTGTTACATCTGAGCATTCTAGAGAAGAGTGAACTGGCATGCCACAGAGCATCTTTGCCATTTGTTAGAAGAAATCACTGGGCAAGGCAAGGTTGGTTACTGGTTAAACTGATAGATGCACCCATCTAAGGGGCATGGCCAAGGCAAAGGAACTAAGACATCTGTGATCTCACCCAGGTCCACAGGGGAGATGAACGGTCAAGAAGCAGAAACAAGGATGCAGGAGCGAAGACTGAGCAAGTAGGTCCAGGAAACAAACAAACAAAAAACCACACACACACAAAAAAGAGTTTGGGAATTTTCCTCCCATATTTAAAAGTATGAGAAGCAATGCAGTCAATAAGACTTCGAGGCTAGTCTCCAAGTGAACAGTTTTGTCAGGCTCCACTGCTGGTCTTGGAGTACAGGCAGAGATGGCATGCGTGCTGCCACTTAGGCTACAGTCATACGGGAAGGATCCCAGAGTAAGAATCTCACCCCAACTAACTTCTCTCCAAGCTCCCTGAAAGCACCAGAGACGAGCAGCAAGGCTGTTGTGTTTCATGCACTGTGTAACCCAGCAGCCTCACAGGGAAAAAAACAATCATTTAATTAAATAAAAACGTATAGACAGGAAAATACCAAAATACTACAGAACACCATTGTTAGCTCTTCCCATGTCTGGAGTATTTGTCTTTAATGCCTTAAAATGGGCCTTATGAGCTGGGTAATTGTAGGGGGGTTTGTTTGGTTTTTTTTGTTTGGTTGGTTGGTTTTGTTGTTGAAGTTTGTTTGGTTTTGTATGTCTGGTTTTGTTTGGTTGGCTTTTGTTTGTTTATTTGATTCATTGGTTGGTTTGATTTGGTTTGGTTTTGGTTTTTCTGTGTTTTTTTTTGTGTTTTGTTTGGGGTTTTTAGTTTGTTTGTTTTTTTTTTCATGGTATAACACTGCTTTGTTCTTGCAAACAGACCTGTAGAGACACCACCTACTTGAAGACCTTGCAGTCTCTCTGCAGGACCAAAGGAAGCTGGAAAAGCAACAGAAACCCAGAAAGGCTAATTGGCTTTCTCAGTGGCACATAGCTGAGTGGTATCTCTAGGAATGGTGTCTCCATCTCCCAAGTCTCGGTTCATGGCTTAATCCTGGAGCTTGTCCACTGTTCATCATTTACAAAATGTGATGCCTGCAACATCTCTCTTCTTCAGGTGGGAGTTGCTGGGGTCTCAGCACATCCAAACACATACTCAGTTCCTTGAAAATGTTAAACCTTTAGTTAGCCTCAGCTGAAATCAGCAGGACTGGTAAGTTAAAAGTTAAAGATACACTTATGTTCCCCTAATGCACCTGGACTATTCACATTCTTAAAATAAAGCTGAGAGTGGGGAATAAAGCAAGTGGTAGGGAATTGAGAATATGGCTCACAGAAACAAAGTCCAAGAGCCTTTGTTTGGGACTTATTTTCACAACAAGAGAAGGTAACTCCAAAGGCTGAGAGGTAATTATTTGTGTTTTCTCAGAGACTGGGAAGAGTATGGAGGCTGAAAGTACAGGATGGCTGAAAGGGGATATAAAAGCAAGAGCAGAAATTACTGAGTGCTTTCAAAATTAATAGAAGCAGAGCTGAAGACCTGAAACAGCTGGAACATTTTATTCCAGAGATTTTGTTTTAAAGGAACAATCACTGTTTGATTTTCAGTTGTTATTGCAAATAAAGAGGCTGAAAATACATGAGCAATTTTTCTGTTGGTGGTGTTACTCCAGGACCCCCAGCGCAGAGCATGGCTATGGGAGGAGGAGAAGGTGAGTTGGCTCTGCCACTGTCATCTTGTGTGCAGCCAGCAAGACACTCCATACTCTTGTTGGTGCATTTTGCCTCTTTGCCTTTCGTGCAGCAGCCAGCACACAGGGCTCTCTGCAAACACTGTATTGCAAGTAGAACAATAATAATAATAAAGAATAGTGATAAAGTTACCACTGTGTAGTGGACACACATATGCAACAGAAGATGGAAGTACCCTGGGATTCCTACCCAACTCTTGGTCAGCCAAACTGACTGCATTTATATCAGACTCTCCTTCTCCACCCCTTCTCTGCCTGGAAAGAGTGGGTTGTGGATGGCAGAAGTCCCACTTGTGTATTTAGCCTTTTCAGAGCCAAATACACAGAAACCTTTTCTTTTCTGATTGCCCAGTGATTATGCTATTGATTTGTTCTTTTTTAAAAAAACAAATGAACAAAAAACCCAACCCTTTTTATAGCAAATGGCTTTTGTCAACAATTGTTGATGCCTTTACAATTTTGCATTCCTGTCTTTTATTTTTGTAATATTTTCAAATTTCATTTTAACTTATGTTATGGCAAATTGTTCACCAGATGTGAAGGAAGCTTGAGGAATAACATTATTGTTATTGTTGTTGTTGTTATTAATCAAGGCCATGAGTAAAAAAAAAGGCAGGCTTCTGTTTTACTTCAATGGAGAATTTGGAAAGACAGTGGCATAATTCATTCCAGTTAGATCAATCACCGCTTTTCTATCTCTGTTATTCAGCCTGTTAGGCAGTGGTTTTGGTTCAAATAAAATATTTTGTGGCCAGATTCAATCTCAGCGTGTTCCTTCACAGCTGTGTTCCTAAAATGTGTGAATATTTGATGCATCTGAGGTGCATATTGAAAAACCATGATTTTTCCACTGCCTACTTGATTAGTCTGCCATCTTCTGCAGATGCTGGCTCACCTGCACTCCCCCTATGCAATGCCTGTTTTCCATGTAGGTAGAACTGGGAAGGGGCAGAGGCAGAGCAGGCTACAACTGATCTGACAGGAATTCTTCCTCTCTTGCACCTTTTTTTTAAATGAGTTGCCAATCATGACACCTCTAGGTTTGGAAATTTTCTGGTATCATTCAGTTAAGCTGGATTCAAGGCAGTGAAGCCCACTAATTATGCAGAGCATGTGTCCCTGGGCGTTTCTTGAGTCCCCAGGTCTAAAAATGTGATGGCATAAGAAGGGAAGGAGGCTAGTAGTGGGAGACAAATGCAACAGTAAAGGCACTTACCTGTATTTGGTAACATACATGAAACAATGCAGAAATGTAATCCATTAAAGAACAACATGAGATTACCATGAGATTTAAGGAGACTTTTTCATTTATTTTTTTTTCCAGATACCTACTTTGACAGCTTCAGTGACACAGTGGTTCCTTTGGCAGCTCTGCAGTGAGCCGTGTCCTGCTGTGACATGGTTACCCACAGGGTCAGAGACCTTTGATGTACCATGAGGCATTTCATACTTTTTACATACTGTGAAGCCAGCAACTAATTTGTCTCTTACCAAACTCAGAAGCTTACTGAATGCTTAGCTGCTGATGTGAAACTAACTTAAATTTATTCTTTTGCCCTCTGTACAACTGTGGTAGTATTTACCAATGTTTCTGGAAGGTTTGCTTTTGATGCTGCATTTTCTTTTAACATAGTAGGAAACACAAATATTATGGATCTTACTGATGTCAGCGGAAATATTTTACATTCAACAGAAAACAACTCCCAGGATCAAGATCACACTGAGGCAAAGAAGTACTTTAAGATACAAAGAGGAGTTGCAGGTTTGGTCTCATGTCTGGTACATACTCTGGAAAAAATTATGCATAAGCAGTGTAATGTATATGGATACCTACCAGCAACCTTACTGGCTAGGTGAGACCAAAGCCATGGCAGGCCAGATCAGCTAGAAAGGTGGGTCACAACAAGTGAAATTATCAGTTATAGCTGACATAGAAGAAGTGATGACAAATCTGTAATTAAGCCACCAACATCAGCTCTGCATGGGTGCAACAGAGAGTCTGGTTCTTTGCTTTTAAACATGAAGGTTTCCATCACTACCTGGATGGTGTTTAAAACAGTGGCTATCTTCTTCAGAAGCATCTTACTCGTTAAATTATATGCATATCTCAATTAGAGTTTCCTAGACCTCATGAGACAGAAGAACATGATACTCCATTATGTCCTCTAAGTACCCCATGATGTTGATTAGTTTGACTGAGGGTAGGAGATATGTAGACTTGCCAGCATTAAACCATGGAATAGAAAACCACATAGGATAGGTGACTGCAAACTCCTGGATTTTGATTGATCCCTGGCCAGGCCCTGCTTGAGTGGGCTTTCTATGCCGTGTTGGTGAACCACATTTTCCTTGTAGCAGTGGGTGTTGGATGGAGGATACCCTGGTTTCACCCCAACTTCCTGGGAAATGAGACTTGGGAGACTTGCCTCACTCCCTCCCCTCACCCTGTGCTTCAGGTCTGGCACTTCCACCAAGCATGATGTACCTTAGTCTACATGTGTGTCCCTTGGTCTAGCACCGTTTAAGGGAGTTGTTTCTTTATCTGTCTATTGGGAGAATTACTTCAATTTACATTGGCATGTTGCACTCTGCCCTGGGGACTGTGAGGAAGGCAAGTCTTATGCCAGTGTAAGAATAAGCAAACTGGGATTCAGTTTTCAGTTGAATATATATATATTTTTATAATGCAAATTATTTTACCAGGTTCCACAGTGATGTTCCTGCTCCTTTGGGCCAGTGTCAGCTTGGAACAGGAAGCACAAGGCCAGCATAAACCCTTTATTTTTCAAATGGTCAGTGTATGCTTTTATGAATGCTGTTATTATGATATAAGGATATGAAAAATACATTTTTGGTTTTATTCAAAATGTTGGAATGAAAATGGTGACTGATTCCTTACTTCATTAAGCTCTGTGTTGCATCCATAATAACCAGGGTAGATATCACACTCCGTACAATGTCCAGTGGCATTATGCCATGATCAGTTGGTGTAAAAACCATGTCAAGGAATAATTAGAAGTTGGTGGATTATTTTCACAGCTTGGTAATAACTACTCTATGAATTGCACTGCCTTAGTGCACAGCCTAGAGTTTTTGAGCTAGGACACTCCACTCAGGAAACAAACAAACAAACAAGCAGACAAACAAATGTTGTCTCATGTATGGCAAGCAGCTATTAGTACAACAGCATTTTGCTTTCTGAACTTGCCCTCAAAAATATTGACTTAATTTATTTTTACAGAAAACTTCTCAAAAATTGTAGCTAGTTACACTCTATTAAAAGTATTAGCCTACTAGAAGGACTGTCTGTAATCAGCACTCTGACTTACAATATAAAGGGTCAATATGTTATTTTGTAAGGAAAAATTGCTGGAGTGGGTTGCGGTTTGCTTACCTTCTTAGTTTTTTCATGTGATACTAGCTTGTTATTATATGTTGACAGAGTGAAAGCTAAGGAATTTATCTTCAAACACAAGCCTTATTTTCTTAGAACCTATTTCCAAAAGCTGAGTAAACTTAATTTGCAAACTACTGTAATTATTTTTTTCATTCCCTTGTCCACAGTGGGCAGTACAAATGTGCAGCTTAATTACAAAGGGATTTGTCCACCACATAACCTGAGCAAACGTCCAACCTGTATTTTCCTCTCAGATGTAGACATTTCAAGTTTAATTCAGTTAAACAGAGGGAAAATTGTGCCTATTGCAGAGTGCATTGATTACAGAGTTACTGAGACAGTGGGAAGTTTCACAGGTGTGATAGTCCCCATAAATTATCTGTTTCTCAGCAAAATGAAAATAGATAATTTCTAATTCTTTCCTTAGGACCAACACATTTTCTTCAGTAGAAGTGAATGGACACTAAACACGCCTCAAATGCCAATAAAGGCGCCTCAAATGCCAATAAAGGCGTGCTTGAGAGGCACGTGACCAAAAGTAAGTTCAGTGCCTTATGTGAAGAGTGGTGAAATTGCATACCGTTTCTTTAGGGTGACTTGAAGGATGATCACTCTGTTTCCTCGAAATTCCTTCAGTTTGCCAGTATCAGGACATCACTCTCAATGAGGAAGCAGAGGCCTTGGTGAAACGGTTAAATAAACATATCGTTATTGTCCAGCTTTAAAAGAGGATATTAGATTACATACCAGGAGAGTGGGCCATGCCTGCCTTCAATGTTAAAGTATTTCTGAGTCTCCATTTTCCTGTAGTGCTGTGTCCAGTTTTGATTATCCACAGCCTCCAAGCTTGGTTTATTTATCTAAGCATTATTCCAGTATAAACTCACTGAGATCATCTGTGCCCTCAGTCCCATGAAGGCAGCTGAGTGAGAAATGTGACTCAAGTGATCAAGGACAGAAGTGAATCCATTACCTTTTTCTGAGATATTTGTGTGTTTATTTTTATGCCCAGATTTTTTAAGGTCCTTCCAAATAGGATCAGCAGTTTTTTATAATGGGAAAGCCAATTATAAAGCAGGGAATTGAAACTTTAATAAGCTTTTACATGAGCAGTGGCAGCTCTAATGATTTTTAGCACGTGAGAATCTTAACAGAAGAGTTTGTTTTAGAGGGAACGATAGTCAAGAGGACAAGTTTGCAAGCTCAGTCAGGGTTGGGTGATCGATTACTGGAAGAAAAATAACAGAAAGACAGAAATGGAGTGAGAAGAAAATGTGACCCAGGAAAAAGAGGAGAGAAAAGAGATGATAGGCAGGAAACACAGGTGATCAAAGAGACTGTGGGAACAGAAAGGGAAGGCGAGGGGATGGGGAAGCATGAGAAAAAGGAGGTAGGAAGAAGGTGGTCACTAGAAGGAGGAAATCAAATGACCAACAGAAATAACGTATATGACCATGATGGAAGGGCCTAGGATAAGTGCAGCAGCAATGCCAATGTGAGATTAAAAGCAAAAAGTAACAAAAAATATTCTTCAGTATTTAATTCCATGATTGGCTTTAGCTATCAAATGACAGAAAACAGCTGCATTTCATAAAGCAACAACTGGGCTGGAGTTGTAATCTAATCCTTGCATTTGACACTTAGAAAAAAAAAATTCCTTGCACATGTGATCCAGTTATATGACCAGCATCACACTGATGAAATCAGTGAAGTTGTAAACTAAGTTCTTAATAGCTTCTTTTGTCTTCATGTTTTTCCTTCTATCTTTGGCTCTGTGAGAGAAAGGACAAGTTTTAAAAGGTTGGGCATTGTCTTTCTGTGCTGATTTAACCTATTCTTTTGTCCCCTCCGTCCACAAATGCATGTACTATTGAAAAATAAAACTGTTACAAAAAAGATCAGCTAAGGAATGAAAAGAAGCAGTAGGTGAAGATAAATGTTAATCAAAAGTTAAATGGTTAAACTATTTTTTCAGGAGCTAAAACTTACGAGCTTGTGTATAGGAACGTGAAATCTGAAAATATTTTAGCAAAGCAGTCAACAAAGTTCTTTTGATGTGCCCATCCACTCCTTCTGTCACTTGCCCAGTGTACTGAATATTATCTCACTGAAATGGCAGTATTTCTTCTGTAGAGTCCTAAAGTCCTCGCTGAGAAAGATATGTAAAGAAATGAGCTGTTCTGTTTTTTTCCAGAACAGCTACTGCAGGACATTAAATGATATT
This sequence comes from Streptopelia decaocto, assembly GCF_964273445.1. Taxonomy (NCBI): domain Eukaryota; kingdom Metazoa; phylum Chordata; class Aves; order Columbiformes; family Columbidae; genus Streptopelia; species Streptopelia decaocto. The sequence goes on along the minus strand of NC_138663.1, from coordinate 192,068,473 downwards.
GCATGCATTTATTGTGGCGTTTTTCAACCCTGCTCATTTTGCAAACATGGTATAAAGGTGCGCAGAGAGCTTCAGTGGTTTTTGGAGCAGTGGGCTGCTGCCCACAGCCCTTTCACAGGGTGCAGGAAGGGGAAGGAGAAAATATGTCCAGTGACAACAGATCTACCTTGCTGCTTTGTAAATCTGTGCAATTCACTCTTAGAAAACACGTCACGTGCTTAATTACTTGCCTGCAAAATGGAATGTATTTAAGTTATTGGGGTCTTATCTGAAAAAAATCCAGACAATAAATTGAACAGCTCTCAGTTTATCTTTCTTCTGGTAGAAATATTAAACCAGCTCTGAAACTGGACCTTCAAGGGTACTAAATATTTCCTACTAGCCACTTAGCCAGAAGATTGCAAAAAGGCCTTTGCTAGTTTTTATACCCCTTCTACTTTTTTCCCTTTTAAAAAGTAACCTAGCAAAATTCATATTCATGTGAATTAAAACAGATCAGTCAAACCACACCACATATTTGTGAAGAATTAAAATGGCCATAATCTCATAGAGTCCACCTGCATCACTTAAGCTGCAAGGCAGATGCCAATTCCATGGTTCACCCTCTAGCTTCGATTGCCCAGAACAGTTAAAATATTACAGTGTACTCTACCTCTCACCCAGCCTGCAAGCCCAGATTCCTTCCTAAATTCCTATGGTGATGAGCTCCAGCCCTGAAAACAGGGAAATCTTAAATCAGTGTACCACTTCATAGGCACAAGAATTAAATCTATTGGAAAGCAGGAGTCATTAATTCTGTTGCTCATAGAATTGCATGTTTACCTGTAAAATTTTCTAATCTGACATCCTTAAATTACTTCAGCTCCTACTTTGTCCCAAATGAAATCAGGTTTTATGAAAATTTCTGCAGGTGATTAATTGGTTTCAAAGCCTTCCAAATACATTCAGCATTTCCACTGATATTAGTCTTCTTTTCACAGGAGAGAAATGAGGTTACTGGAAAGCATATTACACCAGCCTACTTCTTCTGGATTAAACGTGCTTGAAATAAATGTCATTCCTTTTCCCAGCCTACAATTTGTCATTTCAGAGTGAGAAAACTTATTATCTTCATTTTATCACTGTGTTGTGTAACATTTTTCCATGTCATTTGTCATTGTACAAAAAATTATTTGACATATTAAAACTATAAAAATACTGCTCAGAGACCAAAGTCTGTTACATGCACACTGCAATTATGTGCAACTTTATTAGGCATTTCACCAGCAGTGTCTAAAGGACTTCGAATCTCATTAAATAAAGGATTTAGGTGCCTAAAGAGACATCTATCTCCTTTTGTGGGATTTGGCAAACTAGGTTCTAATCTGCAATCCAACCTGTCATGATCAGCTACTACCCATCCTTGTATTCACTAAACTCCGGAGGCACCAAAGGATTTGACCTTGCAGCTCTTTAATTGCTTAGAGCAATTCTGGGCATTACAGGAACTGCCCTATTTCCGACAGGGCTGAGTGGCTTTGCATCTAGCTCACCCCTACCAAAATGATTTCAGTCCAGAAACTGAAACTCTCTCATGTAACCTTAGACACCTACCATGCAGAAGAAGGGCTGAGCAGTTAAACTAGGCTAACTCCACAACTAATGTGGAAAGCTGATGCTTTCAGAGAGCTGTCCGTCTGGTATACCTCTGTTACCCACATTAAGATGTTGCAATTACTCCAGTCGCAGGGTGTCTAAGAAGATCAGTTCAGATTTAGATGTCTGCACTGTAATACTCAGGTGAATTCCCAAATAGGCGTTCGCCCCATTTTACACAACACAGTGGGATATTGGAATAGACATCCCCACGGAAGGTAGGAAAAAGCTGACACAGTGAAGTGGTGCAGGGCTCTGCAGTAAAGACAGGTCAGTTCACCAGAATTACCTTGTGTACTTGACCTCATAGATGTGATTGCAAATGCTGATCCTGGTAATACCTCATGAATTTATGTGTCCTGCAGTGTATTATGTATACACATATAGCATATTAACATAGTAAATTATGTACTATGTAAGTCCCCTACCAGGCCTGACACATCCAAAAAGCTCAAAATCACGCATACCAAAAGGATAAATCATGTTACAAAATGCACTTCTTAATGCTTTAGACAAAAGTGTGCTCTTGGCCTCCTTTCCTACCATCACTTCTCATATGCTAAGGAGGACAGGAGACCCTGCAAACCTGGGCCAACTTTCCCAATCCCAGAAGAGATCCACAGGGGAAGCTGCCAGCAGGATCCTCCCATCCTTCCTGTGCTGCAAAAACCTTGGTCCAGAAGGGGCACAAGCAAGAGCCTGACTCTGCAGATTGGCCCTTGCCTGGAACATGAGTCCTGGGCCCCAACCAGCAACAGCTGCAGCACATGGACGGAGCCTGAATCCCAAATCTTGCATCCTTGTGCTCGAACTGGGCATATTGAGAACAACATGGAGATTCAATGTACCATAAAAAATTACCCTGCAGCATTAGGAAAGCTAGCATACTCATTTAGTCACCCCATTACCAGTAAGCCAAGGTAACGTGATATTAAAGACATAAACACACAGTGCATTTTAACACCCTTCAGTAATGTTGGAACAGGAGAAACCTGCTCTCTTCAAAGACCTCCTATGTCCTTTTGTCTTTTGTAGCTCTGAACAGGAAGACTGGCTCAACAGTTCATATCCCACCACCACACCAGTGTGCTCAGTTATAACAGAAGAATATGTTCTGATCTCACGGAAAGAGATTATACAGGAAAACTTGTTAGAAAAGTAATCTCTTATGGATATGGCATTAAAATATACATATAATCTTATAGTCCTAGCCAGTACATGATAATTTATTTTAGTATAGCCATAACTAAATTTAATGCCCCAATAGATGGTGAATGCTGAGTGCCAGGAAAAAAAAAACTATTGCACGATTGCACATTTTCAGGTGAAGGTTTGTTTAAGGTAAAATGCACCAAACATCTTTATCAGATCGAGTGATTTGAGGAGACCTTAGGACTAGATCCAAAGACACTGTAGGTGGACAGGCCTCCCAAGAAATCAGTGGAGGTCTTCTTGTTCACCGCAGATGATCTGGCCCAGTGAAACCGCACTCTATTTTTATTCTGTGGTGCTGCTTTATGAGTTTGTTCTGCTTTTTTGGAAAGACATGCCATAGCTTGGCTGTGAAGTGACTGAGAAAGTGGGCGTTGAGTTCAACATGTATAGTAACTCTCAGAGACTTGTCTTTCCATGACCATGTGTGAAGGTCTGCAAGTCTACTTCTGTAGCGTGTTTCTCCTGGACATACTGCAGTTAATAACACACAAGAAACAATTCAGCTGCAAGTTTCGGCAGGCTTTAAATATTGTTAAGCTTTTTTTGTTAATTTCCCATAATATCTTCACACCTTAAAAGGATTTTCTTTTTTATTGTAAAACATTATTGCACACTGCATGCTCATAATTACCTAATATTTCCCTGCTCTGTAGATTTCTCTTGATAATATTAAGAAGCTTATTAAGATCCTCTCTATCAACTTATGGTCTGCACATATACTTACAGGGTTGGCAAACTTGGCAGAGGATAAATGTCACTTTTAAAATATGTTACAGACAGAGTAAAGTGGAGGTTAAAAAAATAGAGATTAGAGTGTTGAGTAAATGTCATGACTGCCAGAATCAATTGAAAATGAGCATTCTTGCTGGTCTTGGCTGTAATGAAAAGAGACTTCTCCTCCCCCAAGCGCTGTCCCAGAGGAGTACAATCAGGATGGTACTAATGAGCAGAAAACTCACAAGGTAGGGGTGATGTTTCCTTCAGAAACACTATATGCATTGGTGCTCTGAGCCCCCTAAGGACCTAAAATCTGTTATTGTTCCTCCTGGGAGGTCCGTTTACACTTAACACACATCTGGCTTAATTAGGCTGACAGCTGCTGCAGGTACTATTGGACAAGGTCCAGGCATCAGAGTGCATTAGCATTTGTTTAATGGTTTAACCTTTCATAATCTGATCTCCACTGCTTAAATGAATCAGAGAGATATCTTTTATTAGTTGCAAATATGTGTTGTGTGTGTATGCACATACACACTCACACAAAACATGCAAGCAATCCACATCAAATGGATTAAAAAACATGCATTAAAAACCAAAATCTTTTCCAACTGTAAAATTTTTATTAAGTAAATCCAGATCAAAATTAAGCAAAAATTAACAAGATTAACAGTGAAGACAACAGCAATCACTGTATATAAACACAGAAGAAAATTGAACTACTTTCATGTACAGAAAGCAGCCACTACATACTCACAACCAGATTTTGTATACCTATGTTTTTCATGTTTTAATTGAAAAGAGAGAAGAGAGGAAAAAAGAAAAAGAAAGATAGAAAAAGAAAAAGAAAAAGAAAAAGAAAAAGAAAAAGAAAAAGAAAAAGAAAAAGAAAAAGAAAAAGAAAAAGAAAAAGAAAAAGAAAAAGAAAAAGAAAAAGAAAAAGAAAAAGAAAAAGAAAAAGAAAAAGAAAAAGAGAAAGAAAAAGAAAAAGAGAAAGAAAAAGAAAAAGGAAAAAAAAGGAAAAGAAAAAGGAAAAGAAAAAAGAAAAAAAAGAAAAAGAAAAAGAAAAAAGAGAAAGAAAAAGAAAAAAGAGAAAGAAAAAGAGAAAGAGAAAGAAAAAGAAAAAAAAAGAAAAAGAAAAAGAAAAAGAAAAAGAAAAAGAAAAAGAAAAAGAAAAAGAAAAAGAAAAAGAAAAAGAAAAAGAAAAAGAAAAAGAAAAAGAAAAAGAAAAAGAAAAAGAAAAAGAAAAACAACCCAGGACAGAGAAAAAGGGGTTATAGTTTTTGCTGCCTACATAAATGAAGCCAAAATAGAAGGTGGTCCAGTGCAGATTCATGTTTGGCAATAAACCCCACATTCTTCATAGTTTTTAAATAGATCCAATGAACAAAATAGGCCTGATTCTGCCCTCCATTAAAAGCAGACAAATCCATCCAGAGTCACTGGAAATATTATGTTTTTACACTTGTGTACCTGAGGGAAGAATATGGCTCAAATGATTAGGCATGTGCTTCGTTTTCTCAAGAGGACCCTTTCCCCGTATCCACTGAAAGCATTTTTTTCACTTTTAAATATTCTTTTATGTCTAATTGGCTTCTTTCCACAGTAACTCCCTGTAAAAATAGCCTTTGGCAAGGCAGCCAACTTCAGCACAAGCCCAAACCTTACTGTATCATTGAAAGCAAAACCAAATCCAAAGGCACCTTTCCAATTCCAATCAGCTTGCTTTTACACCGACGTGCTCGTTTACCTGACAAATTATTGTCCACTTTTCTACTGACTCTCAGACTGCAATTCTCCACATGTTTGGAGATTTAAACCACTAAAACATACATTGTGAAGAATCATATCTAAATATGAATAAAACAAGCCCTTCAGCATGTTCTATTTCAGCATACATCAGCCCCACGGTCTTAGTATGCATCAGATCTTCTCTGTGGCTCCATGCTGACAGAGATCAGCCTCCTGCACTTGCCATGTGATGAGATATTTCTCTGGCTGAGGTACTGCAATTTTGTGCTGCATTGCTGAGGAGCAGAGGTTTGCACTCTGCCACACAACCCATCCCAGGGCTGGACCCTCATTTTCAGAGGTGTATTTGGATTTTTTTGCCCTTGTGCGACATTTTGTCATTGCCTGTCCTGTGTGTGACTCTCTCAGGTTGTAATGAGTCTTGGTGAAGCAGCTCAGGGTACCAGCATTGCACATTAGTGATTTCATGTAGAAACATTATTAGAAATAACATATATATTGAACATCTTTGACTCCCTATTTCACAGCAAGAGCACAGAGACCACATTGTCCAGTCTCATGGATAGTAGGCTTTCACACTCTAATTCCCTTTTAGAAGGGAATTTTCTTCTCTGTTTAAGTGAGTAAACTTCTTTATGAGCAGAGTAAACAAAGCTTTAATGAGAATGTGGTTATTGAGTGGATCGCAGTCTCAGGCCCATTAGGCAGCTGCTGTCCAAGCAGCTTTGGTGCTTATAGTGCTTGTTATTTCATGGGTAAGCTCTCTTAAGCCATCTCTAAATCATGCAATAGAGTTTGGTACACAGACTCTTGTGCTAACAGAGTAGTGGCTATGCTGGAAAATCCACCCTGGGGCACAGAAGCCCATGAAGACTTCATGCAAGATGTATCATGATGTACCCTTGCTCACTTCCAGCAACTGAGGGAAAACAGAAAGAGACTTGGGGAACATACTGGAGCCTTGAATCTTTTGGGAAAAGTTAAAAGATGAAAAAAAGATGTAGTGGTCTTTTGTCTCCTGGATCACGCAAGTCTTGCGAAAGTAGATAGGCACAGGATTTTGCATGGTCACGCTCATACAAAGTCATCTGAAGTCATCAGTTCAGCTGAATAATGCATTTTGCTATATCATTTAGTATCCTTTTTGCTGGCATACTTGAAGGAAGTTTTGGGGAATCTTTTTGTCTCCTGTATTTTAACAGTGCTCAGTTCCCCACTAAACACCTGTTAGTATGACAGCTTAAAATATGCTTTCCACAGATAGAAGCAAAAATCTGTTGCTGAATGTTAACAAAAAGCAAATTAAAATGGAGTTGGATGGCACAGTCCAATAACATTAGGCCTCCACAGTTTTGTGTTCAGGAGGAGTTCTGCAGAAAATTGTTCTGAGACTATTTAAATGCTTAAAATTAGGTATATACTTAAATACGTTGCTGAATTTCTGCCTCACCCTGGAAAGAAAATAGCTCACTGTAATCTCATTGGTATCAGATTTCCATTCTCAGCCTCCCTGAAAAATCAATGTACTGCATGAAAATCAATCCCTACTCAAAATGCGACAAAAAATGTTTCACTTTTTGATGAAAGCTTGCTTCTGAGAAGATAAAATCCAACTATGCTCTGAAGGTAGCTAAAGTATAATCCTACAATACATCTCTTTGATTGCTTACCTTGGTTTATGTTGTGTGCTTTTGCTTGTGTTCCTGGATGATTTTTGGTAGGGGTTTCTGAAGGGGTTCTGTACCTTTTGTCTCCTAATATGTGCTATTGTGTGCATTTACTACAATTAATAACAGCAGCAACAACAGTTAGAGATCGTTCTTAAAGGGGAAGTGAATCATTGCCTGTGGTTTGCAAGTGGAGAAATGGAGGTACAGAGAGCAGAGAGTAGTGCGACTAAGAGCCACGGCTGGCAGATAAAGGAGGAAGACAGAAGCAGGTCTCCTGAGACCAGGTCTAGTGTTTGAAGTACTCTGTCTTTCATTAGAAATCCTGGAAATCACTATGAGGTGTCATTAACTTCACTTGGTTATATGTTTTACCAAGGAAATGCACTCCCTCAAGGTAAACTATGTCTCTGCCATGACATTAACACCTTGATTTTGTGTGCTAAATCTTTTCTTTCTTCTAATCAAGGCCAGCCATCCTGGAGAGTACACAGTGGTTGGGGACATGATGAGGAGCCAAATCATTTCAACAGCTGTGCTCAATTCATGTACCTGTGGGAAAACACAAAAATCCATGGAGGATACTCTTCCACTTTTTCATAACAATTGCAAAGCTGTTCCAAGTGTCCCTCCAAAATAAATCTCAGCTGTGAGCATAAAAGTTGAAGCAAGTTCATGGCATAACTGAAAGATTTTATATTCATAAAATTGAAGCTTGTTTCTCTTCTTCAAGCCATGGTTTTTGCCTGTGATCTGGCAGCTTTAAGGGAAAGACAGTCTAAAATCAGGTAGAAAACTCTATGAAGAAAAAAATGAAAAATGGACAAAAGACTAGATGTGGAGTTCAATGAAGAAGGAATAATTGAAAATTATCCCAGAGCATAAAGACCTGCAAAACAAAAAAAAGGATTATGGCATTTTGAGAAGTAACTTCTGGAGAGGAAGGATCTATTTAGGGGACACAACCTTAAAGTTTTTGTAAACAGTTTTCTAATAAGACATTTTTCTCTGTTAATGTTGCTAGTTGGCTGCCTCAGTGACCAAGAGCAAGAGTCCTGGACAGTTGGTGTAAACCAGATTAGGGACCCTCCTCATTTTTGAAATGGAAACCAGATGGCAGGTTTGAAAATCTCAGTCATGGACTGGCTCTCTCCCCAGATATTTAAAATATTACATTAAATATCTCTGAGAGTAAGTTAATAATGAAGACAGTGCACTGTATTGAAGAAAAATGACATTCAGTATTTCCTGTTACTAAAATTGTTTTGCATAATAGTGGGATTATATTGAAAATGCAGTTCCAGTATTAGCAGGACATGTGGTATTATGAAATCAAGTAATTTTGCATAAAACAGCACATGACTGTAAACTCTGATTCAGTTACAACAGTTTGACACCTGCCTGAGAACTATGGGGTTAGTGAATCAAACTCTTAATACCTCTTGCCGAGGGGAGTCACCAAACATCCACCTAAATAACACACCTCTGGGGAACAAATACAACAATAAATGCTTCTACTATGTGGTGGCTTTTTTACTGGGAGGCTGAAGGAGATTCAGATGTCTGCTGACTTTGTGGGGAACAGTGCTGCAGAGGAGTAAGAGTTGTTATAAACCACTGAGCTAATGCCCTGTGTCAGTGCCATCTCCTGGGAAACCCTCCTCAGTTGTGCCTGTTGCCAAGTTTCTGGGTGAAACAAAATTACTGAAAAAAAAAAATAAAATAAAATACCTTAACACAGAAACAAAAGAAAAGCAAATAAGTGCTTCTCACTGAGAACTAATTTTAGGCTTTGTGTTAAAATACTACATTATTGAACTTAACTGGTTTCACTTTACTGAGATGAACCACTAAGTTTTAGACAAGTGATAAATTTGATGTGCTGCCTCAGCCCACCACAGTGACACAAGATCTCAGCTGGCTCTTCCCACAACCCACACTGCAATTTCTAAACCATAAACTGAAGCAAAGAGTCCTCAAAAGTCTGCATTTCCCCATCAATCTATAGGTCTGTGTGGGCAAGGTGAGGGTGGGAAGGTGATAACATTTTTAACAGCAGAATGGTGGAAAATTGAAACTCCTGCTACAGTTTCCCATTTTCAGCTTTGCTGAAACGGCTTCATGGAGAAAGCTTCTTACTTTATGAAGGCAGCCATGTCTTATAACTGTCCCGAATTCAGCCTCCTGCAAGGTTTGCTGAGGTAGACCTGTGCTCCCTTTGCCCGCCCCAGTGACTGGCACAGGGCAGAAAAGGGAGATTGTGGAGTGATCTGATTTTTTATTGCTGGGATTTTCACCACACACTTCGATTAAGTGAACAAACTGGAGGGAACTTTTTAAATTTTGTTCCTGAGATATGATGGCTTCTGCAAGCTTTCTTTGTCTAAAAAGGGTAAAGGCAACTTCTCTTGCTCTGGATCTCTGGCTCTTACTGTGGTTCACATTTTTCATTACTGAGGATAGTGCTTCAGAGTAAAAATTACAATCTACAGTTAGAAAATAATGGGAGACATTCTTCTGTCCATTGTGAAACATGGTCACAGTCAAATATGAAGCTGGGAATTCAATTGCCTCCAATTTAAAGGTGAAGCTTAGGAAAAGAATGCTATCTGATCTCAAAATTAAAAAAATAATAATAAAATAAAATCCTACTGTAAATATCTGAAAAGTGATGTGTTTAACTGAGCCCTGCTTTTTGTTTTGTTTTGGTCTTTCTTCCTGCAGTGGATGAGGGAATAGCATGTGGTGGAGTGAAGTCTCCTGATTTCTTCATTGCACTGGAAAGCTATAGATTCCATACACTGAGTCATGCCCAGACCCTAAACCTGTGTAGCTCATTCAGCAAAGAGGTGACTACAGATACAACGGTAGCTACAGAGCATTTGATCTACCCAGGTCTGCTGTGACACAGGCCACAATGGTACAGTGAAAAAAACAACAGTCAACACTTTTATATTACCATTCCCTCCCTTATCTTAAAATATATGTATATATTCATTTGTGTTTCTCTATGCTGTTAGACAGGAATATTTAAGAGGGATATAGGGTTTGTTACCATCTTCCAAGATTTCCAGTGAAGTATTATTTGAATACAAACATCTGGGTTGTTTGGACTAGTGTTTTTCTACAGAGAGCAGTTCTCCAGTTGATTTTACAAAGCCAACAATTACATGAGACAAACACTATGCAACTCTCATTTAGGTAAAATGATTTAAAGCCACAGACTCCCTACGCCATTGCCTATTATCAGAGAGAAAGCGCGTAGTTTCAAGACGGTTGAATTTGGGCCACTGCTTTTAGGACCAGTAGATCTTGTCAGTTCCTCGAAGAGGAGTCAACCAAATGTGGAAGATGGAAAAAGAGATATGAAGTGTTGCTCTTATCCAGACAGTGTTTTCCTTCCTTTTCTGCTTTGCCAGCAATACATATTTTCTCACCTATCACTGAGGATAATGTCTGTTTTTATGCAGTTAACACTTTGTATCACTCTGTGATGCTAAAAATAATGCATTTAAATGTGATATTTGTGACTATGTGTCCAGCATGCAAAACACTACTCATGATTTCTTTACACTCGAATTAGGCCTAAGGGACTCTGAGTGCAATTATGGTGTTGAGTGGATTAGTACAATTGTTTAAATATGCAAGGATATTTCATCAGCTGCTCCTGAGGCTCATGTCATATGGACCCAGTGAAACAGACCATGGAAGTAAGGGCAGGATATGAAAAGCTGGTTTGGTTACATCCAGTGACAAAAGTAATAGGAAGCATTAAATATTGAAAACCAAAAATAGCCCATGGCAGTCATAAAATCAGTTGAATCAAACCAATACAGACTTGCGAGGCAAATGAATAAGAAGATGAAGCAAATGGGAAATGCACTTACTGCAAGACATAGGACCTCCAAAAATGCTGAGAATTTTGGATGTGGTGTGAAAAGATTGAAGCACATCTGTCCTATGGCAGTTGCCACATACAAGCAGGAACATATATATATATATATATATATGGTGGGTTTTTTTTTTAAAGTGATGCTGAGTGTTCTGTGAACAAAATGGAAGGCTCAAAATATAAAAGTAATATTTATATTAATATTTGTAAAGTATAAAATAAATGCTTCACTAGGAAACCTGCTAAAATTATGCCTATTGAAATTTCTGAAAAGGCATTATTTCTGGTATAAAATAAATTGCGTGCAGTGTGCCAATACATGCTTGGAAAAGCATGTATTTTCAAAGTGCAGATAGAAAACACTGTACTACAAATAAAACTGGAGTAGGACAGATTAAATGGCTCAGCAATAGTCCATACACTCTGCTTCTGAAAGCCAAAGCAGTAGATGCAATAGTCTTTAATTGACAAGTAAAATGAATTTAATACCTTTCAAGATTCTTCTCACAGATTCTGTTATGAAAGTATTTCCTTCGTTAAACAAGAAATCAGTTGTCCGAAATCTGATAGGTTTAGAAAAGCAAAGAATCTTGGTATTTTGGTGAGGAAGGGTTTCTCTAGGTTAAATTAGTCATAACTTGTTCTTGGAAAAACATACAAAGAAAGGATAAGTCAAATTCTTCTGTAATATGCATGTAGACAAGAACTGCATTTGAAGATTAATTATCTCATTATTTTGCTAATATGCTGTAATTAACTGAGCTATAGCACTGAAATTACTAAATGTGGGATTACTATTCCAGATTTGAATTAGCTTGTATCTCAGAAATGTTCTGCACTACACCTCAGCTTTAGGACATAAGCCTAATTAAATCACCACTTTATTTGCTGCAGCTGCTTCATAAATTTGCACTTCAAAATAGTTCCATCATTCACCATGTCATTTCCTGTGTTTTGCAATTATTGACTTGTAAAAAATTAAACCCGAGGAGTTTAACAATAGCATAGTAGCTTTTCCTTACACTCAAATTAGGCCTAAGGGATTCTGAGAGCAATTATGGTGTTGACTGGATTAGTACAATTGGTTAAAAATGCAAGGATATTTCATCAGCTATTCCTGAGGCTTGTGGATTATGCCCAAGAAAATGAAGCTTTAATTTCATATAAGTTATTTCCATCATTATCATTTGTGGGGAAAAAAAAAAAAAAGCTCAGTAGTCATACAGAACTGAGAAGACAGAGCAGACTGAATGAAACATCACCAGTGGGATTTTCACCATTACCTTCAAAGAAATCACATTTTCAGCTTAGTCTACACTTCTAATTTAAAAAACATTGCAATAGGTTTTGGTGGAGTTCATGTTTACTTTGAAGATGTTCTAGTTAGAATTTGTACATTTTTTCTTATTTCCCCCTTTCCAGTATTTTACCATTACTTGTGCAAAAAAGAAGAGTAAAAAAATGTATAACTCCCTGTTAAAGCAGGATATGAGAGAATATACTTTAGCACTATACCAAACTTACTTGAACTTTTGCCTTTTGGGAAGGTTAGATCTTAAAGGGACGTATTACCATGGCACTTTGCCACAGATCACTGCTCCTGTAGTACAGTCAGGTACGGACAGCCGTGCTTGTCTGGTATTTTAATACCTCACTGCTTCAAGTCAGATGTCATTCCAGAGCTATTACCATTACTCAGAAATAGCTGGAATGATAGCTGTAGGCAGTCTACCATTTTCAGGAGAGATATTGGTTTCCGTGTAGTCCTGAAATGTGGAAAGCCACACTATAGTATTTCTTCTAGACATGATTTGAATTACAGGACCTGGTTATCAGTCCCCATTGGCATTCTTTATAATCATCTGCTGTATGCAAAGATGCAATATCATTAAAATGACATTATTATTCATGAATACATTTGGAAAATCTCATTTATCATACAGCCCTTAGAAAAACTAAAATAACAAATATAAGCAGGGTCATTCGTCTTTCTGGGATGTTGCAAATTGGAAGCATCATGACTAACCATGGTGCTTTGCTTATGAAAACACTTATTTTCATTCTTATATTTTGTGGATTTGAGGCCTTTTGAACACAGTGGACAGAATGTTGCCTCAAACTACCCAAATAAATTGTGGATCTTCTCTGCCATTCTCCTGAGGCAACAAACATCCTAGCAAAATTGCAGGTGGGGAAGCCCTCTTCCCACAGGAAAATGATTCAGGATGTTTCTACAGAGGGATTTCCACCTTATAAGCTCTATAACTTCTTGGTATCATCCAAAGGTCACTTGAATGGAGCAGAATACATACATTTGTAACAAGTAGAACAGTGATAGTAAGAGACAATTCACAGCTATGAAATACGAGAATAATCTTCACAAATTATAGGAAAACATTCCTGCATAAAAAGAAAAAAAAATCGCATTCTGAGTTTGGAAAGTTTTTAATTAAAATCTATGGGAAATGAGCAATAAAAATTGACCATTTCAACAGAATCTGTCTTTTTAAAGAAATTGTACTAGACAAGATAATTGCCAAGCTTAAATTTTCAGTTGAGTCATCAATGGTTGTCAATCATAATAGCTCCATCTGTTTGAGTGCCACTAGCCCAACACACATCAGTTGTTACTCTGACTTTTCAATGCTTGGATACCAACCTGATAAAGAAAGATAATTGAGTACTCATGAAGGTATGTATCATGTCAGAGATAATATTCAGCATTGAATAAAATCATGTTGTCTATGGTTAGATATAGGAGGTTCTCTCTGTATTTTTATTGCCGGGAAACCCAGCCATATTCACCATAACCTGTATGGCAAAGCAGATACAGCAAGACTTTTAGTCTTTCAAGGATGTCACCATGTAAATGTATACTCTTTACAAACACTGCATTATAAAACCATTTGTATTTCTTGAATGGCTAAAATAATTCCCTTATAGTAACTGTGAAATTCCTCTTTCACAAAAAGTAAAAGGAAGTAGCAGGCATCAGCAAACCTGGCTCAGAGGGATTTCAGAGTACAAATCTCCATCTTAACATCGATTGTCTACCTAGCTAAGATAGGATCACAAAAATCCATTTCTGAACACTACTGCATTTTTGGAGCAGTCCAGATCTGCATCTGTAGATGGATTTTACTCTTTAGGGTAGTCTCTTTTAGAATAAATGAAATATCTTCTCATAACTGAAGTATCATTTTTCATTTTATCACCACTTCTTTGTCCTCCACCCCAAAAAAGGAAAGTAATTATTAACAAGAGCTTCAATCTATAACATTCTGTGATTGCATACTCTTGTCCATGAGCAGGAAATTGGCCTCAGTGATATGACCACCAAATCTGTTATAGTCAGTGTCCAGAGATCACAACTGCTGCAAGTTAATTAATTCCTATCTCTCTGTAATGGACATTGCTCTGTTAATAGTATATTCAATAAAAGAGGTGATGAAAGAGATGGTGAAGTATGTTGGAAAAGTGAAAAATGCAATGACAATAGTTATAAAAGGTACAGTGTAATATAGTGAATGCAATTTGCTCAATACACTTAATGCTGTCTATAAAAAATCCCATCCTGCTCTCACCAGGGAAGCAGGCTGTGCTGTATGCACTACCTATGGAGTCTTCAGCAGTTTAATGTGACCAGACTAAATAACTTCCACTGCATCTATTTAAAATATGCCCCAAAGATGTCATTTCTGGGTGGACAGCTTGTATTAAGGCAAAGAAATACAGCAGGCACACTGACAAATATTAGGTTTGTGTATATAAGCACATTCCATAATATTCAGGATGTGAAGCTTTTTAATTTTGCCTCCCGTATTCAGAATGACATGGGAAGACATCCAACTGCTAATTTATTGTTCTTCTTAATTATGCTCTACATGTGCAATGTGGTAGTTTGTGGTTAGCGGTGAAAAAGTATTTATGCCTAAAAAGCTACAATGGATATATTATGGTGTTACATGTTTTTATGTTTTTCTGTGTGTTAAGTACTTTTGACACTTCTTATGTGTCAGCTCTCCAAGATGATTAACAGGCAAATTCATTTGTCTTCCACATCTCAAAGGATGTAACAGCATGCTGAATCAGGCCATTAGATCTAGTGTTGCACATGTTGTCTTTTATCTTTTTCTACCCCCAACGAACCATGTACTGATGAAAATCAGAACACATAAATGAGTGTAAGAGTGGTGAAAACTTGTTAGATGTTTAAATGACAGCAGAAAAAAATATTCAGAAAGGCTCAGCAGTGGCTAACGTCTCTGTTGGATGGTACAGCACGCAGCCGTGGCTGCATCCCATGGTCCATGGCATCACTGCCCGCGTCTGAGGAGGGATGGGAAGACGTAAAAGCCCTTTTACCTTCTCCCAGGCGAATCCAGACCCACCAGACCTGTAATTGTGACCAGCGTAAGGACTTGTGCTCCTGCCAATCCTATGTTGCCATATGTCCCCCTTCCTGAGCTGTCCCGTGTTGCCATCTGTCCCCTCGCCAGCCCGGCCGCTCAGGGCCATCTGCTTCTGCCTGACCCATCCCATGGGACCAGCTGTCTTGCCCCTCTTCAGGCTGGTGCAGCCACACACCTTTTCTAGAGGTACACAAATTCATACCAGCCATGGATAAATATCTGCTAAAAGGGGCAGAAAGCATGAGCAGCAGCCTAGAAAAATCAATTTGTTCTGTCTGAATTTCTTAATCAGTGTCTACTTCTGGTTTCAGCATGAAACATTTTTTTGCAAGTCCTCAAAAGTTTTGATGTTGACATTTTATTGAAACTCTAAGCTCAGGTGGCAGAATTTGAACTGGGAGACAGTAGGATTTATTTTATTTTTTTTTTTTTTCAATGCATCCATTACTCTGGTGCCATGTAGGACCTCATTTGGGAACACAAGGAGTTTGAAAATCTGTTCCTGCACCTTCGTAAAAGCCTGGTTTTGAGTCATCAGAGTTATTAAGCTCATCTCAAATGTAGTACTGTTAAAGTAGTGGTACACAAGGAAATGATCCCATCTGCCACCTTTTTGAAAAGTTTGAGTCTACAAAGCTATATTTAACCAAATGAGTGGGAAAAAAAAGGAAACACTTTCAAATTCCTATGAAAAAGCCACTTCCTTGGTCACTGTGGGCACTCAGCTGTATCTAGATGAGGGATGTGGGGAGAGTTTTTCACTTTCCAGTTGCATATTCTCACATCCCAGATCTCTAGTGGGACAAAACACAGGCACGCACCAGCTGTCCCTCTTTCTTCCCTCCCACCTTCCCACAATCTGGTTTTCACAGAAAAGAAAACTGGAGGTGCAGGCTAGACAGGAGGCATCATTTTTCCTAGCAGGTAAGTCTAGACAGAGCTTATAATACCCTTCATACCAGTACTCTTCTCTCATTTCCAATCTGTAGCACATTTTTACTTATATTGAAATGAATATTTTTAAGTGTTTCAGTTTGATTCATGCCATGGAGAAACCACTGTCATTATTGCTGCAAAATATTTAGGGAGGGATTGTTTCAACATTCTGGCTGTTTATCCAATAAAACATTTTCCCTGAAACACTGCAGGTTAAAATATGAGATCTCAAATCCCATATGCATTGACTTCTGTTGATTTCAGTATGGCCAGAAAGCCACCCTGTGGGGAATCAATCTGTCTCTCCACATACCTAACCCAATTAGGTGCTTTTAAAATTAACAGCCATGTTATCCTAGTACTAAAGACATGAACATCAATCTGATGCAAATCAGAGTGATTGATTCCATTGGAAAATAGAATACTTCTAAAACAGAGGCAAAATAAATCTTTTTCTTGATTAGTTTTGTGAGGTTCAAGTTAGACATCTATGTTTTAGGTCGCAGCTGTATACTTACTCTGGACTCCATAGTAGAGGTCTTGGGTGGTTTTCAGATATTCTTTTGGCTTAAAGATGCACAAAGAAACTTAAAATGATTTCACAATGTGTAATAAGGAATGATGAGTTGCACTGACAAACTAAAATTTGTACTTTAAACATTAACACCACATGTTGTTAATCTTACAAAGAAATTTATTCTCTAGAAGAAAATCTTCTGACTATACCATGTCCACCTCAAAGAAATAAGTTACTGCTTTCTTAAAAGGTTGATGTTGAATATTTGAATATGCCTCTGTGTAAAGCTACAGCCAAGATAAATGCAAGATTCCATTGAAAACACTGTCTGGCCCCAGACTGTATGTCAGTTAGTTAAAGCAAAAAGAATAAGGAACTACCCACGCAACAGGATCATCTGTTACTAGTTATTTCAGTAAGAGACATTTACAACTGAGATACTTCAGGTGAAAGCAAGGAACGCTGGAAGAATATCTCACTAGACCAAACACTGTTCCCTAGCCGCTGTCAAAGTCTGACCTCCGCCGAAGCTGGAGCCATTCTGTTTGAAAGTGCAGCCGAGATCTGGCCGCATTTCTCCCGGAGGTGGGAACCAGCAGCGCCAGCTGCAGCTGCTCGCAGGCCCTGGTGCAGCAGCTACGCTGAGCATAAAGCACACATGAAACATGCAGCAAAGCTGGTGTCCCGGTGATCAGTTTACTGATGCCAACTCAGCACATTAGCTACTTTTTGCATCAGAAAACCAAACTGAGCCCAAACCCACTGCTTTCAAAGTGTGCTTGCTGTGTGCAGGCAGCCAGGGTATGGGCAGCATGTGCTGCCTGCTTGCTGCGCCAGCAGCAGATTGTGTGGCCACGGCAAGATAAAGTTACTCACCAAAGAGCGTGTGGTGGGTTCTGATAACATACAAACAGATGCTATCAAACCCTACCTAACAGAACCATAGAATAGGGAGGAGTGTGAAAAAGGGAGGAAGAAGGGAAAGAAAACCCCAAGATGTGGTGGAGGTACATTATCAGCCATTTTGCTGTTGCGAGTATCAACAGCAGGCAGTCCATTAAGCCCAGTCTTTTCACTTAACAATTGGAGCTCTGATAGCCATTAGAAGCAGGTCATATTTAATAGCAGCTGACTCCCTCAACTCTTTCTCTTACAGTACATTTAAATGATTCTTTGGCAAGTGAACTAAATTTGTTTCTCCCGCATAGGATTGGAAAAGGGGATAAGGAAAGGCGTTTATTTTTGCAGAACTGGATCCCTTGCCACCCACTCCCCTCTGAATCTCAACTACTATCTTCTAAGTCAAAATGAACTTTAATAAATGAGCTGAACTCATTAGCTATGTGAAGCTCATGCTTACAGTCATAATGATTTTAAAATGTGTGGCTGCATCTTGAAGAAGAACAGAGCTTGACATAATTTCAGTTATCAAATACTGGTAATTGACACAGAGACAGGCTGTGCTTTACACTGGGTTATAATTAATCCACTTCAGTGACCTCAAAGGCTGCACTTCTGAGAAATCTACCACTTACATTTTGATTCTTTGTCAACTACTTCAGCAGACATAAATTACAAATGAGGTACTAATGAAGTATTTCATCACCTGTTTACCTTCAGTGATCAGTTCCCTTACCCTGATTTACAGGAGGCACAATTTTTTTGAAGCTACTGTCAGCTGGATCTGCCTTTTACTCTGGGCAGCTATAAATTAGCACATATCTGTGCTTACTATCACTGGCTCTTTGTTCTGGTTTTAAAATACTACAGCATAGAAGGAAATAAGTTCATGCTTAGAAACCAACAGATAAGAAGAGAAAAATTTGTATTTTCTTCCAGCCTATTATTTTCTTTGAAGGCTCACTAAATGGAAGGAAATTTCCCCCGATATAAATAACACCAAATCCTACTGCAGAGAGTGCAACTGTGTCTGTTTATACCAGTAGTGCATCTGGCTCATGCAGAAACTAAATTCTGCCATATTACGAAGCACGTGGAGTGATCTTGAAGTGCATATCAAATAATCAACTCAATATGCCAAGGTATTTCCACTGAAATCCTTACATTACAGTTGTGGTGCTCATATAAGTGCCTCTAATTTAAAATGGCAGGGCTCAATTCAGGCTGAAAAAACATGGAGTAAGGGATAATTTGAGGGGTGAGTAAGCAACAACTTGACATTCAGAGGCTGGCAGATGAGACACAGCCACACCGATTGCCTTGTCCTTGTCCTGACGTGCAGCCTCTGGGCTGCACCCGATCTGCTCCTGCTCCTGCCAATGGCTCCTTTCAGTCCCTGCAACACCTTCTCAGGGGCTCTGCACCATCCTCCTCTGTGCGGGAGGCTCTTTCCTCTCCTATGCACCAGTGCTTTTACCCCCATCCCACCATCCCGATCAGTTGTCTTCAACTTCTTCCCACTGACAACAGTGGTTCTCATGTGGTTCTCCACTGTCCTCTCTCTTTTTTGGGCTACTGTGTGGCCTACAGTAGATTTCAACCTGATGAAAACTAAGTATTCTCCCTGTTCTTAATGTGAGTGCTTCATATTTTATCAGATCTTCTAAATCAGGAAAAAATAGGAAAAATCTCCTCATGTTTTTCCAGAGACCTAAGAAGAAGAGTGAAGAAATTCAATTGTGGGGAAAGCTACGTATACTTTGTGAGTTCTGTTTGATACTGGGCACTTCACATGGAAGCCACTAATAGACTCACAGTTGGCTGAAATTCAGGGCAAACGTACTTTTCTAGTCTGAACCAAACCAGCAAAGGTAATATGTGACAGATATCTGGATTTCGTTGCACGTTGAGCTGGAACAGGCAGTTGCCTGACAAATGAGAGTAGAATATATTTGTTTATTTTTTGACGAGGTCCTTAATTGGCTTCTTTATGGAGCAAATTGAAGAAAAGAGACAGGGAAACATTTAGGGTCCCATGTTAAGGAGAGGGAGGCAGCATGCAAAAGGTGGGGAGACATGAAGGATCTTAGGCCTCTAACACTGCCAGACATGAGGCAATGAAATGTACCTAAACATACAATTCTCTCTACATTTGAAAATTTCCTGTTGTAAATAAAGCCATGAGTTATTCCTTAAATAAAATTGCAATCTTTTTCTTGATTTACTTCCACTTACAAACATCCTTGAAAAACCAAGCTGCAAACCCACAGCATCACATAACTGGAGATAAGAAGTGTAATGAAGGTACTGGGGAGCCCTGGGCCTCAGGAGCAGTGCAGTGGCCCAGGGCAGCTGTACTGCAGGGTCTCAGTGCCACCAGGGGAGACCAAACCACCTGTGCCCAGGAGGTGTCCCAGTCAGCCTCTGGACAGAGATATTGCTGCAGCCTTTTGGGACAAAGGAGAAGTTCAATGCACAAGGTCCAGCATGTGGGCGCTCAAATACACATGCTTGGATGATGTCTCCCAAAGGTGGAACTATACAGACTACACACCTTAAAAAGTTTCTTCCCGGGTCTGTTCATGCATTTATGTCCAGTTATCACAGCAAAGCTACTGTGTGAGTTCCCACTGCAGTAGTAAAATCATATTCTGCAGTCATTTGGTTTTGGGTCTGTTTTGTTCCAGGTTTTAGAGCCTGCAATGCTGAGGGCAGGGATGCACTTGAGACAACTCTACTGGAAAGCCACATGCACTGAACCCTGGACACCCTTCCCCAGGCATCTCCCATCTGGAAACCCACTGCTGAGATTCTTTGCCCTGTGTCCATCAGGATTTGCTCCATGATCATTGTCCAGTGGAAAGTATGGGAAAATAGAAGGCTGTGTTTGTTTTTTGAATGTGCTATTTCCTGGACCTGGCCACATCCCCTCTGTGTCTCTGTCTCTCTCAGCAACTGATCACCTCTCAGATTGCCAGGGCTGACCACACTTGGTGCAACCAATATGTCCATCACAGGAAAAACAAAACCAGAACCCAAAAGTGTCAGCAAGGCCCCACCTACTAACCATTTCTATAGGTTTTCCTAACTAATTACTTTGCTATACAAGGGGAAAAAGAGTTATTACTATAACAACTGTCACAACACATAATATTGAACATTTTTTAAAATAAGCTGTATGTTTTACAGGTACAGACACATTGTGATGTCCTGTGCTACTCCTTTTTATTAAAGAAAAATCTCTTTAGAAAAGAGTAAATCTACTTTTTTGGGGGGGAAAACAATAATGGAAATTAATTGTGCAGACCTAAAAGGTAATGAAAGAGGGACATGGCAGCAAGGAATAACTGTCCCTTTGCTAGGTGATCAGGGCTACATCTAAGCTTAATACACTCTTGGATTTTGTCTGTCCCCAGCAATGCTGGTGAGTTACTGTCCACCATCCAGGACGCACCTACAGCTCATCTCTGTGCACAAAAAGAAAGCATTCATCCGTGACTCATATCATGCCACAGCAAATGCACCTCCTTTTTCCTTCTTGATCACAGAATGGTTGAGACTGGAAGGGCCCTTTGGAGGCCACATGGCCTCCACCCGTTCAAGCAGGATCACCTAAAGCCAGTTGCCCAGAACCATGGGACCATGTTCAAACATATTTTGAATAACTCCATGGAGGGAGACTCCACCAGCACTCTGGGAAACCTATTCCAATGTTCTGTCACACTCACAGTAAAAAAAAGTGTTTCCTTATGTTCAGATGGAATCTCCTCTATTTCAGTTTGTGCCCATTGCCTCTTGTCCTATCCCTGGGCACCACTGAAAAGCACCTGGCTCCATCTGCTTTACACCATCCCTTCAAGTATTTGTATGCTTTAATAAGGTCCCATGGAGCCTCCTCTTCTTTAGGCTGAACAGTACCAGTCCTCCCAGCCTTTCTTCATAGAAGAGGAACTCTGTTTCCTTAATCATAGAATCACTGAATCACAGAATCATGGAATGGTTTGGGTTGGAATGGAGCTTAAAAATCACCTAGTTCCAAGCCCCCTGCCATGAGCAGTGACACCTTACACTAGACCAGGTTGCTCAAAGCCTCATCCAGCCTGGCCTTAAACACTTCCAGGGATGAGGCATCCACAGCTGCTCTGGGCAACTTCTTCAAGTTCCTCATCATCCTCATGGTGAAGAATTTCTTCCTTATATCTAATCTAAATCTACTCTCTTTCACCTTAAAGTCATTCTTAGATAGTTCCAAACCAAGGCAGCAGTTGAGAAACAGCTGAAGCCTGTCTACAGCTGTCACCTGCTTCCATCCTAGCACTGTGCTGCTGCCTATGGGAAATACAGAATGAGGCAGGAGAAAATTACTGACCTCAAAATATGAACTACTCGTTTGCTGCATTTGCATTCCATTCAGTGTCTGCAGGCAGAAGCCAAACCTGGCCAACCTTGGTGAATTTTGCCTTCCCATGTGGGCTGTAAGACTGTGCTTTGTGCTTAACATTGACAGATGAAACTAGTGCAGGCATGCAGGTAGGAACAGGGGATGGACTTTCTGTTGATGATACAAAAGTGAAGCAGAAATTTCAAGTATCCTTCATATGCAGAGAGAGATTTGATGCTATTCTCTTGATGCTGTGTAGCCTCTGGATTTACCTTGAAGGAAAGAGTTGTAAGGGCTGTGGGGAGAGGAAAATCAGATTTAGAGAAGCAGTTAGGGTCTTGTGTGCTTCCAGGTGCCTGGACAAGGTTAAACAGCACATGGATGTCATATGCTTCTGTAAAATCACTGAATTGTAATTCTCTCTTTCATTCATTTATTTGGTAGTGATGTGACCTTGTGCATTGTTTTAGTCTCCATTTTATCCCCAGGACACTTTGAATTTTAAAGGCCAACAATAAATTGGTATTGCAGTTCAAAGGAGTCTGATTAGAAGAAACCTGGAAAATAACTTATCCCACTTGCCCCAGAAAGCCTACATGGCTACTACTTGCAACTAAAACAGTTTGGGCAAATCCAAAATTGTCCTTTCCTTGCTCAGCTCAAAATATGCGAAAATGCCAAAATTCCCTGGAAATGCCTGTGTACCTTTTTTAGGGTTCAAACTCAGCAGAGAGCTAAAGTCCATGCTCAATTATACACACATGTCTAAGTTCTCTGCTGAATTGAAGCCTAAACTTGTTGTCCCTACAAGCCTTGTGATTGGTATGAATTTTCATTGTAACTTTGATTTAAAAAAAAAAAAAAAAGCACAGGAAAATCTACAGAAAACAGAAGACTGTGTCTGTTTCTATTTTAATAATTATATGCACTTAGAAATAATAATTGCACAGTCATTAAGTCCCATTCAGTTAAAAACCTGGCTAGCTTATTTTTATGAAGTAATTTTTACTTTCTGTAGTCTTGTTGCTCACAAAACTGGCAAATGTACCTTTATTACAAGTCAAGAATTATCTGTAAGGTAAATTTCATATTAATGGAACTGATGTACTTTCTTTTGAAACATGTTTGGTTATTTCATTGCTTACCATAATTTAAGACTTGGCTGTATAATGAGCGTTGCACTTTGGCAAATGCTAAAATGGTCTGTGTGTGGTCAAGACAGCTGTGTCTGTTGTTCCTGAACATAATGCTAACTTAAGTAACCAGTATCCGCTTCAAGTAGGATTTCAAACCTTTTTGCTTTCTTTCACTAATACCAGGTTACACAGACAGAGAAAAGGGGGGCCAGCGCTGAGCTGTCTTGCTTGTTGTTCTGCAAACTGTATGGCAGGCAGACAGAGCATGAACAGATTGCAATCTCTGCCTTCAGACCTTCAGCGATGAACAACAGCTGAGTAATTTCAGGATGTTGTGTTTTGGGGTTCATCTCCCCATCTAAGAAAATGCTAATCCTCAAATGACTTCAATTTCCACTTCCAAAATGTTCTAAAGAAATCTCGTGCTGTCTGGTGCAATGCTTTGGTCTTTGAGCTGCACAGAGGTGGTCTGATCCCTATCTCACTGGGAACTGGGAAACAATGTCACCCAAGTCAACATATAAGTAGTATATACAATATCTAAATTTGGCATGAGAGGAAAATTGCCCCATGATTACACCACTCAAGGAAGTACTTTTAAAGCTAAGAAGAGAGATGGGGATCAAACAGATATGAAGGGCTCTAGGGCAACCGTGCCAGCTGAGGAATTTATGCCTGAAGAACAGCGGGCGGTGGCTGATTCCTTCCCAGCCAGGCTGCACCTCTGTCCACGTGCCCCACCGGCCACCCGTGCACACATCCGAGGTAAAGCCCCGGATGGGCACTGCTGCCAGCTTAGTTGGTCCCAGCCCACCACTGCAGACCCTTCTCGCTTTGGGGGTTGATGGGCAGCCCCTGCCTCCCTGGGGAGGGCATGGGCCAAGGGCAGATTTCACCATTTGCACCCCCTTCTCCCAGAATGACCTCCCCGTTGAGGGGACAAAGAGGTCCCTACGCCGTACGTTATGTAATTTATATGTAAATGAGGTGGAGAATATTCACAAATGAGCTGCAGATACGTTGCTCCAGTGGATTCCACTGTGCAGAATCTGGTTTCTATCAGAAGCATACACAGATGGGGTTTCTGCAGACTAAAGAAACTAAGATGTGATTGCTTTTAAAGAATGTACCTACTGATACAATGCTGAGAGAAAACAGGAAAGCACTAAGTATTTCAGTCTTAAAATAACACTGCTTTTTCTAGTCATGAAAGATTTTGAGCTATACCTCCTATTGCACTCACAAACATTTAGCTATTATTCAGGGAAAATGACTGTTGAGATTTATTCCAACACATTCCAGAACACTCTTGTAAGATGAGATTTAACATCAAGTGAACAACATGTCCTACACAAACCCGTTTTTTAAAGCAAATAGCAAAAAAAAAAAAAAAAAAAAAAGTAGTCTTGTTTTAAATTAACCTTTCAAGGTCACATTGGGATGAAGACATTTAAATATATATCAAAGGAGTAGAAAAATGTGCAGCTTACTGCAATGTGTTCTTATACAGTAAGAATATGTCCTCATTTTACATATGGCTGATTCATATACAATAAATACATTTTTGAAGGTGACCCTGAAGCCACTATCTACAGTTTTTAAACATTTGTGTTACAATTGAATCCATGCAAAGTTTGCATGAAGAGTTTGTTGTTTTTTTTCTCTAAACAAATTATGCAAATAATTTCTTTGTTATAAGAGGCATAAATCAGTTTATTTCTGTTGGGTTCACTGGACCTACCGCAATTTGCACTGGCTGAAAATCTGGCCCTCGTTCTTTAATCCACAGATATACTTTGTCATCACAGTTTATGTAAACATGAGATCAGCTAGTGCTTCCAGACCCAAATGAACTCCTTGATAGTTCAAATTCAAACTTCAGTTTTAAATCTGAATTTTGCTCTCATCATTTATTTTGCAACTGACCACAAGTAGACACAGAGCATTGCTGTGTTTTGTGGTATGGCTTTGTCTGGGGATTTTTAAATGTAAGTAATCTGCTTTTCTCCAGACACAAAAATTTAAGTGACCCATTAAAAGCTAACATAGCTGTGTGTACTCATCTTAATAAGCTTCGAAAGAGCATTCTGTAATAGCCCAAACAAATCTAGCATCCAACAGATTCTCATTGTTTGAGTCAAACCACAGTATAAACTGAGCATAATGTCTTTTTTTTTTTAACAAATGGGACTCTTTTCAAGCTATGGGAATGCAGGAAAGGAAAAGAAATAGGTGAATTTCTGTTTCATTCCGTAATTTAAAATGCACACATGAGATTGGACAGGATATGTCTTATTTTAATGTGCAAGGACCAGCCCATAAGAAATCTGAAATAAAACAGTTATTCACAAATGTGATTTCAAACACTGGTATTTTATACACAGTGTCAGTATTATTAATTTTGTCTTGCATTTCCCCAAATAATTCAAACTACTTTGTAGTCAAAACAGTCAGAAACATAAACTTGGTTCACTACTGCACAGCCACATAGGAATGAAATGCAAAGAGCATTTCATGGTGGAATGCCTTGCCGAATACATTAAAGGAAGAGAAAAATACTTAATCCACTTTAAACTATTGGGAGAATTTCAGCTGGCAAACTGGTCATACTGGAATTTGACCATATGCCACCAACACCTCTATGAAATGCTCTAAAATGCCATTTCTCAGGAATGAAACAGTTGACTACTGTATTGAGGGGTGGAAGAAGTGTAGAATAATAAATAGTCTAGAAAATAACATGCGGTGAAGACTGAAAGTAATAATGACCATACTACTGTATACTTTCAAAGTACTTTTTATCTGAGAATTTTAAATTAATTTTTACACATGTTGTGCTATAATAGAGGCAAATATGCTGGTGTTACAGACAAGTAAACTGAGGCATAAAGAATTCACATCATTCACTTTAGGCAACACAGATGGTTAATGGTAATGCATGGAATATAATTAGTAATTCTGAAGTATACTGTGCTATTTTAATCACAAGACCTTTTCCTCTCTGTGGTACTTCTTAGGCATTTAGGATCAGATTAGGAAAGATTTACATGAAAAGATGCAGGCAGAAACCTATAAGGCCTTTCCAAAGCACTGTGCAGATCCAGAATGAGTTTGGTTCCTAAATCACTGTGAGCACAAATCATAGTGAGTACCTGGAGTCTGAGCCTTGCAAAGCTGAGCAGAACTGAAGAACCCCAGGATATATCTCCACATCAGCACATGATTAAGGTACAGGCTATTTTAAGAACATAAAATTCAGTTATCCTCTCTAGATCCACTCAATATCCATGAAACCTTCTCATGTGCTTAAAATTGGCAATTTTGCTGAGACAACAAAATGCTGTGCAATATTTTATTTCTGGAATATTCTTCCAACTCTACCTATGCTGTGTGCATTACTCTAGATGGCTGTCCTCGGTGGTGGTCTAGAAGTTCCTCTGTTGTCTAGAAACTGGAAAACGAGATCTACAGAACCCTTCGGCGGCATTGCTCTTCATGGAATAATAGATGAGTTGTCATTAAGCATTGCTGTGGAAAGTTGCCGTCAGACTTGGCAGTTCTCACTCTAAAAATCAGGCTTTGAAGTTTTCCTCAGTCTTGAGGGTTTATGATATAAATACAAAAGCAAAGATTAAGTTTTATAGGTAGTTTACCAGACTAAACATAGTTGTGAAAACTGTTAAAAAAGAAAGATTCCAAACATAGCAACAACCTCCACAGAGACAAAAATGAAATTTGGGAACTGCTGTATACCAGCTCCACCACATGGCAAAGCGGTAGTTTACAGTTTGCTCACTAGAAGAAGGATAATTTAAAACTAAAATCTCAGTCTGCCTCAATTTCTTCAGCACGCACCTCTTCTGTGGAGGGGTCCCAGAGAGCAAAGCTGTGATAGAGGTACATGTGAAGTCAAAATGGGCTTTGTAAGACTGTAACGCATGGCCTACCAGAACAGACAACCCTATTTAGATGAAAAGCGCTCTCTCTCTGCAGGGTTGGAAACTACATTTCTTACATGTGTGTAGGACAGTAGAGATTGATTTCTGCTTGGAGCTACTGTACATGAGCATAGTAAACTTAATTAATACCAGAGAACTCCCTGGCTGCAGGGAGAGAAAGGGAAGACCACAATGAAACTGGTGATACAAGGTTATCCCCATGCTATGCCACAAGCCAGCCAGACTTTGGACTTTTAATGTCCTGTTGCACTTTGAAATGAGAAGAAGAATATGAGACAGTGGGTAAACACTCCCGCTCTGGCCTCGGTGGTTTCACTTTTTCTGGATATAAACTTTAGACCATGAAGGAAATGTGCTTCTGCTCTCCTTTGAGGCACACGCATATATAGGCACACCTATATCCATTGCCTCCACAAGAGTGGAGGTTCTAATGGGGAAAGCAGATGGATCTGTCTTGTGAAAAAATATTCAAAGTATTAAACCTGTTATTCAGAATACAAGTTATCTTGATTGGCCTAATTCAAACTACCAGCTGAATGCGTGAACTAGACTTTTTATTTTCCTTTCAGTTAAAAAATGAAAGAAAAAAAATTTGTGCAGTGTCACAGCTACGGCACTTGCATTTGTAAAATTTAGTCTTAGTTACTGTTTTCCTCAGTGTCTATACCTATGAAATGGTCATATTTGATTCATTTGGAAACCCTTCTTTGTCACTAATTAGTACGTCATGAAATGGACTCAAAATGCAGAGTGGTATAATCATCATAAGTAGAAACTGGAGTTGGCTCAGCAGCTTTTTCAAAGTTTTGCTTTGCAAGGCAGCAGCAGTAACTGTCAAAATATTGGTCAGTAGCTGCAGACTCCTAACTTTGTAAGTACAGAAGTCTCTGCAGGGCTGATTTTGATTTGAGCATTCATCTGGCACTATTCTAGCTCATGAAGCATGGAATTCTTTACCATTTTAAAAGTATTTTGAAATCAAAGTGCAGTTAAGTATTGGTATTTTGTGGCTTCATACTTTTTACAAATAGGTCTGCATTTTGAATATAATCTCAGAAAGTATATTCTAATTAATGTTTCAAATTTAGAACAAAATTTATCTATTCAGATTGTGACACAAGAAATATCTCCAGCCATTCTCCAGCATCAGAAGATTTATGAGGGAATTCAGACAGCATATGGAGCTAGCATTTTAAGTAGCACAGGCTTACTAGAGAAGACAGGGAAGATCAGGATTTCTTGATTTAGCAAAAACAAGGCAGAAAATACCTGAATTCATCTCTCAGCAAGGAAAATCTATATGCTCTCAAGCCTACACAAAAGCAGGGTAGGGTGTCTGGGAGACAGAACATGGGGTAAATTATAAGACTATGGAGAACACTGGGTTTTGGTCATTACTCTGTTGACTTCTAGATGCATTAGACTTTCCTGGACACAGTTTTTCAACTCATTCAACAGTCATCTGCTTTCTCTAGGCAGTGATTTTTCGTTGCTAATCATTCACAAGTTACCATGAGATAAATAGCCTCATAAACTTAACTAATATTGACTTTAAGATAGTGCAGGAGAGCTTGTCCCATGGGAGGTGAAGTAGGAAAGCACACATAGTAGTGGAGGTGGGTGTGTTTCCACATCTGGAGATAAGAAGTCAGTGATGGAAGTGGCTACAGAATGTTGACATTTTTAAAATTAATAATTCTAATTTGTCAATTTAAAGAAAAGCAAAAAATCATTCTAGTTCCACTAAAAAATGTCTCTAGTGAATCCAGATTGAATCATAGGTTTTATTCTTTTCCAAAGTGTCATTTCATTCTAAGTTTAGTAGTTCATCTTGAGAATTTTGTTTTCAAATCAAAGTACTTCTCTTTAATGTTTTGTTCTGAGCTTCCTCATGGGCTTCCACTTTTTCACAAAAAAAACCAAACTGATTTCACAGTAAAATTTTTGCCATAGTCGTTATAATGAACAATTTATTTGCATTGTTTCTTTTTAGTCCTATACTGGGATAACATAAAATCTCATATAACATGGAAAGGGGTTAAAAACAAGGAACTTCGTACTTTGGCATGGCTGTCCAATTTT
Source organism: Streptopelia decaocto (assembly GCF_964273445.1). Taxonomy (NCBI): domain Eukaryota; kingdom Metazoa; phylum Chordata; class Aves; order Columbiformes; family Columbidae; genus Streptopelia; species Streptopelia decaocto. Next base: position 192,039,272 of record NC_138663.1, on the reverse strand, counting down.
CAGAGTATAGTAATCACTATGATGGATGTGGGAAGAGAAATAGCGAGGCTCTTTGCTTTATTTCTTTTCAGTCCATGGGTGGAAACTATGAAAGTTTCAGTCTAATCATTCTTCACATCCATCCTTGATAAAATTCTCAGCAGTCAGCACAGATTTAAGAGGAAAAAAATGACACTCCCTGTCTTGATTTTCAATATTTGGATAGTTTTAAGCAGTATTGCAAGTGCGAATATGTTCACGAATATATTTTATTTTTCATTATTCTGTATTTTAAAATTGAAAATGTAATGCAGATTCTGAAATCTGAAAATATTTTTGAGCCCTTGAAAAACTAAAAAGTGAGACAAAGCAGAACATACAAAATACATTTAATTTTTGCAGATAAGATGATTTGTGTGAAACTGGGATTTCATTTTTGATTAGCGGTTTACAGGTAATTGCGTCTGCAGTGCTGGAATGCTGTGATATGCTGTGATACACTGAAGAGCACATTAAAAATATTCATAGTGTGAGAGTCAACAGAAATTAAGAACTGGGACCATAAGAGAAAACATTTACCAGTCTATGGAAAAGAGAGCTACAAATACATTTGTATTTGTCATTTAACCTATCTAATTCTAAGTCAAAGGGACTCGTAATTCTGATTGTCATCCAAGGAAAAATGTGAAGTGCTCTTATGGGTAAAAAATGTTCTTGTGGCTTTTCCGGTGGATCATTAGGTACAAGCTGAGCTGTTACAGGGAAAGAGAAAATTGCATTTTGAAGGTCAAATGCTACAATGCAGAAGTTTACCTTCCAGGATTTATATATAAACACAAACAATAAAACACTGCATTATAAAAGCAGCATCTTATAATAAGCTTCCTGAGGTATGTCACTTGCCCAGTGCCGCTTTTCTTCCCTTGAAATGCTTTTAGTCCTTCTCCTGCCGGGAAGTGACAGGCTGGCATTTGGAAGAGGCCTCTATCAAAGGAGCCTGCTGTTACTTCCAAACCTGATGCTGCTATTGCCAGTTACAAAGGAGGCTGGATACTCTCACAGCTAATTGCCGCAATCTGTCATCTCTGAGATTTGGGGATTGGGGCTTTTTTTCAAGGGGATCGTGGTGCTCCCGAAAGGCCAGCAGTGGGGCTGACAGCCACCTCCTGTGGGTCGTGTCTAGAGGCTGGAGCCCGCCAGTGGTGGGGTGGGACTGCACAGCCCCATTCTGTAGAGCTGGGGTTTTCTGTGCCTCGGAGATGTCATTGCCAAAAAAATAAGTAGCTCAGTTTTGGCCATGACAAAGCCTCTGCTGAAGCTAATGTCAGTAAGGGAAAGAAGATGAAATAAGGGTCTGCAAAAGGCCTGCAGCAATGGGCACAGTCCTGAGAAGAGAGACGGTTTGCCAGTCGCTCACTTCAGAACAGAGGGAATGGCACAGAAATATTACGGTATGGGTCAGTCAGGGGGTAGAAGTGGTCTGGGACTTTCCTGTGGTGTTCTTATCATAGAATCATAGAATCATTTTGGTTGGAAGAGACCCTCAGGATCATCTAGACCAACCATAACCTAACCTAACTCTAGCACTGAACCATGTCCCTAAGAACCTCGTCTAAATACCTTTTAAACACCTCCAGGGATGGTGACTCCACCACTTCCCTGGGCAGCCTGTTCCAGTCCTTGACAGTACTTTCTCAGAACTGAATGGTTACACAGGACAGCAGGGAGGATTTGCCAGGGTGGACAATGCCCAGTGGGTAGGCCTTTCTCCCAGCATTTGGCTGAATCGGACCAAGTCTCTAACCTGGATGTCCAATGGACCAAATAAATGGTCTTTACAGGTTTGTTGTGCTTTGGGTATGTGACTAAATATTCCTTGGTCTATGGAGATAGAATTTGTCTATATCAGAGCTGAGGTTTCTGTATTACCTAGTAAAGAGGAATAAACACTTAACAGACAATTGATCAGACCTATTTTTAGGTGTAGAGGAAATTAACATATAGCAGTAATAGCACTGAGGGATGTGGAGAGTCTTGGTTCTGTGAGCCAATGTGAAAAGCAGCACTTGGGAAGGATAACTTGCCAAAAGAGGCTGGTGATATATCCAGCCAGGGAGAGCTCTTTATGATGCTTATGCGAATGTTAGTCCATGAGCTTAATGTCAGTCCTTATTTGCTGAGGAAATTTAAGTCCTCTCCAGGTGTCAAGCTGCCAGCCAGCCATAACGATACTTTATCCCCAGTTTTGATTCTGCTCCAAACTAGCAGGTTTCTGACACATAATATATATTGACAAGCAGAACTTCCTGAACATCATCTGAAGAGCTACATTTCATTAGCATGCTATGCATGGACACAGAGTGCTCTGCAGAAATGTGGTTAGATAGGAGGAAATTCAGAATAAATAAATCAGTAATTAACAAAATAAGGAATGCAGAGTGTGAGGAAACTGGTCTTTGCAATACAGACAGAACACAGACAGTTTGCTGGACTGACTTCAAAACCTGCTAGCTGGAACTGGCAAAAGGTGACTGGAAAAGAGGTGGGGTTTAGATACATAAGGTATGAAAGCAGTCTGATATCTTATACAGAAAAAGGAATAATTTCTGAGCGCAGAACTGTGGTTTTAATACAAGCTAAACAGATCACTCTTATCAAAGAAATGGTGAAAACTGACTGCAGCCACATACTAGCCACATTCTCAAGCAGCATCAATCTCTGTATCTGAACATCTCACATTACTTCAAAGGAAAACATAAAACCTTCCCCTTTGCATCATTTATAGGGATTTGCTTTGGGTTTTATTTTTTTCAACTAAAGGCAATTATGCTGGAAGGTCCACATCAAAGAAAATGCCAACCTTAGACCTTTTTGCACTATCCAGGACAGGGAGTGTAATGGGTATTCATCTATTTCAGGTATCCCATCACATGCACTGAGCAGAGTATGTTTCACAGTATTAATGGTGGTGAGGTTAAAGCTTGGCTTTTCTTAGAAAAGCTGGATATCATCATAACCAGCTGTTCTGATTTGCTGACTACTTATTAACATCTTTAGTAATTATGCATGGCAGATTTCATGAGAACACAGTCATACAGCTTGTGCAAATTAATGCCCTCAATAAAACCTGCCTAAGCTCATGCAGTTAGCTCCTTCATTAAAGTGCATTTCTCCCGTTAAAATATTTAGCTATTGCAGGCATATGCCCCCTCTCAGGCACAGGCTGTGAATGTCTTCTGTGCTCGTTCTGCATGAGAAACTCTCATTGACCCAAATAAGGGCTCAGTGCATGGGCCATATGCTAAGAATATGGAAATTGCTTTGAGAATATGTTGATTTTCCGTATCCCCATCGCAACCACAGCATGGGTGTCACTGCTGAATGGTCTCTTGCAAATGGATAAAACTGCATGACCGGAGTCAGTGGAGGTTTTTTCTCTGAATAAGATAAGATGATGCTTTCTTGTGCATTGCCCTTTGGTCTGCTTTTGACTGCCTCTGATTCCTGTGATCAAGGGTGTAGTACACAGTCCTGTAGTCTCTTCAGAGATCACATGTCCCCGGAGGAGGACGCATCATTTCTCTTGTCCCCAATCTCCTCATGTTTCCCAGCGAGTACATTAAGGTTTGGGGTGAAGCCTTGTCTAATGCCTGATCAGGTGCAGCCCAGATAACATAATTAGGTGCATAACGATATAGGATTGATATCAACCTGCCTTTGCTGTCTGAAAGTTGAGCACCTTATCATAGAATCATAGAACAGTTTGGGTTGGAAGGGACTTCGACAGGTCACCCAGTCCAACCCCCCTGCAATGAGCAGGGACATCTTCAACTGGGTCAGGTTGCTCAGAGCCCTGTCCAGCCTGGTCTTGAATGTCTCCAGGGATGGGGCATCTGCCACCTCTCTGGGCAACCGGCTCCAATGTTTTACCACCCTCATTGTAAAAAATTTCTTCCTCGTGTCTAGCCTGAAACTCCTCTCCTTTAGTTTAAAACAGTTACCACTTGTCTTATTGGAACAGGCCCTGCTAAAAAAGTCTGTCTCCATCCATCTTATAGGCTCCTTTTAAGTACTGAAAGGCTGCAATAAGGTCTTCCCAGAGCCTTCTCTTCTCCAGGCTGAACAACCCAACTGTCTCAGCCTGTCTTCATAGGAGGGGTATTCCAGCCCTCTGATCATCTTGATCACCTCCTCTGGCCCCTCTCCAACAGGTCCATGTCTGTCCTGTACTGAGGCTCCAGAGCTGGACACAGGACTCCAGGTGGCATCTCACCAGAGCAGAGCAGAGGGGCAGAATCACCTCACTGAACCTGCTGGCCACGCTCCTTTTGATGCAGCCCAAGATATGATTTGTCTTCTGGACTGCAAGTACACATTGCAGGCTCATGTCCAATCTTTCACCCACCATTACCCCTGAGTCCTTCTCCACAAGGCTGCTCTCAATCCCGTCATTCCCCAGACTGTATTGATACTGAGGGGTGCCTCGACCCAGGTGTAGGACGTTGCACTTAGCCTTGTTGAGCCTCGTAAAGTTTGCATGGGCCCACTTCTTGAGCTTGTCCAAGTCCCTCTGGATGGCATCCTGTCCCACACGTGTGTCAACTGCACTACTCAGCATGGTGCCATCTGCAAAATTGCTGAGGGTGCATTCCATCCCATGGTCTATGTCACTGATGAAGAGATTAAACAGTACTGTTCCCAGTACAGACTCCTGAGGGACACCACTTGTTATTGGTGTCCATCCAGACATTGTGCCATTGCCCACTACCATCCATGCATGACCATCCAGCCAGTTCCTCATCCACTGAACAGTCCACCCATCAAATCCATCTCTCTCCAATTTAGAGAAGGATGTTGTAGGGGACCATGTCAAAGGCCTTACAGAAGTCCAGATAGACAATAGCCATAGCTCTTCTGTTGTCCACTGATGTAGTTACTCCATCAGAGAAGGCAGGACTTGCCCTTGGTGAAGCCATGCTGGGTAAGGTTCTCTGTATTAAGTGAGGAGAAATAAGCACCACCTCAAGGTTATTCACCCCATCTTTACCTAAGCAGAAAGTAGCAAAGAAATTTTCATCTGGTTGTACAATTATTCAGTTGAGAAATTATTTCAGCCCTGCCTTAGAAAAGGCCATAGCCAAGTAGAGGTTGGGTGGGTGGATAATAATTCTCAATTTGAAAGTCTGAAAGATGTTTTTATTCAGTGAAAGGCATCAATAGAAGGAGAGGACAGCTCTGACATGGACAAAAATGATGCAACATACTAATGATTAAAGCATTGAGCTGGTGGGTTTTTTTCCTGAAAAAAAAATGATCTTTGAAGTTCCTCTGACAATCAGGGACAAGTCCTCAGTGCCAGTATATGTGCACAAGTTTTTGCTGCTTTCCTTATTTGTTTTTTAAAGGTGGCCTAATTTTGTCTAGTTCTGTGGTATTTCAGGACCTTTGGTTAGCTGATCCTCTCGACGTGTCAGGGCTAAAATCATAGAATTATAGAATCATTTTGTTTGGAAGAGAAAATTATTCTGATTCACACATACATATTCTATGTTTTCATAGTTTTTCTTGCAAACACTGGTTTAATTTAGTGTTCTCTTCTTGAGTCTACCACAAAAATATTAGCTGAAAACAGTTCTTCTAAAACAAATATTCTTGAATTTTGCAAAACTCAAGCACCTAGTAACCCTATTTAGACTAACACTGGTGGCATGTTCTTTAAAGAAATGTGGGTTCACTACAGATCTTATACCTTTTCACAAAACCCACTCTGCCCAGATTTCAGTTTGAATGGACATATTAATCCTGCTTTAAAATACACTGTTATAGCAGAGAGGTGAGTTTTGGTATGCAGTGTTGAATAATATAATTGCTTCTACTCTAACAACACCCAGGTTTTATCACAAAGAGGGTTGCATTACATTAAAATAATGCCTTTATAATCAGTTTGCTGTCAGATCAGGGCAGCTCTAAGCTATACATTCAGCAATGTACTCTGTTTACCTGCCTTTGTGGCATCTTGTTTCTATAATAGCTCTATAAACCTATACCCAAGCATATACAAACCTGCACACTGAGGCACACAGACTTACAAAATGTGTTCATGAATCTCAGCATCAGAACATCAGCTCTGGCAAGCTGTTTTCTTTCTCCATAGATGCACCTCAGCATAGTTGCAACAAGGCAGAACTCTCCAAAAGTTGTGCTGCTGTAGACCCTTATGTCTGGCAGTACACAGCTGCATGAGTCATGCAGGTAAGAGGGGAGCTCATGCTTCAGCCACCCATTCCTGTTCTTTTTGACTGGCAGGGGAGCTTGATGGGATGGGGATTCTGTTTACCAGGACACGGGCAAAGCCACCATCCCATTTCACATCAGACAATGCCAAATTCCTCATGCTGCTATTTTATTTCAGCTTCATGTTTTTACTGACCACAGATTTCAGTTGTCGTATACCTCTGTGCAAAATGGGTGAAAGAGGAAGAGAATATAGCAGCACACGTGTTTGCACTCCCGTTGTACTGATGCAAATTATGATGCAAAGTGAAAGACAGGGGTAAATTATGTACCTTGGGGCAGGTTGTGAGCCTTTACATGCAACATTGATTAATTACTGACATAAACAGCCTGATTAACTCAGGAAGATTACAATCAGGTCTCAAGCCTTTTGTTTGCACAACAGTAAATCAAAGGAAAGTGAAAAGGTAGAAATTAGATCTGTATGTTTCTGTATGTCTGTTCATATATATACAAAGACATATCCCCGCATCATAGGTAGAAGGAAGGGATAAGTATCAGCAAGAAAAGCTTGTTGGTTTTCCTTATGTTATCAAATGTGTGGACAAATCTCTGATGTATTTTCCATATTTTGGATGCAACCAGTCAATGTGTGCTGTGCAGCTGTGGCATAAAACTTCTTTCAAGGAGGGCTAATGTTAAAGAAAGATATTGCAAATATGTGACCTGTGTTCTGGTTTTGTAAAATATTTTTCTAATTTCATCGCTCCAGGATAGAGCTTTATAACTTAAGCCAGAATGGTTGAAAAATGTTGCTGCTTTGCTACTGCAGGCAAAATCTGTACAGAATAGGATTTATAATATATACAAACTCTCAGACAGTTCCTTTAAACTTACGGAAACTCCTATAATAGAGTTTTACTGATGTCCAAAATAAGTCCTGGCCAAAGTTTTTGCTGAATCTGTTGAATTCTAAAGCAGGCCTGGGTCTCAGCATGATTTTCCTACTGTCTCCTGAACAAAAACCACCTTATATTCCACTCAGGAGCATAACCCATAAACCACACACAATAAGATGTATAGAAATCCATCTCTCCTGGCCTAATGAATTTAATCAAGATCAACAGTCGTGTGAGATCAGTTTTGGCAGAAACTCGTGCAGGTGCAGATTTCTATTGTTGTTCAGTCAAACCATCGAACAGGTGCTCTCTTGTGCTTGAATAACCTCTACCTTTCTTTCCGACATTTTAACGAGTGAGTGGCATATGCTTTAGACACACTATCATGCACGATACAAAGCACACACACCATGACAGATGCTATCACATTTACAGGGTGTTTTTTTGCTGGGACTTTTTGAAAGACAGTGTACAGCCTCTTGCCCTACAGCTGTCTTAGTGGTAGCTCTTGAATAACAAGGATGTAGCCTGGGCAAAGAGGGTGGGAAAGCAGGAAAAAAAGCCACGGGAAAGGATGTTTGTCTGACAGCAATCTTCCTCCCACTGTGTGAGTGTATTTGTGTCATACTTCAAGCAACGTTGTTTGTGCCAGCCAAGGAAGACACTGGCAGCCAGGTATCTCCCATTTTCCCCCTTCCCCTTGCCCTCCAGCACTGTCCCTACTTGCTGTCAGGATTATCTTGACACTGCTGTGATATATCTGAGCCCATTTTCCAGGTGCCACAGCAGAAGGTGAGGTTTTGGAAAAAATGCCCTCATTTGTTTCCTGCTCCATCTTGCCCTTACTACATGGGGCCCTTCTGCACCCAAATGTCCTAAAGGGTTAAGGGCTCTTCTCCAAAGGAAGAAGAGCCCTTAATATTGACATCAAAAAGCACAACATATTGACATCAAAAAGCACAACACAACCATTTTTCTCATGGCAACTTCCTTTTTGAGTACTATGGCTCCCTCAACATAATGGTGAAGCACCCAGTGGCCAAGAACACCCTGGCTCGGGGAAAGCACAGGGCTGGTGCTGGCAGACAGACGTACCCGACTTGCAGCTGGGGACAGACCCGGAGCCCACCAAAGAGAGTGGAAAGATGGTCATTGACTCCGGTGAGGTCTGGATCAGATCCCTGTGGAAAAATATGCCTGCTGTGAACTGCATACAGGGAAATTCCATTCATAAAGAAGTCAAATGAAATGCTCAAATTGCTTCAGTCCACGAACAAATTGCATTTCTACTTATAATGAATTTTTTCTTATAGGTCCCAGTCCAGTCAGGCACTTAAGCACCTGCGTATCTTTTAACTGATGAATAAATCTCTCAGAGACAGTGTGACCAGGTTGCTGAATCTGGGCAGAAGTGCAGGGTATTTTTCAGTGAAAAATAAACAGGTTATAATTATTTTGCTCAGAGATGTATAATAAATGTAATTTTGCAGTAGCATGTGATTAAAAAAATCCTGACATTTTCAATCATACATTTACTGCCTGCATGTTTAGGAAATTAGCTAGCTTAGCTTAGCTAACCGTATAACTTGGTTCTTTACAAGAAATGGCACTATTTCATCTTTTTTCAGCTAATATTCTCCATGCATTTGCATGTGTCACACAGTTTTGCAAAAAATGTTATTTAGACATTACATTTTATAGAATGTCTTGCTTAATGAAAACATATGAGAAAATTAAAATGCAAGTTTATTCTCAGCTGCTCACAGTGGCATCTTAGGTTGCCAAAAGCACCTAATGCAGCTTTCATCTGACTAGCAATATTTCTAGTTTATTTCTTGTGTTCTAAATTGCATGTAATGACCATTTCGGTGCCATCTGATAGCTGAAGTTTCAGATTTAGAGATGTACCCTTTACATTTATTTTTATCCCCCAACTGCAAAAGTAAACTTCAAAACCATTGCTTTGGTTAGTCCAAGTATTTGAACTTCCCAGTGGTTGCTGCTATATAAAAACATAGATATATATTTAAATACATGCTGCACTTTACTTGCCCCAGACAGACATCTGGCCAGTTCCCATCTGCTGACTGTGACCTGAAGCATTTTTCTCTCTCTCTCATTAGTTTGGGCTTTTGCTGAGGTTCAGTAAATCACACATGCTGATCCATCAGTTGTTTTTATTGGCAAACAGGTCCATCATTAACAATCAGAATCTATAGCATTTAAGTGGGAACTACATCCTGTTGTACATTAGGTGTTTAGCAGTGTGGGCATTTATCAAAACAATGATTAAGTGAAATACACATGTGTGTAATATTAAAGATATTTCAGGCTATAAATAATGCATTTCATTTCTCTTCATCTTTAAACTTACTTAGGCATTTTACCATAGGGAAAAATTTGCCTAAATCTTTCTGGATAGTTTAACACTGGAAATCTTGGTCAACACAATGCTTGTCTGTTAAAATCATTTGGCATGCCTTTTTATGCTGGGTGGGCTGCCCCTACCAGCAAACACAAAAAAGTTATGAAGGGTTCGAAGACAGCAGAACCGGTGTAGCATATCTCAGTGGCATACAACCCACATGGGATTTTTCTGCCAGAAACTCAGATTTGCAAAGTAATTAATTAATTTAATTCAGAAATGTGTTTTCAGTATTTTAATGGCAGCAGCAGCAGCAGTACAAATACCCCCAAATTAACAAGTAACTCTAGTGGAAAGGAAACATTCTTTTTCATGAGGGGATTTCCAGAATGTGGATTTTGAACCTTAATTTACTGATCTCTATGAGCTGTATCTGCTTTTAGACATTAACATCACACTGCCAGATCCGGCTTTGTTAGATGATATGAGCATTTGTTAATTGCAAACTGGTTTGTGGCACACCACATAAAAGACATACCCAAAACTCTGGGTTTGAGCTGTTGTTTTTTGTCAATCAGATGGTCAACTTACTTAATCCTGGAACAGCTGGGATTCAAAGAAAGCAGAAATATCAACAAGACTCGCAAAAATTCAAGCCTTGAAATAAAATATCTCCTGAACCAGAAGAGCCTGAGAAGCTGTGGGAGGCAGTGGAGATGCAAAGGCTGACGGCATCCCACCACTTTACACCACAGCCACCTGGGAGGAAGGACAGCCATCCCTGCTCCCAGGGAAGTAGCTCTGGGTACCTGCATCCTTTTTAGAAGATCATGCCTCAAGGTGCAATGGACATGTACTGACTGCCAACTTGATTGAAATCTGCCATCATTTTCAGGAAAAGAGGAAAGTTTAATCACAAAGCTCTTAAGACCAAGCAGAGGCTGGATGAAAAGCTGATTGAAGTCAATGGGAAGACTCCTGCTGGCTTCACTGAGGGGTGGATTGCATCCTAACTTCAAACCTCTGAAACAAATGCAAAGTTTGTTTAGTTTTGTGCTTTTGAACATAGCTTTATTTTCTAAACAGAGGCCACAAACAGTTATGTGTCTGTTTCTGTGATCCTCTCCTCTTATGAAGTCATTCCAGCTCTTCTATCAGTAAACTTGTTGTAATATATTTCATGCTTAGTCTTCAAAGAAATGTTAACATCCACAGATAAAAGACTCTGTATGCTGTCCATGCCACAACTGTCACCAGAAACCCAGGAACGATGACATGAGCGGATGATAAATATCCCTACACAAAAAACCTATTTTTCGTGGGAGCCATAAGCAAACCTTTGTTGCTCTCTCTATCTGTGAGCCGAGGGACGTGTCCTCCCATGGTGATGCCTTTGGGCCGGCGGAGCGGCCGCTGCCGCTGGGAGACAGAGCAAAGCCCCTGCCCAGGCTCTGATCCTGCCCTGGGGAGCAGCGAGTCGAGCCAGGAGTGTGCCGGTCGTTGACTCCTTGCCGAAAGCACGCCGTCCCCCACATCAAAAAGGCACCAGGAGCCTTCACACAGGTCTGCACTATATAATGGGCAGATTTTCGGCGAGGGCTCAGAAGACAAATGACGCTTTTATCTGCTTTCCAGCCCTCTGGAATAGGAGTTTACGTTAAAGCCACTTAACCGTCTAGAGTGCAGCCCTATGGATTACCTGTTTGTGTGAATCGAGTACATTACCTGATCACATGAGCGCCGGGGATAAGTTTTCTATAACTAGCTTCTCTTTGAAGGGATCTTCAGCTACTTTGGGATTCTCACAAAGAAGTGCCCCAAATGAGGCAGGATTAAGAATAAGCAATACTTCACTTTGGCTTCTGTTTCTCTGGCTTCATTTATTTAGCTTTACTTACTTACTCAGTCACTTATTTGTGTGTCATAACAACGGGATGAGGAATAAACCTTCCAAAGTATGCAGCTCATATAACCTTTACAGCTCCATGCGTTAAATATTATATAAAGAAGGGAGTGAGTGTCATAAAAGGAAATATCTCTTTCTGAGCTGCAATTCAAAAGACTGTTGGTAATTTTACAAGTTCTCAATTTAAATTGCTAGAGTTAAAAATATTATTTTACCACACCTTTTTTTTTTTTTAAGCAACATTAAAAATAATTAGTTCTGCAGAACATTTTAAAATTAAAATAACGATGAGGAATGTGTAACCTATTTAAAAACATTTAGAATGATACACCCTTTTTCAGGAAATTGCACATGGAGGAGAGGAATCAGGGAAAGTTGAACACTGGAGTCTGTGTTTTGGGGGCCTGGTCAGTTCTGTACCTGCAGGCTTTGAGCTCACCCCACACATGGTGCTGTCTTGAGGTGCCCTCAGAAACCACCCTGCCACCCCCTCCTGCTCCTCTCCCAGCTGGGGAATTTGTCCCCTTTTTGCTGCTGGAGGACATGTCTATATGTGCTGTCACCATTAAGAGTGGAGAGAGTTCCTGGGGGCTGAGGGCACAAGGTCTCTCACTACCACCACCACCACCTCCACCAGTGCATCACCCCACTGACTAAAGACTGGCCCCCAGTACCGTTAACTGCTCTCTTCCTGGTGATGCCCAGCAGCCCATCTTTCTGGGATGGTAGCCATGCCACAGTATGTTTCAGACCACTATTTTTGCATTGAAAATATCATTTTTCTTTTGTTACCCAATAGCCCCAGAGTGGTTATGGGCACTCAGCGGCCCCTGGCTGCCAGGTGCTGCAAAGGGGGACAATCACTCTCAGTTCCCTGAGGAAACTTTTTGTTAGACAAGAGGTAGTGTGATGGTCAGGAGTGGAACTGCTCACCCCAAAACCACTGAGACATGTAAAAAACAAAATATGGGAGATGGAATTACTAGGGTCAAGCTGCCTTTCTCACCACAAAAGCAATGGAAAGCAAAAGGATGTGCATCTCAAACCTTCAGAGGGTATGAGCTAGAGAGTGTGAAGGGAATATTTTTAGAGGAAGAAAGAATTCATTTTTCTGATCAGTAGGTTTGCTTTCTTTAGTGATAAATTTAACGTTAATTTCTAGTGTTCCTTTAAATCTGAAAACTGTCTGCTGCCTGAAAAGTGACTCCAGCACTGTGCCCGCTGCCCTGTCCAGGCTGAGTGGATGCTTTGTGTACAGGAGCCTGTCTTTCTTGGAAAGACATTATAGTTTTTTTCTTCCTTGCTGTGTTGTTCTAATAAATTGAAATACCATTTTGACTGCAAGTCAGTACTTCTGTATGGAAAATACCATAACTTATCACTCATCACTGGTAATAATACACTGCCTGAAGACATTCCTTTGTCAAGCCTGTTGGTGATCAGTTTATGCCCTAAAGGATTATACTTATGACTCGAGATAATACAACTTCAGATTATATTTTTATTCATGAAAGTACAATCTACCTTTGAAAGAAGCTGAACTATTCACTCTAGTTACATCTTGTGACAATGAAACACCTTCTCTTCAGAGCTAAGTAAAGCCAAGCACCTGATGGATAGGATGGACTGGCTGTGACAGACAGTGAGCAGAGAAGGACAGATGAAGAAAAGGAAGACTGAGGAAGTATGTTACACACCCCTTACTTGCTCTTTGCAGCTTAAAATGACACACAACTTCACTACAGAGTTATCTCCCTATTCCTCTGCAGATTTTTGTAGTTGCTGTGATAAAAAAGCCTCAGTCCTATTTTCTGCACTTTGGTCTTGTTCTCAGATAAATGTTTTTTTAAAAAACAAACCATGCAACTACTTTTTTTCTTACATTGCTTGTAAATGCTGCTCCTTCGAAGATTTTTTTTTTTCTGAGAATTATGTCTGGTTCTTTGTTAGTATCTCATCAAGTTAAATAAATAAATAAGAAATCTTTTCCTAGGAGAGTTTGTGGTTGCATTGTGTAATTAAATAGAAAACATTTGGCAGTTTCACCTAAACAATGACTGTGCTTCCTAATGCTGATGGTGTAAATCAAACCGAAGGAAAACACGTCATGTTTGTCCATTCCATGAGGACAATGAGGGTCTTATGGTGTTATTTTATGCTTGGATTTGTCCTTAATTCTCTTAATTTTGTACAAAGAGGATGACCAAATCTGAAAAGATCTGAAAAGACTGCAGACTTGCCAATTAACTCTGTAGAAAAGCTGAGCTGGGGACTTGAATTTAACTGCACAGTTGGCACTGTGCTTGTACTTCAATATCTCAGTTGCTTTTGGTGATGAGATGAGAATAAAATGTATCTCTGAACTAAACATCCAGCATCTTATTCTCAGAAACATAACTACAGTTGTGTAAAGTCTGTAACATACACAAAAGCAAAAAAGGGACTTTGCAGAGCCACGTGTCCAGAGCTCTTTGTGAGTCAGTTCTGATTTGCACTCAGACGCCCATGTGTTGGGCACTCGAGTTTGCAAAAGTAAATGCTGACTTTGGGGCCCATTTTGTGAAGATCAGGCCCTTAGTATCAAGTTAATATAGAAAGAGTGAAAATCTACAGACAAAACAAAGATTAAAGCTTGAAATGCACCACTTCTCCCTGCAGAAAGAATCTGCCAGAAAGCACAGTAAATTTAGTCACAGTACAATGCCTATTACTCTCAGCGCATGATTAAAGCTGTTTTCTCTTGGACCACACACACATGTAGTCTGTCCCTCTCTTGGGAGAAATGTCTCCTTCTGCCCACGGCCCAGATGAATTATAGTCACAACCACTTTGAAGATTTACAGAACACACAAAGGGGCAACCTGAAACAGTAATGGTATTTCCCTGAAATGCATCTCTTCTCAATGAAGGCATTTTCTCAGGAATATGCAAGACGTGATTCCAGTTTTCTGAGACAATGCTCATTATTACAAAGCCATTTCAGAGAGGACTTGAATTTCTCATTGCTCAAAATCCCGTGACTTTATAGTCCGGTGCAAAAATCCCGTGGAAAAGGTGTGGGAAGCTGTGGGGTGACAGTCGTGCAGTGACTTTTTTTGGCATTGTGGATTAGGTTCTGTGACATGACAGAAATTGTTCACAGTCTCCCCACCCTGGCTGCATGCTACCTGTCCTCTCTCCCTTGGCTGATTAGCTATGTCCATCAGGGAATTCACTAGGTACATGATCTCTTTTCCCTGGGTTTGAAAACCAGCAGGTTTTCAAACATGGTACTTAAGATCTGGGCATCTACACAGAAAAATATGTTGACAGAAAGTAACGCATCCCTACCAGCTGCTTCTCTAGGTACTTGAGTTTTGAGCTGGGCTCACCCCGTGTTCCACCTTAACCTGGGCTGGAATTTGTCCTCTTTGCAGTGAGGAAGGAAATCGTACCATGTCAGTGCTGATAGTTGGTTGGTATTTTTCTGCAGAACCTGCAATCACCTGGGAAGAACTGTAGCACAAAATGGCAGTGGGAAGGACCCTGCCAGCAGACCTGGGCAGATGTACCATACAGCAGACCATGGGTCAGTGCGGATGGGACTTTGCTGTGGAAAAACCTCAACTTGTCAAACCTGCATCCTATTCCCACAGCTTAGGCTGGAGTAAGCATTGGTTTGGCTATGGCTTGTTTGGTAATCTCTAAGAGGCAGCCCTGTAAAAGCTGGATCATCTCTAACACGTTGCACAGGTTAAGACTGAGCTGGTTTACTAAGTTTAAATAAGGTTGCTTTTAAACAGCAAATTTTCCAGTTTCATTTGGGATGTTTCCTCAGACTTGGTGAGCAGATCAAACCCCACCATTCATAATCTAATTCCAATGAAAAAGAATGAGACAGAAATGATTTTGTTTTCCATGAAAAATTTCAATACTTATTTAGATCCAAACAGGAAAAGTCCCAAACCTGAAAAGATTCTGAATTTGGTAAAAAAATGTAATATTTTGTTTTGGAGATTGCGCCTCATGGGAGATGTGGTTCATTTGCCCCATGTCTCCAACTAGTTTAAGGGGAAGGTTCCTGGTCAAAAGACCTCTTTCACAGTGCAGCATGGGCGACTACTGGTAAGTTCTTTTCCCTCAACTAGAGCTCTGTTTTGCAGGACACCCTGCTCACAGCAGGTCATGGATGCATGTGACATTACGGTCGCAATTCTTACAAGGTCCCATGGCAGCGTTTTTGATTCTCTATTTGGCACGTTCACTGGAAAGTGTTCAGGTTTTGATCTTTTCAGTTTGGTTTTTTTTTTTTTTTTTTTTCCCAAGAATGCCAAACTATTCCTGGAGGAAACAAAAACAATCTCCAATTGGTTCTAGTTAAAAGTCTGACAGGTGGACTTCCCTCCGTTTTCTATGTATTTGGCCTTTATACGTAATGCTTTCTGAATTTTGACATGTGTTTTGACAACTGATTGAAGTCAGGCTCTCAAGAATTTCCCAGGCAACCCAGAGGAGCAGGTGATATGTATCAAACCCTTTTGGTCTCGTTCCGGTGGGCCGTGTTTGGATCACCCAAATGCCATCCCCAGCTGCTTGAGGGCACTCAGTGTTGTACTGAGCACTGAACCAGGAAAACACTGTGTTAATGGTAAAAAGTGTGCCCACTCTAATCCTGCACCATGGTTGAGCTTAGTTCTCTGTAGAAACATTTTGACAGCTCAAACATGATATTTTTTTTAAAGTAAACCCATTTTAACAGAGAAACTGATTGAATGAGTACATCATCAAAATGTTCATGATCCTTACATTACATGTTGTCATTATTAAAAGTAAAATGTAAATAATGTTAAAATGTCATTGTTTATTACAGTAAATTCACCCATTCCCAGATGAACCTCGAAAATGGAATTTGAAGATTTCTGCAAGATTTTTTTCCAATTCTCATCCATTTATATTTATACTTCTAGTTTTTTATTACATTTGGTTTCAGTATAAATAACCAGTCCAATAATCAGACTGCATAGTTTGTGGAATTATATTACCTGACTTTTTAGAAGGTGTTAGTGAGTTTGTAGGACTTGCACAGAAAAACTTAGCGTAGATGAAATCTCTTTGTTTAGGGTGCATAGAAAACAGGTAGTGGAATTCCGAACGATTTCTCAGTGCTCCCGCAGTTCTCCAGCAGCAGCCCACATCGCTGGGGTTATGTGGCCACCATGTGGTAATACAGAGGAAAGGTAAATTGAATTTTTACTTGCTGCGTCTAATTCTTCTGTGAATAACTTGCAGAAGTGCATACATTTCCTCTAGGACACTCCTTTAATAATTTCATTTACAGAATTAAGTCAGTAAAAATTTAGATCTTTCACCTTGCAGCACCTGGATCACAGTCCAGGAATGATCCTTGCAATGGAATTTCGTCTGTCTGCCTGGATGGCAAGTTTTTTAAGGGAAAAAAAGTAATGTGCTAATTCCAAAACCACTGATGGGTAAATAGACAAAACCAATACCCGTACTTCAATTCATAGACAGGAAATGATGATATTGAAAAGCTATGAAAAACATACATTTGAATTTGAATCACCATATAGTTTAATGGAGAGCTCTTTGACATTTCTCAGGAGTTACAGATGTGCCCTGAAGAGGCAAATCCTACAGCTCCAGGAAACAACTTCTACATCCATCATCTTGTTTGCATAAATTGAAATTCCAGTTTCCAAATTCATTTGGATGAACACAAATAATTATGTTAAGGATACACATGGTGGTTTGTTTTTCATTCAAATGGTAACTAACATTAGTTTCTGGTGACATAGTCACCTTAACTGTTCAGTAACTGAGAGTCTGGGAAAGTACATGAGCATCCTGCAAGGATCCAAGAGTTGGAAGGTGAAGGCAGACAGGTTGGCCCTGCAAGTGGCTGAGTATGACTCGGTTCTCCAAGCCATCAATACGGCCAAACATATAGGCAAGAAAATAGGTCTGACCACAAGCAGGATGGAATTTCTCTGGATGTCCAGTTAGAAATAATACCATGAAATCAAATGGAAGTTTGGAATTTTTTTCTTGCTGCTCAAGATTCACACTTCTCCCATGTTATTGTATTAGCCTCCATAAAGATGCTTTAGCTTAGCGATCCTTTGAAAAATAACCATACAAATATTTAACCCAGAGCTGAATTATTCCAGCTGCATCGTGCAATACTAAGTTTCTCTTGGCCTCTAAGTATTGATGTGTTCTGCTGCACTAACAATCTTCCTCTGGGCTATCAGTATACTCTGGAATAACAGGATGAAACTTCTACTTTGTGCTGGCTTGTTGTTTTCTTGATTGATTCCAAGAGAGTGAAGAAGAAAAGCCAAATTTCTATCGCACTGAGTTTCCTGTGCTAAGGGACGCAGGTCCTTGAAACAGTTAATGAAAGGCCAGGGGAGAAAAGTTTATATGAGCTCCTAGTTAAATATTGGCAGATATCACTACGAGACACATTTGTTTCATGTTAATGATCAGTCAGCATTAACTTGTACAGCAAATATTGACCCAAACAATGGCATTCTGGCAAAGGAATCATCAGCTGCATTTTTGTGATATGTCTCTGTCCGAAACACCTCCCCTATGATTTTTCTGCCCTGCTTCCAGCATACATTTTGGGGTAGGGTAATGTAAGACTTTTTTTGCCCTGTAGATAATTTTATTAAATCCAGTTACCTATTCTGCATAGGCTGCATAGGCTGCCTTGGGTGACTTCTTAAACTTTCAAACTGAGGGGTTTAGGAAACCAGGTCTAGAAACTCTTATTTTTGCCTCAGACATCCTTTCTCAGTGTAAACAAGTCAAATAACACTCATCCAGTGAAGATGAGAGGAATGTGCTTAATGTTGTTTCCATTCAGCAAAATACATTAAAGTATTTGAAGAACTGAATGTGCTTAAGCATGTGCTTATGTGTTTTGCTGACTCAGACTTTTTGTATCTGAATTTCAGTTCTGTCAAAGGAGATAATAATACTTTATGCTTATTGTCCTTTACTTAGTATTTAAGCCCTTTGGCAAAAGAAAAATCTTTCTTTGTATTTTGGAGCTGGACAGTAATGAGACACTGAGCTATCTCATTCGCTGCCTATAGACACTAATGTTATGAAGTACTCTAAAATAAACTGCAAGGACTTATATATGTACATGTACCTCTGATTCAACATATATTTATTTGTGTGCTTACCCCATCCATTTCTCTCTCTGGATATTTCCTACTGATAAAGCCAAGGTTGTGCTTTTTAACCAAACTTTGAGAGATGTGCTTGCCAATAAATGAATCAGAGTTTACATCACCTTTGACTAACACCTTTCCACTTCTCGTTGAAAATTATGAATACTTTTAAAACAATAACAGTAAGGCCTTTCTATGATTAGGTGATGTTACTTGTTAAGCCTCCTCTTGGGCTCCGAGTAGTTGCTAGTTTCCATTTATTTATCTAATAGTAGAACAGAAAATAAAAGCTACAAACAGAGGAATATCTATGTCTCAGTCTCTAATTTTGGACCAAGCAGCTTCCAAATGCAGTGGTATGACCAAGTCCTTAATGTTCTATCCCACAAATAATGCCTTTAGAAAATCCTGTCAAATACAGACCTTAACTTATCATCTGTGATACATCCCACTCCTCTCCTCCCCTACACATGCTAGCGCTGGGCTACCCACAAACTCCACTTCCCTCTGAAACTGTTTTGCAGCTCCCATTATCAGCTGCAGTTCAGCACATTCTGTACATCTACAGAGTGTACAATTTACGGCGTCCTTGCACTGAAAACACTCCACATGACCACCGGTTCTAATTTCCCTGGTGCACCGGCGGTGCTTTGCTTCCACCAGAGAGCACTGTCGCTCTACCTGCCATCTCCCTGTGCTATCGCAATCAGTTTGGAAGATTAAGTTAAAAATGTGAAATATTATTCGACTTTGCTTGTAAAACGTACTATTACCGTTTTGCTTGTATTGCTTTAGTTATTTATAGATAGATATTTTACAGGATACTTCAGTTACGTGGTGCAGAACCAGCAAGACAATGCAATGACCCTCTTGTGTAATTGCTAATCTGTGGCTTTATCACACTATAAAACCAACTTCCACTGATGTGTTACTACCAACTGGCAACAGCGAATGGAAAATGGCATTCTCCTCTTTACAGTTTTTATATTAAAGCAACTGTCTTACAAGGCCTCATCTGCTGAATATGCTTGAAGATCTTTTCAACCATTTCACAAGCCTTACAGTTGACTTTTGTTTTGACATCCCAGTTGACAGCTAGGTCTACTGAGCAGTGACCTCAGTGTTTTTATAAGCCAGGCGGTGTTCCTCACTGCTTCTTACACTGCTTTCAGCACAGGTGACATGACCAGTAACACAACTGCATCAGATCCTCAAGGCAGAGAGTAAGCACGGCATCTTTGGTTTTGTATTTTCTTCACAATGTACATACTCTTATACATTAGTTTGGATAGATAGCAAAACACAAGTAAATGCAGCTTGCCCTTGGAGGGAAGGATTTGCAGGCACACAGCATTACCATAGGCAGAAGGATGCCCCGAAAGAATAAGGTCCCTGCGCAGTAACATCCCACCGAAAGGTCCTTCTGTGCCGGCAGCCCCATCAGACAAGATAAGGACACATGGAGCACATTCTGCAGCCAGAATCCCAGAAGCAAATGTCACCGCAGGGCTTTAGGTTTCTCAAGTGTGTTCTTCAGTGCAGGAGACTTGGAGGTCTGTAACAGCAACTTGGATCCTCAAGTTCAGTCTTACCACTCTCCCCAGCTTTCTCCTCCCCATCCAGCTCCACACTATTCCAACCTGCATGCTGGGATCCACTGTTTGGTCCAGTATTCTTCCTTTATACTCAACCCAGTGCTGCAAAAGGAAATCATGCACCTTGGTAAGAGAACATGAGCGAGAAGATGTAGGGCAGAGCAGCTGACACTTTCAGAGTTTTGAGAGCCCAGAAGAAAAGCCTGTTGCTTCCAATTGCAAACAAATGAACACTACGCAGAAACCTTTCTCTGAAGTTCAGGTTTCTTCACCCTGGAAAAAAAAACAAAAAAACAAAAAAACAAAAAACAACAAAACAAAACAAAACAAGGAGAAGATTTAGCTTACTGCCATGTTTTTAAAAGAAAAAAATTCACGCATTGGTGTAAACCTCCTTTTGTTCTAATTGCAAAAACTTTGCAGTTTAGACTTACATATCTCTCAGATGGACCTAATTTAGCTGTTAAGGGTTCCTTTTCTGTGTTTCTCTGATGATGATGAGTCTGTGTGTTTATATTCCCAGTCTGACTATTACACTTTGACCAACACTTTGCTGTTCTCATTCATGACTCCTATCAGGAGGCTGAACACACGGGATAGGGGTTAGTGGTCCACACCTACTCTTGTTCAAGCTTCAGATAATGTTAAAAGCTTGTAGTTAACACACTGGGAGAAAGCTATTGCTGTCTTTTGAGATTTCAAGACATAATTGTAGTTATTGGTAGCACAAATGAAACTTTTCCTTGAGAAATGGGGAAGAGATACCTGCAGATTTCCTAGCTGATAAAAGTTGCTTATTCAGTAACCATTAAAGTACCTGAGAAAAACTACAACAAAGCAACTGCTACATTTTTTCCCTTTCTTGGTAATTTGTCTCACTGGAGGTGCACAGGCTGACTAACTATATGGGAAATTCTTTCTGTGCTCAGGACTGCATTTATCCAGCTGTACCCAGAACAGCTAACTCTCAAGTGACTTATTTTTAAATGTGCAGAATCCAGGATTTTACAATTACAGGAATGCTAATTTCCACTAGTGGTTCTGAAGGTGTGAAGCAAACATCTGTAATTTTTTTAGTTTAGTCAGTGTTTCAGTTTCACATAACAAAAAGGGTGTACAATATTTTATCCGCTTAACACAACCTGACTAGGAAAGCGGTGAAGCTTTATTGTCAACAGAAATAACTTGGTAAAATGAACAAAACTACATTAATCTGCAGCACTGGGTCAGGCCAGGATCCCCATAGCTTTGTCCATTTTCAGATTTCTTTTCAACATTGAGACCTTGCTCGCTAAGAGGTGAAACTACATGGGTTCATGGATGTTTTGCAAGCCTGTAAAAGCAGTGATTTTGTCTTAAAGTAGGGAAAAGTGATTCGGGGCAATTCTCACTCTAAGGATTCTGTTTTGTTTGAACTTAAAACTCAGGTGGTACAAAAAGAATTGAAAAACAAATTGAAAACCAGAAGGTGAAACCAAATAAAATTAGTTCCTATGAGTTCAGAATAACAAATCAGACTGAACATCCTTTCAAGTCTGTGCTTGAAACCAGAGTTATAAAACTATCAGTGGGAAATGTACATATAAGTGAAGTCAAAAAGGCTAATACATACTCTTGTAAAATATTTTTAGGGATTTTTGCCTCTAATTCCTTTCTTGGATATCTTCATTGGATGGGGTTTTTTGGCCTTTTTTTTTTTTTTTTTTTGGTGGGGGTGGAGGAGGGAGAAGTACAAGTATAATAGTTGAGAACATAGTTGTTCTTCTATTGTTTTTTTTTTCCTCTAAAATGTCTGAACTGTTCCAGTATTTTAACTCAGATTACCAACACATATTTTTGGAACACATTATCTTGTTCTTCCAAGTCCTATCTTGTGACAGATGTACCAAATGTCATAAGAAAGAAATACACGCTTTCCAACCTTTAAATAGACATCATCTCTACTCTGTTTCTCATGGTGTCCACTAAGCCTGTGCTCCCATCTGTGACAATGATGTTAAAAGCATCCCAGGACTCAAAAGAAACGTGTGATAATTTTCAGAAGGAGTAGTTGTTAGGGAAGAGTTCCTGGAAGCCAGAAGCTTTGCTGGATAAGCACCTCTTTACTGTCTTTGCAAGCTGAGTGCTACCAAGGCACATGGTAATGTAAGGGGCAATGCAGGATTCACAAACTCACAGAACAACTGGTGATGGAAGACAGCTCTGGAGATCAGATAGTCCAACCCCCTGCTCCAAGGAGGGTCAGCTAGAGCATGTTTCTCAGAACTGTGTCCAGCCAGGTTTTGAATAGCTCTGAGAATGGAGACTCCACAATATCAGAGCATCCCATAGTAATAAAAAACAAATTCCTGTTGTTGGCGCCAGCTGTTATTGACAGCAGTTGTTGGCCTGCAGGTTCTGTCTACTCTTTGGAGTGTACTTCATGGAATATTTTCTTGCCTTCCTTGTGCAGACTATTTCAATAGTCCTTTCACAGCAGGAGTGTTTTGCTCCTCATTCTTTTTGTTATGAATGTTCACGGATGATAACCAATCTGCACTAACTTACTGGCAGCCAGGAAGACATTTCATTTACTCATTTACTCTTTGTTTCTATTACTACCTCTGATATACTGGCCTGTTATGTTTGATACACAGAATCACAGAATGCCAGGGGTTGGAAGGGACCTTGAAAGATCATCCAGTCCAATCCCCCTGCCAGAGCAGGAACACCCAGATGAGGTTACACAGGAAGGTGTCCAGGCAGGTTTTGAATGTCTCCAGAGAAGGAGACTCCACAACCCCCCCGGGCAGCCTGTTCCAGTGTCTGTCACCCTCACTGAGAAGAAGTTTCTTCTCAAATTTAAGTGGAACCTCTTGTGTTCCAGTTTGAACCCATTACCCCTTGTCCTACTACTGGTTGTCACAGAGAAGAGCCTGGCTCCATCCTCATGACACTCACCCTCTATATATTTGTAAACATTAGTAAGGTCACCCCTCAGTCTCCTCCAAGCTAAAGAAATACAGCTCTTTCAGCCTTTCCTCATAAGGGAGATGCTCCACTCCCTTCAGCATCTTTGTTGCCCTACGCTGGACTCTCCCCATCAGGACTTGAATGATAGGAAATTAATAAAAGCTGTTATATGTTTCCTCTTGTCTCCAGATACATTTATTTCATTTCTTTCCTATGAGTTCCTAAGGGAAGCTGCATTTTCCCTTCCTCCTCAGGCATATACCCTTCCCCAAACTCAGATTCTGATAACCATTTGCATCCAGCATCCTTCCAGAAACCTTCATTTGTCCCCAGTTTCTAGGTTCCTACTGGTCCATATAACACACTGAAGAAACATGACTTCCCTTAAACTCCTATATCTGTTGAGATAAAGATAAAGTCATTCAAGAGGTTTGTCCTTCTACTTGAGAAACTACAGTGTCATTTTTTCTCTGAAGAAAAACCAAACTTTTGACAATTTGCTACAATTTAGTTTCTTGAAATGTAGTAGTTCTGTTGCTATTCCTTTGCTCTCTCAAAGACAAAACCAGATTTCCCATAGAAATACCCAATACTGAGTTGATCAGCACATAGTTCTACACTGAGTGTACTTCAGCAAATCTGAACTGTCGCACACATACAATTGGGAGATAGATGCCTTGTTTTCTCTTTTCTCCTCTTCACCCTCTTGAATTCATAAATCTTTGACTATGAGGTTCATTAAAATATTGGACAGGAAACTTGTTACAGTAAGGTGCAGTCTACCCTGCTGCAATAAATAGTATAAATAATAATAAAATTGGTTTTCAAATCACTTCTTCAGAAGTTTCTATATGTCAGAAGCCAGGAAAATTCATAAAACCATTTTCACATAGCTTCCACCATTACTTCTTCCCTGTAAGTACAAGTGCAAAAGCATTCTACCAAAAATAAAGTTATGAAAGAGGGAAAATCATCACATGGTCTTTATGGCCACATCAGGTATCTTTTCTGTTCATCTGAGGATACAAAGAGAAACACTGGGGAAACTCTGTTTTTCTCTGATAAGGAAACTTGTTTTGATGACAAATAAGAAATCACTGTAAAGCATGAGGCTTTTCAAAGTACCAGATGTCTATGGTGATTTTGCAAACTATTGAAAAGTAACAAGAACATTTCATGGCAGTCAGTAAGCAGCAATTAAAGCTGGCATACTGATTACAGGCAGAGAAGAAGGTTTTCTGGGTGCCAGAAATATTTGTGCAGTACCAAGAAAAAAAAAATAGAAAACCTACGAATTCACTTCATGAATGATGCAGTAAAAAAAGCTCATTTCTAAGAACTAGACACAATAATTTCAAATTGTAGAAGAAAGGCTTAATGGCATTTAACCTACCCAGGTGGGGTTTTTTTGCACTTGCTGTAAGTGAACTAAAAATTCAGAAGCCTTTACAGGACAGTGGTTATTTAAATGTGAGATGAATAACAGATAAATTAGCAGACTTAGGCTCTTTACCCTCCCCAGGACTGAATCTGCTCTAACCTCTATTATTAAAGGAGAGTGAGGAAATTATTTAAAACAAAACAAAACAAACAAAAAAAAAGGAATAATTTACTAGAATTTATGCCTTTAACTTAGTACTGGAAATTGTCTTAACTAAGATCCAGGAATGAAGAAGATAATAAAAATTTATGCTCACTTGGTTTGTTTTGTTTTTTCTTTCATTTTTCCACTTACGTGTCCCACTAAGGACAGGGAGAGACAAATATGTCCAGGCTTCCCTGTTAACTGAGTATCCAGCACTTAGGCGGGTGTCACAACTTGTTTTGGACGCTACAAATGACCATCTTGCTTTTCTTCAGAAAAAATTAAGAAACAGGGAGTCAAATCTGGTTCTTGGAGAAAATATTTTGTGTAGCCCCAATTTAGCAGTTTGAAAAGAGAGTCCAGCTCATTGCCAGCCACATAGGTGAGGAGAAAAGTAGATGAATTTTAACAGATAGACCACTGGCTTAAATTTTAATATTTGAAATAAAGTGATAAAGAAACTACATTCCCATTCTTGACCTGTATTTTTTTGTTTTTTTGTAGATCAGCAAAATATTTTATAAGAACTCCAAGGTGGCAGAAGTCAGGTACCCAGTATAGTCACAACCAGTTCAGACTAGAGCTGCACCAAACATCATACTTTGCTGGAGTCCATAAATATTCAGAGAAGAAGGCAAAAAACTTTGTATTAAGCAATTATGAAATAAACTGCCAGTATAATAAAGTTCTTCCAAAATTTCATTAGTCGCAGCTTTGTTTGTGCTCTGAAGCATGAATGTCTATACACCATGTACATATAAACTGCTGGTTACAGGCACTTGAAGTAAGTCTTTCTGCTCCCCTGCCCTGATTAGAGCCTATCACTAACATAATTAATAAAATCAGATGGATTTATTGGTACCCTCCCAACTACGCTTGTGCAAGCAAGTGTGACGGCTAAATGCTTTTGACACTCTGGTGAACAGCGGTTAAGTGGTGACAGAAAACTTAAAGAATTGAACCGCAGATATGTATGGATGGGCCAGTTCCCTGACACCAAAGCAATTCATCAAAGGAGAGACTCGGACAGCACAGCCCATCCCATTGAGGCACATCCACTCTCTTTCTCATAAATACATCAATATATTTGTGTGCACATGTAAATAGACATGTCTTTTCCTTACCTTTGCTTCTCAGTCCTATTTTTGTCACTGTTCTATAATTGCTTAAACTGGAAAACTCATTTTGAAAGCTTTTCTGCTTAATAACATCATACTTTTCTAAGAAACATGAAAAAAAATAGAATTACCTATTTTCTTAAAAATCAGATATGGAGGGGATGGATGTGTGGGCAGAAGAGCCTTTAAGATGGCATGTAGCCAGGTGAAAATTAAAAACTCACATTTTGCAGGTAGTGTGAAGGGGTTTTGGACCTTCAGCTGTCACGAACCTCATCTCATTTCATGCTAGGAACCTCTAGCAGCCCAGTGCATGGCAGCACCTTGCTCACACAGTTCCTTGGTGCAGTCAGGAGGAAATCCTTCCTTTTGAAGACAAAGTGTAAGAATAAATGTGGCAAACTGAAAATATGTGATGTTGTGGGCTTTGCCTTACACAGATCACACCTATCAGTTTTATTTCCTTTCCTCTCCTCCTGAGAAGTGGGTGCTGTAAAGCTTCTCTGCAGATGCAATCTATCTCACAGAACTGATAGGTTCAGGTTTTCTGAGGCAGCAGGGGATTCTGCCTGAAGACTTCCCTCAGCAGAGGAATATCTCTACTGGGGTAAAAATAGGGACATAAAGAAGAGACCATCCTTCATGGCCACCCCTCAGCCTTGCTGGCTCTTCAGCCTCATTTCTGCTAGCTGGTGCAAGGGGAGGCAGGCAGGAGGCCACAGGGAAGTGCCAGGGCTGGGATGTGGCAGCCTGCTGGGCTTACAGCTGCACACTAACATTTAAAGGCAGCCCTTATGGCTTTTTAACACATGCTGGGGGCTACCTGTTGGAGATCGATGACCTGCAATCACCTCCCTGCTGGCTGCTCTTCCCTCTTCATTTCACCCAAGCTCTCCAATGGAGAGTCAGCCTTTATGTTTAAAGATGAATCTAGAAAGACTGCTCTTGGAGTTTTAATAATTAAAGGCTGCATTTACAAAGCCAACTTAGAGAAAGTTGTTTTATATCACACTGTTGTTTTATATCACGCTGTTCTTTTAATTTCATGGGACTAGGAGAGTGAACAACAATAATTACACTTTCATTGCTTTGAAAAGTGGTCAGAACTTTCCCACCCACTTTACAGATTCTATCATATACCCGACAGGAATTTTGGCCTCTGGTGCTTATTCCTGGTGATAATGCCTAATGATACCTGTTTTTAACTGCAGATGGTGCTGGAGGACACACATGGGCTCTAGCCAGCCATGAATTAGCAAAACTGCAGGTGAGGTAACCCAGAAAAAGAAAAACCCCACTATTTCATAGGTATTAAAAACTGGACAAAGAAAAAGCTCAAGAATTTTGTGTCCCTTCTCCAAACAGTCAGATAATTACTGCAGAAAATAATTATTGCGTTTGCATTTTTAATTTAATTTTCAAAGTCAGTGTGAACTCAAATAATTGGTTGAGAAGTTTTGGTTTATTACAAGGTAAATCACTTCAACATACTGATAAAACAAAGCTGTAATTTTTGGCATTGTTACAATGCCGAATCAAGTCACACAGCAAAAGTACACCCTTAATCGGTTTTTCATACTACCATATCACTATTGAAATATTACATGATATGGGAGGCTGGAAAAATAAAACAATTTCCAGAAACACAATGTTGTCATGATGTGAGAGCTGATGGGAACAAATATATTGTGGGGTTCCAGCACTTGGAACCTCATAAAGTACTTGGAACTACAAATGGAAAAAAGAAAGCATAAAGCAGTATAAAGTCAGGTTAAAGCCTTGTTTAAAAAAAAAAAGGCAAACGAATAAAAAACCCTGCAAGTAACACGTGTAGAAAGTGATCAGTGTTCTTATGTTGTGAAATATTTCATGTTTTATTAGCAGCACAACATTAAAGTGACAGATTAACACAGTAAACAGAGCGGTTATAGTGTGATACTGCGATATGAGCCATTACACAGTGATGTCTTGAAAAACACACTTCCTTTGGTTTAGCCGATGCTATGGGAGGACGCACAAAGGGCAAAGTAGATGGGTGAGTTGCAAATAATCAAATTTATAATACAAACAACACATTATTTGATTTTAATCAAAGAGAAAATGTGTAAATACAGAACAGACTAACAAAGGATATCCTGCAACAACTGATTATAGATTTCATCAGGAACTTCTTGCAACTTTGTTCTTGTTAACTTATACCAAGGAACCATGTACAGAACCATGTACAGAACTGCTGTCAGTTTCTTGAATGTGTTTCATTTCACTAAGCAGGTATCAAAGATCAGGCTATGTGTCCCTCCCAAAACAGACAGCAATTTAAGAGGCTGCAATTCACCTGATCCAAGCCATCTGCCTAAATCTTTCACTTACACAAATCTGCCTGTCTTGAAGAGTTTTTAAACTTTCTCAACTACATCTTGCATTGCAAAAGTGAAGACATTTAAAGCACTTGTTAATGCTCTGAAGGGTCTGGATTCTCAAGAATCCATCACTACAGAAATAAAAAGGAAGTTAAAATGCTGGGCGGTGAGATATGTTTAGTTACTATAGAACCTGACTCTGCTACTAACACAGATACGGAAATAATTTCTGAGGTAAGTCTGCCATCTGAACCTTCATTCACTGCTCATGAAATGTGGCAGAAGATACAAATTCCAGTTTTGTGCTGTAAAATGTCGAACACCCACAGATTTGCAGGGCCACCACACACTGCCATCCGTGCACACAATTCACACTTCCCTCTGGACAAACACCCTGGCAGTACCCACTCATAATTGTTTGGTGCCTGTTGTGCTTCAGCTTGAACTCTGAATTTCATTTTGTGTCTTTCTTAGTCACTAGATTTTATTTGAACATATTTTTTTCTGTTTCACAATTGACTTCACATTTAATGGCAAAATTTAAAAGAAAATGAGGGAGATGGGGCTTTGTTATCATCACACCACTGTATAGAGGCCCTTTCAGGCACATTATCACATCAGTAGAGCTGCTGAGAACTGTTGGTTTCATTAAGCACAAAATGTATTAAGTTCTATTGTGCTATTATGAATATGCATCTTATTTATTTAAAAACTTAAAACTGTAACACCATCATTTTCCAGACATGA
This sequence comes from Streptopelia decaocto, assembly GCF_964273445.1. Lineage (NCBI taxonomy): Eukaryota > Metazoa > Chordata > Aves > Columbiformes > Columbidae > Streptopelia > Streptopelia decaocto. Next base: position 192,010,348 of record NC_138663.1, on the reverse strand, counting down.
CAATACAATCACAATAGAAATTCATTTACAAAACTTTCGTAGGTGAAGATCCTCAGCAAAACTGAGAACATAGGAAAACGGAAAGATTATTATCTCCATTTACAGCCTCATTTCCAGAAAAAAAAAGACTGATTTTTCTCTGGACTTTTTGGTTTGTGAGAAGCCATTTGACATTTTCAGGCATCTCCTATTTTTTGTGATGGGCAATCACAGATGAGACTGAATGCTGACTGTTGACCTGAAAATGTAAGCTTGTGCTATCACAATATACACTGTTTTCCTGACCCGGTCTCATTGGCTATGAATAAATAAACCTGTGTTCTTTCTCATTCACTTATTTCCAAAGTCCAGGAGAACCGATCCAATCTTTACACAAAGTGCCTTTGCATTGGACAGTTTTCAGAAGAAATACCAGAAATTATCAGGGCCTTTAAAAACATGATGGATGCAGGCACCTTGCAAGAATTAGGATTAATTAGTCTAGAGAAGAAAAGACTGAGAAGAAACATGATAACAGTCTTCAAGTATGTAAACACTTACTGAAAAGAGGAATGAAATAAACTATTCTTTATGTCAACTGAGGATAGACAATGAGCAATGGACTTAAACTTTGACAAGAGAGATTTCGGTTAAACATTAGGAAGATGGGTTAGGTGTCTCTTTGTGTCCTTTCTAGCCACACTTCCTGTGATTCTATAGAGAAGAAAAGAGTAAATTCTTTTAGTAAGCTTAATCAGTTCACTGGATGAAGAAGTCTGTGATCTATATTGTTGAACTTGATTTAACACCAGCAAGTTCAAACAGCCATGCAGTTGCATGAACTTTTTTTCTGTTCCTGTTTCAGGCTGTGTACCTCTAATTAAGTTGTTAGGGATCTGCCATGTGTATTCTGCTCTTTGTGGCACATTTTGGTTGGAACTGCATTAAGTTTTACACTTAATACTGGCTTTCCACTATAGAAATGAAATATTCTTATGATCTTTTATATTTTTGATACCCTGGTTCATTAATCTACTTTTATTCATTTATTTCCTAGCCTAAGTGCAATTTAAAAAGAGCAGATATTTTTCATTTTACTTTTTTATTGGTGTCTCTTAGCAACACGAGGTCCTCTCAAACAGACCCTGACCACCTCCACAAAATCCACATCATCTCTAAAGTTACATGGAACATTTCAGAAAAAGGCCCAAGTTACTTCTCTGTTGTCTCCACTAACTCCAGTCTTCTAGAAACATGACATTTAAATAATATTTAAAAAAAAAAAAAAAGTAGATTGTTGATCCTTTTATAAAAGGGAAGTTAAAGAAGCACTCCTGTCCACGAAGTGAAAATTTTACTCTATCAGGCTATCTCACAATGACCCATAACAGCGAATGCCCACAAACCACAGGGACCTGTGAAAAATTGAACTGAAGTTAACGATTAGAGTCAGAGGGGTAAAATACGATAGTAATTCACACAGCATGATACGTGGAGCTGTGGGGCATCAGGCTGCTGTGAGGATCCACAGGTCACCAGCCAAGACTCAGGAGCTGGTTTTCCAGCTACAGGAACATTTACTATTGTTCAGTAGTCTTTGTGGTCCTCTCTAAGCTGTGTTTCAGGGGTGAGCTCTGTTAAGGAATGAATACAGGTGCAAAGTGGGTATGGTGATGTAGACATCTGTAAGGAGGACTGATGGACTAAAGGGCCCTAAACAGCTTGCCACCTAGTGCTGGTAATAACTGGCAGGCCTCCCTTTATTTCTCTTCAATGACACATTTGTAGCTGCCACTCTTTGAGGCCAAGAAAACTGAAGAGCAGCAGAGTAGACTAGCTGAGACACTGGATGAAGTTGGTTAGGAGCAGAACCAGCACTGGTGTCCATGACGAGAATGGCTCACTGCCAGGTGTAATACTAGGCTGGGGAATGATTTCTGCTGTTCTCTAAAGATGGCCTCAAGAGAAAGAGGGCTTGGACTGGAAACCAGACTGCAGGTCCTTTAGAAGTCTTGAGGCTTCCTGTTCTATCTCCTGTGATATCTTTTGTCCAGGAAAGGTGGCAGCATGGTCACCATTGGTAAGGGGAAATTCTCAGGGACCCCAGGATGGAGCCTTCCCTGCACAGTCATTGAAGGCACACAGTGTACTGTGTGTGGACCATGTGTTTTGGGCTAGAGAATCCTGTGTGTAGGCACATAGGGTGCTGGCATCTATGCCAAGCGCTGGGTAGTGTCCCATCTGCTCTAGAGGTGGTGCTGGTCCTCAGCAACGGATATACTGACAGCTCAGCACCATTTAGCTTGTGGGTCAGGGACTGCTCCTGGGGCAGATGTTTTTGGCAATGTCAATATGGCCATTCTCTCCCTAGCTTACACAGAATGAGCTGCATTGTCTGCAAACCAGTCTGAAAATTATCTTTTTTTAGGTTTTAGAGAAGGATGGTAAGAAAGAGCTTTGTGTGGAAGGGGAGTGGGGAAACTAAGTTTACAACCAACAGCACTTAGGAGGTCTGGGAGTTTTTCTAAATTAAGATTGTATTTAGTCAATAAATTCAGCCCAAAAATGACAAGGTAAATATATGGAGCAAAATTTTTATGGACAGGCAGTATCTTTTATCTGAGCAACAGGTGCAGCTGGAAAAAATCAGGTAAAGCTCTTCTACCTGGAATTTTGTCTATTGTTTTCCAAGTCTATCAGTTAGCCAAGCATATGACACTGTAGCCACAGTTCTGGATAATTTCGCAACACCTGAATACTTTATGGATGTCATGGCTGCAAACCTGCCTTCCCTGTCACACTCCTGATGAAGAACAGAGGTGTTTGTAGCCATCACACCCATTGTATGTCACTAAAAGATTCAAAAAATTTGAACCAACAGAAGTTTATTGAAGCCAAATAAGTATGTTTCAATCATCAGTGTTCAAAGCCTCTTGCAAGTGTAAAGATAACTGTCATTACTCAATAGATATATACTGGAAGTAAGAGTAACTCATGTGCCTCATCTGCCCTGAGGCACTTTCCTTCTTTTCCAGTGAACTTCACACGTCAAGCTGTTTCAGTGCATGAAGCACACTTGAGCATATTCCACAGGAACACACTGTGTACTGGAATTCAACCTATGCTGTGGATTGTGCGGCAAATATATTTGTAACTAATTTTCTTCTTTCTGCCTGTGTTGATTTTTACAGTTTGTTACTAAAACAAACAAATGGTACTTAATTACACTTACAATATGTAAGTGTATTGGGTGTATTGGGTGCCTATGGCTTCTGTTGTGATTTAATTGCTGCTGTTCGGACAACACTTCTTTAGATATACATTTAGATATATATCTGTGATGGAATAACTACATTTTACTGCAGTAAAATCTCCTTTTATTTCAACTTCACAGTCATTTGAGTAAAACTTAGATAAGCTGGAATAGATTATTTTTTTTCTATCATCATGTTCCCTAACACTGTTAAAGCACAGAGCGCCTGATATAAATTTGCAAGTTTTCTATTACTTTATTTCTCAGAGAAAATTTCTCCTTGTGTGAGTGTCATCCTTGTAGCAAGCTCTGCCACACACACCTCAGTTTTTGCTGTGCACTTTCAATACAATTCTTCAGTGTTTCTGCCTGTACGCAGGTCTGAGCAGTCTGTCCTACAGTAAATTAATTCCTTGGGCTGCCCAAGGTACCCCGATGGCTTCATCAGCCAGGAGAGTAGAGACAGCACAGAGAAGGACACTGTGAGGACACCTTTGCCTTTTGTCCCACCGGACAGCAAGGTCTACGTTTTACCTCCAGGACTGCAGTACTATGTACCAAGCACTGTATTACAGGCGCTGTTTAAACTGTGTGAGATTACTCATATGCTGAGAATCCTCCTCAGGGGTTCTTTTAATCTTTTGAGAAATCCCCATTTCAGATGGACTTGACCTGAGCTTCCTCATCAGGAGATAATTTTGAAATTAAATAACAGATGCTGGACAGAGAAATTGGAATCAAAGACCTTCCACTACTTTATCTGAATGACAAGATGATTTAAGGGGTTGACAAAAAGTAATAGTTCTGTTCTTTAATAGGTTGGATATATTTAAAAGACCTGTAGATGTGGTGCTTAGGGACCTGGTTTAGAGGTGGACTTCGCAGAGCTAAGTTAATGGTTAGATCTGATCTTACAGGCATTTTCCAACCTAAGCAATTCTATGACACACCCAAATGATCAGCCAGGCTCTGTGCCTGTCACAAGTCCTCTGTTCCAGGCGACTAACAACTAATAATTTAGTCATTGATGTTGACAGTAGCCTGACACTCACATCATCCACATCATGAAGGAAATGCTATTTCTATAGCATTTCTGAAGAAGCTGTCACAGACTGTTAAGTAAATATGAAGTTTTGCATGTGCATGTGTGCAGCCAGTAGTGCCTCTTCTTCCTTCTCTAAATGCTGACACGCAGGTGTCTTCCAAGTTGCGTCCTTGCCCAGCTCCTGCCCAACACACACATAATGCCATATCAGCAGGGCTTATCCACTGGGTCTGTAATCCTAGACACCTCTTCAAGTAAACTTTCATTTTATTGCTTCTCAGTTCCACATATGCATCTGCTTTTTCTGGTGCAGAGACCTCTGAACAACCCTTTCTTTAGCTCCTTCAACCTCATCCTGATGCTATGGAGCTGATGGAAGAGAAATCACTTGACTTTTGCTTTAAGGAGGGGCATGTGGAGAAAGGAAGATCAAATACCATTTATATAAAGCAATCACTTCTTTTAAATCCCAGCATAAGAACTATGATTGATTGCATCTCCTGCTGCTGTTATTTTTGTAGCATTTATGCTGTGGCTATGTCAATGGGTTAATGTCTGGCAAGAAAAGTGTCTCGGCATAAAAAAGTTGCAGTCTCATGCTAGAAGACCTAAAAATTATTGCACTCCATTTCAAAGGTGACAAATTTACCCTTAGGTGAGGCAGGGCTACGTTTGTCAAGCTTTCAAATACCTATCTTTCAGTGTGCAGCCAGCTCTCTTAGTATACAACTACCCCTGTTCAATTTGCTCCAGGTTTCTGCCTTCAGCTTTCTTCTTTTCCTTTGCTTTTGGCCTTAGGCAGCAAGTAGGACTAGACCCAATGTGCTGGGTGATGTGCCATATAAAATACAAATAGCAGGTGTGCAAAATAATCAGAAGATGTAGAGGCAAAGTGCCACAGTAGCTCTAGTATTTTTTTTTCTTGTCACTGGATCAGCTCACACTGCCTGAGCATCACTTGTGCCTTTGGGCCCGATGCTGTGTCTCTTTCTCATTTTAAATAGTCCCTTGTCCTGAAGTCATGACTAACGAACAGGATTGCAGGGAAACTGACGTGCTACCGACTGCAAGGCAAGACAGACCAAAGAGGAGTCCTTGTTTTCCAGTGTCCTTGTAAATAATTTTCCCTCTTTATATTTGGTTGTTATCACTAGGCAAAAAAAAAACCCCACTCAACACAAATTTGAGGGGAAATTCAATGTGGGTTTGTGGGTTATTTTTCTTCTAACCACAGATCAGAACTTCAAAGGGTTATTTTGGGCCAGGTAAAGCTTAGGAGCTTTATTTGTCTCTCCACGGCAAAGTCAATAGGATCTCTGCTTTGCTGTGATCAAGTCTATTTACTTGACACTTTAGAATAAATCTAGAATCAATATCTTTATTGTGTCATGTGGAAATGTATATGTGTTAGATAAAGCCTTGCAGTTATAGCAATGTGAGAGACATAAACTTGAACTTCTTGGGAACTGGTTTTAGGAACAATACATTTTACATGGCAGAGACACCACCCATAAGAGAGAAACTCAACTAATGGCCAATGCACTAAGTCAAAATGACACCTTCCTTAAATCACAGAAAGGTGAATTTCATTATTCTTCCAGATGCAGTTTTAATGTGACAAGCACAATATTTGGGAAGCAGAGGTGGATATTTGACCACACAAAGCAATTATCAGCTTTCCCACAAGGATCACCTAATATTCCTGAAAGTTAAACCACAACTGTATGTATCTGATCTTGTGTTCAGCCAGACTATGATAAGACTGTTCCAGGATTATGGCATACTTTTAGCCTCGCTTTGAACATCTGCTTTCTAATTTTAGCACAACTTCTAAGAACACAGTAACATTTTGACAGTGGTACATTTTCCTAAAGCTGAGAATTATCCAAGGGTAACAAAACTTAAAGGTCAACTTTCTGTCTCTCTGTGAATTTAAATTTCAGCCATAACCAATTAACATTTAGGCTTCGTTTTGTTTCCTGCCTGATTCCAAGTCTTACAAGCCACTGCTACCTTAGCCAGAATCATTTTGCCAAACAACAAAAACGGAATCAGTTTCAAAAGGTATGAAAGGGCTTTCCAATTGCTATGGGAGACTTTTTTCAACACCTGTCTGTCCGATTCAGCATTCTTCATGAGAGAAACACGTAGCATCCAGTGCTCTATATGTGGCTGAGCTCTGCAGTTTGGTGCTCTCTGGAGCAGAATGAAGCTAATTTGTGGCTCACAGAGCAGTTGTGGTGATGTGTGGGCACCCACTCAAGATGAGTTTGCTCTACAGCAATGCATTGATTATAAACCAATTTACAAACCCTAAATGGCGGGGTTCATCTTGCGTACCTTTATGTGACCCTGATAGACTGAGCAGAAGGGAAAAATCCTAATACGCTCTTCTCCCAGACCTCCAGAGAAGAGAAGGGCTGTGAGAGAGGTGTGGTCAGGTCCCTTCTGGCAAAGAGGGGGGAAGATAAATGAACAGGTCTGAAGCAGAGTTGTTTAGCTTGTGTTTAGGTCTGGACACAGTTGTTTAGCTTGTGGTATGCTGCCACATTTTAGAGGAATCTCTGCCAAAAAGGAAGCTGCATCAAAAAGTAGGAGAAAGATTCTAATGCAAGCAGTGTACAGAAATATACACAAACTATCTCTACGTAAAAGTGTTCTCAACTTCAGAGTGCAAAGACTAGAGAAAGAGCAGCAGAAGGCTTTATGTGTTAGGAGTTCCAAACAAAGCTGTGGGAAGCAATAAGGCTGCTTAGGAGTCTCTCATTAGCCAACGGTCAGTTTATTTTCCCATGCTTTAGAGCTGAAGAGACAAAAGTTGCTAGAAAAGCTAGAGGAGCAAGCAGGGGTTAGAGGGACCTGGCAGGGTGAGGACTGACACAAGGCACAGTCAGAAAGGTGAGGAGTAATCAAAGCAAAAACATCAAACCAACTGATCAGCTTGAATTGGGCCTTGCTATGCTATGAGATGTGAAAACCTTCACCACTCAGCAAAGGTTACTATGGGACAGAGGAAACCTATGAATCATTATTTGTGTAGATAAACCTGGTTACTAGCTGGGGCCAACCCTCAATGGGCAACCTACACAGTTAGCTTAGACCAGCAGTGCAACTGCTAGATGGATGAAGTCTGTGTGACTTGCACCCAACACATGCCGTACAAAGGCTTCACCTGAACTCAACAGCAGCTGTTGCTGGATTCTTTTGCCCACAAAGCAGTTACGGGGCCCAGTATGCTGGCAAAGTGTATCAGGTAACTATGCAAGACACAAGCAGTTTCAAAGCTTAGACCTGATGAAAATTAACCATTGGCAACTTTCATTACTGTGTTTTGTTAGTGGTGCAAGGGAAATACCTAATCAGATTGCAAGTATCTCCAAAATAAAAGTAAGTGACCTGAAAATGGAAATTATAACCTTGCAAACCTTGATGGTACAATTAAAGGAAAGACTGGCTCAGCCAGACTGTTCATCATTAGTAGCTGAAAGTGGAAACACATTTTTTGGCTGCAGGTGGACTTTCAGCTATGAGAAAAATGAAATCCAATTTAAGGTCAAACTCTTGAGATGAACACCAGGATGGCAGGGACACATTAGCACGCTAAACCTGCAAAAAGCCTTTTAACAGGCTTTTTCCTGTTTTAAAGAGACATTGTGTAGTACTTTCAGTTTTACACATTCCCCAAATAGGTTTTCTTTTTCCAAGGGCAGGTGGGATGGTTAATGAATGGATTCCAATACGGGTTATATTATATATATTACATATAACTGCTCATTAGACTCCTTTTTCTAGGAAAAATAATGTCAAATATGAGTGATTCCACAGTGTATCAAGCATCTACATATTGCATAGAGTAAAACTCAGTTCTCCCAAATTAATGGGCAAAATCCCTAACCCAAACAACAGCAAAATCATTGAATCATAGACTGTCCTGAGTTGGAAGGAACCCACCAGGATCATCAAGTCCAACTCCTGTCCCTGCATATGACAACCCCACAGTTCACACCATGTGTCTGAGGGTGTTGCCTAGTCACTTCTTGAATACTGTTGGGCTCAAGACACACAGAAATTTAAGTATATTTTAAGAGCCATGATAGAGATTAATAGAATAACGAAATATCAAGTTGGAATGGACCTCAAGGATCATCTGGTCCAACCTTTCTTGGCAAAGCACAGTCTAGACAAGATGGCCTAGCACCCTGTCCAGCTGAATCTTAAAAGTGTCCAGCGTTGGGGAATTCACCACTTCTATGGGGAGATTATTCCAAAGGCTGATTGTTCTCATTGTGAAAAATTTTCCTCTTTTGTCCAGTCAGAATCTTGCCAGGAGTAACTCAACCTTTCCTCATACAGTAGCTTCACAGTCCTTTGAGCATCTTTGTGGCCCTTCTCTGGACCCTCTCCAGCCTGTCCACATCTTTTTTGTATAGCAGGGACCAAAACTGAACACAGTGTTCCAGGTATGGCCTGACAAGTGCTGAGCAGAGTGGGATAATGACTTCTTTGTCTCTGCTGGTGATGCCCTTGCTAACACAGCACAGAATCCTGTTGGCTTTCTTTGCCACAGCAGCACATTGTTCACTCATAGTAAGCTTGTTGTCCACCAGGACCCCTACGTCCCTTTCCACAGAGCTGCTCCCCAGCTGGGTAGATCCCAGGCTGTGCTGCACTCCTGGATTATGTTTTCCCAGGTGAAAGACCTTACACTTGTCCTTGTTGAACTTCATAAGGTTCTTGTTAGCCCACCCTTCAAGGAGGATAAAAAATATATAAATTACATAACGCTTTTTAAAACTACAGAGCTAAACCAGAAATTCCCTCAACTAAGAAACATCTTCTGGAAGTTTGGTGTAAAGATACTCCTTGAGGTCAGGCTTTTGCCTGAGCAACACTCCTGTCCTGTATCTAGGCCGGCCTCATCTGCCAAAAATAGGACTGTCTAATATGAGGTCCCAGACCTAACTGGCTCTTTGGAGGCCAATCCACCTTTGAGAGATCCTAAACTGTGTGTTATCCACTGAACTTCAGTTAGCCAGTAACTGCTCAAAGAGAATCCTGGGCAGACAGAATGAGGAAACAGCAGATGAAGTTAAGTCAATCACTGGAAAATGATTATTTCTCTGTGTGTATCCTCTAGAGTTGATCTATTGATCAGGCAGTATAAGACGGGGAAATAATGATGTCTTGTTTGGCTTTTCAGCAAGATTTGAACCTAGGATGTTCTACATCATGGCCCAGGTCTCCAATACTAAAGTTAAAAGTAAGCACATTAGCTCACGGGAACAGCTTTCCCTGGTGAAAAAGTCACTACAAGTGGACAAACCCTAATCCTTCCATGGAAACACTGGATTCATGTCTGTCACAGTTTATGGGTAAGTCTGCACAAGCAAAATTCAAAGATTTAGATCTTTAGAAGAGATCATAATCATGAACGATTGGCACATACAGTTAAAAGCCTTGGTAACCTTTACATTTTGCCAACATGTAAAGGGCAAAAAAGAGGTTGCTTCTTTAAAAATATAAATATCTTTTAGTGATATACTGGAAGCTGAAATAGAGTTTTTTAACTTTATTTATCTCAGTCATTTATTTTGTAATTTCCAGTGGGAGAGGCATTAAACTAGACATACTTTTTATTTTCCTTTGAAGCCATTTTCATTCCATACAATTTCCTCCAGCTTCCATTTAAGATTCAAAGGATCCCCTTGGTACTGCCAAGGATTTAGAAAATATAATGTTCCTAGAGACAATTTTTATTCAAGTGGTTGCAAAATTACTGCCTCTCCATGGATTTTTCACAAAGGCTGTTTTCAATACAACTAATCTACAGTATCTGACCTGAAAAGCCCAAGCAATATCAGAAAAAAAAACTTCATTCTTTTCTTATCAAGCTTTAGGAGCTTTTAGAGCTGACAGCAAATACGCAACTATGTTCCCTCTATTGCTCTCAGAGATTTCAGGAAACAAATCTGTTAAGTTTGTATTCATACATAAATACAAATCTGATCCCAAACCAACCAGAATATGAATTAGCAGAATGACCTGAGTACAGTTACTAGGAAAGGCACAAGGGGAAAACAGAATGTGTTCTGGAAAGTGGCTTCACTTTTACATCTTCTTTTTGAAACTCATCTTTGAAACTTTATATAAATATTTATAAATGTCACACTTCTAAAGGTAGCATATATGACAGAGAAAGTTAGGTATAGAAACAAAAATAAATAGGAAAGCAAGTATTATTCCCTAGAAGACAATGTATAAATCTCATATTTGGTAATAAAAAGTCATGTCTGTATTTTCTTCTTTTTCCCAGCACAAATTAGTCTCCTGTTCAGACTGTCAGAATTGACTAAGGGAAAACTGAAGTGGTTAAGAGAAGAAAAGAACACCTAATTTAATAACTTACATAAAAAGAAAAGAATTATAGTGATATTTTTTGTTAAGCTGCACATTCGTTTGGAGTTAATTTGCTTAAGAAAAGATGGTTTAATGGGTCAAGGGAAAAGATTTTTACTATAGATAGGCTAGTTAGTAAAATAGTAATTTGAATATAGTGAGGCATCTTTAATTGTACTGTACTGTGTGCATTCAGTGTGTTTCTACAGTTTTATTACTTTATAACCTACTCATTCAAGAAGACTGAAGTAAGGAAAATAATCTCAGACAGAGACAGCAGGAAAGCAGCATGCAGAACCTTGTCAAAAGCCTAAAAAACAGAAAAGTAAACTTCAATCATTATTTTATTTGAGAAAAGGCCAAAACCAATGTTGAGTTATATAGAGATTATGTAACCCAAGATGACAGATCTTTTCCGATGCAGAATCAGGTACTCTACCCTGTGAGGTGCAGATGCGCTGTGGTTTGTTGAACAAGCAAGAACGAGTTTTGTGTTTCCACCTTCTACATGTGAGGAAGGAATGAGGATGGCAGTGCCGTGGTTGCAGATGCCTGCCTGACCTGTAAGGACCTATGCTGATCAACGCGGCCAGGAGGTGGCTGAACCTTGGGGCAGGATTCAGCTCACACAGGGTTCAGCTTGGCCACCACCAGTGGGTAACAAGGTAGCTCATCCCTGCTGTGTCACAGTACAGGGCACTGCCAATTCATGCAAGATGTCTCTGAAAGAGGGGGTACAACTGTAAGGGAAAAACACCACACCACATTGGAGGTGTGGAGAGGACTCCCAGCGCTTTCCCCAAACTGAAGCACAAGGTGTCAGCTGAAGTGCTGCCATCCACCTTGTCAGTGTCAGTGGTTGTTTCCCCCAAATTTTGAGGCAAGGAGTGTCCATTTTGTAAAACATTGTAACCCATATGGCCTCAGACTGCTCCATGATTTGCTGATGGTCATTTGTTGGCACTCCCTCCCCCAATGTGCTCTGAGGGTCAGGTGCCCTTTCCTTTTAGTGCTGAAGGGGCTGCAGAGCATGAAGTCACAGTGCTTTGGTTCAGCTGCTATTTTGTCACAGGGAGGCAACATGCTTGACAAAGCCATGGCCCACATCAGTTCATTCAGCCTTGTGGCTGACTGGTAGATCAACATGAACCAAAGGAACTGGCCCATAGGACTGTGAGCCAGAAACAATATTTTGAGATAAGTATTACACAGATGAGGGACTCTTGCAGGGACTTCCCTTTGCCCATGGATCTAGAGAAGCTTCCAGCTGCACACAAGATGAATCCAGCCTAGCACTATACATTTCCTTATCCCTAGTCTTTAAACTGCTTCAAGTGAGTGAATAGGGAGGGAGAAGACTGAAGAGTGACCTGATCTGTTTGCATCCCTGCCAGGGCCCGCAGCTGGCAAAGAAAGGACACTGAGCAGAGGCAGTGTTGGTTGAGAAAAATGGACAGGCAGACTTCACAAACATGCAACAGTTAACCAAATCCCAAAAGTGGGGTAAAGTACTTAATGGTTCTACACCAGTTAATCCAAGTGTGACTAGGTCATTGAACTAAAATTAAGAACAGGTTCTTCAGAAGCCAGGACTTCTGAAGCAGATTTCAATGCCATATCCCACCAGCATTCTCCTGGAGAAACTCGAAGGTCATGGCTTGAGCAGGCAAACTCTTTGCTGGGTAAAGAACTGGCTGGATGGCCGGGCCCAAAGAGTTGTGGTGAAAAGAGCGAAATCCAGTTGGCAGCTGGTCTGATTGGTGTTCCCCAGGGATCAGTATTGGGTCCAGTTCTGTTTAATCTCTTTATCAGTGATCTGTTTGAGGAGATGGACTGCACCTGCAGTAAGTTTGCAGATTACATCAGGTTAGGTGGAGCGTTGATCTCCTGGAGGGCTGGAAGGCCATACAGAGGGACCTGGACCGGCTGGATCATTGGGCTGAGGCCAGTTGTATGAGGTTCAACAAGGCCAAGTGCCGGGTCCTGCACTTGGGTCACAACAATCCCAGGCACCGCTACACACTCGGGAAAGAGTGGTGTTTAGACGAGGCTCTTAGGAACATGGTTTACTAGAGTTAGGTTATGGCTAGACTTGATGATCCTGAGGGCCTCTTCCAACCAAAATGATTCTATAATTGTATTCTATGATGTTGGTTGACAGCCAGCTGGATATAAGCCAGCAATATGCTCAGGTGGCCAATAAGGCCAACACCATCCTCGCTTGTATCAGGAATATTGTGGCCAGCAGGACCAGGGCAGTGATCGTCTCCCTGTACTCAGCACTGGTGAGGCTGCACCTCGAACCCTAGGTTCAGTTTTGGGCCCTCACTACAAGAAAGACATTGAGGTGCTGCAGCATCTCCAAACAAGAGCAATGAAGCTGATTAAGGGTCTAGAACACAAATCTTATAAAGAGCAACTGAGGGAACTGGGGTTGTCTAGTTTGAAGGAAAAGAGGCTGAGGGGAGACCTCATCGCTATCTACAACTACCCAAAAGGAGGTTATAATGAAGTGGGTGTCTTTTTTAAGTGCTTTGCTACAGATACTAGACCTCTACAATTAGATATGTACTAACTTATAGAAAAAAACAGGAAGGATTGCATTGTATCCTCCTGGTTACACCTCACCCAAATTGTTTCACAAATGTGTAAGGACGGGAAGAATCCAGTCCTAGGAAGGCTAGGGTTTTTTTTCTGTAATACACCACTAGAAAACACTCATTGTTTAGACAAACACAGCGTTTTATTTCACAAGTTATATTTATATGACTAAATGCTGAATTGCTCATTGCAGCATTCAAATCTTCTAGAAAATCCCCAAAACTTAGCTAAGAGCAAATTCCCCTCGCTGGGGCTCACAGGGTGGGTGGCCTGTGCACATGGTAGGTGCACACAGCAGGACCAATGGGACTCCCTCCGGCAGGGCCTGGGTGCCTCTGCCATCCCCAGGAGCTGCCCCGAGGCCCGTCCTGCAGAGCTGCCCAGCAGGAGCCCAGCAAGCGGTGGAAGCGCTGGCTCCTCAGTGCCGGCTCCTCAGGGCCGGCTGTAAGGCTTTTTGGCCCGGCTCTTCATCCGCGAGCGCCCCGCCCTTCGCTCCGGCCCTGTCTGCACTGGCCGGCTGCTTGTCTCGGGAGCCGGGGAGCTGCGGGATGATGCTGCCTGGCCAGCAGTGCTGGGTCCAGCTGTCTCGGGCTGCCTGCTGGAGGCTGTAAGGTAAGGTGTGGCAGGAGGTCAGGAGCATGGCCCCACACCCCAGAGTGGTTCCCCTACCCATCCCAGAGGTAGACAGCCTCCGCCAACCCCAGGCGGTGCACCAAGGGAATTCCAAATGGGGGACCAGGTTCAGCTCTTACCGGCACTCACGCCAGCACAGTCCTCACACTCCCACGTGGCTGCGCTCTTATTCAAGACGGAGCAGCATCGGTGGGTGCCTTTGGCAGCACAGGAGGAGCACAGCAGCAAGTACCACGGCCTGGGGAAGAAACCAGGCTGGTGGTCACAGCCGCTAGGGCTGGCACACACGCCTGTACACCCCATATAGACACGTACGTGTGCTTGGACACACAAATCATGGAACATACACAAAGAGATGTCCCACAAACAGAGTGTTGGCTCATCTCAGTGGGTTTCATGCCTGAACAATGCGTATGATGGCTCTGCTGGGACAGCCCTGGGAGGGGTTAGACAGGTTGTTCCTTCTTCTGAGAGGTTTCTTTGGGTTTCTGCCTGCCTTGGGCCTCTCCGCAGAGCTGGGCTTACGGACCTGGGCCCCTGATGCGCTCATGGCTCCTGGGATGGGCCTCCCATGCGTAGCTGGGGCTAGGGATTCTTTGCAGTCCCTCCAGATGCCACCACTGGCTCTCTCTGTTCCTCTCTATGTGCGCAAGTGGGCTTCAAGTGTATGACTGAGCCCGGCAACAGGAGTGACTGCACTGGTCAGGAGTGCCGGTCAGGGCATGGCCAGACAGGCGTGAGGAGCAGACACTATGTACACATTCTGGATGTGTGCAGGTGAGCTTTTCTGGCATAGCCTAACAGAGGGATCTGGAGAGGATGAGGCGAAGGCATCTGCTGCCAAGAATTCCAGCAGGGAAATTGCTGTTTTGGTGACTTACCCCTCTTCTTCTGCCTGCTCCCTGCCTTGAGCACAGAGGCACAGGCTGGCGTCGCAGCAGCTGTGCCTCTGGTACATATCTGTAAAGCCAGCACCAGCCTCCCAGGCGGGTTGTCTGCATGTGAAGGAAAAGGAAGGTCATGAGCCTCCCCTGCTGTAAGCATAAGGGAGAGCCAGGCGTCTAGGACAGACAGACACTTGAGCAGCATGGGGAGCCCCATGCAGCTAGTTTGGTTGCCTCTCTGAGCCCCAGACCATGTTGACCTCTGTTGTCAATGGCCTGGCAGGGCTGGGGAGAACACCAGGAGGGAAGCAGGGGCTGCCTTTGCCCCAAAGGAGCATGGAGGCAAGAAGCTGAGTGGAGGTGTGAGAAGAACAACCAGGCAAGTTTGGGGGTCTTCTGCGTCCCTGCCTGGGGTCTCCTGTCCTCCTGTCAGCAGCCACTCCGGTGGGAGACAGAGCTCGGGCAGAGAGCCTGTGGGCTAGCCCAGCACAGTTCATCTGTCTTGGGGGCGCACTGGAAGGGCAGAAGAGAACCAACCTGCTGGGGACTTGGATCCCCAGGGAAGACATTTCTGGCAGGAATTTCTCCCTGTCATTACACTGGGGGCACCGGAAGCAAAGCAGCCCAGCGTGGAAAGCCTGTTGCTGCAAGAGAGAGACAAGCAGCGTGAGGGGGGCACGGCTGCCAGGCAACTGCCTTGCCCAAGGGGCACAGGAAGGGCCTCGTACCTGGATGCAGCCCCGATGGAACCAGGCCTGCCTGCAGTTGGGGCACACCATAGTCTGGTAGGACAGCTGCTCCTCCACGTGCTCCAGGCAAATGACGCAGGACGTTTGGCCATCCTGGCATGCCCGCACTGTTTGCGCTGGCCTGTGCTCTTGGCAGAAGGACCTGGGTGGGAGACAGAAGAGCCGGGCAAGGTTAGGGAGTGATGAGTCCTTTCCTTGGTTCTGGACAAGGCTACCCAAAGGAGTGTGGAGGCCGAAGGCTGTCCCTGGCTCCAGGAGGACCCTTGGAGGAGTCGCTGTGGGGCACACCACTCACCTACCTGCTTGGTCACTGCTGGCAGGAGGGGGAAGGAGGCAGAAGAGGCCCAGCATGATGGCCGTCAGCCCTTACCTGTACTGCCCAAAGAACTGGGAGACACATCCATTTTCACGGCCGCAGGGGAAATGGAAGCTGCGCTTGCACTTCTTCCCCTGGCAGGTAATGGTGGCCCCCCTCTCGCCACAGACGTAGCAGATCTGCAAAAAGCACAGCAGCTCTCACATCAGGGATGTGCTCTGGGCCCCCCCCGGCCTGCTTCAAACCTTTGGCAAAGGTGCAGGGATCTGGGCACTGCTGAGCCACGTGCTGCAGATGCAGCTTGTGGAGTGCAGTTCCTGCTTATCCCGGAGCCCCTCTGGAACTCCTGGGACTTGTGTTTCCTGCGGCTGGCTGAAACACCGGGAGCAGGCTCAGCCCGTCCTGGTGAAACCTCCCTGCACACGCTCCCCTATGAGGTCCTCACCTTCCTAGTGGCCTGCTTCACCGCCCGTCGGACATCCTCGGGGCGGATGCTGTGGACTTCGTAGTTCCTTGCCCGCCTCGAGGAGAGCCCGCTGGCCAGATACTGAAAAACAGAACAGTCCAGGAGCTCATTAGGTGGGTGACGCAGGGACCACTGCTGCTCAATGCTGCTCAGAGAGGAGCTGGGGAAGCCATGGGCTGTGAGCACAGTCCCACACCCCTCGGCTGGGGGCAGCTCCAGGGGAACTCACCAGGCAGTTCTCATGGGTGCAGACACCATTAGCCTGCCTCTTCTCCCCATAAATATCTTCATCATCATCTGCCTGGCCGCATAACACGCATGCTGCAGAGGGGACAGGAGAGGCCACAAGCACTGAGCACCTCTCTAGGATGAGCAAAAGTGTTCTTGTAGAGGGATTTCCCTTCACGGGCCCACTCTGTTCGTGACTTGCTGTGTTAAAGGCAGGGCTGGAGCTGCCGGAAAAGCGTTTGGTGGCTTTGTGGAGAAAAGGCCATTGCAGCCATCGCAAGCGCCTATTTTTGTCACAACAGGCGCATGAGTGATGGGCAAGAAGCATGACATGGGCCAGGATGGTTCTAGGCTGTATCAGTGGACAGAGTGCCTCCCTCCATGCTTTGGGGTGCTGCTCTTGCTACCAGTCCCTGTGTTCCACACAGCGGGTCCTGCCCTTGCCAAAATCCCCTGCCGTGCCCATTCCTATCCCACTTGTCCCTAACAGCCCCAAAGCAGGTCCTGTCCTTGGCTGCGGTGGGTACAGCTCTGTCCCCATCTGTGCTTCTCATCCCGCCGCACCCCTCACTCCCAGCCAGCCCCGGCAGCACCTCCCCGCCCCACGCAGCCTCGTCTCGCCCCAGACCCCTTTGCTGAGCATGGCCCCCGCACTGCGGCGCGGTTGGGTCTCCAGCCCGGCTGCACAAGGCTTGCAGCTACACACAGACCACAGTCCACGCCGACACCTCCTGTGCTTGGCCAGGGGACACAGGGATGTGTGGGGTCACTTTGCTCTCACCGTTCTCCCTTGTATCAGGGGCCTTGCGCTTCATGACAGACACCGTGACAGTGGCAGCGAGTGCTCCTGAAACCGCCCCAGCAGCGCCGGGGCTTCTTCAGACTCTCCTCTGCTGACTCTGTGGGGGAAACGGCATGAGACGCGCTTCCAGCACAGGAGCCCAAGAGCTGCAGACCCGCTTCTCCCACAGCGCCCTCATAAGCCCCTTGTCCCCTGCCCAGGGCTGTCCCAGCCTCAGGCAAACACTGGCAGTTCCACATCCGCCTCACTCACACCCGGGGCTCAGACCCCCAAAGGCAGCGGCTCCTCCTGGCCTGGCCTGGCCTGGCCTGGCCTCAACTCACCTCACCTGAGCGCTGGGAGGTTCTGTCTCCCAAAACAGGGCCTGTCTGTGCCCACACCCCTTTTTATACCTGCCTGGGGACCGTGTCACAACCACTGTGACACCACTGTGACGCCATTGCCACACCCCCACTGCCACCCACTAGCACATGGCCACCACTTCACCGGGGCTGTGGCCAGGGCCCGGTGAAACACGGGCTCCTGAAACACGCTCTAACGCAGGGGCACCCACAATCCCCATAGATTCAGCTCCTGGGGTACATGGCCAACACACAGAGCCTGCGAGCGCTCCCCTCTGTGCAGGGCCAGCCTCCTTCCTAGGGCTGTGGTGAACCTCGCAGCCCCTCACTGTCCCGTCCCACCCCTTCCCACCAGCCCTCAGTCTCCTCTGCAGTGGCAGGGACTTGGGAGAGGGAGGTGGAAGTCAGCAGGAAGGGACAAGAAAATAAATTTGATGTCTAAACACTTGGGGAACAATTCAGGTGCTTACTGTGTCTCCCGAGAGCCACTGCAGCTGGTTACAGACAAATAGCCTGTGAGCATGACCGACAGGGACACCTAGGACACTGGGCACACCCTTTTCCGTCGGTCGGCTGGGATACTCTAGGGCATCTCACATTGCAGAGAGTATGTATTTTAGTTTCAACTGTAATGCTGAGAACTCCATTCACTCTTGTCTACAGGGCATGAGCTCACACCAGGCTGGACAGAGCAGGATTCGGTTGCTTGAAAACAGGCTCCACGGTGTCACTTTGGGTAGTGTGGGGAGTCTCACCTGACCTGGAGCTGCTGCTCCAGAACAGGGCAGGCCTGGCACAATGCTGGGATGTGCAGGTGTGCTCTGTCCAGAGGTCTCAGGCCCCCCAACATCTCCCAAACAACAGGTCTTTATCTGTAGGCAGATAACTGTCCTCCTGTCAGCAACCCTTCCAGTGGGAGACAGAGCTTGGGGTGAGCGTCTCGGGCTGGACCAGCACAGTTCAGCTGTCTTGGGGGTGCAGTGGAGGGGCAGAAGAGAACCATGGTAGAAACTATTCTAGAAACTCCCCAAAAGATAGTGAAGACCAAATCCATCTTGCTGGGGCTCATAGGGCAGGTGGTGTTGACATGCCTGCCAACATGGCAACTGCACTCCTTTAAGAGATGGAAAATCATCACAGGCTCATTTGACAGATGTTTTGTGGGGCTTGGTCCAGATGGGAGCTTTTTTCCTGTAGCTCCTCCACCTTAAGCATTCTTGGAAACAAGAGTTATAGATATCAGAAATGTGTTTTTTCCAGCTGTGTCTTTTACAGTGGTAAATGTCTTCCTGTCTTCAGTTTACAAGCTCCATTTCCACCCATCTCATAAAGAGGTACATTTTTTTTCATCCTTAGTACCCCTTCCTCTGTCATGACACTGCCTCTTCCTCCATCCCTGTCCCTGTATCTATCACCTATGGGTTTGCTAAGGCATCTGTGCCCTTCCACCTGTCTACAGTCTTGCCCTGCATAATCCAGTAATGCTTTTGTATTCATTACTGGGTGACTTCAGGCTCAGCAGAGTTGCTGCATGCATAGTGTATCACTAAGGAAGGTGGATCTAGTCATATACCAGGGCTTCTTGGGGTTTCACTTGTGGTGGGTTGACCTTGGCTGGATGCCAGGTGCTCACCAAGCTGTTCTATCACTCCCCTCCTAAGCTGGACAGGGGGAGAAAAATATGATGAAAGTCACATTGGTTGAGATAAGGACAGGCAGATTACTCAGCCATTACTGTCATAGGCCAAACAGACTCAACTCAGGGAAATTAATTTCATTTATTATCCATCAAATCAGAATAAGATAATGAGAAATAAAACCAACTCTTAAAATACATTCCCCCCACCCCTCTCTTCTTCCTGGGCTCAACCTCACTCCTGATTTCTTTACCTCCTCCCCCTGAGTGGTGCAGGAGGATGGGGAATGGGGTTTGTGGTCAGGTCATCATGTGTTGTCTCTGCTGCTCCTTCGTCTTCACACCCTGCTCCAGCGTGGCTTCCCTGCCATGGGAGACAGCTCTCCCTCAACTTTGCCAATGCGGGACCTTCCCATAGGCAGTAGTTCTTCACGAACTGCTCCAGCGTGAGTCCTTTCCACTTGTCCCTTCCATGCAATGCAGTCCTTCAGGGACAAACTGCTTCAGCGTGGGTCCCCCACAGGGTCACAAGTCCTGCCAGCAAACCTGCTCCAGTGAGGGCTTCCCTCACAGAATCACAGGTCCTGCCAGGAGCCTGCTCCAGCGCAGGCTCTCCACAGGGTCACAGCCTCCTTTGGACATCCACCTGCTCGAGCATGAGGACCCGCACAGGTTGCAGGTGCATCTCTGCTCCACTGTGGACTGCAGGGAGACAGCCGACCTCTCCATGGTCTGCACCACAGGCTGCAGGGGAATATCTGCTCTGACACCTGCAGCATCTCCTCCTCCTGACCTTGAGGTCTGCAAAGCTGTTCCTCTCACATTCCTCCGCCTCCTTCGGCTGCTGTTGCACAGCAGGTTCCTGCTCTTAAATAAGTTATCCCAGAGACATTACCACCATCACTGATGGGCTCAGCCTTGGCCAGCAATGGGTCCATCTTGCACCTGTCTGGGATTGACTCTATCGGATATGAGGGAAAGCTTCTAGCAGCTTCTCATAGAAACCACCCCTGTAACTCCTCTGCTACCAAAGCCTTGCCACATAAACCCAATACACACTGAAGCAGTATTTCCATGGCTCAGCATAGGCAAGGTTACTTTTCATCATCCTCAAAAGTAGTCCAAGGAGGATGTGTTGGAGGAAGCCTGTAATGAGCAGAGATGCATTGCAAATGCATTGTGATTGATCACTGCTGCATCTCGATGAGTAAGAGCATGGTGTGTCCTGGTGGTGTGGTGTACAGGTCTTTGACAATCTTTTTGAAGGTGTTTTCCATTTTCACTAGAGCACCCAAACATTTCAGTCCACTTATTCCAAGCAAGGCACAGCAAAGAAATACAAGTCTGGGACACCTACCATGCACGTAGTAAATCATCGTCTGCCTCACTGCTTTGCATGACTTGACTTTGCATGTCTTCTTGTCCAGGGAGGCACAGAGGTGGTCCTAGGACATGGCTGTCTCCCCCAGTCTGTGAGATTCTCATGAATACGTAGGAGTTTATCCTGTTTGGAGTTTTTCTTTGATTACACTCTTGAGAATGAGTCTTGTCCAGATTCTTTCAAACACACCTGTACATTTTTGCTTGAGGATGCAGGTATGCCTGGTAGGGAACAACAGAGCAGATGCGTGACAAAGCTAGGGACTGACATGTCAGATTTTTCCTTTCATACAGACACCTGAAGAGGATCCATTGCTGCCAGGCCATGGCAGGAAGCCACACTGAGGGCTGGAACCATAATAAGCAAGGAGAGAGCTGAAGGGTGTGCTACAGAGGTGTGGAAGTGAGTAGGTGCAACATGCAGTGGGACAGAAGCTGAGCCAGGATCTGCTTCAAGGCCTGCACCATGTAGGGGGAGCCAGGGATGCTTCCCTGGGACAAATAAACACCCTTCAGGCAAGTGGGCACAGCCACTGCTGTGATGTAAGCTGTTTACTTCTCATCTCATCCATGAACAAGTGATGATCAAAGTGACTTACAAAACTAAGATAATAATCTTATAGTCACTTTTCCTAACAGATAATACTTCTTAAGCCTCTTATTTCATTTGACTGTTTCTTCCAGGCTCTCTTCAATTTGTTATCATCCATTAAGTAAGATGTCCAAACCAGGCGGACTACCATCACCTGCATCCTCACCCAAACCAAACAGAGCAGAATAATTACCTCCAATGTCTCACAGATGACACTACTATTAATACTTCCCAGTATGTGATTTTTCTTTTCTGGCAAGTGTGTCTCATCATTGACTCCTATTGGGTCTGACTCATCACTGAGTCATGTTCAATTAGCTTTTCCAATCAGAGTGATTTCAAGCAGCCTAATCAAAAGGTAGGAGCAGTTCCTTCTAGAAAAAAAAGCCTATTAAAAAAAAGGGGAGGGAGGGAATTAGCTAGTCAATTATTTCAGAGTACTTTATTACTTTGCCATTGTATTATTGAAAAAAAAAAAAACAAAAAACAACAAAACATTTGTTCACTGAGTCTGAAGAAATAAATTTTATGAAGGATTTTCAATCTGTAAACCACAAATTCCTGGGAGCCATGCACTACCTCTGAAAGGTCTGCAACATGTAGCTAAAAGCAGAAAGCCTTTTGTCAGTAAGGCAACTTCACTGCATGGATGTACATCTTCTCACACAATGCATATATGTTGACAAAATAAAAATAGCTGAAATTATTGTTTTGAGTAAATTGCTGAGTATGTTTACTGGGTGATGGACATGTTCTAGATACTGTCATTCAAATCTTTATGTTTTCCTTTGAAGATAAATAAATACACGGGGACAAATTTTCAAAGGCAACTATCAAGTCTGCTAAGCTGTGGAGAGTGTCTCAATATGTACTTAATATAATTACTTAAAGGAGCATAAGAATGTATTTACCAACTTGCATTTGCAGATACAGAGTTTTATAGATACAGGATGTACAGGTAGAGATTGGGAAAGATGGCCCAAATTGTTTAAAGTCTTCTCTAGCTGAGTTGCTCACTATGGTAAATGTTCCCCTTATCCTTTCCTTACCCCATTTACGCTTCTCTTTCTGTGATAGCATTTATCAAAGATCAATGAAAAAAAAGGAGAAGATTGTCAACACAAATGAATAAATAACAACCCTGAAATTGTGTAGGATAAAATGCAGGAAAGTGTCAGGAGAATCAATATTTAATTAACAACTCTACGATACATATAGTGAAAGAGACCCTTCTGATACGCATTAGCTACCAATTCAGCTTTAGGTGTTGGGTTAGCATAAAAGTTTCACCTACGGAACATAGGCTAAATAAGAAGTGAATAGTGTGAAAATAAGGATTAAAAAGCAGATTAAAGTGGGGGGAAATCTTGTGTTGCCAGATCTATAAAGTAGATAAGTAACTTTTGAGTGACACCTTGGACAGTGCAAGGGGAGAATCTGGGTTTTCTCCTGTGTAAATTGTACCTTCAAATTCTAGGGGTTTTGCTGAGCAGATTAATTTACAAAATGGAACTGAAATAATGGCAAGAAATAGATATTTAATGAAGAAATCCTGTTTTGTCTGTTAAGATTTTCTAGAGGTCAATTCTATGTTACTGGTTTGTGCTGTTTTCTGGAATGGCTGATCTAGACTTGTCTTTTAAGCACTAGAAATCACTAGGTGTGAGTGTCTTAATTATAAGTATTGCTATTATTTTATTATTGGAAAAGTCTAGTTATATAGCCCCAGTGGGATGATATATATATCACCATTTGGTAAACCGAAAGGAAAACCTACAGTTTTACACTATATGCTACCAGAGCTAATTGATATGCACAATACACTCCCAAAGCTAATTGAAGTTAATGGAAACATTACTAATTGTTTCAGTGATCCGTGGAGAAGCCACACATTAAACAGGTAGCAAAACAAGAAAATGTAAATGGTTATTCTCTTTCAACTACACATGAGGTTTTGGGCATACCTGAGGATTTGGTAAACCAGTGCTCTTTAGCCCGCGTGCATTCCCCAAAACCTGAAGTAAGCTGTTTTTTTGCTTTGTGAAAGGTCAGGTTTGTACGCAGTACTTGCACACGAGTTTCAGCCTTAAGAGTAGAAAACAATTTTTTGCTTAAAGTTTGCCTTTGAATTAAGGTTGAATATGGACACACTCTTAGCTGTTACTGGAGTTGTTAATTCTTCAGTGGTAAACTTGCACGTGTCTTCATTTTGTAATCTCAGTTTTCCACCCATCTCTCGGAGATGCACATGCTTTTTAACGCAATTCAAACAGAATAATTCCTTCAGAATTTTCTCAGTCCTTTATCACACAAAAAGGGTAATGGTAGGATATACAAACCAGGCATATACAAGGTAAGGTAGTTTAAAAGTATAACTGGAAGGAAAGAAAAATAAAAAAAGCTTTTTGAAATTAGAACCTAATTTTGAAATTTTGCTAGCAGAAGGGTTGCATAATCTAGCTCATGTTGACATGTTGTGGACACATCCTGTATTCTTGCAGGTTCAAGTTCAGTACTAGGACAATGCAACAACATTAAGGCAATAAACATTAATTTATTTTTTTTACTTCAGCATAGTCTAGCTTTCCCCTTTTTGCATTACGGTTTTTAATCAACAACCTTTTGGATGTCACCATTGCCTACCACTCTTGCTGCATTTTCGTATTTGTTGCTAGCTGACAGTGACTATTATGTATCTTAGCTGACTTTTGGCTGGGTCATTTTCTGATTACCATAAGATATTCATGTAGTTCCTGTTCCTTGCTTAATTTTTCTTTTTCCCTTAATAAGAAAAAAAATAGTTTGGGATGTTCCCTCCTTTAATTGGCGTTCACTGATTATGCCATCTCCTTCCTACTATGAGCCAGAGCCTAAAGAGAATTTTATAGAAAAATGTCAAACCTATCAGCATGAGAAACTTCAGCATGGGGTCAATTTGGAGTTAGTTGAAACATTCAGATAATTCATCCTCAAACATCCTCAGCTGCTGCTGCCACCTTTCGCTACACCATTTAGTGATGGTTTGAACTGTCAGCTAAGAGTGGCCAGAAGAGCAAGAAAAACTTATCTATGTCATCATCTGTACTTAAAGCAAAATGTAAAGCAAAAGAAACGTGATTGAGATTGGAATTTTTAACCAAGCAGATAATTCACACACAATAATTTGTTAGTTCTTGTAGCATATTCAAAAGCATAAGCTGACTGTGACATCCTTCATGGTTCACATTTTGGAGATGCAATATATGCAGATTTCATATATAATTATGCAGATACATTTCAGCAGCACTGTGTTTTTCATGATTGACCACACTTCTCACACAGAAATGCTTTTTTTCTACCAAGAGAATGAGGGCTACAGGCCTTTCAGCACAAATTCTTACAGTTTAAAAAAAAAAAAAAAAAAAAAAAAGAGCCAAAAACAAATAAACAACAACAATAACAAAATAGTATTCTCAGTTTTATCTAGATATTTTAAACCCCATCTTCCATGAGTATTTTGGGCCAGAAACAGTCTGTCACATCACTGTTTGTGAACTTGAGAGGGTGTTGACATTACATTTTGAACAAGTTACTTATTACTTTTAGTTATTTCTGGTCCCTAGTACACACCACTGATGCTGATGTTTAGAATATTTTTTCCTACATGCAGATGAACTCACTGATGCAAAGCAACAAGAACCATTTAATACATGTGTTTTCCTACCTTGCTTGCATTGCCAATGTATTGGTAATACACACCAGTAAACAAGGCCAGCTTCTGCAAATTAACCTGGGAAGCATTAAAAAATCAATTAGTAGCATCCTATTATCCCAAACTTTTGAAAGAAAATAAGGTTTTTAGTAACTTGCCTTAAACTGTTAATTTGCAAATTATTAGTATTATTTTAATTACATGAATGGCCTTTGCTTTAAAAACTCCCTCTACTTTTTAATAGCAAAGCTACAGGAAGATGCCAGTGTTGATTGATTGGAAGTGTTTATAGTAGAGTCCAGCAGGATCTGTTATTGCACTAGTCACAGAACACAGCAGGTGATGCACTTGAGCAGTAAATACCACCCCAAAACCCTGCTGGGGAAATGAGCCCTTACCTGGAATAGCTTAGATTGTCCACTCTCAGTAGCACCCTATTAGTTTTTATAATCTCTTCAGTTGTCTCACCAGCAAAGTTTTAAGTCTGTTGAAAATTATCAGCTTTTTTTTTTTAATAGATTTATTGTACCTTTCATTTTCCTTTGACTATTTTATGGAAAATTGTGCTCCAGCATTTAGGAGTTTTAGCCCAGATCTAAAGAACTGTGAAAGTAACTGAAGAATTCTATAGACTGATTTAAAGTACACTCATTTAAGCTAGTGACTGGATTTATATCTCTTGGTATTACATTAGGTTTCATTGGATTACTTGTTCATAAACATAGTAGCCTCTAGTGGCTGGAAAAAGGGAAACATCACACCTCTTTTAAAAAAAAAAAAGGGTAAAAAGGAGGATCCTGGGCACTACCAACCTGCCAGACTCACCTCCGTGCCTGGAACAGATTCTCCTGGAAGATACATGGAAACATATGGAAGACAGAGATGTGATTGGAGACAGCCAACATGGCTTCACCAAGGGTAAGTAATTCCTGACTAAGCTGGTGGCTTTCTATAATCAGTGGACAAAGGAAGAGCTATGGGTGTCATCTACTTGGACTTTTGTAAGGCCTTTGACACAGTCCTCCACAACATTCTTGACACTAATTTAAAGAGATAAGGGTTTGATGGATGGACTGTTAGATGGATAAGGAATTGGCTGGATGGCTATGTCCAAAGAGTTGCAGTCAATGGCTCAGTGTTCAAGTGGAAATCAGTAAAAAGTGGTATCCTTCAAGGGTCCCTGTGGTGACTAGAATCGACGCGCACCGTGACGCAGACAGAGATGCACGCACAGACAGAGATCTTGTTTAGGAAGGAGTGCCGAGCCAAGCAAAGCAGAGAGCTAAGCTAGGCTGAGGCCTTTATTAGCCATTGACAATTTATAGGATTTACAGATACAGGCCTGGACTAAGATGTTGCATAAGATGTTTTTTCAATAATTGTTATTAGAAACACACCACACTTATGTTATGTTTGTTTCAGGTACGTTCCCACTCATTCACAGACCAGGCCCAAGGACATTCACACATCATACATATGAGGGCAGTTTTCTGACTTGAGATATCATTCTCACTGGGCTGGGATATCACTTCTTACACTCATAAAAAACATATTTCTGTATAATCTGTCCAAGGCCCTTTAGCTGGAACTGCTGTTCACACAGGTCCTTACTGGGACCAATATTATTTAATATCTTCATGAATTACATAGTGGAATTGAGTGTACCCTCAACAAGATGCAGATGACACCAAGCTAAGTAGTGTAGTTGATTTGTTTGAGGGAAGAGATGCCAACCAGATGGACCTTGACAGGCTTGAGTAATGAGCTTATGTGAACCTCGAAGTTCAACAGGGCCAAGTGCAAGGTCCTAGGCCCAGATCAGAGCAATAAAATTGATAGAGAGCTGCCCTCTAGAGAAGGACTTGAGGGTACTGGTAGATGAAAAATTGGACATGAACCAGCAATGTGCACTTGCAGGCCAGAAAGCCAACCGTATCCTGGACTACAGAAAAAGAAGTGTAGCCAGTAGGTCAAGGGAGTTGATTCTGCCTCCCTGCTCTCTACTCACCTGGAGTACTGCATCCAGCATTGGGGTCCACAGTGCAAGAACGACTTGGACCTGTTGGAGCAGATCCAGAAAAATAATCCGAACACCTCTCCTACAAAATAAGGCTGAGGAAGTTGGGGTTATTCAGCCTGGAGAAGAGAAGACTCTGGAGACACTTTATTGCAGACTTTCAATACTTAAAGTGGGCATATAAGAAAGATGGGGAGAGACTTTTTACCAATGCCTGAAGTGACTGAACAGAGGGACAACAGTTTTAAACTGAAAGTGGGTACATTTAGACTGGACATGAGGAAGACAATTTTTACAGTGAGAGTGATAAGGCACTGGAACAGGCTGCCCAGGGAAGTTGTGGATGCCCCGTCATTTGAAGTGTTCAAAGTCAGGTTAGATGGGGCTTTGAGCAACCTGAACTAGGGAAATATGTCGCTGCCCACAGCAGGGACATTGGGCTAGATGACCTTTAAAAATCCCGTCCAACCCAAGCCATTCTATGATTCTATGTTACATAGACATCTCCAGCCTTAAGACTTCAAGATCATACATGTTGTACTGCACCACAGCTAGATCTACAATACTAATAAGACAAGTGAAATGCTCTGGAGACCATTTCTGAGCTCTGTACAGCCTGTATTTGGTGCTGCAGTGCCCAGCTCAGCAATTACATCTGTTATCCCAGTGACACCTTGATAAAAATTTCCAGAGGATTACAAATTTTAATATCAGCTGTCCAAACACCATCAAACATGAAAGCATCTAATGTTCAACTGAGTAGAACATGGTACATACTTAAAATAAACAATGCAATGTCCATAGACAAAATGCTTCATTTTCAAGCAGAGTATCATTTTAGGTATTAGAAGATGTTTTCAGAGTAAAAATCTCATATCCTGGCTGAAAGCAAGAGCTTGGGCAGAGACAGAAGAGAAAATAAAAATTGCTTGACAATGGTGCTTGGTACTCGCTTCCCTTGATTTCCCTGGGAAGATGAAGACAAGCCTGTTCCATATATATTCCTGCAAGATGTGTCCCTATCCTTCACTCAAGGCCCTGTACCTTTGCAGGGGGTTGAAGTTATGTGACACAATTTACAGGACAAGGCCTAGTGCTGACAATATGCATGACCATATGAAGGGTACCTAATCTCACAGCTTTATATTGGAAATAGTTTAAGAAAAATGTGAGACTGGTGGGCTGAAGCAAGGGCCAGTGGAGGAAGGACTAATCTGTTTGTCCTCAGTGGTGACTGCAGTCTGCAGACTGTACTTGCTGGGTTCCCTAAACTACAAAGCAACCTGTTTATTTCACCACTGAAGACAAAAGTGGGAGTCAGTTCACTTCATGTCTGAAGGACTCCACTGCTCCAGCCCCTAATTCTGAAAATCATATCTCTGCCAGTGTCACTAGCTGAGAAAGCATGCTAAGTAGCAAAAGGTTTGAGAGACTTCTGGCAGTGTTGTCTTCCTCTGCAAATACTTGGATGTACTCTAGGCCTGGCATGACTTTCCCTATGGGCCCGGGAAACCTGTGTCCATCTATGTATCTCCTTCAGTGGGCTGTGAAACTAGCATCACTAGCCACATTGCAGAGTCTTCAGGTTTCTTCCTATGGGTCCACAGTGTTTGGGGGCCTGTTGCCCCCTAAATCCAGTCAGTTCTTCTGGATCATGCAGGATGGGCTTTGACAGGTAAGAGCAGGAGAGCAGGTTCAGCTGGAGTTCCCTCTAGATGGGTGGATTCTCAGAAGGGTCTCATGGGACACCTACCAAGCTGTTTCTTGTCACTGACAGCCCAAGAGCAGAGTTTAGTCACACATGGTGACTCCTGCCCTTACACGACCTGCATGCCAGCCAAACTCTCCTGCGGGTGCATTTCTTTTACAGCTGCCTGTGGAAGTGAGTATGCACAGCTTGAATAATTGGCTACCAGCATCTCTTCTCAGCACAGACTGTAAGTGTATGATAAAGGTCATCTCACTGCAACAAACATCATCAGCCTTGATGAGCCGAGTCCTACTCTATGCCCACAGTGTCACCAACTGCTGGTCTTTGGATCAGGAGACTTTTCCATCTGGTAGATAAGGAGGGATCTGTTGTCTTCCTTCCAGCCCCTGGACCAGGAGATGTTTGATGGGATGAATTGTGACTAACTCTGATAAAACATATTTCTGACCTCAGACCAGCTTTGAGGAATTCCTTCAGGTACTGGTTGCTGTTGCTGAAAGCCCAGTCAGGTTTAGCCAGGCCATGCCTAATCCTGTGTAGGAGGGCACTAGACCCCTTATTCAGCCAGCTTCTTCTACTAGCTTTTAGACTCCTCCAGACCTTATAGCAGGGTTGTGACTACATCTCTTGGCTCCCTTGCTTCCTTCTGTTCTCCACAAACAAATCCCAGCCTGAGTGCAAAATAACCCCCTTCTGATTTCATCAATTTTCATCTGTTCTTTCATTTTTTTTCTTGTTTTACTAGTTCCTTTTTAGAATCATTGTGATTCATCACTATGTGTTGGGTCCTCTCCTCAGCTCCCAAACTCAAGGAGAGCTTTTTCTTTCAAGCTATCCTAAGAGGAAATCAGCAATCACAATGTCTAGCTTAGAGAAAAGACATATCCAACATGTCTGCAGAGGATAAATAAAGCTTGCCATTAGAAACCGTTGTAGCTTTTATCAACCAGAGGTCTAGACAGTGCTGCAGACAGTGATTTCCTCTATCTAGTTGTGTTTCATATCCATTGACAAACACATTGTCCATACATTTTTCTGCTCTCTTTGTGAATCTAAATTTTGGACTGCCCACTGTCCTTTGACAATCAACTTCATAATTTAGAAATATGTTATATAAAAAAACTTTCGATTTTGGCCTCATAATGTCACTGTCTATTCCTGAGTTCTTGTGCTCTAATGAGTAAACATTGCCTATTCACCTTTTCCATGCCGTAGAATATTTTGTAGACTTCCAAGCTGAAGTGGACTCACTGCTCTCTGATAGAAATTATTCAATACTTTTTTTTGTACTGGGCTAAATCCACCACTTTCTCTTATATCACTTATGGACCTTAGGACCCATAAAATCCAGACAAATGTAGCACATATGATGCAGGACCAGTAAGAACCTGTCTTCTATGGGGAACAGATCATTTCATGAATCTTCACTTGCCCAAAATGAGTCTCCTCCTTCACTCCGTCTTACACTTCAGCAGTGCCTGTACTTTCTCATTAATCCAGGTTTTATATTTTCTTCTACTTTTTTCCAAAGCTAGGTTCTCCCTCATTCTCCAACTCCCTTTTTACATCTTCTTAGTAAAACATACAACAAAAAATTTTAAAAATGTTTGTTCTGTTCAGTGCCTTAGGAAAGGAGATATGCATGAATGGCCTGGCAACTATTATGAGACCATTTGCTGGTAAATATATATAGATTCAGCCTAGATAACTGGCCAGCTGTAAAATGATACTGATAACATTTTCAAGTATTAAACAGGTGGACATCAACTGGATAACCAAAGAATTACCATACATATGGCTGCAAGTCAAAATATGTGATTCCTCCTCATCTTGCATTCAATGAAAATAATTTACAAGTTGATTTATCCCTTGGCAGCTGAGAGCAAAGATTGTTCTTTTTATTTTCAGATTTTACTTTCCTTGTTTAGGGGTGTTTTGGCCTACAATGTTTATTTATGATGGCAATGATGCTGTTGTCCAGGTCTGAGGGAACTGTTTGGTTTCTTTAGGCAAGAGGCCCAGAGTTTTTAATTTCCAGTTGAAGGTTAGTATCATATTCCAGAAAGCGTGCAGAGGAAAACACTTCATAAGTCAATACTTGCATACATGAAAGAATGGGCTGAGTGACAATTTTTAAAAAGTATCATGTAGTCTCTGGACTCTTCTAAACCAGAAAAGTTTGGAGTTTTTTTCAGAAGTGAAGAGTACAAATATTTCAGTAAAAGAGCGAAATGCTTGAATATTGAGTTGCCATTAACATCCCATGTCCTATAAAAGAGCCTAATGGCCTCTTGAACACTCTAGTAATTTGAGTCCATTAGTGTAATAGTCAGGGATTAAAAGCAGAAACAAAGAGATCATTAACCATGAAAGTTAAACACATCTGTTCATATTCAGTCATTAAAATGACAAATATTTAATCACTGAGAAACATAGATCATAGTATAGGAAGATTCAAGATAAAATCAGCCTACTATAATATTCTGCAAAACCTACATATTGGTTAGAGGAAGAATTTTACAGCAGCTTCCATCTTAGATACCAAGCAAAAGCCCTAGTACAGTTTCACCTAGTGGATACAGCAAAGGAACCACACAGGTCTGCAGTGCTCCCATCATTGCTTCTGAGACAAAACCACAAATTCAAGAGAGTCCATCACACAGAATCACAGAATCACAGAATGTTACGGATTGGAAGGGACCTCAAAAGATTATCTAGTCCAATCCCCCTGCCGGAGCAGGAACACTGAGATGAGGCTACAAAGGAACATCACCCTGATGCATCTTCCTACTGTGTTTAAAAAGTAGGAAAAAGATGATGTCACGTGTGCAGAGTCCAAATTAACAAGCTGCTTGTCCACCACAAAAGACACCTATGTGCTTTCATGTGAGGATGACTATTTCACTGTCCTAACCTCTGGGATCAACAGTTCCTAACCTGATCCTTGCAGCTTGGTAGAAACAGTACACCCCAGCTTCTATGAAGCCCCAAACCCTTCACAGGAATAAAGCACCAAAAAAATGGTCTTAGGTTTGCTGTTCCCTGAGGACAGTGTAATCAGTGCTTATGCTTTCACCTTGGGACTATATGTGTATTGATGCGGGTGTAAGAAAACAAATGAAGGTTTTGGTAGAAAAACAGTGTTTGTGCTTAATTCTAAAACTGTAATCAAAGCTACAAAAGAGGAAAATAACGAAGTGCTTTATCAGGCGCTCTCTAAAGTTTGTCCTTAGTCCTTCTTTTATCCAAGCTTTTGTTCCAGCATATGTCACTGCATCCTGTACTGAGAGTCCAAGCAACATCAGAGCATCACTTCACAGAACCACCACTTTTATGGTTTACTGTTTCTCAGTCATTAGCCAGCCAGTTCTGTGCAGTAGCTGCTTACTTTTCCCTTCAATCTGCTCCCTAGGGCTACTTATAAGAGTTTGTTAGCACTCTTCCTCCATCCAAGGTGGATTACCTTGTTCTCTCTTAAATTCACCTATTTCCTAGCTCTGTTATCTAAAAGGTATCTATATTTAGCAAGATAAATCCTCTATTATTGCTAATCAAGTAATACCTGGAGGAACAATTGTTAAATACTAGCAATGGATATTTCTATTTCTTTTTCCTGTAACATCTGAACTCCATCCATCTCCCACTCCTTGGGAGTTTTAGTGAATTTAATGTTCTATTGTAAATAGAAAAGACAGCCAGGCTAGAAGGGGTGCATTAATTAAGAATACAAGATTGTAAATGCTGTTAAAATCCCATGTAAACCAAATAGTGTGAGAAGTCCTTAATGTAATTTTAGTCCATGACCACATTAGCAGGACTCCAACCTTGAGACACAGGCTTAATAAAAGTTTCCGGAGTCTGGAACTCTCTTGTATTTCATTCCCTCGCCTTTACATGCCAGTGATTTTAGGGGACTCTGTTACAGAAGTCAAATTAAAACTAGTCTGAACACCAGATTTATTCTAATTTCAATTCCGAAGTGCTTTTCCCATTGCATCAAGTGCTTTGCCAGTGTTAAAGGGGACGATAAAAATAAAAACTGTTTATTGTACTTAGCCTAAAGCAGTCACTCCTCAATTTGTAATACCTGACCAGCTGTATCTCTCAGGCCTGAGTGCATGAACTTGTTGCCCAGCTGAGTGTGTTTCATGCAACAAGTTCAAATCTGGAGACCTTCTGCCATTGTCCTCCTGGGTGAACCTGGTCATTCACAGTATGGGAATCCATCTGTCCACAGTGTAAAGAAATGATGCCTTACTCTTGCATGAAGAAGGTACCTGAAAAAGTACATGTTTTTCTCCACTGAATGTATATGGAGCTCACAGTGACTTCCTTAGGTGCAGGCATCTATGCATTAGCTGTCTGAAGCTTCATTTCCAGGTGAGTGGTGAGAGTTACCCTGACTTCCCTTCCTCAGGCAGCAGCTCTTCTTTGGAAAGAGGGAATTGCTTTGCATTGTTTTGCCTGCTGATTAAAAATGCTAAAAGAGGAGTATCATCCATGTTAAACAGCCTCATTATTCTGTTAGCTGATGAGAGATAAGGATTGGAAAATGCTGGTTTAAAACATTTGTCATGACTGCAGCCACCTAAGAAGTTTGTTAGATAAACAATGAAAGTTTCAACCTTCACAAGCTCACTATGAGTTCAGGGAGCAGCAGTCCCTTGTTTGTATTTCTCCTCACTCTCCTGTCTATCTGTGGTCACCCTTCATGTGCTTTTCTACATGGAATATCTTGATTCTGGAAAAAAAAAAAGCATCCAAAATCTTATTAGATTATGCTTACATGAATTTTCCAGTCCAGTAATGCATATCTAAATTATTTAATTTAGATAAGTGTCCATGCTATAATCTAAAATAAAACAAACCTAAAATTGTTTTGGAGAGTTATCTATCATAAGACAGATATGCAACTGAACAAAATACCATAGGAAGCCATAATAAATACAAATCTCCACTGTTTATTATACTTCTTCTCTTTTTAGCCTCAGGCAACTCTGTAATAGTGTGTTGTAGGCTGAAAGGACCACATCTGTATTCCCGTCTATCATCTCTCTGTAAAGAATGTCAATAACTCAGAAAAAGGCAATCAGCAGAAACCATAACAGATGAACTCCTTCTGGGAACTGGTTTACTATTCCTTTTTTTTTATTTCCTTTAAAATGTAAATCTACCAGGCTCCCTCCCAAAAAATAAGGAAGGCACTTTTTATTATGTGTGATTTTAAAAGGTCTGTCCCTTTATAAAAAAACTATACAGTGATATGGAGATTAGGGCTCAAAAGGATCTTGTGGTGCAGTCCCAGTTATCCCTGGCATCTCTCAAAACAGCCTCTCTCAAGTTAGTCAAATGCTGGCTTAAAAGCAACTGCAGAGGTGCTCCTGCTGCCCTGCCTTAAGGTAAGTCCAGAATTCCACTGCACTGCTGATTAGAAATTTCCCTCTCATTTCCACTTCAGCATGTTTATGACAGTTATTTTCTTATGCCACTCCTGCTCTTTAACTTAGGGAACTCTTCCCCTTCTTTTCTGTATATACTTCCTAATTTATTTAAAGACCATATTCCATTTTGCAAAGCTGCTTAATCTGTGTTCTTTCTCTCTCCCTACATGCTGAAGTTTTCCACTGCACCTTTTCTGCACTTGTTCAAATGTGAACTCAGCTTTCAGGGACAGATAAGAACTTTCCTCATATTCCAGATGAAGTCTCACCAATGGCTTTGAGTCTTCCCCAGATTACCTTTTTCCCTAGATGGTGGTTTGAGATTCACCCACAGTCGAATAGTATACCAGCTCTTTATCTTCCTCAGTCACTTCCAAATGCTGACATTCTTGTTATCAATCCTCAGATACCTGTCCTTGAATTTCATTTTTCTGGGATCCCCCTCTGCCATTCCTGCAATATTAGGTGGGTTAGTGCTTCCTTCTAAAGAGCTCAAATCAGGTGGTTGAGATCAAGCTGGAAGGGTTGTTGCAAAAACCTGTGTGTGTGGCTGCATGTGCACATACCATAATAATGAAGGAAATTGTACCTCTGTAGATGTTTGTCTAGCTGAATCTCTGCTAAATACATTCAATGTTGACTCTCTTTAGCTGAATTGTCAATCAAGCAGTATCCTATTTGAAGAATTTAAAAGGGTTCTCCTACTTGCTTGAATTGACACAGGGAAATGATGGAAAACTAAAATGTCAGTGATTTGTATGAAGACAAGTAATCAAACTGGAAAGTTGTAGCATCTGTAGTAATTCTTCTGCAGGGAAAAAAAATAGAATTTAAGTCCTTTCAAGTCATGTTGTGCTTCATCCCTCCTCAGACAGTGATTTGTTATCTTAGGAGACACCTGTCAGATAATAGTCCTTTCTTAGACTGTAGAAACAACATCTTCTCAGACCATTTGTTCCCAATTAGGCCTTCATTTCTCTAACTCAAGGGTAGAGACAGTGTCTCCTCAGAAATCATTATTCTTTATCCATTTATCATAATGCAAATACAGAGTAAAAAAAAAATGGATTATTTTAATGCAGCCTGCTTAAACAGGACATTGTGTTTCTCTCCAAATGAATATTACATTGAAATAACATGGGCAATAAAACTACAATTTCCAGCTACTTCCTAAATGTCAACTATCCTTTGAAAAACTAATGAGAAATTTAATTGTTCAAGGCCAACTTAGACAAAACTTGAGGAAAAAATGTCTCTATGGACTGTAAGATCTGAATTTTATTAAAATCAATTATTTGATATATCAAAATACATTAGGAAATTATTTAAAAAGATGGCAAAGTAGCTGAGTTTTACTCAGAGGCTTGAGAGAAACTATTTTGCCTGAAACAACGTAAAGAATACCGAATTCAAGAAAGGAACATAATCTTTTACAACATTAATTTTAGATATCTAACTCATTTACCTTTTGGCTGTGTTTTCTCCTTTCCTTCCATCCCCAGATTTGTCCCCAGCACTCCAATACGCAAGTACAGAGGCTGCCCTGGTTTTACGATGCCAGCATCAATGAGCTAATTCATGACGTCGCATGGTAATGTATTCCTGGAGCTGGAAATAGAGCCTCAGTAGTGTCACTGGGGCTTTTGTGATATAAATCCTCTTAAAAGCAAGTCATTTAATTATCTGGAAGACTAGTAAATGCTCTAACAGTGGGATATGCAAACCTCAACTAAAACTCAGACCTATCTCACATGTGAGCTTTGCCCTTTAGTTATAGAATGTCCTCAGTTGGAAGGCACCCACAAAGATCATCGAGTCCAACTCCTGTCCCTGCACATGACAACCCCACAGTTCACACCTTGTGTCTGAGGGTGTTGTCCAGTCTCTTCTTGAACACTGTCAGGCTTGGGGCTGTGACACCTCCCTGGGAGCCTGTTCCAGTGCTCCACCACCCTCTGGGGGAAGAACCTTTTCCTAATGTCCAACCTGAACCTCCCCTGGCACATCTTCCTGCCATTCCCTCGGGTTCTGTCCTTGGTCACCAGAGAAAATAGATCAGCACCTGCCCCTCCTCCTCCCCTTGTGAGGAAGCTGTAGCTGCAATGAGGTCTCCTCTCGGTCTCCTTTATATCAGTCCGACTATAATCGATTCTTATTCTAATAGGAGAGTGTAAGTTTTGGACTAACATCTCAAATCTGTGCTAAAGTCCTCCAGCTTCTAATGAATATGCTCAGCTACTTGAAATTCTCTGGTGATAAATGAGAGCACACCTTTTCCATTCAAGTACCTTTTTCCCTGTAACAAGATGTGAAAAAATCCTCTTGACCTATACAAAGAAAATTGTGCCAGTAAATGTTAAATATAAGCATATTGAGAGGTAATTAAGAGATAGGCATCGTTCAGTTGTTAAAAATCATTACTTTGAAACTTCTATGAATTTTCTAATGTATGTGATGGATAAAAATTAGATAAATGACTGACATATGCATTTATTACTCTTTTTTTTTTTTCCTATTTCAGCCTTCTCCCTCAGCCCATGTGAATTTAGGAGCGCAGCACTGGTTTTTGTATGAGTCATAAAAGAACACAGACATTATGTAAATAGTTTCAGTGGAGAAATGAAGTGGAAAAACTCATTTTACAATAGAAAGAGTAAGTGGTATTACCATTTGATGGAGCTGAAAACCACTGAACTTTAGAGATGTCTGATCATTTCCATAAGTTTTTAGGTACAATGAGGAGCAATGAAGTTCAGCTGGTTTCTTCCTGGACACAGCATCCCACCTCAAAGAAGGGGAAAGCATGGGGGAAAGTTGGATCTGACTCCTGAACTCTGTAACACATTTGAAGTGAATAAGAAGAACTAACTTCAATGGAACTTTTATGAAGTTCTTGTACAAATCTGTACTGACTTAGAAGTTTCTGTTTCCATTTAAGAATTTAAGAGCTCTTTTCAGTTTTTCTTTCAGAATGACAACTTTTGTAGGAATTATCAATAAGTTGTGAAGGATTTGCAAACATTTAGATTGTCTCAAGATCTGGGACGGCCCTTATAAGTCATTTGGGATGATTTTCATCAACAATAATGGATTTTGGACTAGGTCTGAGTGGAAATTTATTAGTGATGGTGCAGTTGTTGAAAAACACAGGTGTGAATGAGCAGCTAGTACCACATGATATATCTGCTCTACTCCCACAGAAATTACAGGGAAGCTGGAGAACCTTAGCTAGAGTGCAAAGCTGGCTCAAGATCCTGGCAGAGGCACCAGCACTAGTTATAACCTCAGTGCCTCATGGCCACTTCTGACTTCAGTTCAAATGGGTTTTGATTGTCCGCAGCTGGAGATTTCTATTCTGTGATTCTGCAACCTTGAAATCCACCACCCACTTCAATGACAATGTGAGTGATATGAAAGGACACTTTTACTTATTTTCTGTTTTTAAAAGGAGCTGTAGTAAACTGGCCTTGAGACAATTGTATCTGACTCCAAACTCATCAGCTTAACCACAATGAAAATAATACCAAGCCATCATTTAGGGGAACATAATCTCATGAGAAGTTATCTGAGAGCACTCTACGGTGCAATGTAATATATTTATGCATAGGAGAAGTTGGAACAGTTTTTTTTAAAAAGGATGAATAATCAGAAAGGAGCCTATTGTAAAAAAAAAAATACTGAAGGCAGCATGACAGAGACTGCAGAGCAGTTTAACCTTCAGGGGCTGCTTCTGTCTCAATTTTACTACTCTATTTTAATCAGTATTTAATCAGCCATTTTAATCAGTATTATGAAATACTATTACAAAACCAATACAAAGACTCCAAATACATTGCTGTTACTTAGTGCCCTATGGAATGAAGTTAGTGATAACAAACACAAGAAAACTAATGTGGCCAATTGTCATTTTTATGCAACTTTGTTGTAGTAACACTGACACCTAATTGGATTTTTATGTGATATTAGAGGGGAAATGTGTATATTAAAAATGTATTCTGAAAGATTTCTTCATGCAGAAGACTGTTCCATCAGTTTTAACATAATCTAGGATTGCAGTTACTATGATTCAATAATTTAGTGTCTATTCTTTTTACTCATTGTACTGGGATTTTCTTAACCTTTTCCAATTAGTATTAAAGACACTCAGTAGGAAAATTCATTCCACACAGGTAAAAATATCCTCATATAGCAGAGTGATTATTTTTATTGTGTTTCTACTTTTAAGGTGCAATTATGTTACATATTGTTTTGCATGTACGAAGAAGATTAAAAGCAAGTACTTATAATTATTCCATAAACCAATGTTACAGTTACCTCGCTCAAAAATCAGACTTTACCAAAGCTAAGCAAGAATGAAGGGAGGAAAGGAATAGAGAGAGGGAATGATTGAAGGAAGGAAATAAAGTCGAAGCAGAAGCCATTTCTACCAACTTCATTTACAATGAAGGATTTCCAACATCGTTAAAAGCCCTGTCTGAAATCACTACTAACTTGAATTGCACAAAATCAATCCTTGAATTAACAATTAAGGAAAATAAATAATAGGTCACCTGAAGATGCCTTGAGGAATATGCTACAGTACAGATCATTCCATATGACATGTCTTTTTACTGATAACTTCTCAAAAAGCACTTAAATTTTCTTATTTCAATGTCTATTCTTCCTCACACAAACATAAACATTTGTTGTCACAGGCCTAATTTCTAGTGGCCAGAACTAAGGCCTGACATGGCCAATTGCTGTTCGGAAGAAAAAGTGCCCATTTCGAATTTAAAATTAAAAAATGAAATGAAGTTGCAAAATAGTTAGCATATAATAAAAATGAATGTCAGAAAGACCTGCTCCACTAACCTTGCAGAGACTCTTTAATTACACTGGAAAATTTTAATATGCTTCATTCAGAGAAGAGGAAGGGACTTTGGGTATTAGTTTTCCTGACCTACATTTGCACTCGGTTTGCTTAGCAGAAAGGAGTCAGAGAGGTGGGACTCATAATAAGGAAGGGTTATCAGGATATGAATTACTGAATAAAACACAAGATGTTCAGCTTTTCAAAAAATGATTCAGAACTTCTCTGAATTATCCAAGAAATGAGGAAATAATCATGGTAATCTTGCCAGCACTTGTCACACACTCTAGAGATTTTAGGCAGTCTGGGGGTTGAAAATAGGATTTAGCAACACAAAAAAGATTAAGGGAGAAGTTTATGTTTGGTCTGGTTTCTCTTGTTCATATGGCCCAATGACTTCAGCAGCATTATTTTGAGAAGTTTTTCCCTTCTGTGCCTGTTAGAAAAATTAGAGAAAGTAGAATGCAAAAAGCTTTTTTTCATATGTTATTTTTTCATCCTTGATCTTAAAGACTACAGCTCATGTGTCTTGAAGACCACTCCTGTTGTGAACCTTTTCTTCGTACTAGTAATGGATTGTGCCCATGGGCAGTCTGACTCATGTCAGCTTTGCATAACTCATCCAACCACAGAAATCGCTTACCGTTACCAGAAGGGGACACATGATCTGGCCCATGGAAAATCCTAGAGTTTCTGAAACATAATGTTATATGTAAAATGAATACAGTTGTTTTTTCTTTAATAAGAGGTGACTCTGGCATGGTGGAGGTCAAAAATCTATGGTTGTTCAAATAAGTAAAACAGCAAAACATCATACTCCTTTATCTATCATAAAGATCCTTTGCCTATTGAAAGGAATAAAAATAGAACTGGTGACACAAAACAAAACAGAACTTGAATAATTATGCATCAGAGTTGCAACCTAGCGAAGAAAGCAAAATATATTATTGATTTTAAGTCTCCTGGGAGTTTTCATGGTGTCAAATCAACCAATCAGTTTTAGTAATCTAGCACTAATATATATCCACATGATACACAAATTAGATTTGAATGTCAAGATTCCCGCATAACACCTTGGAAATGTAAAAGGGCTTGAAGATGGTTTAACTTTGCTTTGTGTCCATGTTTAAAAACCCTTAGTAATGCCAGTAATAAGAGAAAATACTCCAGTAGAAATGAGCGTTAAGCCTTTCATTGGGAAGCTGCACCAGTTCTCTGAGGAGCTGAGCATCTCTTGAAAGCAGTAGGAACTGAACATAGCCAACATTTTACAGGATCATATTTTACCTTGATTGAAAACTAGTAGGTTTACACAAGTTCTGTAGGCATTTCAGTAATGCCCAGAGATAAACAGGTATGCGAAGATTAAAATACTCAGAGCTATCTTCGAATTCTATTCCCTGGGGATAGTGTCTAATATATGTTAAATCCAATCAGTGCCTTTTAGCTTTCTTCCCTGTCACAGAGTTTCAGTTTACTAATTAGAAATGTTCAGCTGCAATTCCTTGACATCACTTTCTTACAGGGTAGAATTCAGCACCCTCTGAGAATTTGAAAAGGTTACACCACCATTTGTCAAGGTCACAGCAAGAAAGGATTTTCATTAATTTTAGATTGGCAAAGAATAAGAAATATTGTAATTGCTGCATTTAAGCCATTCACTGAACCAGTTCTCTTTCTACTTCACAGACAGCCAATTAGGGACTTTATTTAAAATGTATGAATTGCATGACTGTCATTAAAGCTACGGTCTGAAGAGTTCATTTGCCTTTTTTTAATGGAGGTATTAGAGAAATGCAATCATTTTTCAGGACAATGACCCAATCATTCAACATTTGGTAAATAAAAATGCATCTCTATAGATTTGACCACAGGTGGAGCCTCCATTAAAATTAGTGCTGGGAGGGTCCAGTTCTGCAAGGCACTGACTGGCCACTGTGCCAATGCTGACCATCTGCCTCTTCAGTTTGACTGAAAGACCTGGAAAATTCTCCAGAATGTTGTGCTTTTGTGGTAGGAAAAAGGGGGAAAAAAAAGTCAAACGCTCTTCATTTGTGAAAACTGCACAGAGCCATCGCCAAGACCTGTTGCTGATTAGTGCAGCAAAACTGCATCTCAGTTTCAACCAAGCCAGAGCCAGAGCAATAAGTAGACATCTGGGCTCACCCAAACAGGGCTTCAGAATTCTCCAGCACCCTGTGAGCTTTCTTGAATGAATGTCCTTCTCATGACAAACAGCGACACTTTGCATGTTCTTTCTTTTTGCCATTTATTGAAAATTAGAGGCATCATTATAGATGGCTTTGTTTTATTCCTTTCCTTTTTGTGAGACTTGGCTCAAGGGAATGCATTTCCTCTATTTCAAAGCAACACATTTAGTGCAAAGTGTTAGAACCTGGGCAGTCTGAGACTGCATTTTGCACCATCTTTTCATGGTTTTGCTTCATCAGTAAGTACATCTCTCAGGTGGGACTGCTCCTGCAGACTAAGAGCACAGGAGGTTTAACTTTCTGAGGATTATATGACTTTGCACTGGAGATACAATTTCCTGTCCTGATTTTGCCAAGAGAGATTTGCTTTTTCATGTGATAATATGGTGCTCCAAAAGCATTCCCTGGGACACACAAAATCACCATCATTTTATTTCTTTATTGAAAATATTTTGGTTTATGGACTTTTTTCTTTTTAGAACAAAACCAAAAATCTTTGTCCCGCTTGTACTGTTAGCCATATATTAATCACGCCACGTGCATGTCTTTTGCTCTCATTGCATAGTAAGTATGTTTTTCTTGGTTCCCCAAAACAGGTGTGTAAATGAGCAGCTTTTTTACCACCTCATCTCTCTCTTCTTCTCTGATCATTAGAACTACAGGAAGATGAGATATCCAAAACACAAAAGACAGCAGTAGAAAGATGAACTATTTCTTTCTCCCTTTAACTGTTTCAGATGAATTTTTTCCAACTCAAGCAATGTAGACAATACAGTTACACAAAAATTTGTGTGAACAAAAGAAGCTGCCACAAATGTATCAATTAAAAAAAAATGCATTGCAATGCACTTTTGTGCCTCACTGATATAGAAAAGGGTGAATTTCCAGAAGATTTTCACAGAATCACAGAATCGACTGGGTTGGAAAAGACCTCAGAGATCATCGAGTCCAACCCTTGGTCCAACTCTAGTCCATTTACTAGATCATGGCACTAAGTGCCATGTCCAATCTCAGTTTAAAAACCTCCTTTTGGCTTAGCATCCGGAACTGCTTACATCCTCTTCCTACAAAGGAGCTATACTTAACCAGGTTGATCATTTTGGAGGTCTATGTTCATCAGTCCACGTCCAAACCCCACACTCAATATAAAGCTCAGATGCACGAGTGTGTACCTTTGGCTGCATCACTTCTGGTGTCACTTTGCAGGGAATGAAACTGGATGTGCAGAAGGCAAAGAGACCTATGCAAGCTTCGGATGGCTACCTGACCATAACTAGCAGGTGACAGGGATTGCAGAGGTTTGGTAGTCTCCTTCCAGTCAGTTTCAGCACAGCTGAGGCAATCCAGTAATAGCCAGCAACAGACTGGCAGGAACAGAGAGGAAGTCATGCCCAGCCAACCTGGTAACCTTCTGTGATGAAATGAATGGCTTGCTAGATGAGGGGAGAGAAGGGGACATCATCTATCTGGACTTCAGTGTTTACTGAAAACAAGCCAGTAAACACTGAAGTCCAGATAGACAATGGACACTGTCTACTGTAAAATCCTCGTACTGAAGCTGATGAAGTATGGGCTGCACAAGCAGATAGGGGAACTGAAAACTGGCTGAACAGGTAGGCCCAGTGGGTGACCTGTGGCAGGAAGTCTAGTTGGATGCCAGTAACTAGCAGTGTACCCCAGGGGTCAATACTGGGTCCAATCCTGTTCAGCATCTTCAAGATTACAAGAGAAGGTGACCTCCAGAGTTCCCTTCCAATTTCAACCATTCTGTGAACAGCATGGGGTCCCTGTGGGAGTCAAGGTCCAGCAGGAAAGGAAATCCTACAGTGCTTAACGCACTTCTATGAAGAGCAGTATTTGCTTCTCAGAAAATGTACAAATTCATGAAGATGTTGGATTTTATTTTTTTACGGTCATTCTTGTTTGAAGTCTCTAAGTGGTCTAAAACTGAACGTTCAGAATCATGCAATGAAAAAAATACCCTTTTTTAATCTCATAATTTAAGACTGTGGTGGAAGGCCATAGTAAATGTTTTTAATATTTGAGTTATCAATACTGATGTAGGACGTCTTTTTCTGACAAGATTCAGTGCACCTAACAAAATCTCCCCTCA
Organism: Streptopelia decaocto; assembly: GCF_964273445.1. NCBI lineage: Eukaryota > Metazoa > Chordata > Aves > Columbiformes > Columbidae > Streptopelia > Streptopelia decaocto. The sequence continues at coordinate 191,967,015 of NC_138663.1, read as the reverse complement.
TGGTCCCCTGTCTGCACCAGAGTGCAATTAAATTTATAATCATGATTATTGTAATTGTTAGATATTCTGAAACAAACAATACCTAAAGCACTTCATGGAATGCATAACATGAAAATTAAGAGAGTTTTAATAATTTCTGCATTTCAGAGCCTTGCCAACTAGCACTTTTCTAAAAGAAAGTGAAACTACAGGGGAGTTCCTCTAGGTGAGATCTTGGTGAAGACTGTCCCAATGCTGTCTCCTACCAACCTCCTGACAACCCCAGCAGAGGCAAGAGAAGGCTGAATCAGACAACAGCAACATTGAGAAAAGAAGCTGAGACATGTCCCAGGAGAAAGGCTGTGAGGAGACAACAGGACGCAGGGGTGGTCACAGATGGAAAGATGACAGTGCTGTCTGGGGCAGAGTGGCTTCATGCCCTTGGTCCTGAAGACAAGAGAAGGGGGAGCAAGTCTTTACTGGGAAGGGAGGTTATTTTGCCTTTTGCCCAATAGTAGGTTAATTATGCATGCTGCTGACAATGACCCTGCCTGGCTTTTTTCAGGAGAGACGGCTTTTTCTAGAGTAATTCAGAGCAAAGAAGTGTGTCTCAGAGACCAATTTTCCCCTCAGTAGGGGGAAATTTCCCCCCTTTGGCCATGAAATCTCACCTGTGCTATTCAAACCACAACCTGTTTAGAGTAGCTTTTAGAAATGCTCTGATTTAAGGTGAACTCCACTGAAAAGAAGTCTTGTTCTGTTTTTTCTAAACATGATTAATCACTTGATTAGGCTACTCTTATAAAAGCAATGATGGTAAAGTAAAATAAATATCCACGTAACTTTTCTTCCAGGATGTGACTGGCATCAGCAAGATCAGGGTCGGATTGAAGGGGATTGCTAGTAACACACTATGTGTAGCTTCTCTCTGGGAGGTTGTATAAATTAAACTATTTTTTCCTTTCTCAAAAACATGAATCAACTGGCTTTACAAATAGTATTTTATGCATTAAAAGTAAGTTAGAAAAATAAGGCAGCCTTAAGAGTTAATGAGAAAGAAAATAAGAGGGGAGGGGAGGATTTAGTCTTTGCCATTGGTTAAATTTTTTAAGAATTAAAATTATATGTTTAAACACTGTACCTATTATACATTATATATACACACACACACACACCAAAACCCTTTAATTTTGTTGGATACATTCACTTCTCAAGCTCAGTACATCAAAACATACCTCTCAACTTGCTTGCATACCCACCTTATCTCGGACTGTTTATTGCTCAGGTAGAGCAAGGGAGATAAGGATGACAGTATTCCTTAAATCCACATACATTGCTTTTACCTATTGTTAGTTTATTAGTAGCACTGTGAATTTTGTAAGAACATATTTTTCCTTATGAACTTGTTATGGTATTTCATTAATTCTACTAAAGCACTGACTCAGCCGAGTATTCTTAATTATTCCTAAGACTATGGTTCTTCCACATGACATTTCAAGTTTTTAGGACCTAAACATTCAGCAAACATATCCCATAGGCTCATTTTGCAAGAATGTGGGAAGCTTAGAATGTGTTTTATGCTTGCTGGGATTCTGTGGAACCTTAAAAACAAGATTTATAAGTTCATGTGATACGGAAAGATGTTTATAATGTCAGTACACTGGAACACAGTCTTGCAAAAGTATCTTCTGGTTTTATTTTTTATGTGAGGAAAAAAGAAGAAAATTGTACTTGGAGTACCTGTTTCTTTTGTTTATAAGGGAACAAGTAAAGAAAAGACTCAAATGCTTTGGTCTGCGCAGGAAGAGCATATACTCCTGAAAATACAGATCATACTTTTCTCATCAATGGAAGCATCATTTTTTCTAGCCTGTATGTCATGTATGATCATTGCTGCCTGTGCCCAGGAGGGATATGTTATTTTAAAAGATAGCATGTGATTCCATTACAACTGGTGGGTGCCTTATAAAGCCTTTATTTACTGAAAATGTGCAGGTGAGTTACTACATTTTAAAACAGGAGAAACTGAGCTCTAGCAGATTGTCCTCAGTGCATGAGGAGCCTGAAAATTAAAGTAAAATATTATTTTTATAACTGTCTATAGGATTCAGAAAGACCAATTGCAACAGCTGCTATGGAAAGTCAAATAAAACACAGCCCCACATGCTCTTGTATAAATATAACAAGTGCAATTTTTTAGCCAAACTGTTTTCTTCTTTTAGATGTTGCTGACTACAGCAGAATGATGTGTCTATATACTGTCCTTTTCTCTTTGTTGATAAGTCAGGGCAGCTTTTCTGAAAAATACAAGAAAAATAGCTTTCAGGCACTTTTCCCTGTTTTTCCACTCAACTATTTCACTTGTTTTAAACCACCCCATTTAATAAACAGTAAACATTCACTTATTAATAGTGTTGTTAGAGATTTGAATTTACATGGTATCTAATTTACCAAGCCTCTTGTGTTTGTCTGACTCACTGGTACAAATTTATCTCCCTGTTGCTGTTACCCTCTCAGGAACACAAAAAACCAGTGGTAACATCTTAAATCAATATTTATGTCAGCTTCTGGAGCTTAGGATCTGTTTCTGCTTGAGCAGCTGAAAAAGTAACACACAACAAGACTGGATCTTGCAGATGCAGAAAGCCTCATTTCTATTGATCCCAATGAGAATTTATGCTGTCTTGCAACCTGGAGGATCAGATTTGAATATATTACCATTTTCATCAGCCATTAGAAGTTAGAGCTTGATCTGGTGCTCCCTGAAGTCAATGGAAAGACTCTCATTGTCTTCAGCTTACTTGGGATGAGGTCAGAAGCTCATGGTCTGACCCCACAAGCCAAAACAAAGTAAAGCACTCCAGCAGCCCCTTTTGCTCCCCATGAAGGTTGGTCAAGCTTGGAAAGTAAGAGAGAAAAGACAGGGATTGGCAAGACAATGGAAATGAGATAAAATTAAAGAATCAGCTTATTTTAATTTCTCAGTTCAATTTTGTGGCACAAAAGAAAGTTTATTTTTATCACTGAAATATTGATGTATTTTTTAAAAGGCTTCACCCGTCTTAAGTTGAGCAAACACTGTGATTTTGAGTAGTTCAAAAGTTTCTCAGAAAAAATCAGAAGGATGGAAGAGCTTGATCTGTTGAGTATATTGATAAGGGCTGTCACAAATTGGAGCAGTTTCTCAGCTCCTGCTCATGCCTGATAAGGATACCCTCAACACCTGCTAGCAATAAGATGACTTTTCATAAGCGGTATTAACACCAGTTCTGTTTGTTTATTTTGTGATTCTGCAAAGATGCCACTACCTTTGGAAATACGGGTTGACCTTGGGAGCGTTTCTGTAACCATGTTGTCAAATCTTTCAAATCATCCTGCCAAGAAAGGTTCAGTGACCCAGCACAAAAAGTCATTACTGGATACCAGGGTCTCTGTGTAGGAAACCACATGAGAAATCTGCAACAGCTCCTCCTACATGAGCAGCGAAAGCCATTGGAGGTCAGCTCTTCACTTCGTCTCTCATGAGGCACCCAGGAACTTATTGCCTCCTTCTAACAGCAAGAAGCCCTAGATTTAACCCAAATTGAGAGGAGAGGGTCTCAGCTTCAGCACCACTTCCTGATCCCTGTGGTTTTTGCTTTGTTTTCCAGGGAAGCTTTGCTTGCCTGCTTTACCTCTCAAATAACTTACCTCCCAAACAGTGCCAGTGGCAAACTGGTGAAAATTGTCCAGTTCCTAAAGCAAAATGCTTCTTACAAGTGCCAAGACAAAAAGGCAGCCAAGGTAGCCTGTTTAGGGCCTTCACTGATGAAAAGGCTGCGGTGGAGGTTTAACCTTGATTAGACATCAGAGGATCCACATGGAGCAAGCCATTATTAATATTGTCAAGACGTGAAAAACTTCATTCATAGATTTCGCCTGCTTAGACATCAAAGTCAACCAACCTCAAAATAAATCTGTGGGGAACCAGGGATCCCTAGCTCTCATATTGATCATGTTCTGAAAGCTTCTCATCCAAGCTCTGGCAAAGCCTGACTTTGCAGAGGGAACATAATGTACAAACAAGGCAAAGAGCTGTGCTTTCTTCTTATTCCTGAAGTTAACACCAGGTGAATAATGAATATCAAATCATCTATTGGGTAAATCTTGTTTTCTGCAAATAACCTTGCCCTTCCCCCAAAAATGGCTTTTGAGAAAATGATATTAATTTTTCTAACATAGCCACATAATCTCTGATTAATCGTTGTCTTGTGGCTTGTTTGTGAAACATTTGATGTCTGCCATTTGTGAAACATTTGATGTCTGCCGTCTGTGAATCAGAATTAAAGCTTTTCAATTGGACATAAGGTATAATTTTGTTCTTGACTCAAATAGAGAGTGAATACAATATGAGCATGGACACAGCCAAAACAAATTTTGGAATTCAAGTGAATCTTTTAGGCAATTTCTAGGCAATCTATGTCCAGACGTAATCACAGGCTAAACAAAGAAAGTGCCTAGATGATACCACCCTTTCTCTTCAAGCAATAGTCTGTCTCAGAAGACATCTGTTAGATAATGCATTTATTTTGTTTGTAGAATTCCTATAGCTATCACTGGGAATACTTGCAAAGGGAGTGAGAACAGAACATGCAACAAAATTATCCATTGCTCCTACAACGGAGCTTTTAAAGATGCCATTATCCTTTTGTAAGGTTTGCAGTAGTGTTTTCCATCAACCGTTTTTAGGGAAAGGAAGTATTTTCAGAGAACGAAGCTGTAGCTGGATGAAGGACAAAAAGGCAGTTCAGGGAAGTATCATATGAAATGTGCACCTCTTTTGCTCAAATTGTACACAAAGTTTTGATTTTAAATGCAAATCTCAGAGCTATTGATGACATGGAAGAAATAAATAAATATTGAAAAGTATTTTTGCATTTAGAAGACTTTTATACATGTTAAATTTGATGAATTAACCAGAGGTAATATTTTCATTGCTTTAAACTACTGACTTCTAAAAAAAGTTTAATAAAATTATCAACAGTAAAAATTGTTTTCTTTCAAATAGTCAAAAGCAAATAAGTAGGAGTAGTGACAAAGAAGTCAGCAAATGAGGAAAAAAGCCTATGTAAAGGAGTAATCCATCCTTTGCTGCATTATTTCTCAAATATTTTCTGTGTTATATTTAAGTAAATTATCTAATTTCCTTTCATTTTTTTATTGTGATCTACAACGCTTGATAGTGAAAATTTAATTTTTCAAATTTGGTGGTGAATTATATGTTTCAGTTTTTAATTCCATTTTCAAACTATGCTTCCAAGTAATTTAAGGAACATAACCTCTGCACTGGCATCAGTAGCATTACTAGTACACACATGCAACACTTTTTATTTACTTATTCTTGTACACTGATACTGCTTTCTCCATACCATTTTCTGAATCATATGTAATTATTTCCTCTTATTTAGCAATTCATATTCTTCTTCCAGTCTCTCTCCCGAAAATATGTAATTTTGTTCTTTATCTTTCTTACAATGTAAAGGATTTGTTTGGTTTGGTTTTTTTGACAAAAATTCTTCCTGTTACTTGGAATTCAGCTTGTTTCCATTTTGTTTTCTTCAACATACTCCTGCTTTCTTTACCAGACTTCCTCACTGGGTGGGGGGACAAGACTGATAAAAAGTTTTAGACTGTGTTTAAAAGATCTCAGAGAGGAGTGTTCATATAGACACCTGCCTAGGGTCAACACCCTTTCAGGGTCCCTCTCCTCAGCACACACACAAATTAAGCTACACTCCCATGTGAACTGCTGTCCCATAGGCTGTGCCATCATTTAGGCCACACAGAACCTTCCAGAAGGACTTCCTTTCTCTCCTGCAAGTCCTGTGCTGGGCAGCACCCTGGGCTTGGTGCCTGCTTCCTTTGCCCAGGGCCAGCTTCACCGCACCACCTCGAGCCACCCGTGGGCTGGGATGATGCTCTCAGCTCTTCCCCCCTGGGCAGGTTCTCAGCTTCACCACTGGGAAGCCAAGGGGCTTTTCAAATCCCATCACATGGTCTTCATTGCTGGGCTTGCTGATTATGGCGAAATGGGGGAACGAGGCTCTGCTGGCTGCACGTTCGTGTGCTATGTTGTTGTAATTGGAGCAAAATAATTTCTGCGCTGTTATGTTTTTGGTTGGTTGTGGGGTTTTGTGTGGGTTTTGGTTGTTTGGTTGTTGTTGTTGTTTGTTTTTTGTTTTTGTTTTGGGGATTTGTTTGTTTGTTGGTTGGTTGGGTTTTTTTCATAGGTTTCACTTTAATCTGGAATGCTTGAAGAAGAGAGCAAAAGTTGCATGCTAAAAGACAAGCTAATCATAGGGCTTTATTCAGAAAATGCACATCATTTTCTAAAACTGTTATAAAATCCCACTGAGGGAAAGTGGGAAGTGGAGAACCAGAGGGAGCCCTCCCAGCTCCCCTGGGCAGTGGGAAGGGCCACCACAGTGCTCCCCATGGGGCACTTCACCCACCGGGAGCTGCTGGTGATCCCAGACTCAAGGGGCTGGAGCCACAGTGGAGGATGGTGAGACACTGAACCTTCCAAAGGCTTCTCCATTTGGGAAGACAGCAGCTCCAGCCAGGATTATTTTGGCCAGCAGATTTGTGTTTATGTGCTGGACAGGCAGTGACTCATCATTTTTGTAGGACACTGACCTTTTTCACATAGAACTTTGGGCAAGTGCCTCCTGCTCCAGAGGAGGCACAGGCACATCCTGCATTTGGGTTTAAGTCCCAAACAAAAGGTAGAATATTTATAGAAGCACAGGGCTGTGTCCTTATCCATTTGTACTTTTATGTGGCACATAACTTAGTATTTACAAGACGGTAATTATATTATTTTAATTTCTATGTCACATATTTACAAGAATATAGCTATTTGATTAAATATAAACTAGTAGATAAAGTAGCCCATTTACTGTAAACTAGCTAAATGTCTAATTAAATAGCAAGAAAATATTAATCAGATTTATTATGGTTTAACAAATATGTGAGCATTATATATTAATACTTTAAAATACACTATTGATGTTGTACCTAATTAGTTAAAAAGTCCCTCTGTTAAAAGCACATTAAAAGTAATTCACTGTCAGCAATCCTTGTTCCTAATTTATATTACTTCAGTAGTGGTTTGTTTTACTCTGTTTACAGATCCCCAGACATTCACTCAAAAACCCAACATAATATAACATTCAGTTCCCAGATGTCCAACTCTGATGGAAATAGAATGCAGAGTCATTCATTTTATGTTTTTTTTGAGGTTACAGTCCAAGATACAAAAGCTCACCTTGAAGTTATCTGAAAATATCTATGAAATTCCAGCATCTAATTGAAGTCTAATGAAAAGTGTCCTTTCTGATACACATTTTGCTAAAAGGAGCACAGCCTTACTAGTAGAGGTGGTGTAACATTTTTTCAATGAAAGTATGTTTAAAGGATTTTTCTTGTCCCATAATATCACTAGAAAGGAAAGGGGAAAGTTCTTGTTGCTTTCATTTTTAAATAGCATGTCTTGTCATGGGTTTGGCAGTTACTACGACTATATACTCAATAGATCATTCTAATCTCTTTGGAATAAATGAGTCATGGGTATGATATGTCTCTGCCTCTCTACATTATAACACTGTTAAATAATATTTGAGGTTTCATAGAATCACAGAATGGGTGGGGTTGGAAGTGACTTTTGGAGATCATCTTTCCAACCCAACTGCTCTAGGCAGGTTCACTTAGAGCAGATCACACAGGAAGGTGTCCAGGCGGGTTTTGAATGTCTCTAGAGAAGGACATTCTACAACCTTTCTGGGCAGCCTGTTTCAGTGCTCTGTCATCCTCAAAGTAAAGAAGTTTCTCCTCGTATTCAGATGGAACCTCTTGTGCTTCAGTCTGTACCCATTGCCCCTCATCCTATCATTGGGCACCACTGAAAGGAGTCTGGTCCCATCTTCTTGACATGCACCCTTCAGATACTTGTAAGCATTGATGAGGTCCCCTCTCAGCCTTCTCTTCTCCAGCCAAACAGACCCAGCTCTCTCAGTCTCTCCTCATAAGAAAGATGCTTCAGACCCCTGATCATCTTTGTAACTCTCCGCTGGACTCCCTTGAGTAATTCCTTGTCCTTCCTAAACTGGGGAGCCCAGAACCGGATGCAGTACTCTAGATGAGGCCTCACCACAACAGAGTAGAGGGGGAGGATAACCTCTCTCAACCTGCTGGTCACACTCTCTTAATGCACCTCAGGATACCGTTGGCTTTATTGGCCGCAAGGGCACATTGTTGACTCATGGTCAACTTATTGTCAACCAGAACATCCAAGTCTTTCTCTGCAGTGCTGCTTTACAGCAGGTCCACCCCCAACCTGTACTGGTGCCTGGGGTTATTCCTCCCCAGGTGCAGGACCCTACACTTGCCTTTGTTGAACTTCATTAGGTTCTTTTCTGCCCACTCCTCCAGACTGTCCAGATCTCACTGAAAGGCCCCTCCCTCCCAGTTTGGTATCATCAGCAAACTTGCTGAGGGTGCACTCAATCTCTTCATCCAGGTTATTGATGAACAGATTGAACTGGACTGGACCTAATACTGACTCCTGGGGAACCCCAGTAACTACCGGCCTCCAACCAGACTCTACACCATTGATCACAACCCAAACAAAAACCAATTATTTCATTTCTTAATACCATGTCTAATATATGTTAACAAATCTTTAGAGTTTTTTTTTAAGATGCATTGAAAGAAGACAAAATATTTATAAACGTGAAATATAACGCATTTGAGTATTTTGATAGTATCTTTCTCCTTCCCTTCAACTATAGGGTGTTTTTATGAGGAAGGAATTCCCTTTCTGACCCTGTGACAGCTCTCTGAGATGATGCTTCTACTGTTCTTGCACAGCCAGTTTTAATATGAGAACATCATTTTGCAGAATTTCTTTTTCAGTAGAAGTGCAGAGAAGCTCTTTCTCAGAAGGCAGCTCATATAAAGCCTTCTAACCTTCTGTATGCAGCTTCCTGACCTTCTCTGATTGATGGTTTCCTGAAGAACTGTGGTACTAGGCCTTTGCATCATCTCATGACCATCATACTTTTACTGCTGACATTCCATTTACAACTGGGACATTCACTCCAGAGAATCAGTTACTGATAATATGATGATGTTAAGTGTTTATATCTGGCAAAGTGTTCAGCCCATGCACTACATTTTTATCTTGTTTGCATTTGAACAAATCCTACTTCTCCAGACCTTTCCAAGTTTAGCAAGTCCTAATACCACAAAGGGGAAATTCTGCTCCCTGCTTCTTTTCATGTCCCCTTTCCTTCCTAACACTACTCTGAAGCAGTTCATTCCTCCAGTTCTGTCACTTGTGGTCTTAATTTCTTAGTATTTTTTTCTGTTTTATCATCTACTTCAAGAGCCAGCAAGTGTAAGCATTGTTGTCATTCCTGCATATGTCAATGCTGCTAAATTATTGGTTTAGCATTACCTACAAGGCAGAGGTTGCAGACCTTTACACCTGCCACTTTTGCTGTGCTTATCAGACAGTGTGTTAGATACCTCATGTGCTTGTTACCTCAACAGCACGTAACTGGCTTGACATCTTTCTTTTATCTCCATTCCTTGGTGGAACCAATCAACCAGTTAATTGCACTTTCTGTCTTCTCATGAATTTTCACTATTCTTTCCCTGAATAATGGTGTACTTGTACAGAACAATACTGAGTTCTGTTTTATCTTCCAAAAAAAAAAGGAAAAAAAAACCCTGAAAGTTTAATCTGTTCATGAGCAAAGACACCTTTTCTAGTGAGTGCCTAAGTTAATGATAAAGTAGGTTTTGCACTGTTAAAAATTTCCCAGTATCTTAGGTCACAATAATTTACGACATGAAAAAACATTCAACCCCTCCTAGGAAAGTAATGAGAAAAGAGTGGGGTCGATCAAGCCTAAGACTTTTCTTCACAACTGTGAAGACTATGCAAGAAGCTAGAAATCCTTGGGTGGGGAGGAAGATACCTACACTAATTTAATAAGCTGCTTTTCTTGACAGATAGCAGGGCATGGGCAACTACCAGGACCCCACAGTTATCAGGTAGCAGAAGTAACCATGGGGTGGCCTTGTGTCTACTCCACAGAGACAAGGTTTTTCCTTTCTGTACCCTACTGAACCCTCCTACATAATCTCGAGCTTATACTTGAAATTTGGTCTTAATGCCTATGTTTACCCAATGCCATACTAAAAATAAAACTTAATTGGGGCAATTTTTGTACTCAGTGCCTTCTCATTTTTCTTGTCTAAGAAAGAAGCCAGCCACTTCCTAAGTCCAAGGCTACCCAGCTGCTCAGAATTACTTCTTATCAGAGGAGGGTCTACACATTAAGCAATACAGCCATATGTTCAACAAGCATTAGTCTTTATCTGCCTGGTCAAATCAAACAGGGTATGCTCCAGAGGGTCTGCTGCCCTAGGCAAACTGCCCAGCCCAGCCAGCATCTCACTGAATGCCCAATCAACCTTGCTAGTTTGCATTTAACTGTGCAAACAGTTTTGCTGCCCCTGGAATTTGGCTTGCTCTTAGAAGAGTGCTTGCTCCGAGTTCAAAAGTTATTCAGAAATAATGGAAAAATCTATGTTTGGGGGGGAAAAGCATCTTCTTGGGGCTCATTAACTAATTTGCAAATGGGAAATACAACAAAAAGGACTAGTAGGCAATAACTGTGTATCTTGTTTTTCCCAAGAAATGTTCCTGGATAAAATTATGTACCACCAGTACCTTAAAACATCAATGCAGATGCACACCAATACTAATTATGTGACAGGCTGTGGAAAGCATTTGTTCTACAAAACACATCATGCTGGGAAACCAAAGGAGCACAAAGAACATTAATTTTTATCTAAACACAGAAATCTACATGGGCTAATTAGTCTTTAAAAAAAAAAAGAAAAAAAAAAAAAGATCCCACACATCAACAGCCACAACAATGGGGAGAATTAACTTTTATAATGTTAAGTTATAGAGGGATTTTCTGCACAGTCCACAATACATTTAATTAGTTCTTTTTTTCCTTCAGTTATGTAAACTAGTTTAATCATATTGGTGTTGCCATTTAAATCACACTTCTTATTCAGTTAAAGTTCTTTCAGTGCTACAATTGACAGCAGCTAGTGCTACTTGCCAGGCTTCTGTGTCCAACCTAATTAGATGCTGTTGTCCTACAAATTATTTTTAGATATGCTTCAAACTCTCTAATTATGCTCAGTGTACTGCACTGCAAAGAAAACAATTGTTGCTTTAGTGTCTAGGATACTGTCCTAGGATAAAATAATCTACAGGAAGGGCATTGAACTGTAAGGTGGCTGCACAATAAATTCTCATAAGCTGTAGATGCTGAAATTGAGTAACAGAAACTTTTTTCTTAAATGTGCATTTATTGTTTGGCAAGATACAGAATACAAATAGACATCTGGCCAGTCTAAAGGCAACTATCTAAAATGACTGGCTAAATAAGCCTGGCCATTCTCTTATGCGATCCTTGTTCAAATTATTCTCAAGAGAAATGCAAAATCAGACCACTGCTCCATAAAATCTTAAAAAGCTAATGGTGGTGTCACCTCTCACTGCCTCTTATCTATCTTCTTTGGAAAGGACCAACATCATCTTAAATTCAAAACTGCTGAAAAAAATAGAGTAAGTTCTTGCTTTAAGCTCATTGAAAAATACTTCGATGACAGATGCTTTCCATTTGATCCTCCCAGTTCTCAAGATCAAAATACACCACAGACACACTGATTTCAGGGATGCTAGAAGCCTTTCCCTACCATGCTGGTTACGCTGCTCCTCAATGGGTTAGCTACCAGGTTTCTCTGGAGCTGGGCACCCCACTGTGTCAAGGACTTTGGCCTTTTGCATCCCATAACATCACCTCATCCTGACTGGGGCCTGTGTTTTCTCTTGCTGTTTCTAAGAAGCCTTGCCACATCCCTTCTTTCTCTGATCATATTGGCTTCTAAATATAAATATGCAGTCACAGGACAAGGGGCAATGGTTTTAAACTGAAAGAGGGTAGAGTTAGGTTGGACATAAGGAAGAAAATTTTCATTATGAGGGTGTTGAGACACTGGAACAAATTGCCTAGAAAAGTTGTGTTCCAAGTCAGTTTGGATCAGGTTTTGAGCAACCTGACTTAGTGAAAAATGTCCCTGCCCATGGCAGGGGAGTTGGACAAGATGATCTTTAAAGGTCTTTTCCAACCCAAACAATTCTATGACTCTATGAATTCAAGCCTCCCTCTTGTTTCTCTGTCATGAAAATGTTGTCCATAAACTAGTCAATATCTCTGGTGTCATCTCCCCTTATGTCTCTCAGACTTCTCTGTCTACCCTACTAGTGAATAGTTGCATTTTCATCCCATCTCCCATGCTGCTTGTCATGAACGGACATTAACAATATCTCAGATGCTTCAGACGTCCTCAACTGGTGACAATGCAGATGCCACCAGCTATTTTAATGGTCTTTAGTCTCTGTGGGTGGGACTCATCTCATCTCTGTGTCTAAAGCGTATCTGTCTAAATTCAAAGTAGTCATCTTTCTATAGCCAGCCAAAGGAAACAGGCACTTTCATGGTGGCCTTCATCTGACCTATTTTAAGTGTCTATTTCAGGACTGAAGTGTCCTATGCCTTAGAAGTGTCTATTTCTTGCTCAGATAAATCCTACCTTCTGCATCTAATCAAGCTCTCTCTGCCACCAGTGACCTTGTTTTGTAATGTTCCTAACTTTTATTTCTAAAGTAACAAGACTGGGAGTCCTGGAACAGATTGTTCAAATTTGTTCAAAGTAAATCTATGCAAAAGATCTTCAAAACTAGACCTGGGTCTAGCAGGTTGAGCTTTCCATCCTGTGAGAGCTTCTGAGGTTTTGAAAAATTTATCTCTAACTAAATAGAACAAAAAGTTAAAATGTTGACATTTTACTTGACTCAACTATATTAAAAGAATAATAAAGGTTAGCTAAAGAAAAGTGTCAGTCTTAATACAACTGAAAAATTCTTTTTCATTTTCCCTTTGCTAAAAAAAACCCCTCACATCTTAAGGAAAGCAGTAGATAAAATTTGGAAATATATTGAAATTTTTATTTTAAAAGTTGAAAGGGCATGTTTCAACTATGTCAGTACCACATCAGAAGGTTTCAAAGCCCAATCCTTTCTATTGCTGAGTTTTGCTTTTTACAGATAATTATTTCCTGATCTCAGAGTCTCACCTAAAGGTTTCTAAGCAATTGCAGGGCAAGCAAAACAAACAAACAAACAAACAAAACCCAAAAAAAAACCCAAACCAAAAACAAAACCACATAGATCAAGCTAGGTCAGGCCCACATTTCATATTAGTGCTAGCATATCTATATTTATTTCATACTCATTTTCAATTACTGTAGTAAAACTGAGCAACCCAACTCAGTTAGCAGTTATCACAGATGTTTCCAGATTGAGGTGTTATGAGCTTGGATCAAAGCCAAAACTCACTCCAAAGACATGCTGGAGTAAAACCATCTGTCTTTCAAAAGAACAACACCTGTTCAAGGCAGCTTTTTAAACTTAACATGATTGACTAAATAAACATGCCACTTGAAGGCACATAATGACACAAGAAAACTCCACAGGACTAACGCTGCCTTGTGGTGTCATGGTGGCTGAACACCCAGGATGTGTCACAGTGTGTCTAGGAGAAACCTGTGTAATAGGTCACATGTGATCATGTCGCAGTATTCAGCAGCATTGAGATCTAGTCTGATTTTATTCTGCGCTATCTAGAGCAAGGTTTTAGAAATATGAAGCTAATTATTTCCCTTGTCAGATTGGCAAGAGTTGAATTTTTAATAATTTCAACAGGACTAACCTAACCATCTGTATTTCTTTCCACTTTCATTCTGGAGAAATATCTGGGCCTGAGCACAAACCCTGCTAATCCTAGTTTATATCAGATTACAGAGGATCGAACTGGGGGACTAGAAGACCAACCTCTTCTGTTGTCCTAGAATTTAGAGCTTTTAAATTAATATCTAAATGATCCACTATTAGTAAGTTAGGACATATGCTTCCCTTCATATAGTGTTTTGTTCCCTGGGTTTAAATGCAAGGCATACATCTTCAGTTGTTCTAGAAAAACCCATGTGGCCCATTTTGGTAAATGCCTTAGCTATGCTATATCTTTTCATTGTTGAATTAATTTCCTGATCCCATCAAACATAAGGTAGCCTTACGTTCTAGAAGCATCTTTCTTGCAGTACCACTATTTGAAACTAAAAATTCCTCCCTGAATAAAAATACCTTTAGGCTGAAGATTCTCATATTTTTTCTTGGCCCAAAGAATAGATTTGGAAATATCCATCAACTCCATTTGGCTGCTTGAGGTATAGAAGTTAAAAAAAAAAAAAAAAAAAGTCTATTTTACACTTTAAGAACTTTTTTTCAGATGCTATATTTATATTTGGGTAATTGAAAGCTAGCATCTGCATATGCACATACACAACTCTGTTTTGCCATGGACTTAACCTTGCTACGTTTGCCCAGAATTTTTCATTTTAAAGGGTTAATAAAAGTACAAATGTCAGAATTCTAAAAGCTTTAGTCTTCATATCTAACAACAGTCTGAAAATAAGATTTGTTAAAGGACCCTCATGGGAACCAGGTATTCTGTGTTCTTTACACAGTAGGAAAAGTAACTATTGCCTGCTGTTATTAATATTGCTTAACACAGGTGTTTTGCACCAGGAGATGCTGGTCCCTTATGATACCAGTAAGAAAGACACTCAGAGTCCATAAGGTATCATTCACAAAGCTATTTATTAGAGCTAGTACTATAAGAAAAGAATACCATAGGTAATCTTATGTCCCTTTAGATGCTGGGGACCCAAGGTAGCGTAGCACTGAAGAGGACTTTGACCTATGAGCAGCACACCATGCAGACCCTATCCATAGCAGAGATTCTGCCTTGTGTTTTAACTTGGCAGCTAAACACCACATAGACATTTGCTCACTCCTCCCACAACGTGCAATGGGGGAGAAAATTGGGAAAAAAAAAAAAGAAAAAGTGAAACTCATGGACTGAGATAAAGACAGTTGAATAAGACAGAAAAGGAGGGGGAAATAATAATAATGATAAAAGAATATAGAAAACAAGTGATGCAAAATGCATTTTCTCACTACCTGCTGACCAATGCCCAGCCTGTCCCTGAGCAGTGGCCCCTGGGCCAGCTTTCCCCCTAGTCTATATACTAAGCATGATGTCATATGGTGTGGAATATCCCTTTGGTCAGTTGGGGTCAGGTGTCCCAGCCATGTCCTCTCCCATCTTCTTGTGCTCCCCCAGCCCACTCGCTGGTGGGATGATGTGAGGAGCAGAAGAAGCCTTGTCTCTGTGTAAGCACTGCTCAGCAGTAACTAAAACATCTAGTCTCTTATCAACATTATTCTCATCCTAAATCCAAAACACAGCATTATACTAGGAAGAAAATTAACTCTATCCCAGCCTAAACCATGACAATATCCACCCTTTATTCTATATCATCTACGTCATGCCCAGGTTCCACCCTTTCCTATACATCCCAGCTAATCATCACCACCTTTTCTGTCTTTTGATATATAAACACAGATATCATACCCTTAGTCTGTGGGCTATCCCTCTAAAATGTCCATTGAGTTCATTGAGTCTATGACTTTGGGCTCCATCTGTCATAACAGTCCTTCAGGGCAGGAGAGATGGTGTGTGGTGTTGGATTGTTGCATGCTGAAGGCAGATTCAGTTCCATCAAATTTCATTCTTCATTAATCTGGTTGATCACATCCATTGGAATCTGACAATGTCCATTTTGCCATTTTATTCCTAAAAACTGGATCTCCCGAGCAAGTCCCTTGATCTTACTTTGCTTTATGGCAAAACCAGCTTTCATAAGGATTTGGACTATTTTCTTCACTTTCTCTGTCATTCAAGCTATTTCAGGATTTTCTAACAAGTAAACAACTCGATTTATCATTTCTACAGTCAAATGATTTTCACATAAGAACTTGCTGCGCTTTTAGATAAAGGCAAGGCCACACAGGTGCCATAATCGCTGGTAACAGATGGGAGTTGCCTGCAGGATGCTCTGTTACGGTAAACTGGTTGAGTTTATCCCACAGGCAAGGGATTTGTGCAGCCCAGCACAGGCCTGAAAGCGATGTTGTATGTGCAGTACGGCACAGCACAGACCTGGGCATGCTCAGGTTAACTCTTGTGTGGACCATTAACTGCTCCATGTGCTATGGTCTTCTGGTCAGGGTCACTACTACAGGGAAATATGAAGTCTTATTTAGTCACTTGCTGTTTTCTCTGGTGTTTCTGTATTTCAAAGGACAGAGGAATGACAGAGGAAATTCACCGTCTTTTAAGATAATACATAACATAGTTGGGATGAATCCTGCTGAGGAGATATCTCCTGTGAACAGGACCTAGACAAACAGCTTACATTAAACACTGAATGTCTAGACAGGGAGGGACAGGCACTATGAATGCCACGTCACACGTCGGACACTTGAGTCCAAATTAGGGTAAAACTGTGAGGAAACCTGTAGGAAGTTTGATTTAATAGTGTCACAGTAGTGCTGCAGTAACTGTGTTTGCTGTTCCCAAAATGTTACAGGTTTTGAGTGACTGTCAAGCACTGCTGATTGCGTACTAGCTGTGACTTCATGCATCCTTACAGCTTGCTGAAATGTGGGCAGAACAAGTCTCTGTATGTTAAAATGGAAAAAATAAAGGCTAAAAACAAAGAACCAGAGTGCCCTCTGGGATGAGAGAAAACAGAAGGCAAAGTGCCCAGCACATCCTGTATGGGTAACACCAGAACTTGGAGATAATTCATCCATAACACAGATAACACCATAGATGGGAAATGTACCTCTTCTAGACTGCAAAAGAAATACTTAACACATCCAGGTGTATAGTCTGGAAAGCTGTGGTTTGGCAATGTCTGCAGCCATTTAGAACTTACTTAGTTATTTTCTTCTTCTTTTTTTTTTAAGTTGAAGAGGTTGCAAGAGAGGCTGGGACTGGCAGACAATGAGGAATCAGTATGCAACATTTACAGTCAAGCCATATTCAGGCATCATCCATATGTACATACAAAACATGCCCTTCGGCAATAAGGCCTAATCCTATCAAATATCCAAAGAACCACTAAACTTTCCAGGCTTTTTGATAAATTGAAGGTATCTCTTTCTTTTAAAGCAGCAGCTTCTAATTAGCACTCTTAAAGATAAGAAAATACTGGAAATGCTAAAAGATCTGTATTTAAATTTTACCATTTTTCAAGGGGTGTAAGAGGTAATTTTGCAGACATTTATTGCTTTAGAAAAATATAATAATAAATATTTGTCAAATGTCTATTTTTGAAAACAAATATCTATTTAAGAAAAAGAAGAGAAAATTGGTCTTATTAATAGGGACATTTTTCAGTTATTAGTAACAGTTAAGTACATTCCCAATTAAAAAAAAAAATCTTACATTAGGTATTTCCTTGAATTATTGCAATAGTCTGGGAAAAATATGTCTAGAAGGACTTAATTTGTATATCATTTCACTATAAAAATAAAGGAAAATAAAAGATCATAGATAATGAAGTATTTAACCACTTTATTTTCACAGTTTGATCAACACTTTCTACTAGAGGAATAAGACTCGGTAATTTAATCAGTCTATACATTTATTCCAGACTAGCTTTCAAAGTTGTTAATGAAGTGGTAAAGATTCTGCTATTTTAGTACAGTTGGATTGCATCCCAGTAGAGGTGAGATCATATGTTTGAGAAACTAAATCTTCTCCAGCATTGAGATTGACTTGCAAAAATTAGAGGACAATGCTTTCAAATAGATTGGAAGAATGCCATAGAGATACAGAATGTCATAAAACAGTCTTTGACAGTCGGCCAATAAACAGAGCTGAAGAAAATGTAAAACTAGGAGAAAAAAATTTAAAAATGTCTAAGTGGTTCACAAGAATGCCAATGCAAAACAGTGTATTGTGAAGTCACTAATACTAGAGGTAAACAGCATATGATGACAGAAACCATTAGAAAACCCCTTAGGCATACAAAACATTTTCTGAAAAGGAAATTGAAGTTGTAACTTACTGGCACTACAGCTTAAAGTTATCCAGGAACTCTCTTATTTTACATACAAAACCAACGGGTAAGGGTTATTTACGCTCTCTAATGATGTATATGCTACTTTCGCAGCTTTTTATGAAGAAGAATTCTATACATCAGTCCTCTAAGAAATGGAAAGAAAACTCTTAGAAACAGCAAGCTTGCTAAAGCAATGTGAAACTTATAAAGAGGTAATGCAAAAGAAGCTCTGCTGATCAAGATTAAATATTCCTCTAGCCCAGTTTCTTGTCCCTGGCAATGACTAATGGTGCCTACCCAGGAAACATCAAAAAGAGGACAAGCAAATAGTGATATCTCCTGTATATATTCTTCACACATTCAAAAATTAGGGATCAGAGATTTCCTGAGCCAAATGTCAGGCATTTTTTTAATGTTACGTTTATTTAATAGTCCTTTTTCTTAGGTGCATTTGTCCTACATTTTTTTACTCAGTGTAAACCTTTGCAAGTTCTGTTCCACTCTCTTGCACAGAGTAGTTTCACAACTTTGCCATTGCTGCTTGAACAACCACTTCTTCAGTCTGTCTTCTGATTTCATGTCACTTTTCTTCAAAAAGACAGCAAATATTTTTCCTCTATTTATCTCATCCTTGTCACTTATGATTTTATACAACTGTATTGTATTATCTCTCAGCCCTCCTTTTTCCAAGCTGCAGAATCCTCATCAGTGTTATTTCCTCTATAGAAACTTCTCCATAATTTTTATCACCCTTGTTTCCTCCTCTATGCATTCACTACCAATACTTATCAACATACTTCTTGCTGTTTTCCCTGTTGCTGATCACTGGGCTAACCAAGAAAACCTCAAGGGAGTATTCAATACAAAGCCTGGCAAAACTCTAGAAATCTATTTGTTTTCCAAGTGCATTTTAAGGTATTCTAAGTAAAACTTGAATGGTTTTAATGGTGTTATATTGGGGCGAAAATCAGCAATTTATTGAGGGTTATGGTAACTACTGGCAAAAGCCTGAAAGGTATCTTGAAAAGGTCATCTAATTAATCTCTCTGTCCAAAGACAAGGCAAACTACTTTGGGACAGAAGAATTTAGTATGAACCACTTTATACACAGCCATCTCACCTGGCCATATTATTGTTGGATTGCAAGAGAAAGGGTTCAGGCAAACCAATTGGCTAGGATGGCATTTCTCTAATGTGATTTAAATCACACTCTCAGATTATAGAAACCATGATTAAGCCAGATTCATTAAGGATAAGCAAAGGTGAGATGAGATTTAATGATTATTAGAAACATACAGACTGAAAGACCAAAACTTTTTTGTTCAACAAAGATACAACTATGTAAAGGAGTATTTTATTGAGGACTGTTTTTACGTTTACAATCCCTCTGTAATCATTCCAGATAAAGCAGAGGATGCCATTGGGCTGCTTGAAATAAGAAAAGACTGACAGTGATTGAATAGACAAGAAGATTTAAATACTATTTGTCATTATCAAAGCAGCCATTTTAAAGCAATAGTGAATTGAAAATGCTTTAATTCACCTCTTAAATTTCCAAGAAAATAAAGATTATGTAAAACTTTTTAGAGGAATATAATATTTTTTAAAATGGATTCTTCAAACATATCATCACATTGTTAGACAAATGTTATCTTTTCTATGTCAGCAAGAAGTAGAGATATCAGTTACTATTGCAAGTGTTTCACCACAAGCTATAATCCCAGTATTTAAAAAATGAAAGCAGGCCATTGAATAGCATGGGTCTGTGAGCAGTCCTAAGGGGAACACTGGAAGCAAAACAATTAATTTAACAGTCCTACAGAGCAGGCATTTTGCTGTTATCAGATGTCCATTGCTATTTCCTGGCATCATCTGAATTTCTGAGGTGCATCTTCCTGGTCAAATTCCTCTTGATGTGGCCAAATCGGTCACTAAGGGAAAGAGAAACATCTCCTTGTCTCGCTGTGCTGAGAAATAGATGCAGGACACCCAGGCATTTCCCTTCTGTCTCATACTGTAAGAACAGGATTGTTGTGGTTACAAGGTGTCTTACATGTTGGACTCTCAAGACAGCGAGAAGGCTGCACACAAATGTGCCTTCATCTTCATTTTGCCACTTGTTTAGCTCTGCCTGGTACAGCTGCTTGCTGAGTCTGTGAGTATCCCAGTCACAAAGTGCTGGGCTAGCATGACCACAGCCAAACAGCACTTGGCTGGAGCTCTGGGGAAACTCTGGCCTTTATTTAACATGTATTTCTTTTCAGTGTGCCACTGACAACTGGGCCAAGACCTGGTGTTCACCTGTGCCATGTCTGTACCTGGCTGCTGTTGATGGCCTGCCCCATATCAAGATCATCATTTCACCTTGCCCACCTCCTCCTCTTAGCAGTCTCTTTTGTTTGACACCACAGCAACCAGTTCAGAGAGAACAGATAGTGTGCCACAGTCACAGAAATAATACTTGTGTGTCTCAGTTCATTATTCAAATATTTGGGGGTAAAATAATACAGCCTATTCATATAATGGAATCACCATTGTTCTCAAAGTGGGAGTCAATGATTTGCTGGTGCAGATCATGAGTGAAAGCAGCTGTAGCCATCTGTGTTAGCAAAGAACTTTGCTCATAATATTGAGAGAGGAAACTGGATCCAGCAAATAACTAATAAGGAATGAAAAGAAAAACCTTTCTGTTACCAGAACAACAAAGAAATTAATATAGAGGAGTTACATTATACTGTACCTCTATGTGGCCTGATCCTCTATTGTGTTGAGGGTTCTCAATTACCATTCACTTTAATAGGAATAATGTAGAATATTCACAACTCTCACAGACTTTGATTGTGCTACTGCGACTAGAATGCAAATCAGTAACATGTGAGTACATATTAAATATAAATTAAACTGTAAGGGGTTTATCTTTGATTTGGAAATGGAATGTGCAGGAAAAACTATCAATAGAGGTATAGTTCTTACCATATACATACATGTATGCAAATACAATTTCTTTTTGTTTGGCCCTGAGCAAATGAAAGATGAAAAAGCTCTATTGACTGCTTAATTTTCCCAAAAGAGAGCTAGAGGAACAAGTCTGAAATACAATCCTCTCATCATCAGGTTTCCGAAGTATTTCAACAGGATTATACGCAGAACAATGGGTAATGCTTCTCTTGGAACAGAGTGGTGCCAGTGTTCTCCACATGCATTGTGAGGCTGCAATGTCCAGCCTTTTCAGCCAAGGTTATTGTAACACTTCCAGACAAAAAGAAAACCTGATGAATAATACATTGGAATTAAGCTAGATTTCTAAAAGATTTTGTGTGGTACGTGTGATGGAGAACATAAAGTGTTCACATAATCAAAATCTATTGCACTTGTGAGTTTTAGTGTGCCTGACATTTCAAGGTCTGTAGATGAAGAAGTAGAACTTTCTTGCTGGTTTTCAGTTTATTTGGGGTAATGTGTTTTATTCCCTGGTATAGCCATCTTGGTAGATACTCGAAATGGGCTTGTAAGAACAAATCCTGAAATTATTACATTTCTATGAGATCAGACTGAACATGTTACAGCGAATTCAGTCCCGACCAGCAGAATATTTAAGAGTGTTCTTATTTATCCTTTAGGTTTAGGAGCATGGATGGAGGTGAAGTTTTCTGGTTTGGTGATTGTCCTGGACTTGGAGCTATTTGCCAAAATCCTGGAGAAGGACTTGCCTCCAGACCAAACTGTCTTTTTGCACTTCTTTAGCCACCTGGTCTACTAATGTAAGTACCAATGCTGTACGCCTAACAAGTCTTTTGTTTTTAAGTACAGCCACCTTCAGTTTTATATCTTTCTGCTGCACAAAAGCTGACAATTTTGGCTGGACTTCTATCTTAGTGTGAATGTGAAATTTATATTATTGCAGCTGTGCATGTAGAAATATACTCATCACCTGGAGCCTGAAATTTTCTAGACCTTTAGCCTCAAGCTAGGAAGAATGTTACTTGGGTTTACTATGAAATTACATGGTAATACCAGTCTATTCTGCTAAGAAAGGGAAATGTTCAATCGATGTTTTTCTTTAAGTATTCTTAGCTGTGTTAATGGTTCACCATAAATATATTCAGAATTTGATTTTTATTGTGTGTTGCCTCTGTATTTACTCCATAATGCAAATCTTTGAGGAACGATGTTTATATTACCTGTATATCCATATGTACAAGGAGAACAATCTTGACTTAAAGCTCCTTCAGGATTTTCATGAGCAAAGAGCAGTTCCTCTCTATCTATAGGATCACAGGACAATCCAGACTGGAAGAGAAATGTTTTGAAAATGCCCCCAAGGCACAGACTGCACAACTTCTCTAGACAACCTGTGCCAAAGTGTGACTGTCCTCATGGGGAAAAAATTTCTCCCTATATCCATTCTGAAACTCTCCTGTGCCAAAGAAGAAAAACAGACATATAGACAAAGAGGAATGACCAGACTGCCCATGGATGCATCCTAACCTGTCCTGCTGTGCCCATTCAGAGAGTCCCCATCACTCAAAAAATGATTACACAATGCTGTTAGGAGTATCTGAAGACAATGTTTGCTCTGCAAACCTGTCCATGGCAGTGAAATCTGCTCTGAGGGTATTGTATGGGTTTGCCAATGTAGTGATAACTCTGCACTTCACATAAGACCAACTAAAAAGAGATACTGATGTTCAGATCTTTAGTGGCTGTGTCACACCTGTGTTCCTGTCCTCTGATGAGCATGGGCCATGTGTTTGGTAGTTATTATATGGTTTCAGCTCACATACACATAAGGTATTGAAATTCCCTTTTATGATACACATCCTCAACATAATAGAATTTACAATGACATACAGACACCAAGAGTTTCCTAACAAAATGTTTTATTTTTGCTGTGATTACTTGGGAGGACACCAGCAGATCTGGGAAGTGGAATAAAATATAACTGTTAAAACAGATGTGAACTTGTGAAATCTTTTACTTTCTCTTTGGAAGTAAATTTATTTGGAAAACATGTCAAAGGCATTGCTTTTTAAAACTCATTTTGCACTTCTGTATCCTTGAAATACTTAAAATATTTACTTGATTAAAAACTGACCACTCAACCTTGTCAAATGCTTTCCTGCATGTAAAGACAAAGGAATGTATTGAGCTAGTAAATTATAATAATCCCATAATCCTAAAAGCATGTTTACAGGGTTTTCATATTACTAATTGCCAAGGGAGTTGGCATTTAATTACTTTCTATGATCGCCACACAATATTTCTCTTTTGTCTTAGTTTTTTAGAATACACATTTATTCTTTTTCTCAAATTACCTGGAAAGACCCTAAATAATAAAAGAATCATGTTTGTCTAGTGCAAACTATCTGTAATCTCTGAAATTTAAATACAGTTTTAATTTATTTTTCATGTTCAGATTCCATATGAATTTGCTCTTTGATAATCATGTTATTTATTTTGCATTTATTTTGTTTTCTTTCAAAGTTATTCAAGATTAATAAATACAACTCTTATAGCCTTGGTAGCTTTCCAAATCTTTTTATTAATTTTCATTCTTACAGTCCGTAATAGCAGAAGGTTCACCCTTTCTTTCTGCCTTCTTGGATCCTTGCCTAAATTCATATTCAATCCAAACTTTCATTAAAGCTAAGAAAAAGTTGCCACAATAGGATCTTAAAGATTAGGTCAAAATTCTGCAAGACATAAATAAACTGTCTGCACCAGTATTGTTTCTCTGTTTATGCATGTATTTCATAATTAATGTTATGAAATATATTTTCACTTAAACTACGCAAAAAGTGAAAAACAGTTACAATGTTTGCAAAGAAAAAATGAAAGTCACAATACTATGTGGAAAATTGTCCCCTGTACCATTTTGAAGCATAAATGTGACTGTGTCTCCAGATAGCAGGGATCTGGGCCATCTTTATGAGCTAATAATTCTTGAATGTGACACACCATTTTCATAAAGAGAGGGTGAGTGCTTGAGGGCTCCTTCCCTCGTGCATCTCTGCAGGGACAAGATGCTGCTGGGGTGGCCCCAGCATTCACTGTATGTCTCTTCGCTGCAAGGATGGAAGAGTGAGGGATGATGCCATCATCTTCCAATATTTCCTTAGAAGTCTGATTTATTGATCAGTAATGATTTTCTGCTTCACAGGAACACAGACCTGGCAGCAATAACAGGTGTTGTTGTACCAGATTATCAGAGATTTACAGAGTTCCTTATTTCCAAGGAGTGTTGCTGCGGTGTGGAGGTCACGATCTTGACAAAGAACCACTGTAGAATGTTATATGACTTTCAGCACTGTAAAACTTTGAATCTAAACAAATAAACGTGTCCAATGCAATATAGTCCTTTTTTTATGTCCTGAGCAAGTCTGCGGTTTCCATGGTTACCAAAGGGCAGCCTAGTAGAGAAATTGTCCACATTTCTTTCAATAGATATTTTTTAGGACTATCTTTTTGAAAAGTTAGTACAGAATCAATCTGTTGTAATACAAATCCATGCCTCTTCATTTTGTTCTTCAGTTATCAATTTATGCAAAGCAATTAACCAATTTTAAACAAATAACACAGGGCAACTTTGAATATTCCCCATTCAAAAACACCACCTCTAGTAATAAGTGCAGACTTTGCTCACATGCTTTACTTTAGTTTGTAGTTCCTTCCAGAATTGCAAAAAGAAAACATCACTATGAAGTATTTCATACTATTGCAAAATTATTTCAAACCAATTAAAACCATACTTTTAGAAATATTTCTATCCACTGCCATCAGTTTTTATATTTTATTTCTATTGCTTATGTCCGATGAATGTAATTGCCTGCATTATTTGTACCCCTAAAAGTCCAAGGTAGGCAGCATTCTTCCTGAACAATGAGAAAAACCCAGAACTCTAAAGTTCTTAAATGAAATGCAACTTCTTCCTCTCAGTTCTGATTTGCAAGTTCATAGCTAGGTCTTCTGCAATGATACTCAGTCTTCTAAGTGCCTAGGTAACTTTAAATATTAATAAAATTGTAATAATAATAATAATAATAATAATAATAATAATAATAATAATAATAATAATAATAATAATAAAAATAAATTAAACTATTTAATAACATGACCATAACAAGTGTCTGAGGCTGGGCTGAAGATTTCACCTTTAGTCTATTTCCCTCTTTCTGTTACAGGAAAACTGAGTAATAAAATAGTGTAGTTTATTTCTGTGTAAAGGTCCCAGTCAAGGAAACGTACTTAATGTTAGCTATATAAACTACCCACGTGGATTTAGTGAATACTAATCATGTTTGAATTGTGCTTAATTCAACATATGCTTGTCAAAGGTATTTTTCACAGTGATTTCCTAAGATGGTATGTAATCACATTCAAGAGGTTGCCGCAAAACAGTATTGGCTGTTACCTAGCCCACTTCTAACCTAGGTTGTCATCATAGAACAGTCCAGGGTGGAAGCAACCTTGAAAGACCATGTAGTCCAACCATTTGTGATGAAAGGGAGCCTAGATGAGATTATCCAGCACTCTGTCCAGTCACATCTTGACAACCTCCAGTGATAGGGACTCTATCATGTCCCTGGGGAGGTTGTTCCCATGAATTATTATTCTCACTGTAAAAAATGTTGTTCTTGTATTGAGATGAAATCTCCCCTGATACAACTTGTGTGCTTGCCTCTTGGCTTCTCCATGTGGCTCCTTGTGAAGAGAGAGCTTCTGTATTTTTTGCAGCCATCTGAGCCTTCTACAGGCAGAAAAGACCTCATAAGGCAGGTTTTCCAGCCCCTTGATCATGTTCGTAGCCCTCCTTTGTCCTCTGTCGAGTCTGTCTGCTTCTTCTTTTGAATTGTGGAGACTAAAACGGGACATGTCCTCCAGCTGCAGCCTGGCAAGTGCCAAGTAGAGTGGGGTGGTCACACCTCTATCTCTGCTAGCAATGCCACTGCAGATGCAGCCCCAGATCCCACTTGCCTTTTTTGCTTGCAGTGGAAGACTGCTCACTCATGTTCAGCTTTTTGTTAGAACAAGGACAGAAAGAGTCACAAGTGTTTAGTGGGAAAAAATCTGAATAGCCATTCTAACAGTGGCTGCAATTTTCCAAAGCAGACCTTTTCACCACTTTTCTGAGGTTTCCTTTCAGTAACCACATGTCCTGTGCAGACCTGGCTGGCATTTGTTATTCTCACTTAACATATCAAGGAGGACTCTAAAATGTGTAGCCTTGTAGTTTTCCCTCTCCTGTGTACAGAAAAGGGAGAGGCTGGAGTACAGACAATCCTTGGATTAACTCATTCACTTGAAGGCATGCAGACAGTTCACCTGTTGCTACAAAGCAGATCCAGACAGACAATTTGCCATGTGGCTTACTATTCTAAAATACATTAAATTATTACTTTTTGATTATATTTTGATGTACACAAAAGGAGCCTCAAATACTTTCCTTTCTTCATGCATTCTTGTTTTTTAACAGAACACAGTTATGTGTCTTGTATTGAATTCCCAAGACTACCACATATATTTTCCAAGTAATCTTTCTTCTGATAAAGATCAAGATCAAGAGATTTTAAGGAACCAGAGTAGCAGAATTAGGGACTGAAACCTAGTTTTAGGGTTCACCTCTGATTTAACTTTGAAATTTTGGAATTGTTATTAAACTGTTCTAAGGTCCAAAGTACTTGACATTATATTGATTTTAATGGTATTCAAGTACATATTTAGGCATTTTGAGTATTGAGATTGGACTTCGGGCTCACTACCTCATGTGTGTCTAACCATCATGTTGAATCAGACTCTTACTATACCAATACCAACAGCAACAATAATAGCAACAGCAATGAAGGAGGATGATGATTTTATGAACACTAAGAATTTACATTAACTGTGGACTTTAACGTCTATCAACAGCACTCAATAATCTAATTTCAAAATGTTTCCATATGGTCCATTTACATCTTTGAATCTGCTCTCTCCAGATGGTTCAGAAATCTCGAACTGTTTGTTTTTTTTTTTTTTTTAAGTTATGTCTGTCTATCAGACCTCAGTTTTGGCTTCCAAACATCTATTTTCCTTTTCATATATATTAAATTTCTTTATCCTCAGATGTCCATTAAAAAAAAAAAAAACAACCCTGCACCTTCCTTTGAGCACTCAGAGTGCTTCCAAGTGCTCGGAGAGTTGAGGATTTACCAGGGTAGAAAAAACTCAAATTCTGGCACAGCTTCAGCTTAGATTTTCAACTCAGTGCACAAGTCATGACCCCCCCACCTCCAGTGAAATCTGGTCTCACTAAGTACTCTGTAGCAAGCCCTCCCATACCTCTGGACAGACCCATTAAACCTCTCAGTGTCTTTGATGCCTTCCTTACGCTCTCCCACCAGATGTGCTGGTCCTATCATCTTTCCAGTTCTGCAGCACCACATGCCATGTTCAGCAGTCTAGCTTGGTGAAACTACCAGCTGTGTCAGGCACATGGAATTGGAAAATGAATTAATATTGTGCAAGACCCAAAAGATGTGTTTTCCAGGTACAGTTGTCTGTAACCCTCATAAAACCACATGCACACACACAGCCACATCTCAGAATGATCACACACCACCACTCTGCCGAGCCATGACCTAACACAGCAGTGCAGACCCTTCCTCAGCAATCGCCTGGCCAGAATGAGCAAAGGGAAATCTTACAGCAGCTTCTGTTGGAGCAGTCCTTCCTTGCAGTTGTTTTTGAACTAGTTTTCAGTTTATTTACTTCATTCATTTAAAGACAGCCCCTGAAACAAAGGCAATATTTCAGGAACAGCACTGTGTAGCATGAGACCATCACCAGCTTAATGCAGGCTTAACACAGCTGCACAGGCAGTCGTAATCTACTTTCTTGCTGTATCATGTTACAAATTAACATATCATTTGATGTCCACTATTTCCTTTGCTTTTCATATTTCTCTCATATTGATTATCACAGATGATTTTCAAGCAGGTCTATTAGCTTGCCTTTCTCTAATAGGAACTCTACATTCTCATTTACTGAACATATTAATATTTTTGTATTCTCATACCATTTTTCCTTTCTTCCCTAATATTAAGACAAGCTCTGAGTTTGGTATCATATTCACATTCAATTAGTGTGATTTCTATTCCATGATTAATGTTCCCTGGTATTTCTGCAGCTGATGCAAACTATAGCCACGTTGAGGAGATATTGTAGTTAATGTACTAAGTTTGCACTATTTCTAATACTTCTTAAACTGCTGCATTTTCTAAACCAGTGACTGCGTAGGCATACAGAAGATTGTGTTAAGTGTTCATAAGTCTTTAATTTTGTCCACTGAGATCTGCAGAATATTAATTGCTTTCTGGTCACTAAAGAAGGCTAGTATACTTCATTTTTTCCTAGAGTTTTTCAATCAGCAAATCAAGACCAACTTCAAGTGACAGTGAACTACTACTTACTAAAAGGACCTTGCACCCTCAATGGGTGTCTTCATGGTGTCCAAGGCACGTGCAAAACTATATAAGGCTTCACCTTTTTTGAACATGACTCACCACACAACATTGCAGTAGAGAATCCTTGTCTACTTACTTAGTCTTTGAGTAGAAACAACTGCGATGCGGAATCTCAGGATATAGGATCCTCTGGAGAAGGGCTGGGGCCCCATGGAGAGCATTCCCTCCATCAGTTCTACTGTGGACCATGAGCTAGTTCAGCTTAGGGCTGCCCTACGGAAATGGCCACACGGATTGAAAATACAAGGCCAGAAATTAATTGCAAATATCGCTTGTCAAGCACAATTATTTGAGGACATAAATGTTAGAATGTTAGACACATGGCACAACTCCTGATCTGTGATCTAGAGAATAAGAAATAAATTGCACCTTCTTATTCTACAGGACAATACTAATTTTTTCCTTCAATTGATTGATACTGTAATTTTTTGTGGGAATGTAATTAAAGGCCAAGCTATGGACACTCTGTTAAATTAGCTTATGACCTCATTTATTTATAGCCTTATGTATTTAGATCTGTCTAAGAATTTCAGGGTAGAATGTTTCTTCTCAGTCAGACACAACACTGCAGAGTCACTATTTAGGATCCTCTCTTCAACAAAGGAAAACAAACCTTTTGAAGTTAACTATGCTCACAATTTTCCATTAGCAACTTATTACAATTAAAGAGCCAAGAGCAG
Source organism: Streptopelia decaocto (assembly GCF_964273445.1). Lineage (NCBI taxonomy): Eukaryota > Metazoa > Chordata > Aves > Columbiformes > Columbidae > Streptopelia > Streptopelia decaocto. The sequence continues at coordinate 191,937,689 of NC_138663.1, read as the reverse complement.
AAAGCCTCCCCAAGATTTTTCAAAATACCCCATAAAATCTAGGATGGAACAAAGTCTGAGAATCCCACTTGGATTAAAAATCTGGAGCAGGGGGTACAATTTCCAAGTATTTTCACTTCAGAATTTTTTGTGATATTTACCCTGTGTCCTGTTGAATTAAACAGAGGAGAGAAAGAGTAGAGGGAGATCTTATCTATGTGTACTGATACCTGTTGAGAGGCAATTTAGGGAGTCAGAACTGCTGCCCAATGACAGGGTGATAGACAATGGACAGAAATTAAAACACATTAAACTCCACCTGAATACAAGAAAACCCTTTTTTTTTTTTTTAATATGAGGGTGATTAACACTGGAACAAGTTGCCCAGAGAGGTTGTGCATTCTCCATGTGTGAAGATATTCAAAATCCAACTGGACACAGTCCTGGGCATCCTACTGTCACTGACTCTGCTTGAGCAGCGGAGGATGGACTAGATGATCTCAGGAGGTACCTTCCAACCTCTACCATTTCATGATTCCATGAAGCCAGTCTTTGGAATAAGTATCTTCTTCCATGCAACTTCCCCTTATTCTGTTCTAAGCACTATGATGAGTTTGACGCAAAACCCAAAACACTACAAGGAAAGACTGAGGGATTTAAGTCATTTAGGGAATTGCTTTTTCAGCCTTTTAAATCTTTATTTTTGGCAGCTTATGATAGTATTTTTAAATCTAAAAGATTCTTTATTCTAGTGAACATTTTAATTAGTTCAATAACAATTTCAATATCTGTATTAGATTGTCAAATATGTGTGTGCTTTAATGCTTCTTTGATTCACAGCTTTTAATGATGAGTTTGTTTGATCTGCAAGCTCACATTTCATTATACTTCTAATGAAACTGTGAATTATAATTTTTTAGGCTGATTCCACTGCATTACATGAAGCTGGGTTCCACAACTCTCACTCATTTTATGACTAAGAATCCCTTATTCAATAAGAAATGTTTGTATTTCCTAGTCCTTAAAATACAGTGTATTTACCTTTTCTCTGAAGTAAGAAGATTTTTTAAAAATGTATATCCAACTCACCAAAATAGAAAATGTCTTTATCCTTGAGACTTAAAAGTAAAGTTTCTCATATAACTGTCATTTCCCAGTTGTCCTATTTACTTGTCCAACTGATGGATGTGCTATTCCAGGTCAGGCTGCTGTCTCTGTTGCAATGATTACTCTCTTTCTCTTCTGGCAGCTGTAAAGTGCTTCCATACTATAATTTATTATTTTGTTAATACAATTACTAATGCAATTTTAATATTCCAATATTTTTATTTTACATCTCCACATTGCATTATCTTTGCCACTCTTTGCAGGACTGACATTTTTTCATTGTAAGGTAACAGATGTTCAAAGATAAATGTATTTCTTTATTTGATACTTAAGCATTATTTTTGCCAGCAAATCTGAAAGTAATAAGATAAGCATGTACCAGAGCTGGCTTTAGCCTGGTTGAAGTGTTATTCATCATGTCCACATAAAATAACTATTTAGTAAAGTGTAGGAATTTGAAGCTGCTTATATCCTTGAAGCAGTCCCTCAAGGATAAGTTCTTGAGTTGTTGCTCCTTGGGGTCATATATCAGTGGTACTGATTTGATCTTCTTAACTCAGTCCCCAAATGTCATCCATCTGTACAAGAAACTGTTATTTATGGATTCAGGAATACCTTTAAATTACTTTGATCTTTTCCTCTTGTTATTGTTTTCAGAACTTGCCAGATTAGCTTAAAATGTATCTAGCAGCTGTAATCTCACAAAAATACAGACACTCAGTTTATCTCCTGAAGAACTATGTTTTGGCTCAAAGGCAGATGGCAATTGTTTTGAAGGGCTTTGCCCTGAGGATGCTCTGTATTCTGAGTGCTTTGAGTACGTCTAAATGAAATCAATCTTTGACACCTGAACCTGGGTCTTGTGCTCCATTATGGCAGGAGTGCTCTGCGGCTCTTAGATTTCCTTCTGTTTCTGTCTCTGACTCTGCAGCTCATTATTTATCACAGAGCTCTGCAACCCAGAGGGAGAGTTTTATTTACCCACAGGAGGAGACTGGGGAGCACAGCCCACTGCAGAGCAGGCAGGTGGCTGAGTTGCCCAGCGATGATGCTTTGCCTGCAAAGAGCACTCTGCCCTCATTAGCACAGAGCCTTTAAAGTGCTTCCATGCTTTAAGAAACAGAGATATTCTGACACTTGATGTTATTTTCCAGATTTGAATGCTACTTAATGCTGCTTAAGAAAAAAATGCTCAGTGCTTCTTTTAATTAATCAGGTAGGTCAAAATCTCAATGTACACATCTAATGGGAGATGTTAAGGTTTTCTTCAAAAGCTGACTATTGTAGTCAATAAAAAGATTGCTGGTGAACTGGGTACATTTTGGATTTGGTCTTGAATTAATTATTTCCCAGCAATGCCTACAAGTGAACCTGCAGTTTGCCCATAGTTGATTGACTGCTACAGCGGCATTAATAATTATATCTGAGTATCTGTTGCAGATAGTACTCTATTATTTTGAAATATTTTGTATATTAATCTTTAATATTTTCAAAAGACAATCAGGTGTGGCAGAAATTTATTGTGGAACAGGAAAGAGGAGTTGAACTGTTAACACTGGAGTATCACCCCCCCACACTTTGAATGGGTTTTGCTTATGATTAGAAGTAAATTTTAGATGCAGTTCTATGGTTCTTGCCCCCTGCATGCACAGAGCCTGAAATTATGCACCTAGAGCTATGTCCAGGTAGACAGAGATGAAGACTCAATTGAACTCCACTCAATTTTCAAGGTAGTGTGGATATCTGGAGGCAAATGAGTCGTGTTGACTTCAACAGACAGCCACACAGCTAAAGCACTGTGCTGTACTTTGAAACCACAGAGTTTCAAATAGCTTTATCTTTCACTGCACAGTCATATCATTTTTCATTATTTTTCTGCGTATTCCGTTCATGGGAATTATTACATTATCAAGCAGAGCAGAAAAATGAGACACAGGAGTTACAGTTTCCCGCAAAAGAAGTGCCAGATATAATAGTTTTGTTTTTGTCACATTCACTTTCTTAGGCAGCTGGCCAGCTATTGTCTTTGAATGAACAAAGCTCTGGAAAGATTTCAGAGTCTGAAAACATCTTTTTCAAGCAAGTTCATTCATTTAAGCTGGTTTTGGGCTTTACTTACTACATTAATAATAAGGCACTTTCAGGTGTACTTATGAGCATCCCATTAGGCTGTACCTAATAACTAGGTGTTTAGTAAATTATCTAATTGACCCCAGATTTATAAGGCTACTAGTCTTTTAACCATGACACAAGACCTGCATCAGACCTGTCCAGTGAAAAAAAGTAACTTCAAACAGACTTCCCATATCTCATTGGCAGTTTTGGTGTGCTTGTTTTGGGAGGATTATTATGTCCACACCCACAACAGGCTACTTTTCTTTTTCTCTCCTGAAATATTTTTAGGGGATTAGATTCTTGTTAACAGCACTCTGCATGGACATATTCCTCTTTGTTGGCCATGTCAATGAATAAATTATCTGTACTTCCTTGGTAGGATCAGGTTTTAGTTTATCTATTTATATGGGAGGAAACAAAGGCTCCAGTTAGCACTGTAAAACATCCTCTAACAGATTTGGACACCCCATTGCAGCAAAGCACACCATGCACTACACAAGCTGGTTTTATCATTAGTTTGGACTGCAGATGGCCAGCAAGATATTCCCAGACACCATCTAAAATCCTTGGCTTCCTCACTTTTGCTTTTCTCTGAGGCATTTGAATCTGCTCTTTGTCCACACAAAACAGTTCTGAATGCAGCAACATGGCAAATGAGTTGAAACTACTCCAGGCCTTCAGCAATGGGAGCAGCAATGTGAATGGCAAGGGAAATACATGGCCCTTCACACCAGGTGCACAGATTTCTTGGTAAAGCAGCTTTATTGATCCCTCTCTCCAATTTTTGAGCTAGAGAGATCCCTGGAGCTCCTATACTGGTAGGCAGCCCAACAGGGAGAGGTTTGTGGAAAAAAACGTCTGTCTCTTTTTTTTCATCTTCCTTACAGGATTGTCTCTCACATGGTTAACTAGTTTTAGCTGAAACATTTATAGCTGCTTAGGATCACACCAATGTGATGTCTGAAAGACCCTTGGATGAGACCAGTCTGAAACTTATGTAGGTTTTCCTTCAGAGCTTGGATTACCATATTCTTCTTAATTTTGGTTGGTCTACAGTGGAGTTTCTGAAGTGACAATGTCACTTACAGAGTATGTCTTGAATTGTGAAAACTCTGTTCTAGTCATAAGAACTCTCCCTAAGTATATGCATAACAAACTTCCAGAGTAATTGAAAACAAAGTGACAACATTAAATACATTGAAAAAGTGATCTAACATGAAATAATCTGTTTCAATGATACAGTGTAGTGTATTTTTAAATTACAGCAATTGCTAGAGATTCTTTGAAGTATCAAGAAAATACTTAGTTCTTGTTCTGGAGCAAGAGGGATGTTGCTCATCACATACTATGAGATATTATATTTGCTTAAAATGCTTGTTCTCAGGGAATATTGCCTGGTGATTTGAATTTAAAGTAGCAGAACACTGAGAAAAGAGATGCTTAAGATTAATAAGGATTTGCTTATCAGGCAGATGTTCAAAACAAGTCAGGCACAACCTGTCACTTTGTGAATGCTTTTTATGTGATTGCACATACAGTGATTAGAGTATCAGGCAGACGGATGTTTTATAGTCAGCGTTTCCAAAGATCATTGCCTGAATTAGGGCTCCTCACCGCATATTTTGGTAATTTCACTAGGAGATACATTGTTTATTTGCATATTTTCATGCAAAGGCATTGCCTTTCATTAATCAAGGAAAAAAAATTAATGAAAATAATCTTTAGCTCACACAAGTAAAAATAATATGAATGTTTAAAGACTGAACGTGGCTACTTTCTTTATTCTGTGCTTGAATCAAAATCATTTTTTAACAAGGAGAAAGCTGTTCCTTTCCATAAGGCAATTCTTATGGTCTTATCAACGTCCATTTAAATGGAAAAGTGCATGAATTAAAGAAAAATATAAAAATATGTTTTATCTTCAAACATTCTGTTCTGCAATTGCTTTTCACTGGGTGACAGGTTGGTTTCATGGAAATAACTCCTATTTCCACCATCCTGGTATGCAGAATTATCAGAAGAAGCAGAGTAACCTCAGAGCAGGGACCCTCCAGCAGGGACACAGCTCAGTGACTGACTCACCTGCAGTGATGGGCCGCAGTGGTGCTACCTGCATCTGGCTGAGGGGCACGTTTCTGGGTGAGACTGGAGGTTTTCTAGGTTTGAGAGACTCTCAGACGCTAACCCCAATACAGGTTGCTCCCCTTGCAATGCAAAGGGCTGTCTGTCTCCCATGGGAGGGACCCCACGCTGGAGCAGGGGAAGAGTGTGAGGAGGAAGGGGTGACAGAGACAATGTGATGAACTGACTGCAACCCCCATTCCCCGTCCCCCTGCACCACTCAGGAGAAGGTAAAGAAAAATTGGGAGTGAAGTTGAGCCTAGGAAGAAGGAAGAGGTAAAAAATATAAATTAATTATTAAATAATTAATTCTTAGTGAATAATTTTATAATTATTAATAAATTAATTTATAAAATAATTTCCCTGAGTCGAGTCCATTTTGCTCATGACAGTAAATGGTGAGTGATGTCCTCCGTGCTTATCTCAATCCATAAGATTTTTGTTATGTTTTCTTTCCTCATTCAGCTGAGGAGGGTAGTGATAGAGCAGCTTGGTGGGTACGTGACATCTAGCCAAGGTCAATCCATCACAGCCTGACAGCACATAAAGACACAGGAAAAGGAATACTGGGCTTCCTGCAACTGTTTCTGATCACAATGTTTTTTTGGCTTCCTTTATGTATTTTTTCATGTACATGAATAATGGGGGGATGGGTTCTGCATCTGTAGGTGCTGCTGTGTACTGTAGAGGATGTTTCCTAAGTTAGTGGGTGGGTTTTCAGAGTTTGTATCTCTGTTTCTGTCATGCTGTAAAGCCATCTGGCAACATATTTGTTTAATCTAAATCACCTAGCAATGATAAGTTGTGGAAAGTTGTTTTTATTTTATTTTCATATTATTCTTCTTCTGTTGATGCAGATAATTTCATTTTCTCTACATCATCCCTGATTTTGGAACCTTAGGCTGATATGTATCTTCAAAGTATGCTTACACTGCCACTGAGTGACATAATCAAGCATTTCATAATTATTTTCTCATGCTTACAGGCTTCACTACCCTTTTCTCATCCCTTTAGTTGATGATTCTGAGCACAACGAAGAATTAAGTGGCATGAAATATTTCCAATAATTCTGACTAAAAAGAACACTTCAGTTATTCTGGGCTGAACTGCAAAAGTGCAATTTTCTTCATATTTAGACTTCATATGGAGCAGAACAGCATACCTGGACTGCAGGAGATGAAGCATCACTAAGAATACAAGAAATAATTTCATCACAAGAAGCACAGACAAACAAATGCCCCTCCTCCATACATTACAATTCACACAGGGCAACTTCAACATTCATCTTTATCAAAGTAGGTCATGAATAAGAAGAGCACGGGGCTATGTTTTTAATCTAAACACTTATTAATCTTTCAGAATACACACTTTTCAGAATGCCAACAAAATAACGTGACTGCAATCAGCGCAGAAGAAAATGCTATTCTGTAATCAAGCCAACAGAATTGTTTCTGCCTTTCTTTAGTATTCACCTGAAAACTAGATCCATTAAGATGAGAACCATTAGATGTTATTCCATTTTTCTCAGTGGTTGGTAGTTATATGTCCATTTCTATTAATTCCTAACAGGTGAAGGTTGCCTGTATAAAGCACGACTGCTAGCCAGCAGGATGCTGGCTGCAGTTTTAGGAAAAGCAACAACTCAGTTTGTGACCTTGGCAGGTTACTTGATTGCCACCCACTCAGCATCAATCAGTCCTGCTGGAAAAGTGAATGAATAACAGAATGTCACTGAAAATCACATTCTATAAACATTGAATTTCCATAGATAACGACATTGCAGCATCTTTAGGAAGTAGAAAGAGGTTATAATTTCAGTTTTGCTGAAAGTCACTCAGTATTAAAAATACATATATATAATGGCTCCTCTAAGAAGAGGGGAATCTAGCTGTGAGACTCAGGTATGTCTATGCAAGCATCTAATCTAATCTACTTTAAAGAAGTGGATTAGTACACCAAAAGAGGTAGTGCTGAGCACCCTAATCCCACATAACTTGTGACTCAGGGATATTATCTGGCTGGATTTATTCTGGCCATCATGAAGCATGCAGCCTGAAGCTGTTTGAAGTGTGAGTCTTTGGTTCCTATGTCTGTTGGAGCGAGAAAGGACTCAGCAAAACAATTTGATTCAATGTGAATCACGCTAAAGCCATTTATTACAGAAACAAGCCTCCTTATATATGCAACTATATTCTAATCACACGTCCACGCTCCAAGCATATATTCGCTAAATGAGTATCATGGGCTGTCCATGCACTGGAGTCTCACTGATGATACGTCCGATGATTCATGCCACGCCAGGACCCCGCTGATTGAGGAACGCCCCTCGTTCTCACAGCAGATTCTGTTCTCAGCTTCTTGAAGCGGCCTTGAGATTCCTTTGAGCCTGACTAATTCAGCAACAGATCTTTATCTATCAAAACCCCTCCACATATGTCTATGTGTGTTTGTGCTTGCAGTGCATTTAATGCATCCAGGAAACAAGCTTCTCTGTTCATTTCCTCCAAAAGAAAGCCTGTCCCCACCATCCAGAACTGCTTTACACATTCTGAGATGTGGGGAATTAGGACACACAGGGCCTCCCTTCAAGCTCACACTTAGTTTCAACACAAAACCATCATGGAGATCAATCAGCTGGCTCTAAATGCAAGAGGGGGCACTGGAAGTATCTGCCTTAGGTTTGAACAGAACAGAGAGACACTTTTTTAGGTTATTAGTGTGACAATAGTAGATATCAAGTAACCATGTAAATCTGGAAAGTCTGAGACACCATAGTCAAGACACATATTAGCACTAGTGATGAGTACAGCTAAAAAGAAAAAATTAATAAAAAAGAAAAAAAAATCCACAGACTGTAATATTTTTGCTAAAATGCTTTCTGGTTTCTTGTATACATCCAGCTAGAGATGAGGAATGCTGGGCTCCACAGGCAGGGAGATGAGGCTGATAAGAAAACATTTTTAAAAGTTAACTCCCACAGCCACATCTCTTTCATGTGATCCCAGGGAAGCAGATCCATGGACCCTACCACCTCTCCTCTGGTCGTTCTTTCTTCCTTCAACCACTTCACAGCAGACACACGGAAAAGCCTAAAGCAGTCTTTCTGCTGAGAGACACTGAGACATTCAATTACCAACATATCTATTCCTCACCATGGCTTAAAACATAATATAAGCCTATTCCTTTTGAACTGAGACTTAAAAGTTTGTTAAAAGGAATCAATTATTTTCTGCTTCTTAAGATCTTAAGAGTTATTTATTAATATTTATCATTGTTTAAAGTCTCCACTTTAGACTGCCAGGGCAGTCATTTAAAACCCACAATATAATATAAAACCAATAATATAATATAATCTTAATGAAAATAGAGTTGTCAAAGAAAAATGGGGTTAGAATACCAGTTTCAGGAGCAGTTTTGTTCATGTGTTTATAGAGCAAGACTGCATACCTTTTTTTTTTTTTTTTAAAATCTTTCCCCTGAGTCTACTATGCCTAAGGAAAATCACATATATTTGCATTGTAAATTATTATACTATTCAGTAAGGTCAGACGCTACAACATTTTCCAATGGTTCATATTAGTTTTTCAGAGCAAAATACCAGAAAGAATTAAATACTTATGTTATTGCTGTTTTTTCTTTCTTTTCATGGTTATTTCAAAGCACAAAGATTGTTATTCACATTTCTTAAAGACTAAAAATGAGCAAAATTGGAAGTCTTTTGCATCCCTAAAAAATTTGAAATATTAACATGAGAATATTACAGAATCACAGAATAGTTGGGATTGGAAGGGACCCCTGAAGATCATCTAGTCCAACCCACCTGCTAAAGCAGGTTCACCCAGAGCAGATCACACAGGAGTGCGTCCAGGCAGGTTTTGAACATCTCCAGAGGAGGAGATTCCACAACCTCTCTGGGGCAGCCTGTTCCAGTGCTCTGGCACCCTCAAAGTAAAGAAGTTTCTCCTCATATTCAGATGGAACCTCCTGTGCTTCAGTCTGTGCTCATTGCCCCCCATCTTATCACTGGGCACCACTGAAAGGAGTCTGGTCCCATCCTCTTGATAGCCACCCTTGAGATATTTATAATCATTGACAAGATCCCATCTCAGGCTTCTCTTCTCCAGCTGAACAGACCCAGCTCTCTCAGTCTCTTCTCATAAGAAAGATGCTCTAGACCCCTAATCATCTTTGTAGCCCGCTGCTGGACTCCCTCCAGTAACTCCTTGTCCTTCTTAAACTGGGGAACTCAGAGCTGGATGCAGTGTTGTGCACCAGAACTCCCAAGTCCTTCTCCACAATGCTGCTTTCCAGCAGGTCCACCCCCAACCTGTACTGGTGCCTGGGGTTATTCCTCCCCAGGTGCAGGACCCTACACTTGCTTTGCTGAACTTCATCAGGTTCTTTTCTGCCCAGTCCTCCAGCCTGTCCTGGTCTCAGTGAATGGCAGCACAGCCTTCTGGTGTGTCAGCCCTTCCTCCTAGCTTTGTATCATTATCAAACTTGCTGAGGGTGCACTTTGTCCCTTCATCCAGTTTATTGATGAGCATATTGAACAATACTCAGGTTAGGGTGTATTAAAAGGAGTCAGTGCTGTCACAGCACAAGGACCACGGGATAGGCAAAGCAGGGACAACCACTCCTGTCGTGTGCCACGCAAGCATTCCATATCTTCACCAAGCAGATGGTGGTGTCAGGAATATGGACACACACGGAATGTATCCCATGGCTTGGGAGTGATGGGGCATCTCCCAAAGGCAGCACAGGGCAGGTTTCCCTTATGTCATATTAACATAACGCCAAATAAAAAAAAAGATCTGCACATTAGACTTCTTTGCTTGTGCAGAAATTACTAATTTTTAATAAAATAACTATTCCAGTCCTGAGTTTGGTTCTGAGACAAGAAGGAAGCTGTAAAACTAATGATCTTTTCTTCTGTGTCACTCTATTCTATGCCAATGGATGGAGGATCAGTGACCCAAACTGCAGGGATTTCCTCCTGACATAGAGGCAATACTTCAGTATCAGTAGCACCTGCATGGCTGTTTGTACTGGCAGAATAGTCCTCTGAACTTGCCATCCCAGTTATATGCAGGTTGTGTCTAAAGTATAGAGACAGGAAGTCTGTCTTTTATGTACACAGTCTTGGTATTTAATTGCTTCGTCTTTATATAACCTTGAGAGCATGTCAAATTCTCACTTCCTAATTTCTATAAACTTATTGTATTTTAGGAAAAAGTCTACTTGTGTTTACCCAGCTGTCAGAATCATCATAATATATATACTCAATGAGAAATACCAAGAGACCTGATTTTAAAAAGCATTTTAAATCTCCAGTTTATTGCCAGTGGTTATATATGAAACAGAAGTAAAAAAACATTGTCTGTATTAAAAGTGACAGTACATTTGAAGCTGGTTCCCCAGTAATAATCCAGAATGTAGAATAATGAAATAGTATCTCATTTTAAAAAATGCCTCAAACTAATTTGAAGGAACTGTCTTGTAATTGCTATTTCAAGCCCCAAAAAGATTTAATGGGTAGCTTTGATCTTTTCAGTTCTTGATTCTAAAATATGATATTTTTTTCTAATTTGTCATAAAACAGATGTTAACATTTTTTAGATAAACCAGCCAGCAAAAATGTTACTAGCTGATATGTTGCAATTTTTGTATCAACTCAAAACAAAAGTGTGAAATGGTAAATAAGGAACATGTGCAACGAAATGATACTGATCATAAGTATACATGGAAAGCTGTTTCTGAAAAATTTTAGGCTTTTTGTACTTCAAAATACAGGAAGTTTAAATGAGTAGTTCTTCATTGTATACAAATGAGCTAACTACAAAAGATTCGGATTGCATGACTGACACTCTTTACACTCTGGATAAAAATTTCAAAAATATCTAAATGACTTACATGAAAGCCACTGGTAATTAACCTTCTTCATTTCTTGTGTTCTTTTGAAAATACTTAAGGATTCAGGCTAGAATTTTTATGAGCTTGGAACTCACTCCTGGAGCTATGTTTTCAGAAGGGCTTGACATTCACCTCCCAGCGAAATGCTAGAATAAACAGTCACATTTCAAGAGTTCAAGAGGACAGCAAGTCAAGCTCTGACAGAGCCTGCAAAGGTTATTTGAAACAGCAGCAAACATTTCTCAATCATTTTAATTAATATGAAGCAAGGAAAAAATAAGTTTTTGAGAAGGTCAAGATTAAAGATAATCTTGGAAGGTCCTCAAAACTAAATGAGTACTCGCTTCCTTTGTCAATACAGATAATGATGTTAAATTTGGGGGGAAAGGCAGGGCAGATAATGGGAATGGAAATCATTTCAACTTAAGTGGAAGCAAAACCCAAGACATTAGTGAATTTTAATCAAAGACAGATATCTTCCAAAGCTTTGGAAGAGCTGCCATATCAACTTTGAGATTCTGCAGCAAGGGTTTTTCTAACACTGTATTCTTTACCTTGCTTAAGAAATGTTTAACATGTTTAACAAAAAGGAAAACCCAAGACATTGGTAGTTTGTTTTCCCTGGTCTGTTTTGTGGCACTTAAAGAATGATGACTTTCAGTCTTTTACTGCAGCTTTTAACTTTGTTATAAGGGATAATTCTGTGGATGATTGGCACAGCTGTCATGGTGGCACATGGAGCAGCTCTTCTTCAAGTCCTTCTGCAATAAACATCTCATACACTGCTACCCAAAATTACAGATAGTGCATAGTGTTACTCAGGTAACCATGTTCCACATCCATTGCCTGGACAGTGATGTCCCATGTGTCTGGAGAGTACTAAAAGTAATACCAATACTTTAGAAGACAGGCAAATGTGATCTAGGTCACTACAGACAAACAAAAGAGGACATTAAGGAGATAAGTTAAGAGGAGGGTGCAGCAGGTAAGTGTTGAAGGAGAGGATGCAAACAGATTTCTTGCAGACTTTGCTGTGGTTTAGATCTCAGCCTTACCATTTTTAATGTTTCTATGAATGAAACTGGCACAACTTGTTGTCACGATCCGTTTGGCGATGGACTCGTGATGGTTCTTTTACCTTGATCTCAGAGCGCAAAATTAAGGCAACCAAAATGCCAAGGGGTTATGATTCAATCAAGCAGTGTTACTTTATTAATTCGCCCGTAAAGCAGCACACGATAGAGAGAGAGAAAGAAAGAGAAAAGGGAAAAGAAACGGGGAAAAAGTAAGAGTAAAGATGAGAAATGAGGTTGCGTTTATCACCAGTCGAGTTCCAAAGGCATCCCTCTGGTCTCCGGTCCCGTGGAGTCCGGCTGGTCCTCCGTCGTGGTTTGGGATCCTCTGGTGGGAAGATCTTCCACGGTGTCCATTCTGGAGTCACCTTTTATGCTTCTTCACCCCGCCTTGCTCCCATTGTTTCAGGCCAGTATCCTCCTTGATTTCGCAACCCAGGCTCGTACTGCGCAGGCTCGAAAGATTCACGCTTTCTTTTGCCAACGCTTATGTGTCCAGCATTTGGGGGTCTTTCTCTGGTCCATTGGGTGACCTCAGGACCCTTGGCGAGCTTCTGGGCATGCTCCTTTTCATTGGACATTGTTTGAGGGAACAGGTGAGGGACACGTGTAACTGAGGCAGCAGGTGAGAACACATTCTTCTGGACGGCGGCTATTGTTTCTGGGTCGAAGAGACCCTCATAACAATAGCTTTCAGGAGGTGGGGCTGGTTTGGCTGGAGAAGCAGGCAAAGTCCACACAACAGCCATTGTAAGCAGGAGCCACCCGGTATCAGAGAAACAGTGCAACACAATGCTTCTCCTCGGGCCTCTCTCCAAGTCATTGTCCATCTGTTCTTTCGGTCTCAGCTTCAGTTCTTTAAGTTCTTGATGGCGATGTTCAGGCAAATACTGCTCTATCTTTGGACCGACTCTCACACTTGTGCTGACAAATTTGCTGGTGACATAAAACAAAGAGGCACAGTTGATACCATGGGGATTTACAACACCTAGAGCAGGAGCTTGAAGACCCTAAGGACAAGGATCAGAGGTGCCATGTACTCAGATCTGTATCGATCTTTAACTCAGCACCCCACCAGCTACTTAAGAAGTCTGTTGCACAGAAGCCAATAAAAAGAAATAGAAAGAGGCATCTTCAGAGAGCAGTCCTGTTCTGAAGTCTTGCTGCAAGTCCTTACATCTCTTCATGGTCTACACAAGGACCACAAAGCCCTAAGAAAATGAGTTGGCTGGGATGAATCCAGGATTTGGAGACAGTTAAGAGGAACTTGTGCTGCAAGTTAGAAGGTAATGAATGAAAATTATCACAAGGGGAGGTAACAATGAGCTATCAGTATGAAAAAACAAAATACAATACTAGGCAGTATTGGCTCTACAGGTAGTGAAACATCAGTGCTGTTGTAGAAGGTGCTCGAGACACTTCATCCTCAGTATGGCACTTAATGGGTGTCACTAATGCTCCAGAAGAATGACTTCTGACTTGAAAAAGGTGTAGAATAGCACTCAGACAGGCCATGAAAGACTTTTCTTGTTCGGCCTGGCAAAATGCAGGCTAAGAAAATATATGTCTGCTTATATATAGATGCTGGGTTAAATGCTATGAGCAAATAGAACTGTTTATGCTGAAGAAAAACTCTTGCACAAGAACAACTGGGCTTAATAAACTAGACATGAGTATCTTTTACCACTGAAGCTTCTGAAACAAATCTATCCACAGACCTGTCTGGAACAACTTTCCAGAAAGAGTAATGGGAACAAAACGCTTTCACATGCTTAGAATTGAATTAAATAAGTTTATGAAGGGGATATGTGTTTCCTGTTTGCTCGCAAGGGCAGAGAACTGGCTGCAATGACTAAGGAGATCTTACCTGCAGTGCCTGCCTGTCAGTGAACATGGGAATGAGAGTTGCTGGTTGCTGAACTATCTAGAAAATCTATTCCAGCTGGGTTGCTGACCTTATGAAAGAAAAGCAGTCTGCAATTTAAAAATAAAAGCCTGTATGTATTTAGATACTGAACAAAGATCAGACCAAAAAAAAAGACAGTAAAAAGTATAAAACCTCCTGTGTATGAAGCTCATGATTTCTGGCTGGATTTGCATTTCTGAGGGCTGCTCTTATTCATAATTGGCAACAGAAACAATTTATCATGCCATTTCCGTAATCTCACAATCAGATGGCCAGCCCGTGATGTGCTTTTGCAGAGGTGCATACCAGGGGGAAACTTCAGATCCTTTGGTCTCTGAGAAGTGGATCATATAACCTGGGGGCTACAAACCATCTCCATCTTTATGGACAGGTCGTCTCCACTTCCCACACCTCCTGCCACAAAACAAAGCCATGAGCTCTTCATGGCATATGGCTATCCTGTGAGGAAAATAGATTTGACTTAATAGATTAAAAAATATTTTCCATGTTGAGAGTCAAGATTGGTGTTGTGGTTTCTCTCTGACGGCATCTTTTTGTTGTTTTCTTTTGTTCGAATGTCAGGACAAGGTAGGGAAGACGGATGTTAAGGGAGTTGGTAAACTACACTGACATTGTGGAGAATAAGTCTATGTTAGAAGTAGAGAACTAATAAGTAAATGATAAATGCGGTCAGAAAGATCCAGGATACCAAATAAAACAGGAAAAACTATTGGCTAGTTAGGAGTCTACAGAAAACACCATCATTAAAGTCATGAACCATAGCCTTAATCACACAGATACCTGTGTGCTTTAATCTTTTTTCAGTCTTCTATATTTTAGATTATAAAACCTTTACAGCAGGACTGTGTCTTTCTAGTGCTGCAGTCAGATTTTGTCAATCAGAGTAACTGAGTGTTTACAAAATGGGGGAAAAAGAGTAGAACACTTCATACTTGCCAAATAAATAGCACAGACAACAGCTTTTTATAATGACTTAATGACTGGTGAAATCTTTGATTACTGTTAGGAGAAACACCTTAATTATGTGCTGCTTCTAACATAATATTGTGTACTATGAGTCTGACAACAAATTTTATTTCAGTCATTAACTTCATCTAATAACCAGTTCATATCAGAGAATGAAGAGGTTTTCTTGCATTAAAAAAAAAAAAAATAAAAGCAAACAAAAATCTCTCTTGAAATTAATTTGAAACAGAAGGAAAGACATATCTGTATTTCATAAGCTGGGTAACTTTATAGCTAAGTTTTCAGCACTGTAAACTTTGTATCTATATTCTGATGCTACTTCATATTAACAGTCAGAATGAAAATTCCCATACTTATCTGGCCTTAGGAGAAAACTTTGTGTGGTGCATGTTGATGTTTTTCTGTATGAAATCCTGCCTAGGCCCTGTAACTGAAGTGCTAGACTAATCTTCTTTTTCAGTAGAGATAATAACATGCTAAAAGAAACTTCTGACAAGTGACCCATATTATTTAGCAATTAGCAACTGCCACTATAATAGAATTGAAACATCAACAAGGGTAAAGTGTGAAAAATTATTTTCTACTCCCTGGAACAATAGTTCTGTTGTAGTGTTGTGCTCCTGAGAAGTAAAACCTTTGCAGAGTTGATTTGATGAAGATATTTTGAAGCACGCAAATACATTCTATCTTTCCCCATCAGTAGCTTCAGGAAGTCCAAGAACAGCAGTAAATTTCTCCAAATTCTGTGTAATTTTAGAAAGATTATAGAGACAACCACAAATATAACTTTGCCGCATAGGAAGCACTTGAGTTGCAAAATGCAGCTGAAGAATTATCCTCTGTCTAAGATTATGTTTGTCTCGCTGGGCATGGAAATTCAGTGGCTTTTTCCCTTTTCCGGGTACGCTGCCTTAAATTAGCCAGTACAAATGAAATGAGGCATGAGTGCAGCACAAGATAAGAACACAATTCAAATAGCGCATCTCCCTCACAAGTTCAGTCTGGATTCCCGAGTGCATTTTGTCTGTGCTGAAAGAAACGTGACAGTGACATGACAAGAAGGGCAGAGACGTTGCATCCGCTGATGCTGGAGATGGGAGCTGCTGCCCCCAGCAGCTGGACGCTGCTCTGGGACTGAGTGCAGCAGACAGCAGCACTGCTAGACCAGAGTGGACCAAACCCAGAGGAAAATCTAGGCCAGCTCAACATAACATGATAAAGATATTGCATGTCTTCTTTCAAAAAGTCTAGTTAAATATGTATTACTCAAATAACAATAAGAAATTTGGGGTTTATTGCTTATGTCAGCAGATGGATCAGAGCAAGTGAGATCTTTCTCCCTATCGGTACTTAAATAAGGACAGATCAGTTAAACACTTTCCTTCAAAAAGATTTGTTATTCCAACCAAGAACAGAAAAATTCTTATTAGCCCTCAATATGTATTTATCCTGAACCATCTAATTTACACATGCTTTTGCAAACTCTGACACTATTTATGCCTCTTAGACCATACTCAAAATATTTCGTTGTAGAGGCTCATATATTTACATCACTCCTGTATCAGCAAAACTCTAGACCTACAATATTCTCAAATGTGAAAACCTACCTGGTTTGTTTTGAAAGGTATTTCATTCTAGATTACCTTTATTACCTGACATTAAACAACTTAATTCTAGAGCATAAATTCACTGAATAGTTAATTGTTGTGATAATTCCAACAGGAATAATATGTTCTAACCTGCATATTATATCTATATAATATGCTTTGAATTTTAGATTCAAATATTTGTTAGGGAAACTGGCAGACCTTTCAGGTAAGTCTCTGAAAACTTTCATTTCTTTTTATACACCTTCACAGACATGCAGTGGCATTTCCACAGAATATATGGAAAAAATAACATACTGCCCATGGCTACTTATGTTAAACATCTGATGGCACCATTTCTATCCTATAGATACAGGATGGCAAACACATGATGCAGAAGGTCATCATGTGGACACGCTCCCATGGTTCACCTCTGCTTATAAAAGTTTTAAACTGCAGAAAAATTCTAATTATCTATTTCAAATTCCAGTTAGTGTAACAGAGAGAGCACTGAGTCACAGGGCAAAGGACTTGGACATGTAGGTCACTTTCCTCCACTCAAGAAAAATGGCACTGGCACAGCTACCCAAAAAGAAACCAAGCACAGAATCAGCAGGAAAAATATCTCCCATTGTAGAGGTCAGAGTAATGCTGTGATTGCTTGCTTTTTTTCTTTTTTTTTTTTTTTTAAGGATTTTCCACCTCACTGTGATATTATTGTTTGCTTCTTTGACAGAACATGATGAACAATCCAAGTTAAACACAATCAGCACAACTTCCCAGCTGGTTCTGATTCAGTCAAGTTCTCTGGCTCATTTTAGCCCCTCTTTAGTATCTTTGATAATTGCAGTTGTACTCTTCCCTTTCATTTTCTATTAAAAAAAAACCCCAACTGCTTAATTTTTTGTCCTCATTGTAGAGAACCCAGGAGATGCGGGTCACTTTGTGACATAGGAATAAAATTAGATGTTGTTAATTCACTTCAACATCAGAGTCTTGAGAAACAGCATTGATATTCAAAAAGTACAGTGTGGAATTTTAACTGGGAACAACTGATGACAATTCTGAGGCTTCTTTCCTCTTTACAGATGAAAAAGGTTTAGGGGCACTGCTACCTTCAAATGAGTTCATTATAAGAAATTTCACTCACAGTAGCATTATTCTGACTATAGGATAGATAACCTAGCTAATATTAATTTTTTGCCATTTAAAATACATGCAGTTTTAAATTTTGTTTCTGATACCTGTAAGGTTTTCTCTAGTTACCAATTTGCCTACTTGTAATGCAAAATAATTTTCATTTTCAGCTATTCTTAATCTCTACGTGAAAGAAGGGGTTTGATAGTTGAGGTTTTGTGGTGGTTGCTGTTGCCGGTTAACCTTCCCAATAAACTAGAGACCCATCCTGCAATTAATAATGTGTGAACAGATTGCTGCATCCTTACAGAGCTCCATGGATGTCTGCAGGACTTCTTGACACTTTATCATTCTAACAGCATGCTGTTAGATCAAGACCCTGAAAGGTTAAACTGGAGTCCAATCCATGTTATTTTGATAACATAGACTATTTTTTGAAGTGTATTGAAAATCTGAAAAATGTTGAGATTGGGTCAGTTGCTGTATTTCATTTGCCATTTTGAAGGGATATTGTATCAGTTTTTCCTTTTTTTTTTTTTCACTTTAAACTTCAGAAGGGTTAAAAAAAAGGGGGGGAGGGGCTGTATTTGAGTAACACCTTAACATGAAAAAGGCTAAACTATGACTATGGACTGCTGAATGTTATATATATATGTGGGAATCTTTCAAATACAGAAAAGCTACTACTGGAGCATCACAGTTTTGCAAGATGCAAGATTAACAGATCTTTGAAAGTTATCAAAACTCTCTGAGTTTTGCAGTAGTGAAAAAAGTTACAGTATATAAAAAAGGAGCAAATGGAATGGTTTTACTGCAGTTATAAGTCATTACAGGGTTTGAAGTCAGCAGCAAATTATTTTTGTTAGCAAAGTAGATTTAGCTTACTTTGAATTGTGTGTATGCTACAGATATTAAGAACTTTCTTCATTCATTTAAGGAATTATAAGAACTTTGTTTTTTCTTTTGTTTAAATAAGACAGCAAGTTTGGACCTATGTCCGTTCCAAAAGTTAGGACAGAATATAACAGATTTTCTTTAGCAGAGCGAAAAAAAATCTGTGATTAAAGGTACAGGGAGAAAAGGGAGATGAAGCTAGAGCTTTGTATTAGGATGTCCTTCATAATGAATTAGTCCTATTTTGTTTACAAATACTTTGATATTTCTGATAATGTTTTCATTGTCCAGCTGGCAGTCTTCAGCTTATTACTGAACAACCCACCAGCTTTAAAAAAAAAAATCCAAAAAATTATCTTATTGCATGAAACTGTAATCTGGGAACTGTAATTATAAAGTCACATTATATCTAGCTACATGTTATGAGCTGACAATAACCTGTGGAGACTATTTTTCCACATTTTGAACTCTATACCAAATTTCCTGTATCTGCAGTCTTACAGAGGGTAGAAATTTGCTGAAGTGGGGCAAAAATGTCATTTTGACTTGCTTTGGGTTTTATTTTTCATACCTAACCAAAGCTTTGAATACTGGGTACTGGCTCAGTTCCATATTCATATATTCATGTTCTTATGTTATCAAAGCTGAAGATAATTAACAGTTTTGGAAAGGTCTGCTAAGATGTTTGGGTGGTTCTCTGTGACTTGAATTTCAGGAATCAAGCTGGGTGATCCTCCTGGAAGGACATTTTTCCAATGAGAAGCTATCAGTTTGAAATAGGCCTCGAGGTACAGCTGTAGAACTGCATGACCTGGGCTGGGTAGTCGGAGCAGTGATCAAAACTGTCCTGTTTGTCATTTAAATCTGTGGGGAAAAATCCAAACATTATCAATAATTGTGATATTCAGAGATGTATACGATGTGCTTAGCTCACTAAATCAATTTAAAATATTTGAAAATTCCATATAAAAATGCTATCATTTCATTATTTATATATCCCTTAATATTACACAAGTTGCTCTGCTTTCAGTATGTGGTACCATCAATACCAGAATGTTCCATTTGAATGACAAGCTTAGCCACAATCTGCTCAGGTTTGCAATTGTACTGCATTAGTATTATTTTCACAACCAGCTATACGGAAGTCAATACTGACTCAAGTTACATATTTCATATGATATCAAGCAATCTAAGCCACTACTTTCTGCAAAAAGAACGATCACTTTATCCTTGAGAATAAGGACATACACTGTCTTATTTATCATGTCTTTATCAATCTTCTGTTTCTTAAGGAACAGCAACACTTATTTATTCTTCCAACCCCTATGTTGGCAGCACGATGACTAAAGTGGGGCTTCGACTAAACAAAATCAGGTAGGAAGAGAGGTGACAGGCCAGGTTTGGGGAAATATGCTGTTCTCTTGTACTTGGATTATTCTAATGCTTTAGCAGACAAAAATGCCACATAGCTTTGTTGTGGACTTAAGGCGGGACAGCTGGTTTCAATAAAGGTTATACTACTAACAGCGAGCAGAATAAGAGATAAATGTGAGAAAATATGTTTCCTCTGCAGAAGCATAGCCAGAGACCCTTTGGAGTCAAGGTGCATGGTATTTAAGTTGTGGGGATTAGTGCCTCATGCTAAACCTGCAGTCACCACATGTCCTTTCTCACCAAGCTTCCTGAAGCCCCTCTAGATCAGGAGGAAGAGACAGGGACTACATGAGGCAATCCTTTCTTTTGACCCATGACAGCTGCCTAAAATAAGTGGAATGGATTTCCACTGCAGCCTTTCTACTCCACAGAAAGAGGCTAAACAACTATTTTATGGTAGAACTGAATGTTTAAAGAACTGGCCTCATAGCTCCATGTTCCTAACCATGGCTACATCTTGGAACCTAAGTCTCCAGCTATGATTAATGTAATAAACCTCACAGATGAGACGATAAAGAATCAGTAAAAACTGCAGCAAGAATAATTTAGCTATTTGAAAGCTTTGAAATAGTTTCACTTCATCTTTGAAGTCTAAGGAAGCAAGACTGTATGAAGTCTTACTTTTTAATTTAATTTTCCTTTTGTTAAATGAGTCATCTTTTCATAAGCCTGTACCATCATTCTGTGACAAAAATAAAAGTTTCAGACAGCAAAGTGTAAGGTCAAAGATGGGCTTTGATGACATTTGAAATTCGATGGAAGAAGCAAACAGTTTTTAGTAATTACTGTTTTCAATTGGATTAGTAGTTTATTATAGAATATTTCATATTCCAGAAAAAAATTACACTTGATAATTAGTTCCTTTATAATATCTAGCAACAGTATGTTTCACAGAGGTCTTGGTAAATTTCTCAAAGCACATGTGTAACTTAGAAGTTACGAAATACAACAGACAGTTATTAGCTCTTATGCTACTAAATCACAGACACTTATTTTGAATTTGTTGTGTTTATTCCAATTGAAACTGCAAAAACCAACTGATTTTAGACGACTGAAGATTTCACACCTATTTATATATTCAGAGGTAGGATGTTTTGATAATTTACCAATGTGTAAAATACACATTCTAAATGCAAAGGTCTTTACTGTTGAATGCCATCTAAGACCTATGCGCCATTTAAAAATCCTCAGAATACCTTTGGTAAAAGTATGACTTTTACCCAGAAATATTTTAACATAGATTAGTTAAGATTTTGAACTAATGCAAGGAGTGTAGAAAAATGCACTCTAGGTCTAATCAAAAGGAGGGTGTTCTCTTGGCTGAATAGCACTCTATTGTTGAGATTAAAGAAAAAAATATCTAGGCCAAATTGAATAGTTCTCTTCAACTTTACAACATTCAAATGGGCTTCAAAATTCTACCACCAATTCAAATAAAAACAATAACCAGGTGAACATGTTAAGAAAAAGCAACACAAATCCAAATTCAGGTGAAGAGACAGTGGGGACAAACTGAAACACAGAGGTTCTGTCTGCACATCAGGAAACTCTCTACTGTGAGGGTGACCAAGCACTGGCACGTGTTGCCCAGAGAGGTTGAAGAGTCTCTATCCTTGAAGATATTCAAAAGCCATCTCGACATGGTCCTCAGCAACTGGCTCTAGGCGGCACTGCTTGAGCAGGACGGTTGGATTAGATGACCTCCAGTGGTCCCTTTCAACCTCACAACTCTCTGATTCTATGAAATTGGGGTGTATGATGTTCTATAAAAGACTATCCGCTCCATACATGAAGAAATTATTTAAATGCCAGGATAACACTGAGTGTTAACCCCTGCAGCATAATCATGCTCTTTTTGTGTGTGTGTATTCACTCCCTTTTTTATTGAATGGTTCATCAGTACCTAACTTCTGCTACCAAACAGGTCAGCTTGGTCACAGAACTATGTACAAAGTATTGCACTTCAGAGACAAATTAAATTAGTTTTTCAAATGGGCAGTCATGTTTTAGACAGCACCACCACCTCCCCCCACTCTTTTTTCTTTTAATACATTCAAAAGAAAGTTCCTTACACAAATAAGAAGGGAGTGGGGTTCAAACAACCAATATTTATGCAGGCAGCCTAACCCTACTCTGGAACTCTATAAATTGCTTTAAAAATAGCTGCTTCTACCTGAAAGTTCTCTAGTTTGCTGAAAGCAATAGTCCAGTTCTTGAGTTTGGATTGTTTGGAAATACTGGGGAAAAGTTTACAGCAGAGTATTTAAATCCCACGTACGGCAATATGAATATAGAAAACAAGGAAAAGTCCTGAAAAGGAGCATATACTGCAATTGCTTTGTTCACAGAAAGACACTGAAAATAAACTTAACAACAGTACTTAGGCTAGAGGAGGGTACTATTGCCTAGAGGAGGGTAACTTCAACCAAACTCAGCTTCTAAGAATATCCCAAAGATATCTATTACTTGTCCACAGTTACATACACGAGGTGATCTACAGACACATGGCATGGAAGCAAAAGGCCAGTTCTGTCAGAGGTGTGTTGGTAATTCAGTAAATCAGATCATAAATGGCAGTAAAAGTAATTGCATTAGAACTATGCTAGAGATAACTTTGGTGTGGGATGAACCTCTCATTAGCTAAAATCAACACTGTTAAATTTCTAAATAGACCTGTCTGGAATGATTGCCTGGAATGACAGTGGCCTGGCCTCAGTTCAGTTGGTCTCTCCCTGCTCCTAAACTCAGCAATGTACTAACAAAAAAGGACTTTTCTAATTTTGTCAGTCAGGTCCTCAAAGTATCTCTTCTGGCAACACTCTCTCCCACTAAGTTTTATAACGATACTGTAAAACACTACTGCATTGCTGCTTGGGGCTACAGCTCAGGCACACAAACCATCTTTTCTGATATGCTCAGAATTAAAAGACCATTTTTATAACTGGTTTGTAACGTGATAATATAACAACTATCTCTTGTCCCATTTTACTCACGTAAACGGTTGTACCTAAAGCCTCCTAGCAACAGACCTATTATAATGAATCACTTTCTTTTTGATGTGTGGATTGCACACACACATATATATATATAGCTGTGTATCTTTTAATGTAGAGTTTGCTCTTGAAGTTGCGCTCAAAACGGACCCAAAGCTCCACAATGAACTTCATTTTCTTTTCAGAGAGTATTTTTAGACAAAAGCGTTTTTTTTCCATTTGAAATGGTGCAGACTAAAGTGAAGCTATAATGTACAATCACAGTACTGGAGAGAAATAACAGTCTTCAGGAAAAAGAAAGAGTCATGACACAGTCCTATGATCTTGAATATTGCAGACAAAGCCTTTGAATGAAGCTGATGGTCAGATAATCACGAAATGACTAAGTAAAATATTGCTAAGGCATAAAGATTTATTGGAATATTTTAAAGTCAATTTTGGATACAATATTTTACAGGATTTCCTTGATAATTGGAAATATTTGGGGCTCAAAGAACCTAACCAGCATGTGTAGGCAAAGTCAGGAAGAAAGAACCAGGACTTTTTCTTCATTTTGTTCCTTGTACCAACTTGGGAACTCTTCCATCGAGGAAAAGAGAAGTGCATCCCCATACCTGTGAAAAGATCTGGCTGATGGCCCTATCTGACCTTCTAGCAGCAGAACCATGGCTCTGGTACGCCTCTTCAACCAAGCCAGAAATCTTCCCCAGACTCCCACCACAGCTCTGCTTACATGAGAGACACAGAAACTACAGCCGCCTCTATTTTTTATGTGTTCTTTTTCCATGGTCAGATTAGCTTTTTTTTTTTTTTTTTTACTCAAATGTTACTGTAATATTAAGATTAAACAGAATCATTTCTGAAGAAAATAAACATTTATTTTTGATCACAAGCTTCTCTGTTCTGGACTCTATCCATGTAAAATCTTTGCATAAATGGAAAAACTGTGACTGTTTGCTTGTGGATGTTGGACATTTAATGGTGGTGAGACTATTTTTAAACAAGATCCTCTATCTTAATCTTTTTATCTGTTAGTCATATTTATTCCTTTCTTACAACTGGTTACAACTGACAATAAACTGAGCAGTTTGTAATTTCCTGCTATGCATCCCTAGGATACTTAATAAATTGCTTGTGCTGAAGTTCTTCCAATGTTCAGAAATCACTTTCTCCAAAACCCACATTCTAGATGTCTTTAAAGGGTTCATTTAACTTTTCACTTGGTTTGCACTTTTCCAGAACTATACCTACTGTTCCTTCTCAAAAATGAGATGAAGCATAACCTATATGCTATAGAAAGTCTTGTAATTTTTGCAAGGATACAAAGAATTCTTAGCAATAAGGTTAAATCTGAACTATCCAAGAAACTTCCGCATTACAATAACTAAATAACCTATTTAACCCTACTTAAGTGAATGATAATAAAATACTTAATGGAAAATAGTTTTTCCTAAAAAACATACAGTAAATATTTTCTATACTTGTCTGTATATACACATACACATACACATACACATACACATACACATACACATACATGTGTTACCTAAAAAGGCTATGAGTTTTTGAAGGGCTTTTTGCTGAACTTTTCAGAGTTTTAAATAGAAAGCTGAATACTTCGTAAGCATGCATTTTGAAATGTGAGGCATTCTCCACTTTCTGTTAAAAAGCATTCCGATTTGAAGCATTACTTCAAAAAACATAGCAACAAAACAGTATTCTGAATAGTTAGCATAAGAAGGCAACACTTAGGAAGATGCTACTAAGTAAATTTATATTTTTCTAGACGATGCTGTTTAGAGCCTGAATTCTTGCAAGAATAATATAAAAAGTGGGGTTTGGGTTTTTTGTTTGGTTGGTTTAATTTTTTTTTTATTTGGTTGTGGTGTTGTTTTTACCTGAAGTTGATGTTCCATGCCCAGACCCCAGAGGGCTGAAAACCTGGACATCACAGCGCTTTCTAACACTATGAGTTCAGACAAAAGAGTACTGCCTAATGGGCCATTGATATAATCCCATTTGGAAACATAATTTTTCCATGACAGATACATGTTCCCAGATCATGCAGCCATCAAGCGTAATTCCATCTGTCAAAATTATAGGCCAAATCAAACAGGCACACGTACCTCATAAACTACATGGAAAACACTGTTATAATTTTTTTTAAAATATATTTTTCCAAGTTTACATATTCTAATGGTAATTGTCTTTAATTGATGTTTTCTTTAACTAGATGACAATTAATGAAAAGTAATGTTGCTTTGATGTCTCAGAGGCTAAAGCAAAGCAGAATCTAGACAAAGCAGCTTTCTTATTTGTACTCTTTAATTAACTACATCATTTTAGAAGGCTTGACCCAAAATAAATTATTTCTCTCAGTACTACCATTAATTAGCTCACAATACCCATTACAATGTAGCACTAAGCCAAATTCATTGGAGGCCTTTATTCTGAATTTCAGATTTGAATAAATTACCTTTTACCTTCTCTTGAATGAAGACAAAAGAAACAGTGTTGTAGTTTATGGTTAAAGAGGAAGAAAGCAAGCAAAATATGAATTTCCTCTCTCTTCCTTACCCTGCACCACTGCTCTGATCCAAAATTGTGTTTCTCTTCCCTCCTGGGAGGTATCTGCAACTTGCCTCATGTAGCAGCTTTTTATTATGAGAGTAGAAAATGTTCCTGTAGAAAAGCTGTGGAAGTCAGGTTCAGCATCCAGCTTGCACTGCTGCATCCCAAGTGTTCTACTGGTGAGCTCAACAGCTCAGCTGCAAAGACTGAAGAACAAAGGAGGAAGATCAGGAGAGCAGGCACAGGATCTCTCTGTCGGTTACACAGAGACTGTGTAAACACCACTGTGGGACGTGGTTAAAGAGCAGAGCAGATAGACAGCGTGGGCACAGAAACTCATCGCAGAACTAAGTGCTGTTTTACACCAGCGTAGATTTTCAGCTCTGCAGGTTTGTGTAAAGGTAGGATTGGACCAAATGATGCTCCGTGGTTATAAGGATGATACCATTAAGTCCAACTAAGCACAGGCTGGCAGGGTGCTGAGTTAATTACGGCCAGTATCTTCCTCATGGTACCAGGTGGATGGCAGACAAGTTAGAGTGTGGACTTCAGCTCTGATGTGGGCAAAAGTGACCATGAGTATACCCAAGGACTACCACATACAGCTGCACAATGGCTGCTTTTTCTATCTGCTTCAGATTTATGACTCTTAAGCAGCAGGCAAGCCCCATCACTGGGTTATAAATTACTTTATTACAATATTAATAAAGCCACTAGCATGTGGAAAATCCAGAGATTTGTTTTCATTGTATAATATAATCAAATGAGAACTGCTCCCATACAAATGAACAAAGCAGAAAATAAAATTCTGAGACCTTCAACAACTGTGTTAGGTGAGATTTATAATGCAGGTAGCTGACAATTTAAAACTCTTTGAACTACAGAAAGGATTTAGGGATGGCTATTATTTCATTGTCTCAAATTGTAAAGATTTAACATCTTATTCTAGTACAAGATAATGGGAGTGAAAATATTAAAAGGAAAAAAAACCTATTTTTATCAATTACTTGTTCTCCTTTGAGGATGTAATCCCCATCAAGAAAGCAACTCGTAAGTGGAAAATAAATCCTTCAAAACAATTTTCATAGCTACTCTCAATAGAATAATTTAGACTAAATACCTCATTATATTAATGTAAATTAGGTTTTATTACACATTGGATACTTTTAAATAAAACCTTATAATTTAAATACGGTCAGGAACTATCATAATGCTCCAGGAATGTATGAGTACCCTGAACAGAGGAAAGGAAAAACAGACTTCATATGTCATTGGAACTGAGGAAAAAGATAGAAATAAATGTCACATAAATATTAAATGTAGGTTGCACATAGGTATCTATGTGCAGCACAGGGAAATGATTGGAGGAGATCACTGTAGAGTTTTCAAGATTTTCTTAGGTTCATGAGTTAATATCAGTGTTTAATATAAATTCTTACTATTTTTGTTAGTTTCTATTTTGACATTATAATATTAAAGGTCTTGTATCACCTTAAAGATATATACAGACCAGTTCTGAAGTCCTTACAAAAGGTCTTGTGTATTACAGAAGTTTTGCTGTGTTTACCACAAAACAAAATGAATCTTAAATGTTGATTTTTGTACCAAGTGATTTTCATTTGTGTTCTAATAAGGACTGATATCCATGAGAAGTAAAATGACCTTTTATGTTTCTTTTAAAAACCTCAGATATTTCCTTTTTGTATTGCACATGGGGATAATATGAATTCTTAAAAGCTTGAAAGTCATTGCCAAAGATAATGTTTAATTCCAACACATCATCTATTCCCCTAGTTTATTACCATTCTTTTTCAGCATTCCTGCTATATGATTTCATCACAAGGTTTCTAAGAATCAGATGAAATACAGTCCAACTACTAAGTATATAACATTTCCTGTCTTCAAGAGTAGACACTCTCTGTTATGGTTAACATTCCTCTAATATTTACAAATAATTACAGGCATAACTGAACTTTAGGACCCATGTAATAGAGTTCTTAAAAACAACCAAACAAACAAACAAAAAATATGATTAAAAAAAAAAAAAGGAAAAAAAAAAGGAAAAAAAAAGAGAGAGAGAGAAAGGATTCCCCTTGAGAAAAGAAAATACTGCAAATAACAGGATCACAATCTTAGATTTCAGAAGAGCAGATTTTAGTCTGTTCAGGGATCTGCTTGAAAGCATCCTGTGGGAGATCATCCTGGAGAGATGATGGGTCCTGAAGAGCTGGCTGACTTTCAAGCATCACCTCCTTCAGCATCAAGAATTATCAATCTCCATGCACGAGAATGCACGTAACAGTGGCAGGAGCCCTGCATGGGTTGAAAAGGAGCTCTGACTAAACTCAAACATCAGAAAGAAGTGTAAAAGAGGTGGGAACAGGACATGTTACCAGAGATCTCTAGAGATTGTATCCAAGCACACAACAACAGGGTTAGGAAAGTCAAAGCCTATCTGGAGCTGAATCTGCAGAGGGATGTGAAAGATCACAAGAAAGGCTTCTACAGGTATAGCAGAAGCAAAAGGAACAGTAGGGGATATGTGTTCTTGCTGTTGAATAAGACAGATGACCTGGTGACAAAGGGCTTGGAAAAGACAGAGGTGTTTAATGGCTTCTTCACTTTGGTCATTACTGGTAAGACTTTTTTTCAGGAATCCCATGCCACTGAGATCAGAGGGAAAGCAGCAGCCCAGAAAGCCAGCTGTAACCTGGGCTGCATCAAAAGGAGCGTGGTCAGCAGATCAAGGGAGGTGATTCTGCTCTTCTACTCCACACTGGTGAGACCCCACTTGGAGTTCTGCATCCAGCTCTGGAGCCCTCAGTACAGGACAGACATGGACCTGTTGGAGAGGAGCCACAGAAATTATCGGAGGGCTGGAACAGCTCTTCTATGAGGACAGGCTGAGAGAATTGGGGTGGTTCAGGTTGGAGAAGAGAAGGCTCCAGGTAGACCTTATTGTGGCCTTTCAGTACTTAAAAGGGCCCTATAAGAAAGATGAGGGCAAACTTTTTAGCAGAGCCTGTTATGATAGGACAAGGGGTAAACTAATAAAGAGGGTATATTTCATTTAGATATAAGGAAAAAACTTTACAGTGAGGGTGGTGAAACACTGGCACAGGTTGCCCAGAGAGGTGCTAGATGCCCCATCTCTGGAAACGTTCAAGGTCAGGTTGGACAGGGGTCTGTGCAACCTGATCTAGTTGAAGATAGAATCATAGAATCATTTAAGTTGGAAAAGACCTTTAAGATCATTGAGTCCAACCATAAATCCAACACTGCCAAGTCTACCAGTAAATCATGTCCCCAAGTGCCACATCTACACATCTCTTTAAATACCTCCAGGGATGGTGAATCAACCACTTCCCTGGGCAGCCTGTGCCAGTGCTTGATAACCATTTTGGTGAAGAAATTTTGCCTGATATCCAATTTAAATCTCCCCTGGAGCAACTCGAGGCCATTTCCCGTTGTCCTATCACTTACTACTTGGGAGAAGAGGCCAACACTTACCTCCTTTCGAGCAGTTGAAGACTCTTAGCTTCCTTTTCTCCAAACTAAACAACCCCAATTCCCTCAGATGATCCTCATCAGACTTGTGCTCCAGGCCCCTCACCAGCTTCATCGCCCTTCTCTGAACTCTCTCCAGCACCTCAGTGTCTTTCCTGTAGTGAGGGGCCCAAAACTGAACACAGGAATCGAGGTACGGCCTCACCTGTGCCCAGTACAGGGGGATGATCACTGCCCTGGTCCTGCTGGCCATACTGTTTCACACTGGAGTGAGTCCACTGAAGAGCTGTAAAGATGATTGAAAGGACTGAAATACCTGACATACAAATGACTAAGAGGAGCTGTTTAGTCTCAAGGAGAGGATATTCATGGCAGACTATTCTGAGTGGTGCACAGTGACAGGACAAGAGCTATGGGTACAAATTACATTCAATAAATCCCACTCAAAGTTATGAAAAAGCCTTTTTATTATGAGTGTGGTGAAGTACAGGCACAGATTGCCCACAATGGTCATGGAGTCTCCATCCCTGGAGATGCTCAAAACCTGACTGGTGACAGCCCTGAGCAACCTGCTCTACCTTGACCCCTATTGGACCAGATGATCTGCAGAGGTCCCTTCCAGCCTCAGCTGTTCTTTGACTCAGTGATATTTATAAACACTGGCCCTCCTTCCAAAAGCACTCATGAGTTTGAAAGAAAGCCAAATTATATGGTCTGAGTATTACACGGACTAAAACAAAGGTGTGTTGTGTTTTTTTTCTCTCTCATTTGTGAAAAGGAGTGAAGTTCATCAGCAATAAACTTAAAAGTTCACACAGATAATTTGTTTTACTCTTCTAAGTCTTATTCCACCATTAAAAGGTTACAAATCTGTCTTTTCAGATTTAAAATGTGGTTTTCTTTTTGAAAGCTATTCAAGAGCAACAGCTGGCAAAGAGGGTTTAGGGTTCACTGAGTTTCAGATGTTATATATCACAGCTGTGAACCCTGAAAAACTATTAATCCAACAGCCCCTTCTAATTGTTAATTGAGGCGAGAATATCCAAACTGACATGACACTAAAACTAATAGTTCCAGGCACCTGTAAAAGTCTCTCAGATTTCCACTTTAACTGTTGACTCAAAAATTCTATTGCAAGTAAGGAAGAAAATAAAATCTGGCATAAAAGTGCTTTAAAAGTAGTACTTGATTAACCAATGGATTATTGTTTGTGGGACTTGCCTGTATCTTTGCAAACCTAAGGAGTGCTCTTCATCAATAACATTTTACAATAACATTTTACAATCACAGACAATGGGGAATATTTATGGATTAAAGAAAAATCAATTAGAAACTCAGATCTCGGTTCTCCCCCAAAGAGATTAATGAGATTTTCCCCGAAGGTCTTCATGCTACAACAGTTACAGTGAGGATTAAAGATCAAGATTTCAAGCTAATTTGTTATTTATTTTTTTGATGGATTATTGATGAAAAATGCTAAAATCTGTAGAGTTAATATATTGAGTCAACACTGTAAAGTACCTAAGTTAATTGGAATTTTAAGCCACGTTTCTTTCAAAAGTTATTTAAGGTCAGATTTGCAAATTCATTTAGATAGACACAGAAGTAGCTATAAGCAATTTATATGTCAAGTAACAAAATAACATTAAATTCTCACTGAACACCCATATTTTAGGTAATCATACAGCTATTAAAATATGCTCCTTAGACATTTAAGAACAAAGTGGTTTGGATAGGAGATCCAGAGACGTGCAAATGATTCAAGAGTCTTAACTCCAATGGCAGTCTCCAGGACTTAGATTCTAAATGACTAAGTCATCTTGTGAAAATGGGACAGGCTTCGAAGTTACTTATGTGCTTTTGAAAAGGCCACCCTTTTTGGAAATGAGTTAACATTTACCCAGCCTGGTTACAGCAGCCTGAAGAACATCAGATTTCAGAACAAGGACAGTGACCTCACCTTAAAAATTTGCTTAGATATAAAAATTAATGCTTATATGTATGGCTTAGTCTGAACATTAATTACACAATTTAAAAGCAATCTAAAAGCCAAAACAAACCAAAAATATTAAGGCCACAAAGTTAACCATGCAGAGATTAGAAAATGTTAGAATTAAGGTTTGCCTGTGTAACTTTAAATTTGTTTTCAGGTGCTTAGGCACCTTATCTAACTATACTGTCATATATTACTTTTCTCTGAGGATCTGCCTCATTCAGAAAATGACAGTGCCCACAAAATTAATCAAAGTTTTGTACTTAATGAGTCTATAATGTGATTGCATGCAAAACTATATGCAAATGGCCAGTTGTGCATCTAAGTGGCTACTTGTGTCATTATCTGATTTGCATGCATAATCACTGTAATTATACAGTTTTAAAATGTGGAACCGTAATGTTTGCAGCTGAAAAATATGACTTAATTTATGTATTAGTCATGCCTATTAATCAATCACTTACTTACAATGTGTTTACATTAATCAGTTGCTCTTTGCATAACTCACATCACCTCCTTTCCTACAAGACTCATTCTGCTGCCTTTACCACATCATTGTGTATATCATTCGGGAGGCAGAGACTGCAGGCGCCTCTGTCAAACAGCAAGCTCTCTGTCTTACGTCTGCAATCTGTGGTCTATGCACTCCGCTCTCAGTTACCCTGTATAAATCCAGAACAATTTTTTTTTTTTTTTAAATGGACAGATCTGTGCATCAGCATTTGTTATTATCCTCTTTTCCAAGTAATATGAGGTTCTATTACTCTCACATTTAATGAAATTTGTCAAACACACCATGTCAGCTCTGAATTTCTTCTAACTGGCTGCTCCACACTGTAAACCAGGATTCAAACCAGGAGTCTTATAGTCCAGAGGCTGAAAAGTGCAAAAAAAGCATGAAGACATGTTACGCCACATAAAGCAAATATGCTGTATTCAATTTGTGTGACCCACTAATCTAATTTTACATTTTTCATTGACTACATGCCAAATCCTCAATATAGGCTAATCTATTTTCCTGGTTGCTTGAAGTATAAATGGGAAGACCAGATGACCTCTATATTCTCCACAGAATAGGCTGTTATTATTTTGTGATCCATATGTTCTGCTGTGTTATGCACCATTACCTGTATAAATTCCAGATGCTAAAGGATAAGATACCATGCACATGTTTTTCATTAAGTCTATTATGTGGAGCCCTTTGCCATAAGATAATTTTTACACATGCAATAGTCAGAGAGAAAAATGAAATGGAATTAAGATGTTAGCACTGATCAGCATCATTACAACTTTTTTGAAGACACTGTGGTGCAGAGAAGTGTTCAATGTTCTACTGGGAACCTTGTGATAGAAGAGTTGTGCATAAAAAGAGATCTCTGAGGCTATGAAGTTCAGTGATCAGTCAGATACTACTTTTCAAAATAAATTGAAGTTTATCTTAAAATTAATCTAGTCTCATAACAACAGCCAGGTGGCAGTATGCTTCTGCAATGACATTTGATGAGACACGTCAATGAGATTATCTGACTGAAACTAACACTAAGAGAAAGACAAGGGGGTCTGGGAAAAGGGGATGGAATTGTGCTGCACTGCACATGAACACTCCACAACTCTCATAATTAGAGCCAAATCCAAAGAGAGACTCTACAGACAAGAGGGTTACTATGTGACCATTTAATGGAGAGTCTCCTTTTACTGCATGCATTTCATTAAATTGTTACAGTTAATGAGATGAAGCATCTGTCAGGATAATCCTCATGATATACTTCCTTCAGCATAACGTATGGAGCTGAAACTGAGTACTCTCCCTGTTCTCTTCAGCCATCACCCAGAATGTCCGAATTACCCAACAAAGCATACGCGGAACACTTTTATCTGTGCAGGAGCTCTCCTGTTCCATCATGGGAAGATAAAACTAGTGGAGTTGCCATGTGTCCCTAGAGGTAATAATGCTGCAATACTGTTTGTACCACTAGTATTATAATGGTAGCAACCCTGCTCTCTCCAGCCTTTGTCTTGGTGGGGACAGGCATGATAGAAGAGCAAAAAATACTGTAACTTGGTTTACTTTTTTGTGATACATAAGTAATCCTTATAAGATCAATGCACCACTGGGAGTACCTCTGCAAGTAAACAAAACGGAGTTATGTCATGGACATGTTATATCGCCGTATGGTAATATGCATGCACACTTCATGTGGCATAAAAAAGCCTTACTTTTTCAAATATTGTCAGTGGAAACAATTTTTATTTTTTTTATATATACTGCTTATGATCCATGTTTCCTCATTTTATCCCCATTTACTCATCTAGTCCTATTCAAGACCTCTACATAGTCCAGATCTTCTCTATAGTCAATGGAAAGAGATACTAATCACACAAAGGATCAACTAATTCTGCCAGTTTAAGAAAAATGTACTGTTTGGTTTAATTCCACAAGCACTTGTGCTGAGTCACAGAAAAATTTCAAACTAACAACACAGTAAAAGACTTAAAAATTACATTTCTGAATGATGGCTGTTTGCAACTCACTCCAAAATGATGGCTACTTTACACACATCTACACACTAGCTTGTGTTCTGCTTTCATCCCTTTTATTGCTACTTCATCCCGAGTCATAAAGGAAATATAAACGTTACCTTTCTGGTCAACTCAAATTAATTTCAATGCCCATTATTCTATCAGCAACCTGATAAAATCACTTTTTTAACTAATGAAAAGATTTGTGTGAAGCAGAAGAAAATAATAAATATATATCGAAATTCAAAGATAAACTGAAATCTGCACAAGGAAACTATCTGGACAGATTCATTTGAAAGTGGGGGGACGATGCATAGCTTCTAATAGTGATTATGTGAGACTAAATGTATTTGCTTTTCTCTACAAATACACTCTCAAATCCTGTTAAAGTAGAGAAGCATCATGAACATGTAGGTGCATTGACAGGCAGGTAGGCTGTTTAAAAACAGTTCTGTATGTGACATATGGATGCTACCAGTGAAAGGAGACTAAAAAAAGCAAGGTGTCTTTGCTTGTCACAACACCAACAGTGACCTCTACCTGCTTGTTATAAAATAATTCATACTTGGTTAAAGGTTTTACCAAATTTTAACTAAACAATTGTTGAGAAGAAGCATTTATGAGGCCTTCCTTTCCCAAAGATTCAAAATTTCCCAAGGAATTTTGAGAACAAAGTTCTAAAAAAATTACTGAATCTTGCTAGCACATTTCGTAATATATCTTTAAAAATGCCATCCTTCCTAAAATTGTTGATAGATCTGGCTAGTTTAGTTTTCGTATTTCATAGATATTTTTATCTTCTGAATGCCTTTGTTATCACTTGTATGTTTTACTTCTTCACCAAACAAGGTACTCTGGACAGACTTTTCTTACAAGGAAGTTTCCTATTTGACTATGCTCCTAAAATACTGATCATAAAGCCAAATAAAAGGACTTTTTCCACTCTTTTAGACCATCTTGGACAGTCATTCAAAACTATATGCATTCTTGAGACATTTGTTATAGGAAAGATACTGATAATACAGATCTTACAGACTATTATTAGGAAACTTTCCTACCTTAATTGTAAGAATTTTTAATTTTTTTTCTTTAGTGTCAGAAGGATCTGTGCACATAATACAAAGCAGCAATAGATAAACAAAGTGCTTTTGTGAAATTCCTTCAATTTATATTTTAAAAAAGCATACAAACAAAACACTACAAATGTTTCCAATACTTAAAACAATTATATAATCCATGCATAATCCATTGACTAATGTATCATATTATTTTAAGAACTACTTATTAAAATACAGAAAGGAAATACTAATTAAATAACTTGCATTTTATTGGGGTGGGGGGATATTTTAATTCTATTTTTTTTTTAATTTTTTTACTTTTTGACCAAAAAAGTATCTTTTATTCGGATTAATAATTGCTATTTATTTCCCTCAGTGCAATTGCACTCTTTTTTTCCCCCATCACTATAATCTTTCCCCCACTTCCTATTCATACCCCAATTAGTTCTCTTCAACAGCATTTAGCTCCTTAAGAAATATCAAATACTACTTGCTAACAACTTTGGAATTACCTCTAGCTTAATTGGCTACTAACTGACTGTCCAATGCTTGCTTCTCCAGTGCTCTCTTCTCTATTTAAGTATGGGTTGATCTACAAATACTTACGTGTTATTATCATCAGCTAATATTTTGTGCTGGTCATTTTATCATCGCATGGGTGTTTTTCCATGCCAATGAAAACTGTATTCATAAGTGTGCAGATTGAGGTGTGGCAGCTTCCATTCCTCACTGAAATGAAGAAATAAACCTGTGAGAGTTATCCACAGGCAATCAACTAATGATCACTTTTCCTGCAAGCCTATTAAGTGCATCCCTGCATGAATGAGTATGAAATAATGTCACTTACTGTATCTGAGCCAGGCGACAGTTGAAACAGGGGGAAAAAGTGAAGGTAATTTCCCAGAAAAGTATTTTCATCTTCACAGGGTGTGCTTTTAAAATAAACCAAGTGGGGTAGACAAACCTTGGCAAATTAAATGGCCTGAATATCTACTGTTCCAGAAACATCACAACTATTATGAGAATTTAACTTGGAGATCCTAAGGTGTGTTATGTCAGCTGAAGTTTTTTATTTTAAATGAAATATCACTAAAGTGCTTGATGGATGTGCATGAAAGTAAAGTTTATATTTCTGATTTAACTCTCTAAAGTCTCTATCCCAGGTCCTCATCAGCTTCACATCAATAAGAGGGAAGGATCCACGACAGTTTACACCACATTGTGATCTACCTCCCATGCTTCCTGCCAGAATGATATTTAGAACCACTTTTTCCGCTTGGTTCTCCAAATATAAATATCATAGAACAATTTCTATGCAATTGTGATTAATACCTCAATGTCTATTTAAAAAAAATGGCAGAGGCCATACACAGAATATGTTGGATTTCTTCCCTTCATTTTATTAAAATACCATAAAATTGCCTATCACTGTAGCCCCTAAAGCTTCAGTTTACTTTTATAGAAATAGTTAATGTAATCAATTATATCCTATAACACTACATTCAGCTTGTTGAAATTCGTTTGGTTCTGACATTTTGATAAGGTTATCACCATGTTATTTTTTGATTACATATGCAGTTGTTCATATCACCCTCAGAGATATGCACTCTCACTGCACGTGCGTACCCTGGTGACAGTTGCATCAAAGCTGAATGCTCAATTAATAAGTTGTTGCTAGTTGTAAACCACATCCTCAGATTAATTGCTTAATACCTCTGGAAAGAAGGGGTACTCAAGAGGAAAGGTCTGCTTGCACAACAAGCAAGAGACAAACTAAGTTAGGCAGCACAAACTACAAGTAGGGAAGCAAATCCAAGCTCAGCCTTTCCAAAATAATTAAATGTCTGCAACTGGGATGAAGGGAACTGGCTGAAAAATAGTTTCAGATCAGCTTCCATTTTATTTGAATCAGGTATGTGAACTTCACTCTCCCACTCAGGATAACACTTTACAATAGCTAATTTGCAGTTCAGGATCAAGAGCCATCAGTAACTTGACCAAAAATTCCAGAATTTTTATGCTTTCCTGGTATCTGAGATCCAGAACTTTCCAAATGACCCCATGTTAATCACAGCCACGGAAGTTCAAGTTTTTAGCTACTCTTGGGGAACAGAAAACAGGAAGGCTGGATCAAAACTGGAATCCCAGTATTTGGCCTTGTCATGGAGGCACCCCAAAAGTCAGTTCAGGCAAGCAACAAGCTCTGAACTGACTTTGTTCTAACCAGAGCTGTTGAACAGAAACCAACTACAAATGGGGTTTATCCAAAATTATTCAGCGCTCTGATAACATTATACAACACGGGTTCGGATACCAGTTAGGTGTTCAATTACTATACAATGGACTCGGATCTCAAGTGGATTAGATCCCAAAACTCTAGAGTAATGATTCAAAATGTGCATCTTCCCACTCTGTGTCAAAGTGAGGATGCCCAAGGGTACCCAGGTTGCTTACCAGATGAGTAAGGTGTCTCAGTCCCTGAGGTATGTTCCTTAGATGGCCAGTCTAAGGAGAGCCTACAGCTGCATATCTGCTGCCCCAAGGAAGACCAACTCAAAGGGGGTTTCCAGCAGACTCCATTTATACTCTAGTTGAATCTCAGCTATGGTCACTTATGGCAGTTGTCCAGAAACTTCTCTCAGCCAAGGTGTCTCACTGGTCAATGGCCCTGTCTGTCAATCAAGGGGTATATGCATGACCACAGTGGTCAATCAGCCTAGAAGTTTCTGTTGCTCTCAGAGGCATGGGATCAGGGGGGGAGAGCGTATCTGCCACAGGCCTAATACAGGATCCCAACCTAGAGGGTCAGCCCTGTGCGGAATGTACTGGTGATTATTATTCTTCCTATTATGCAATTATTCCTATGCAAATTACTCAATTTCATGTGAAATCATTATATTTTCATTACTACAGAAGCTGATACTTAATACCGCAAAACAGGCTGCGTACAGACTTCAGTGAGAGCTTTCACTAGACACTCAGCCTACACAATTTGGGTGCTAGAGGAGAAATGATTTTGTTAACACCAGTCTTCCCTGAGTGTTTAAAGAGAGTGCTAAGCCATATAGCCAGTTTTTACCTTTGTGATTTTTTATTTTTTTATTATTTTTTTTTTAATGGAAATGCAGATTCAGTAGTTGCTGCATTCTCTTGTTTGGAGTAGTTGCTGTTTTCTTCAGAACACCGAAGGCTGGGTGCCAAGAGCTTGAAGTGACCAACGTTAATATCACTTTTGACAACGCTCAAAAAAATCCCTTATATACACTGCATATAAATATGTATTGCTTCAAGTGGGTGGTTAGTTTTCATTGTCTGATGCTATGTTTTTATTTCTCATAATTGTAGAAATTATGTCTTTATGGCTTTGCAATTGTCTTGCTAATTCATGACACTATTTTTTATTGTATAACTGAAATAATTATGTAAAATCTTAAAAAATGCATGAAATTTCAATATTATAAAAATCTTACATAAGACCAAAAGCCAGCTGTTAATTGAATGTAAATTTCGAATATCTGGCACCTGCATTGCTTTTGCTCCCTGAACATATGGATGAAACTTGTTTTAATACACTCTGTTTCTCATACAAATTTTAGAAATCAGAAAGCAGCTATGATTAATAAAACCAATTTTGAATGCAATTACAATGCCTGCTGAATGTTTTTTTGGGCATGTAGGCAATGGCAAATCAATTTCTAGTATGCTTCATGACAGCTGAAAGTAGCTGTGCAATACTTAAGCTGAAGCAGTTTAATTAAGCCTTGGCATTTTAACAGAATAAAAGAAAATTAACTATCCTATTTCATTTCCCTATAGTGTAAACAGAGCGCATGACAGGCATCTGTGAGATATATAATTAATCCCACTAGTCAAAAAAAGACTTTCAAGGATAGTTATAAAGACTTCAGCTCATATGTACAATGAAGTTTAGATCCCAAAGATGCTCATCATGTACCCCTCAAAATACTTAGTGAGATGATTTATTGTTGTATACACTGTGCAAGAGAAATGTATGGCTATATATATATATGTAGATACATTCTACATATGTATTTGTAACTTCAAAGAAATATGACTAAAAGGAATATAGAAAAACAAGAAGTGACTACACCTAACAAAATTGGAGAAAAAGTTTGCAAAGCACATTTCATGTACTATAAAACTGTGTGTAAGGAACGAGTTGTACTTTTCACTACATTTTTATAAAATATTTAGTGAAATATTTATTTGTTTGAAATAAGTATAGTGAAGTGTGGAAAAAGCATAACATCTTTGCTAATAATATTGAATTACATCAAAGTATGTTATTGAACTGCAATTTATTTTTAAACTGATTTTAATAAAGCATGCGATTCATAACCAATTAAGTGATAATTGAATGGTGACAGCAGGGTGACATACTACTGCATAGTGAAGTATAGAAGCAGTAGAAATGAGAAAAAGTTTCCACCACATAACCTGAAGTGAAGAAGTAAAAGAGCCAGTAACAAGTTTTCTGCAAGCCAGCAAATGG
The DNA here is from genome assembly GCF_964273445.1 of Streptopelia decaocto. NCBI lineage: Eukaryota > Metazoa > Chordata > Aves > Columbiformes > Columbidae > Streptopelia > Streptopelia decaocto. The sequence goes on along the minus strand of NC_138663.1, from coordinate 191,898,282 downwards.
TTCCTGCAATTTGAGATCCTGTTGGGAGTTTCACCTGGCCTCCAGCTGCAGCCCCAAAAGGACAGTGGTCTCCCACAGATCGTCTCACATCTGTCAGATCTCACAGCTGTCTTGGATGTGCTAGAGCACACCACACTCAGTTGTGTAAGCAAATGAATTTAGTTCCACCTCCCCAGTGATGATAATGGAAGCGTAAACGTTTAGTTTAGATACCTATGGGTACTTGCATGAAGGTTTCTTAATCTCAAACTGAATCCCAAACTTAGAACAGGAGCAAAAAACAAACACTGAGGATAAGCATATGCCCACATACAAGTTGTCTAATGTCTTTTGAGGTGTCTTAGGTTGTCTAAGAAATCCATATGGGGTTGGCAAAATGGCAAAGGACACAGAGGGAAACTGCACACTACAGGAGTGACAGCCAGGTGTCATCTTTTATATCCCCCAGAGAATATCAAAGAGCAGTGGACTCTACAGATAGCCAACTGACATGACTCCTAAAACAATATCTGCGTGGGTATTAAGTACCTAAGACAAAACTGCAGCTAAAAAAATATTCTCTCTGGCATGCCTACTCTTATGGGGTTCCTGATTTGACGTCAAGCTTTCTAGTCACCAAAAGTTCGGCACCTACACATACTCAGAACGACTCAGCTTCCACAGCTTGGTGCCAAGATCCCACCTCAGCTGAAGCGAAACAGATGAGGCAACCTAAAGGATCCAACGTGGAAACTCTGCACAGAGAGCAGTGCTTCTATTAAAGATAGAGAGGAAAAGCGGTGGCTCTGCTTCTCCCAATATCACATAGAAATGAATAGACAGTTGGCTCTCTCATCGCTTAGGAATATACCCAATAATGTGTTTATGCAAATAAAGTTGAATAGATCCAGGAAAGATGAAGCCAGACTCTTATTGGAGGTGCACTGGGGTAGGATGAGAGGAAAGAGACACAGATTGAAACACAGGGAATTCTGATTAGGTATTAGGGAGAAAATTACCTTGAGGGTAATCAGCCTTGGAACAAGTTGCTCAGTGAGGTTGTCTACAGACTTGGAGTTCAAGACTCTGCTTGACACAGCCCATAGCAATCTGACCTAATTAGACCTGTTTTGAGCCGGGAACAGACTACAATGACCTCCAGAGCTCCTTTTTGATCTGAACTACTCTATGGTTCTATGAAGGTAATTTTAAGCATATGGCTTCAGATATCCATACACTGAATTCCCACTAGAATGCATAGGATTTCAGTCAATCCTCATAGCTAATGTAAACTCTAGTTACCAGTATGAAATATAGGAACCTGCATCAGGTACCCAAGTCATACACAAAGCACAATCAAAGATAGGATTCCCATAATGAAATCCAAAATAATATGGGTTAAGCAGAGAGGTAAGAAGCCACAGAAGGATAGCTAAACTTTCCTTTACTGTACACCACTTCTAAAGAATTAAACTGATGTGCTTACAAACTCAACAGTAGAAATGCAGATCCTAGAAATAACAAGTTAATCAGGAACTACATTTATGTTCTTGATAACACTGAAGATTGAAAATTTGAAGTAGAATTTGGAGTAGCGGGGGTATATATAACATTTGTCCCCACTTTAGGCCTATATAAGCAACTCTTACCTTTTAAAATTACATTCATCTTAAATTAATTTATATTTTGCAAATAAACACTATATCCTACACTAATTACACAGAAGCAAAACCTATTTGGTTGTCCTTTCTGATGTCGTAGCTGGCTTTTTTTAAGAAAAAAATCTGCATGTTGAATAGAAAAATAAAGGCTGAGTTACTTCTCTCCCCACTCCCCAAGAAAATATATTAAAGAATTCTATGATTTAATAGTGGCTTTCTTCATTACTATTTCATCTCAATTACTGTTACTGAAAATTCTTGCATTTTCCTGGAATTTGGTTCTAATTTTGCAGAGGTAGCTGCAGTTCTAAAGTAGCTGTTTTATTCAGGCTGCCATTTGTTACAGTTCCTTCTTTTTCAGTGGGAAAGTACGTCTGTCAGTCAACAGTATTGTCTGTCTGTCTATTGTGTTTCAGAACAGCATAAACACAAGACTGAGGGCTCTCACAGGCTAGTGTATTTTCTTACAAGTCATAAGTGATCTGTCACTCTGGAATCTACCTTCAAAATATTTCTGAACTTCCGTAAGAAAATATAGTAGAAATCCTTCTTTGAGCACATGAGGGGAAATTTGGAGCACACTGTGTCACTCAACTCTCAAGGAAGAATACATCTCTAAACATCAGTGTAGCCTGTAGATTAAAAGGTGAAAGTTGCTTTAATGATGCATAATAAGCATGAGGATTCTGTAAAAATTCAGGTTTTTTTGTTTTAGTCAGGACAGAAACAATGGCAGAGGACAGATGGCACATCACTATTCCATGTGTGAGACTGTGGCATAAGACAGGATGCACTTGTAGTCAATGCTATGTTGATTCTCATTAACTATTCTAAATGGCTTTATCTTTAGGTACGATCAAGGAACTCTTCTATGCATTACTTTGCATAAATAAATGGTCAACTCTGTAAATATTTAACCATGTTTATAACCAAATATATTGAGTACAACAACTGGAGTGAGTTGCATATATTCCTAACAGCCTACACATAGGGTAGAATTCATGACATGTTCATGCTAGTACTACTAGGCATCAATTTGCCTCTGTATTGATTGTTGCAATGAATAACATTTTGTTTCTTTATTTTTATTTACTTGCCTTGTGCTCCTTACAGGGACGTGTGTCATCTATATTCTTAAAAGTAAAAAGTGAAACATAAATGCACATAACAAAATAAATGAAACTTAATATTTTATGACAGATACAACACATGATAGCAGACCTAATTACAGCACATCTACTGCACAGTAAAGTGTAAAATAACGTTTAAGTGTAGTAACATAAATGAAGCACTAGATTTATTATTACTTTTACCCATTACTTGTTACATTTAAATGACACACAATGGGTATGCATTCATCTGGGTGACACAAGAGTGAGTTAACAAAACAAAATTATTCCTCTTTCAGGACTATATGATGTACTTGCTAAAGTTTAAGTAACAGCATGAAAGAAATTTCAAAAGTACTGATTACCACTATAAGGAGCCCAAGGAATTCGCATTTCCCTATATAGTGTCCTGGAAAGACGTTGTTAGGCTGACAGCAAAGGCCTGAAAATAAAAATTGTTATGCTATATGCAAGTCTATGCCAATTTGACAAGAGACAGAGTACAAGTTAGATAGATAGGAAAAAAAAACCAACCAAACAAACAAAAACAAGACCACACCAACTTTGTTAACAATGTTGTAAACCTAGTTTTCAGAAGAACATTAAAAGGCTTGTTTACAACCACTGCTAGAATACCTGTAACTAAGATTTATCTTCTTTGCACAATTATAGAAATAAAGATTGTAATAAGTTCAGGAGATGAATCAATTTTTCCAAAAAAGACAAGAAAGTCTTAGTTGTTGTATTTAACCAGTTTAAATATAGCACTATTTAACATATATCATTGTGAAACAAGTACTATTTCAATAAATTGCCACTCTACAACAATTGTTTTACAATAACACTTTCATGCTTCTGAACCACCTTTACCGCGAGGCTACCAAAACACTTATCCAGCTACACTGTATCACTGACTGATTTTTTTAAAGTAGATAGAACTAAACAAAAACAAAACAAAACAAAAAAAACCACAAAAAAACCCCACAACCCCCCCCAAAAAAAAAACAAAAAAAAGACAAAATCAAACGAAACCAAACAAAAACAACAACAAAAAAAACACCTTAGAGCCAATTTGTGCCCTACTGTAACAAGATGTGTCAGAATAAAAGGTTATTTTTGATGAATAATTCCTTATTTAAAACTGCAATATGGCATTTAACATCTAATTACTTTGTCCCTTTCTCCACAGAGGAAAGAAAAAGATAAAATAGCAACTGAGAATAAAGTAATACAATATAAACTCATACAAAACTGGTGGATGTGAGAACAGTGTGTGCTCCACTAACAGTGCATTCATAGTGGTCAGAACTGAAAGGTTTAAAAGGCAAGCAAAATACATAGTCTGAATTAATCATAGTAAAATTCCATTGAAGTAAGGAATTTTCAAAAGCATATGTTCAAAAATAAGAGGGGGAAAAAGAAAGAGGAAACAAAGCAGGCATGCAAAGTCTGAAGGGATACTTTGCAAGAACTGCCCTAAACGGAGGGAATGCGATTTGGAATAGTCCTCAGCCAAACTGCCTGCCAGGAATGAACACGGAGGAAATGCCCCCGTCTGGGTTTCCCCTTGGTTGCACCTTGCAGGTTTGCACTGACAGGAGCCCAGGACTGAACCAGCACTTACACATTGGGGCCCCTCTGTGGAGAAGGTGCCAGAAAAAGCTGCAAACTTCAGTTACTTAAAAATGAATCCTCAAATTATTGCCTAAGCTCCTGTAGATTCACCAGCTGTAGACAGGAATCTCCAAAAATGTTCTCCAAAATGCTCCAGTGATACTTGTAGCTTTTTTAGGCTGTATAAAGAGCTTAAACAACTTTGAGAGACAATCATGGATTCAGATGCTGTGCAAGGAATACAAGGGGTAACAGAAAAACAGAAAAAGACTATGTCTGAATTTGTACAAGCCTTGGGACATTAGGTGCCCACTTCAGGGCTGAGCCTTAGGCAGTTCTGTCCACTGAGGATTTAGAATGATGAGACATCTTCAGAGGTGATACCACAGAACAAACAAGAAAGTTTTCCTCCCTCTGCTTTTTAAAAATGAAAACCTGATTTCTTTAGACAAAAAGTGTGCTAAAGTTGCATGCATCTAGTGTTTTAATGTTACAGCTTAAAATCTTACGTGAAAGACTCCATGATAACTAGTATATTTGTTACATCAAGCACAATAAAGAATGAAAGCTGAAAGATACTTCAAATTAAGATTTTTTTAACTGTCTGATATTTGTTTGTTTTAGTCAATATCTACTGAGCTGCAAAACCAAACTGATGTTTGTAAAAGAAGGGATGTTTTCATCATAAATTCAGATGCTTATCCTTTCAATTATTAGAAGAGATCACAGTTGCTAGTATGAGCAAAAAAAACTGTCTTTTTTTTATGCCACAGAACTTTGAACGATAGAATTTGTGTATCTTCTAGCTTTCCATATAATTTTCTAATGGTATAAATATTGTTATCATTGTCACTAATATCAGTGTTATCACTTTATTACTGTAGTCACTGTGAGTCCTAGACAGAAACCATAAATACTTTGTGCAAGCCACTGTACAAAGAGCAAAAGGGTAGTCTTTGTCCTTAAGAACCTACAATCCAAATACAACAGCAGAAATGAGGGACACAAACCAAAGACCCTACAGATAAATATGGTAACACAATTGTGTGGACTCCAAGTGTCCAAATGGTAATTAATTAAATATGGTCAAATAACGTGTGTTTCACCACAGCTCTTTGATCCCCTGCCAGATCCAGAAACCAACTAGTGTCTAAAAACAAAAATTCCTATGCCAGACCTTGCACATCTTTATGCTTTCTTAGTACCAGTGGACAAAGGTGGCCTCCGCAGTAATATGTTCATTGCTACTGGGCTATGACAGAAGTCAGTGTGCTTCTAAGGGTCCCCCAAGGGCTTCAGTCCTCTGGAGCTCACACCTAGGCTGGGTCCTATTCATGGATCCTGGGTCTGAATGTGAAGAAACACCTTACCATCCTATCCTCAAATTTCAAGAGGAAAACTATTACTGACACCTATCCATGGAGCTCAGAAAAAGCTCTGTCTTTCTTGGAGGGAATAATAGGCTGTCAAGGGCTCGCTAGAAGGCACCTACTTTTTATTTTGTACAGGTCCTCACAGAAGAAGCACATGATCGTATAAAGCCTTGGAACAGTTGTTGCATCCTCTAGTCCTGAGGCAGACCACCTTGTATTTTTTGGACCTTAAACTTACACAATTTGGATGGTGTCCACGGTGATGGCCTCATAAAACTACCTAAGATTTTTTTCTCAGAAGGAAGCTGATCACACAGGCATAATCCCACAAAACATTAAGAACCTGTTTTTCAGTTTAGTGGGGTGGGTTGGTTGGTTGGTTGACAGGGGGGTGGGGGGAGGGATGGTTGTTTTGTTTTGTTGTGCTTTTTCCTAGTGCTCAAACTGGATATGTAGCATGAGCCAGAGAGATTTCCCAGAAACAACATAGCTATTTCACAACCCATCGTACATACTTTTGAAGTTGGGCACCCAGGCACCAAGGCAAGACATGCAATAACCCACAGGCTTTATCTTTAGAGAAAGATGAATAAGCTGCTACCAGCCAACTGAGTACAGGCAGATCCACGCTGTCAGTATGAGCTATTCCCAACTCTGACCTTGAGTTTCCTTATTGAGAAAGTCGTTTACCTTCTGTTACAGCTGAGTAGGAAGAAAAAACAAAGACATAAGCAATGTGGACAGTGGATGGGGACAGATGAGGAAGGAGAAGATGAATTCAGCTGTTAACATAATGGTATAGATGCCACAAAACCCAACACATCAATGTGTTAACCAGTTCATTACAAAACCAAATGTCTTTACATTCATATCTCACTCATTGCTTATTCCATTAAACAAGCAATCTGTCTTTAAAAACAAGTGAATGCACAGTCACTCAAAATAAATGAGTTTTCTTCAGGGATTTTATAGTTACTATCAACAATATATTTTATCTTCCATGGAACAGTTTCTTATGTGCAAGATCTAGGTGCTCAACATCATAAATTCTACTGTTGTCCCAGTGATTAAAATACATCGTGAACATTTTACTTGGACCAATAATTTGGATGTACAAATCCATATATATTATGGTGTACTAGCAGATCATAGTTTTTGAAACAAGCTAGAGCAAATGAAGTATTACTTGCTTCTTGTAGAAAAATATGCTTGTATATAACCATGAGAAACTACAGTTTATGAAGGTACATCTACCGGAAAATATACAGTAAATATATATATGCAAAACTTGCAATGTTCTAGCAAGTTGAATGTTCTTAAAGTAGTTTCACTTACCAGCATGTCATTCCTGTTCTGTATTATTTTTTCTGCAAGAAAGGTTTAATTTGATCACTAGCAACTTCTTTTTTTTTTTTTTTCTTTAAGAAAATGACTGAATTTTCCGCTTATTTTGATGTAACTCACTAGTGTATCCAGGAAAATAATTTGGAGTACATTATCTCAAATCCAGAAACACAGCAGTACAAAGGAGCAAAAGAGATTCGTTACACACAATGCAAACAGCACCTCTGAGTGGAGCCTTTCATAAAAGATTTCACAATTAGCTGCAGATCTCAGTTGCTTCACAATGACCACCAACAAAACCAGGGCAAATGCATCTCAGAAATAACTTGAAAATGCTGACCTCTCCTTCTTTCACACACACAGAATTTTCACCAGTCCTGAGCAGCAACTCCACATGTAACTCTCTGGGACTTACCAACTCCTATAAACAACCAGCTAAATATTTATTATCAATCATCATTATTTTCACCAATACCACAACATTACCTGTAAGTTCACACTGGTACACCATTTTTATGCAAGAGATGGCTACTAAAGTATCATCCTCTAGATCTCTGATAACAACTTTTGTAAAAATATCTATACATACAAAATATTTTAAATTATTTTTAGACATTGGTACAGCAATAGGATTGATGAGCCCCAAGAAGAAGGAAATTTCTGTGCAATTGAGGGCAGGAAGAATAATGAAGAGAGAAAAGCAAAGGGAAAGATATGGATTGCATAGTCCTACACTAAAGCAGGATAGCTTTTTTTTTTTTTTTTTTAATCCAATCTCTACCCTAGTTAGTCTGTGCCTACAATAGCTTGGTTATTATAAATCACTCATACAACACAGGTCTTGTGCCAGAAACAAGTTCACTACAGCTGTCACAGAATAGCTGAGATACAAGGGGTCGGAAGGGATCAGAATGAGACTCTGAAAAACAGTTTGAAATGTTGCAGGTCATGCCAAAAGAGTTGCAGGAAATCAAGGAAGGAAGAGGTTATTCCATCCATAAATGAAAATCTGGATGAAGAGATGAATTTGATATTCAGCATTTCCTCCTCTCATTACACTTCAGTGTAAAACCTACTCCAGTTTCATTAACCACAGTGTGTAAGTGTGTATCCCATCTCATATCTCAGTCTTTTTCCATTTGAGGGACAGCAGCCGTTCATGAACTGCCATCAGCAGTTGAGTCCAGCAGCAGGACCTTCCCTCGGCAAAGCAAACATCAGAATTCTACATGCCCATTCACATTTGGTTGGCTAGAAGTTAAAACTCAATTTAGTTCTCCAAAGGCTAGAATGACATCAAGTCTGTAGGCGGTATTGCTTTTACTGCTACTCCTGGATGTTTAGGATCCAGTTTGCTCTGCTGATTCAAATAGGTTGTAAAGGTGAGTTCATTTTGGGAAGCTGGAATCCAGCTCTCCACTACCCATGTGGAACGTGAAGACTTGCTGGAAAATGGCAAGATACACTGCACAATTCTTACAGAAAAAGTTTATGGACAGTATAACTCTTATTCCATATACAACGAATACTCCCACTCCTTTTGACCAAACACTTGTGCGTGTTCTGTTCAGATTTCATAGCTTTTTAAAGCTGTGACTTGTTCTTTTGATCTCCAAGTCCCTTCTTGTCCAATAATTCCTCTAGTGCTTCCCTTATTTCTTACTTTTCCAGTGCTTTCACTCATACATATTGCTTCTAACTGAAATACCTTTAAAATTAAAATCTTGTCCTCAATGGTTCCTTTTCTAACCTCCATAAAGAAGCCAAACTCTTCCTCCATACCCATCATCTCAGTTTCACATGCATTTCCTCCCAAGCCCCATACAATTATGGCCTCCTCAAACCCTTTATCTCTTCACCTTCTAAACCTCTGCCTTTGTCTGCTTACAGAATACATTTTCTCCTTTGCTGCCTGACGACCTTTTCCTACTCCTTTTTCCTTTGCAGTTATCCCACTGGTATTTACTCCTCTCTGCCTTTGTGAACACCCTTGTTGTAAAATTTGTCAGAAAAGTATATTTATCATTTAACTTTCCAATCTGCAAGTCCTTCATCTCTGAAGGAGAGGAAGGGAAGGGATGGAAGGAAAGGAAATTTTCTTCTTTACCTCCCAGATCTGTTTTTCTTCTCCCAAACTACCCAATCTCATATTCCTTCAGCCTCCTCCAGCATCCACCCCCTGCGCGCCTTGTGCCCTCCACAACCTCTGTGCTGCCCCAGCTCCTACAACACATCTCAGCCTCTCAGGGAAAAGCGCTCTCAAACCTCTACCTCTCCCACTGACCCCGAACGTTCCCTGCGCCGCCCGAACCCGAACTCAAACCCACTCCCCAGCACGTGGGCCAGGCCCGCCCCGAGCCCCGCGCAGGCGCACTCTGCGGAGTGCCGGGCGGGCCGGGGGCGCCCTCCACAGGCGGCGGCTGCTGCCCGCGACGCGCCACAGGGACCCGCCGTCTGCGAGAGGCGGAGAGACGGGGCTGCGACTTGGTGGAGGGGTCAGCGGTACAGCGGAGCTCGGAGGGAGCCGCCTGTACCTCCCAGGGCCGGGCCCTGTAGGGGCCACGGCGCTGCTGCCGGCGGGGCCGCGCCGGGTGCCTGTTGCCACGGGGAGAGCGGGAGCTGCGGCGGGACCCGCCGCCGTGTGGCCGCTGCGGGAGGGGGTCCCGCCTCCCTCAGGGCGGCCGGGCGAGGAGGGAGGCGGTGTCGCGGGAAGAGGGGCTGCAGCCCGGCCGCCGAGTGTCCGCCCGGCGGCGTGAGCAGGAGGGAAGGCAGGAGGGAGGGCACAGCTCGTTTCCCGCCCCCGGCTCGGCCTCTCTCCTCCCTCCCCCTGTTCCTCCTTCGCTCCCGCCGCACCGGCGAGGCTGCGAGAGCGGCGCCTGCCCAGCGCCCGGGGCTGCAGCCCTGCCAGGACGAGAGAAGGAGGTGCTGCCTGCGGGGAGCGAGCTGGATGAAGACTTGTGCCTCAGGGCGGGCTGGCCAGCCCCTCGGGCATGAAGGGGACCGCGGGGACTCTGCCCTGCCCTGCAGCCGAGCGGGGACATCAGGTAACCGCCCCGCAATCTCCCCCTGAGCCGTACGCGTCTGCCCCCCGGCTCGGCCCGGCTCAAGTGCTGGGAGAGCGCCAAGTGTCCTCTGAAAAGTTACCCGAGGGGCGAAGGGCAGAGGAGGAAGGCGAGGAGACAGTCCTCGGTGTAGGGTTGCACGGCGGTTTATTACAGACCTCAGCAAGACCCGCTGCTTCGTGCTCTAGGAACTCAATCGGGTTCCTGGGGCGCTGATTTCCCGCCGGGGCGAGGCGGGGCAGGGCTGGGGAGAACCGCGTTGGTGCCGCGGGATCCCCCGGCCTCGGCAGCCGTGGCCGTGTTGCGGCCGGCAGAAAGTTTCCACAGGGGCAGAGAGAAGCGGGAGAGGATCGCGGTGAGACTGGGGCGGGGTGAGGGAGGACAGCGGTGTTTTGGGAGACACGTAGCGCTGAGGGCAGTGGGTGCTGCGGCTGGTACTGCCAGCAGTTCACTGAACTTGTGTCGCTCTTGCGTCCTCGGGTGCTGTTGGTTGCGGGGAGGTAGGGTTAAGTATCGTTAGAGGTATAATGTTGGTGTCCTTAACAGTCACATTTCAGTCTTCTGTGAAACTTGCCTACCTCCTTGTGTCCGCGTATATATGTTTAGGAAAAGAAAACAAACAACAGAATCTTACCAGAAGGAAAGGCATAGCAGTACGCATGAGACTTCAGTGTATGTGTTGTCTTGTATGACATACCTGTAAATGTACTGCCGTTCTTTTTGAGTCACACTTTGCTGGGTTGTCTTGTATGACATACCTGTAAATGTACTGCCGTTCTTTTTGAGTCACACTTTGCTAGGGCTTTTTTAACTGAATATTTGTGGGTTAAATATGAAGTTTTAATCAAAATATGTAGATTATCATTAACACTATTAGAGATTAAATCCCCCTTTTAAATGTTTTCACAATTATTTTTTTGCGCCTTTGCTCATAGTTTGTATAAAGGACAATAAGTCAGATTAATATTTTTTCATTAGCTCTTCTACAATCATTTAAGGAATAAAAAGTGAACAGGGTGCCCCGCAGAGGTTCTAGGTACCTTTCCTACAAGGTGAAAAAAACAACATTGAGTCATCTTAATGAAAAACAAACAATAAGAAATCTCCCTTCCTTACCAGTCAGAACAAAGAAGTGCACATTACAGACTGCCCTGAGAGTGAAAAGATTTAAATAGTTTCAATAAACCGAGGCTCCCCTCTCATAGCAAATGTTCTGCACTAACTCCATTGGTAAGATTGAAGAGAATCTACCTTGAGAATTATCAGCTGCAGTTCTGTTCTGCTTCCAGATTTTCAAATAGCAAGGTAATCCCTCAATGTTTGCTGCAAAAGCCAGAGGAGAAACTTAAATGCAATGAGTTTAATTTCATAAGATCAGAAAAGTTTGTGTAGCGTTTTGTTTTTAATAATATAGCAAATTTGGGAGCAAATGCAGGGGAGCATTCAAAAGCAGGTAATGCCTATGTTTGTTCTTTGGACGTTGATAAGGCAGTATATTTAACGCAGTTTTTCAGTTTGGGTTTTTTCTTCATAAAAAGTTATCTTCCTTAAAAAGGTGTATCACAGTTAATGACCCAATGCCACTTGGAGACTCTGTATGCTCAGTTTTTTGTTAATGGACTTTTATATAGCATTAAGCTGTGTGAGGGCTGACAAAAGAGAAGTGTAGGCATGTATAAAGCTTGAAATGCATTACACTTTGGGGGGTTTTGTTCTTTGGTAGCTTTTTCTTTGTTGTCAACTTCCAATGTAAAATGTCTCTGGGCTTTCATGCAAGTGGCAGATTTTATTAAACATATGAAACAATTTTCTGTTGTAAAATGTTCTCTAGCTCTTACTTCCTTAAAAAGATAGATATAACTAGTGAATTATCATTTTTCTTGACAGCATGACAGTTAAAACTTGGTTTGCATAGGAGCAAGTATGTGTAGTGCATTAAAAGAAGGTGTCGTTCCGAACTGTCATTGACTAACTTTTCAATTTGTTTCTATGAAAGTGAATATATCACTTGTAAAATGACTGCTAGGATATAGTTAAGAGGTAAGAAGGAATTTAATATAGTGATGTAGGCTCTAATTTAAGATTTTGAGTCCAGATTTAGTATTTTGATGCCTATGGATTAAGTGCTTAATTCTGTAAACAGAATTGTGAGTTACGTGAGAATAGGTGAATTAATTTTCCTCATATTAGCGTCTCAGTTTAAGTCCCAAAAGTGCTGTTGATGCAGCAGTACTTAAGCTACTCGGAGGTGGAGTGTGGAGTTTTGCCTCTTTATAACATACTGAAGCAAAATGCTTTGTTTGCTAATAAGCTTTCTGTTCTGACAACATGTCCAAGTTGTATGTAGCTATAGCTATTAAAAGCTGAGCTTGTGTTAGGAGTCTGGAGCTTAAACTTAACTGTGTGTTGAACAAATGTTCGTTTACATCATGTGAAATCTTAAGCAATGTAAATGACCAGGTGAAGCAATGAATTATCATTAAAGTTTGGAAGTGTGGAAAGTTTGTTAAAAGAGGAAAAACATAAGGAATTTAGGTATTGAGGACTTTTTGAACATGAACTTTTTTGTTTAAAAACTGAGCTACCAGCTTTTGAAGGTAATGCATGTGTTGAGGATTTGGGGTAAAGGTATACCTGGGGAGACACCTGGGAGATTTGCTTTTCCCTGAAAACTGTGGTTGCATATACAGCATTTCTCTTGTAGTTCTGTTTGCAATTTGCAAACCTTGTACCGCTCTACTTTAAAGCCTTCTCTTGAAGGCTTTTTCTGAATCATGATAGGTTTAACAATGAAGTAACAAATTTTCTATCTGGTGTGATTAGATGAGGTAAAATCATGGTGAAACTGAGTGAAGTGTTTCTGTAGCAGCAAGAGACTGATACAAAATAGAATAGTGACTAAAGAAAATTCCATCTTAGTGACAAGTTCAGCACCCAGGCACTGAGGAGTACATACTACTTCTACATACTGTAGAAGGTGAGGGCTTGCTTTTGGGAAAGAATTCCTTCTGGTGGCCACAAACAAGTAGTATTCTTGCAGAATGAGCAGAGTGAGCGAGTGAGCTTTCACTTTGGATGCCCTTTCTGTGTGTTTTTCCCTGTCTTCTGTTACATCTCCAGTCAGTCTTCTCTCAACTAACAGACACTTTTTTTTTTTTTTTACTTTTTTGTCACATTTGCTAGACCTCTAGTAGTTAATATTTTCTGCTGAATTCCTTTCAGTTATTCCCATATCGGCAAGTAAACTGTAAAGATTAGTTTACGCTTTGAGGCAGTGTGTTGCCTTTTATGCAAGAATATTTTATTGCTCATCACTTTTAGCTCTTGGTAAGTAACCACCAAAATACCATTTTGAAGAATAGCCACATATTATTTGTCCTTATCCTGTATTGTCTCAGTTGATTATTCCTAACTAAACTGTTTACCTTCTTGAATTGCATCTTAATTTTCTCCTGGATCATGTCTTCAGTTTAGCATGATTATTCTGAATTTTAGTTTTGTATACCATCTGACTTCTGTCTCTCCTTGTGTTAATGTAATGCTCAGATTTAACAGGTGTATTATGTCATTTAAGTTATTAATAATGCAATAAATATTGTCTATCAGGACAGACTGGAGAAGCTCCTCTTAAGAAAGTCTGCCAGTTTGGCAAGGCATTGGTAATAATGAATCTCTGAATATGGTATTGTAACCTGTTTTTAAAATAACATCAGAGCAACAGGTTTCACTCCATAGGTACTGTATGTGTGTATAAATAGGGGTATTACTGTCTTTTATCAACTCTTATAAGGCCCAAAGCAGGGGTAGTATGTGTTTCTGTTATAAAGGGTTTGTTACAATACATCACAACTTTCAAGGAAAGAAAGCACTCTTGAGGCTTATAGTTTAGAAATTTGTTTTAATACAATAGTTTTCACTGAGCAATCAAATACCTTTTCCTGAATAGCAGGTCAAAATACTCCTGGCCAATGCACCTTGCAATCATATCAGGTATACTATTTGTAATTAAAATGCTGTTCACAGACCTCATGAAGATTACCAAGTCAATAAAGTACTAGTTTTACTTTCTAGTTCTGACAATTTTTTGTAGTAAGTGATGTTAGTCAGCAAATAATGGGGAATAATATGTCAAGTTTTAGATCAGGAGTGTCAAATTTATTTTAACTGGGAGCCACATCAGCCTTGCGGTTGGCCAAATGTAATTTTAGGACTGTATAAATGTAGGAGTAGCTACATTTATACAGTCCTAAAACTACATTTGGGCCTTTGAAGGCAACTGTGAGGCTGATGTGGCCTGTGGTGAAAATGAGTTTGGCACGCCTGTTTTAGATAATTTCTAAAGGTCATGCAAGGTCAACATTTCTACACATTTGTAGTTTTCCTCTAATGTTTTCCTAAATGTTATTAAAAAACCTCACTCCCTGTTAAGAGTGTATGTCCCTGAAAATCGTGGGAATCTAAAGTCTCTTAGATTGATGTTATATTAAATTGATGTTAAATTTACCTGCTTTCTGCTAATACATGGAGGTTTAGATTTAACAGAGTGATAATGAACATCTAATTATCTTTTTTCTACCTCAGCGGAGAGACTGACCATGATGTTCCAAATTAAAAAATTTGTCAATATTGCTGTTGATTTAAGTCACATAACATGTATCAGCCTCTGAAATTGAAGAATTAATTTTGTAAACTGCAACATATGTAAATAATACCCAAATAAATTATTTACTTCTTGTTGTGCATTAAGCATTCACTACTTCTGAAGGTGAACATTTAACATAAATTCTGAAAACTTCATAATTTCATGTCTGTATAAACCTGGAAAGACAGCTTCTATTTATTTTTGATCTATGGAATTTGGATTTTGTATAGTGAACACCATTACTCTATATTATCACAAAAAGTTACTAGTAAAAACATGTTTCTCTGGGTTAAAAAGTAGATAGCATTTGGAACAGAACAGTTTTGAGGAAAAAGTGTCAAGATTGAAGAAATTGTACAATCTGTATAAAACAAAATTAAGCATTAATTAAAAACCTGTCAAAAGAGTACATGTAAGTTTATGCTAAACCCAGCAATTTATTTGATTGCAGAAACAAGGAAATTGTTTATTTTGGAAAAACTGACAGATATTTATGTAAAGTTTCTTTGTTAACAAGGAATTGTAAAGTAATTTGCAACATTTATTTGTGAAAAACGTAATATGTGTGGGGAAGCAGGTCTCATTTGTCAAGAAAACATCATATTTTGTATATATTACCAGTGAAATTAACTTTTTTATCAGTTAGCTTACCTGGTTCATCAAACTCTTACAAATGAATTCAATAGGATTTTGAGGCTGGGGTGGTGTTTAGGGTTTTTTTCTAATAATCATGTGTCTTTTGAAACTATCTTATTTTGATTAGGGTGTTGGTTTTTTTTTTCCTCTTGGAATTTGATTTCCTCCTACTGTTTTTGCCAAACTGGAAAAAATGTATTTTGTCATATATATTAGGTACTCCATCCATAAAAGGAATTGGAGATCAGCCTGTCTGGAAATATTTGGAGCTAATTCTTTAAACAAGATATTTTAAAATTTTAAGGAAAATAATTGGAAAGGCTAGAAAAACATGAAATCATATTTTTTTGTTGAGCATACAACAGCTTTTCAAAAGGGCAGATATTTGCATGTTGCAAGTGGAATGAGCTAATAGAGATTCTGGA
The DNA here is from genome assembly GCF_964273445.1 of Streptopelia decaocto. Taxonomy (NCBI): domain Eukaryota; kingdom Metazoa; phylum Chordata; class Aves; order Columbiformes; family Columbidae; genus Streptopelia; species Streptopelia decaocto. The sequence goes on along the minus strand of NC_138663.1, from coordinate 191,882,437 downwards.
GGTTTTCTGCCATCCCAAGAAGTGTTATGAAGACAGACTGTATATCATTTGAATTTCTTGCTTTGAAAAAACTATTAATATATTCAAAATACAGTTGAAGATTTTTCTAAAAGAAAAGAAATTTACTTAGTTTGCATGTGTTCATGATTTTGCTTTAGGGAAACGATAGTCTACAGTAAAGCCTTTGTTTGGTGAAAGAAAGTTGAGAAATCATGTAATTTCTTTTCTAACCTGCTAGAATGGTGCAAGCTATATGGATCGCTTCACATGATGTATATTACAACTAACTTTATCATTGCAATTGTAAAAACATGTATGTCTTGTTTTAGCACAGCACTTGATGCTTTGGCTTCCGCACCCGGTTTCTTAAACAAATGAAGGGCAGTTCTGGCATTCTGCAGGGGAAGGACAATTCTTTCAAGACTATTTAATGTTTTTAGTAAATGATATATTTTTAAGTGAAAAATACATGCTGTAAGGGAGGTTCCACTTTTAACTGACAGAGCAGAACTACCTTGTATGTGTTTATGAATTGTTTGCTGGTTTTATGAAGCTTCTTTTCTTCTTTACATTGTCACCAGCATCAGCAGGAAGGATGATGAGCATCTTTGTTCCAGTTATTTTGTAACAGACAGGAAAACCTGATGTTTAAAATAAAAAAGCAGGAGACGCTCTCAAAACCTCTTGAATTCCAGTGAAAGCTGAATCTTAGCAGCTCCTACCCAGTCATCTATTAATTGTGAAAATTCAGATCTTTTAGTGTTCTGGTCTTTTCACACTTCTTTTCCGCACTGGGTTTTGATTGCTTTGGAGGATCAGTTCATTTGGACAAGGCACTATTTGTAGACACAAATTCCCTACAGAAGCCCTTTGTCTTGTTGTCTGCTGCTTCCACTTTCTCTGTTTAAAGTTCTGTTCTACAAAGAGTGATTTTCATTCTTGCTGCTGTTCTCCTCCTCCTCCATCGCTTGTCTACAATGGGTGTATGCTTCTGAGGAGCTGCTTTAAAATTTAAAGTAGCGGGCTTTCCAAGTTGCTTGTACGAAATCTGATTGACATCTCCTTTGCAAGCAGTGAGAGGGTACTGATGTAGATTCCTAGTCTGTTTGTCAAAAGCTTCAGCATACCTGCTTCTTCCTTGATGTATGATATGACATAAACAGTTCTGGAATAGTGTTTGAGTTTCATCTCCTGGCATGAAGAAAGAAAACATCCAAGAGAACTATCAATAGATTTCCTCAAAGTTATTAAAATATTTTTTACCAAAAACTTGCAAAAAGCCTGAATCTTAGAAGATTCTCTCAGAGGCAAATAGTTACTTAAAAACCTGGGAAGAGAGTTTGGGAATGTGTGTTTTGTTTTGACCCAGATGAGTCAGATTACCAGTGAGGTCTTGGGATAAGAGATAGTGGATCATATGCTGTTCAGTTTGAAGAAGTAAACTAGTAAGAAGGCGAGAGCTTTAGCTGAACATTAGTGAATTAAACAAGGTAGCTGCTACGAAAACAGCAGCATTATTTCCTGGATATGTAACTTTCTTTCTCAGTAGATTCTAAGTAGCTTCTCAAAGGATCTTTGCTTTAGCCCTTGCCCTCAGTCATCTGGTTTTGAATGCTGTTTGATCCTCATGAGGAGTACTGGAATTATTGACTATAACTTTCTGAAAATCTGAGTTCATGGCTCAGTGGTGATCAGAAAAGTGAATAGAGTATTACAAAATAGTAGAATAGGAACCAAAAGCAATATAAATATAATTTTTTCCATTACATATATATATACATGTATATATGTTTCTGTTAATTTTAAATGCCATAGGCAGTTACAATTATTCTATCTCAAAAAAAAAAAAAAGAAGATACAAGCTTATAAACAATTCAGGGAAAGGCAGAAAACATGTCAAGGAGATGCTATGCCTTCTTCAACAGATGATCAAACAGATTACAGTTCTTCAGCTTGTAAAAGAGGCACTAAAAGGTAAAGTGACAGAAGTTGATGACATTGAGTGGCATGAAAAAAGGTGAAGATTGGCTCATTATTCACCATTTCTCATTGTGTGATAACATTCAATGAAACTATCAGTCAGCAATAAAATAAAACAAATTATTAAGTAATTAAGCTGTCAAATTCATTGCCAGAGGATATTATAGTGGGCACATGTGTAAAGGACCTCAAAGCAGAGTGTTCACACTGATGGACGGTGAGTTCACTGGTAGCCATCAGGTGGAGATGTCCAGAGGCAGTTTCTGGGCTAGGAGGTCTCTTAGTCCATCTCATATGCAGAGAGGTAGAAGAACATGCCGATGATGGAAATGTCAGTCCTTGACCTGTTTCTTACATTTTATTTTCATAAGCATCCTGTTTATCAGAAGCAAGATAGTGATTTGATACACGAAATCTGCCCACCATTATATTCAGCTGCACGCTATGGATGCTGTGTTCAGCTGCAAATGGACATCTGTCTCAAACCAATGTGTTCAGATAGCCTTCCACTGGATACTGATTAAATTATCTTGTCAAATGTAGTGTTTTAATTCAAAAGCATTCAATGCTTTCTTCTCATTCAGTCTCTGTAGAGAAACTTACAGCACAAAATTTAGATGGTCTTAATCACTTATTACTCCTTTGAACTAAAACATCTTAAGCAATCATGATGTTAAGTTGTACTAGTCAGTTTAAAGACCACTAAAAAAGGCCAAAAAAAAGCTGTGGTTTGGGGAATAAGTAGACTCCTTCATAATTGTGTTTTTAAGGGTGGAATTACCAGGACAATCCAGTCAAGTTTTGCAAAGAATTTTTCCAAGATGCCAATAAAGACTTTCCCATTTCCAAAATATTTCAGGTAAAGTGCTGTAAATGTGCTTCAGTTCTTGATGCAACTGAACATGTCTTTGAAATCTGTGACAATACTATAGTATTTCAAAGGTCTTTATTGATTCTAATGCAAGGGCATACATTAAGAAATTGAAAATGCAATTAAAGATAGTACATTTGAAGCAGTGTAGTTGGTTTCTTGTTAATATTGAGCATTGCATGTTTAGCATTATAGCAAACCTGAGGCTACTGAAATCTTGAACTCTAACTTCTCAAAAGAAAGGCAAAGTCAACTTAGACCAGCAGAGAAACTCCCGTGCCTCCCCCAGTCTCCCGACTAAAATGAGAGGGTTTCAAGGAAAGCATATACATTTAGGGAAAAAGGTATTTTTTTAATCTTCTTTAATAATACCCTTTGTTAGTATATACTGTCTTAACAGCATATTTGACTGATAGCTGAAAGCTAAATAGCAGTCTCATCAGACCTGCTTTATTATGGGAAGTCATTATACTTCTGAAGTGTCTACAGTAACCCATCAACATGGGTTATTGGGTTCTTAATACTGGATGATTGACACATATATGATTCTGCTCTTTGGCCAGCTTCCACCTACCTTACTATTACCTATTTAGAGAGTCTTTTCATGAGAATTGTATTTTATGAAACATTAGCCTGTTAGCAATAAAGGAAGTATGTATAGATGATAAGGGAGTTTTCACTCTCATTTCTTTTATATTTCCATATTTCCATAAGTGAGGGTTAATCTTAAATCTGAGACAAATGAAATACCTATACTAAAAGAAAGCATCCCTCCCCTAAAGTGTGCTGCTGTGTATCTCTATTTTCTTCTGATTAATGATTGCTAACCTGTTCTCAGTTTGGGGATTATCTGTTCCTGTGGTCATCTATCTAAGGCATAGATATCTGACACTTTTTTCTTTGAATTGTTGCTGTCATTATGCAATGTCTTTTACACAGCACTAACTGAATTCTTTGGAATATTTTGAAAGTACCTGTAAATCATGGCAGTTTTTGTCTGGATCTGTATTCAGGATTATTTGTGTGTGTGTCTGAATGATAGGTTAACTTACAGCCAGTTCAGTCAGTAACCCAAAACCAGCATCAATTGCTATTGTTTTCTCAGCTGAGTAAAAAAATATGCTAATAACAAATCAATTCAGTACCCCATTCAAACAAAAAATGCAAGTGTGCCTCAGCATGCCAGTAAATTCTTGTCTCAGGTTGCTTATATACTTGGCACCTGCACATGCATCTTTGAGCATGCCAGATTTTTATCTGTGATGAATGCAAAACTGATTGAAGACCTCATAGTGCCAGATAATAATTTCTGGACATGCATGCTGATTCATGTGTTTTCTTTAGTCCTATCATCAAGCTGCTGAACAAGTACAGAATTTTTTCTCATTTTTCTAGTCCATGTTTCCAGCAGACATTTGCTGCATCCACTCTTGGCTGGCAGGCATACTTCAAGGTCCATGCCTATCCAGAAATCAGCTCCTCATGCAATATCCAAAAGTTGAGGCCATCTGTGAAATCTGCTTCTCATCTATCCATCATTAGGGTTTATTGATTGTACTGTCATTTTCAGGTATCATCTCTGACTCAGGGTCAGTCTCTTTACCATGAGTACTGCAGCTTCCAGCTCACTGTGTGAATGATGAGCATGGACTCAAAGAGTCCTTTTGCGCAGTGTGCAGAAAATTCTAATTAGCAGCAGAAGTGACTAGACTAAAATAATTTTTATGGCTGCATACAGGATCCTAATTTCATTGAAATTGCAGCTCCATGAGGTTTTGGAATACCTAATGCTGCAGCTATAGGAATACAGCTTTGGATGAGTTGTCTACAAGCTTACGTCACAGCTATGTCTAAAATTCATTCACTTTTCATGGCAATTGCGTTTTTATTCATGTGGCAAAAAGTTCTAAAAAGATAATACGGATTTATTAGTTAGCAGAAGACTACTCCTTAGTACCTAATTTTCTCTTGGCAGTTGGAGTTACTATGTGTTTTTCTGTCACGAGTTGCAACAAGCATATTATTTACAGAGGCTAAGGAAGCTACAAATATTTTTGACGTGTCTCACATATACAGGTTTTTCACAGGGATAAAGATCCTACTGAAACTTCATGTCAAATATCAAGATATCTCTCAACCAGTATAACTACCTGCACAAACAGGATCCTTCCTGTGAATCATAACTTACTATACTTTGAAGGAATTTTGAATAAAATTTCAACCTATTGAGGCCTGCTGGAACTTTAGAAAGATTCAAAGATTATCACACACACTGTCTTCAGGTTTGATTTACTTGTCATGGTTTAAACTGAGCCAGCAATTGCAACCATGATAGCCTCTTGCTTGCAACCCCTCTGCACCCAGATAAGGGAGAGAATTGAAAGGAAAGGGAGAAACTCGTGGATTGCAATAAACGCAAAATGGAAAATAGAATGTAAAGATAGTTCAATTCCTCACAAACTCCATCTGCACTGAGCTGCCAGTCCTGTGAAGAGAGCACCCTGCTCCTGAACAGCTGATCCCAGAGAGACAGTGAAAAAGCCAAAAAAGGCAGAGTGGTCAGAGTGGTCCGGAGGCCACCGCTAAATGGCAGAACCTCAAAAGGCTGAACTAGAAGAACTCCCGAATGGAACTCAGCTGGAACAGAGCAGAACCGGAACATGTCTTCGTCTCCCTAGCTAGAAAATGCAATTCTTTTAAAATATCAAGCATGATGCTAATGGCATGGAATATTCTCATTGATCAGCCTGGATGTCAGTCTAGGTCTGGCCTATCCACGTTCACCTTCTCAGCTGCCTCACAACTGGAGGCAGAGAGCTCAGAAAGACCTTGTTCTCCCAGACAACAACCAAGATAACAGCAAGCTCTTGCATTCACTTAGTTCCGACTCAATGACACTGGAAAGTTACTTGAAGAAAAACATTAGCTCTGTCCTGGGGTGTTATTTTCTTGTTCTCAAACTAAATCCAAATGACTGTCCTAGCTACAAAAAATAAAAGTTTCTAACTGCATGAAGAAAATTAACTCGCTTTCAGTCAAACCAGCACAGTCCTGTAGTGTTGTTTCTGATAAATAGTTTTCCTGTCAGCTTTCTTCTTATTTACCAGAGGAACAACATAATTGTGAGTATGCTTATTTGTTAAATACTGGACTTGTGTTTGTAGCTGTTAAAAACTTTAGCAAAATTGTTCAAAGGCTGCTTTTAAAATACACTTTTAGGGCACAATTCAGTTGACTGAAGATGGGCATCTGGGCCCTGTAGTGTCCTATCTGGCCAGTAGTTGTTGCAGTAGAAGGTCAGGAGTCTCCCATGTTTGGTAGCTCCATGTAGATGCCTCAGATTCTCGAGGGCACCTGAAACATGTTCTTTTGGGAGTAATTGAGAAAGTCCTCCATTGACAGAGTGCGGCTTTGCTGACAGGTGGACACACCTGTGTAGATTTTTTTTTCTTCCAATCTTGATGTTGCATTCTGATTTCCCTAAATCAAAATGATAGTTCCTGAAATTTTTCAATAGCAAAATACACATTTGTATATTAATTTGATGAATAAAAAATTGTTTTTACTATAGATAAGAGCCATGATTTTGGAGACTGCATTGTAGAAAGGGTATTTATTCATAAAAAGTTATTTATGTGTATAAAATCAAATATATTGCATATCTTGGCCTCTTTTCCACCTTTTTCTATCTGTAATCTTCTAAGTTTGGAATCTGAGTTCATCAGGAATTTATTGATAAAGGAAATGGTTCAAAGTGATTTTACACTGTAAAGTCCTTTCAGATTCTAGAAATGCATGAGATACCTATGCTGCCACAGTTGACCCCATTGATTCAAAATTACCAGATTGTCTTTTTGTGGTGCACAAAAATGGAAAATATGTATGGATGGCAATTTAAAAATACATTAGCAAGAAGTAACTATTTCTTTCTTAATTCTGTTTTACAGTATTGTCCAAAGACAATGACTATATAAAAGCAATAAGTTAACTAAAACCACCAGTGAGAGTATTTTTATTTTATCTCTAGTAATGTGAAAGAAAAAAAAGAAGAAAATGCATACCTTACAATAAGTGAATTGACTGAAGCTGGTTGTAGTAACAAGCTGTCTCTGCAATCAGCCGCAGCAGCCATCACGTAGAAGTTACCAGATACTGATAACATTTGGAGAGGCTGCCATGACTTTCTCTGGATAACTCTGGAAAATGAATTAATTTTTTCTGTTAATCCTTTTGAATAGCTTAATAATGGAGACATTATTCTAAAGGAGAGGCTGCCATGTCTTTTCTTCCTCTTAGTTTTAGATGTAAACTAATGTAGCATTAAATACATGAATTATGCTTTTTCACAATCTAGGTCTTTAATGGGAAAAAAATAATGAGATAAAACTGAGATGCTCCAGGCTTTTGTCACAAGAAAGCAATTGGTACTGCATGAGAAATAGGGACAACTGGTGATATCTCCAGTAGTCACAGAAGATTAAGGAAACAGAGTGATTCTAATGGAAAGAAAATATCTCTCTTTCTTGTAAAACAGTCTTACACTGTATCATGATTCTCTAGAATCAGTTGACAGGAACAAGTGAGAATCTTAAACCAAAACTGTGTTGATAATAGGAACAACACAATGCTCGTATGTAAACATGCCTGAAAGATACTCAAAGCCGTTTTATTTTTCTACTCATAATGGGTATTAAAATCAAATAATTTTCTGATAACATTTCTGAGACAGGATATACTCTTATGGCAGGTGAAATAAGTCTTTAACATGGAAGGTATGTCTTTATATCTTACTAAGTGGACAGCATGTCCCAAAAGAGTGCAGGATCATGCAGTAGCCTATATACAATTGGAGATAATTATCTTAGGAGTTAGGGATAGTTATTTGCATAGAGGTGTGTGTGGATATATCCATGTGTCTGAGTTTCAGCAGCTATTGTGGAAACTACTGTGACTATGCTGCCAATATAAGTCTGTTAGATGCAGCAAGCACAATGCCATGGGAGATGCATGAACTATCTTATTTACTTATTGGAGTCTCCTACTCTGGAGACATTCAAAACCTGCCTGGACACATTCCTGTATAACCTCATCTGGGTGCTCCTGCTCCAGCGGTGGAATTGGACTCGATGATCTTTCAAGGTCCCTTCCAATCCCTAACATTCTGAGATTCTGTGATTTTTACTGGCATAGTTTTAACATGCTACACTAGAACACCATTAAACATGACATTATTCAGGGAGGACTCTTGAAACATTTTATAGAACCACGAAACTAATTAAATAACTAAAATACTGTATTTCCAAACATATGTATTTGCCAATATACTTCAAACTTTCGTGTTACATGTTCTCTCTCTGCTGATAACTACTTTGAATTCAATAACTGCCTTGTACTAAGAAACATTTGCGCTATTATGAACAATTTAGTAAGAGATTCTAAAACTAGAATTTGAGTTGGTAGTAGAGCAGCTGAAAACAGAGAAGTTTAAAATTCTTTTTCCTTCGTTGTGTTTAGGATTTCATTATAAGTAAAGTTTAAAAAAATACATGAGGATCGAATGTTTAATTGAATGATTATGACTCCCTAGGAAAATTATATTTATGGCATTTGTAAATGTTACAAAGTGCTCGGATGCTAATGCAACAGAAGATGTGAAAGTGGGAGTAGTTGAAATGCTTTTGTGTCCAGGGAAAAGCAGGTTTATTTTCTGTAGGTAGACACAGGTGAGCTCACCTCTACAAGCTGAGCAAAAGAATTACTTCTGTTTCACAGTAACTGAGTTTTACAATATTCACTATTCAGTCAAGAACTAAAATGAAGTGATTTTGGTGATACTGCATGTCAATACTGAGGTGGTAGTTCTGGTGATCTGTGTTGACTTGTTATCTAAGCAAGACAATTTTTCTAGCTTTCCAATTTATATGTAGTGCTATTAAATTTTGCAAAGTAATGTTGAAACTTTAGTAATTGTCTCTACTCATTAAAAATCATTTACATGAACAAGCTTCTGTTCCAAAGCCCTTCAGTTCTTAAGGAAAGTGGAAACTTCTCTAAGCTTCCAATAATTGATAGCAGCAAGTACTTTCCATCTACTCCTGTGAAGTACTGGACATCTGACTCCTTTCTTATGGGATAATCCTGTTACTCTCTGTTCAGGGATAAAAATAAAATAATATCATTTGCTTATGTAAGGCTAAAATTGCTGTCATTGCCTTTATGACTTCTCTGTTATTTTTATGTTCTCTTTTCTCAGTAATTTAAAAACTTGATTAATAAAAACTGTCAGTGGTGTTATATTTTCTCCTCATGTGAGTTGCCATCAGTCATCTTCCATACCTATGCAAAACAGCCCTGTGTCACTTGAGGAAATGGAGATACTGATGGCATTAGCAGGTCGTCCTCTCCACTACGTATGTTATTACTAGGGCCTTGAAACCTAATTTTCAGTGGATTTGCCGGCAGTCAGCTATTCTACAAAACACTCCAAAATGTGAGAATTTTGAGTTGATTTTCAGATTGTGTATGGGAATGTGCCTTTCCAGATAGCTGTTTCATCTTCCTTTAAATATTTCTGCCTATTTCTCCATATATTGTCCTATTCCATTATCTGCAGTTGCTCCTTGCCAGTGTGTGTTACCACTGCAGGTTGTTTTCATCTTCTCCACCATTTCTCAGTTTCTTCCTTTTGTTTGCTTCTCTCATCTTATTTCTTTGTTTCTCTTTTGCATGTTGTTCCCCTGTCTTCATGTATCTTGCCTCTCATAAGGCAATCTTATCACTTCTATTCATTATCGTATAGATAACATTTTCTTTCTACTCATGGCCTGAGCATAAGCCAGTTGAATTTTGAAAGCTTAGTGAAAAGCTGTCTGCCTCATTTCATGGCAAAAATCCACAGTGAGCTCTAATAACTGGAAAGAGAAACTGCAGAGGAAGTTTTGCTTAGCCTAGAGGAAGATTTCTTATTAAGCAGTTTCAGGAGGTCATTGCAGGTGAGTTTAAAGTAAGATAGAGGTAAAACATTTTGTTTTATGAGTTTGCTTTAGATTTGACTTACTGAAGAGTCTATAGTGCAGTTATAGTATACTGTAGGAAATTAATACATAGTCTTTCTCATCACAGCTGTCATAAGAGATCATGAGGTTTGCTTCAATGAGTTTGATAGTTCTACATTCTTTATAAGTCTTCTCCATCATTATTGAATGATGGTCTTTGGACTTTTCAGTTACAGAAGTGTCTATTTACAGGCAAGAGAACATTCTACTTGCTAGTGCTTCTTCCCACAATTAAACAAATATAATTAAAGCTGTGGTTCTCGTGAGTTACCGTTCTTGAATAGTTCACTTTTGTCTATAGAAGTAAATACCCAAGTAAGACATTACACTATTTCATGCCATTAGGAGTGCATCGTGTCTGTCAGAATATTTGCCTGACATTTTAGTAGCAAATCTAACGTAGATTTTATGTAAATACAGAGAACATATAGTAATATGTTACTGAGAAGTTGTAATCTGGTTATGTGTCTTAATTTTATAATGAAGCCATAATGTTCTAACTTCTGTAAATAACAGACTAAATATGGCCCAGCTTTCCAAGTGAATAAATCTCATAGCTTATTTAGTGACAGGAGATACTTCCCATGCCATGTAACCTTGTGTTCACTGGCAGAAGGTATAGCGTAACTTAGAAATGTCAGATTGTATTGCAATCACGTAAGAATCCAAGTATCTTTTTTTACCTCTTGCTATCCCTTTTTTTATGACCAGCCATGCTGAAATTGTAATGAGAATTCAAACACTTACTTCAGCAGATAGGTGGCAGAATATTTTTATAACTGGAATGAAAGCTGTGGTGTTGTGTCACAAGTCCTTTCTATTATCTTGTTTACCATTAGCAAGGTATGGAAGAATGGAATCCTGTAATATAGTAAGCATTACCTCACAAGAAACTTCAACGAACAACCTCCTTTTTGTTATGTGTATATGTTTTAAATATTTCTATATATATATACTTACATATATATACATGTAAACTTCTTAATATTTTGTTTACATATTTACTTCTCAGGTTGAGTTGCTGATACATTTTGGTATCCAATATTTCCTGGCTACACAAATCACGTTTTCACATGTCAAACTTGAGTTGATGGTAACATTAAAGTCACAGTGTATTTATAGCTTAACTGTGGAAGCACCTTGTCAAAAATGCATTGTGTCAAAGCAGCTTGACCTTGCATGTAATTACTAATCAAAAGCAATCCTAACATGTGGTTCAAATATTCCAACTGCACAAAAATACCATATCTTTGTTTTCCTTTATAAGTAACAAATAAAGTGACAGTAACTGGCCAAGGGGATATTTACCAAACTTTTCAGGGCTAAACTTTTCCCTTATATAGCTGCAAAGCCGAAAATTAAATGTTAAGAGTAATTTTAAAAAATATTTTTCCCCCTCCAGAAATATAGCCTGATTCCATGTTCACTGTAGGCTTCCATGTGTGCTAGTCTTATTTTCCCAAAAACCTTTGCGGGACAATAACAAGGAGAAGGCTGTGGATCATTCTGCGTTAGCTGTCTAGTTCCAGCCAATGACATTTTCTGAAGACTTAGGGCATCTCCTTTGGCATGAGATTGCATTTGCCGCTGTGACAGAGGGTGGATCCTTTGAAAATCAGGCTGCTGAAAATGTGCTGCCACCAGAAGGGCTTGTCCGGTACGGTGTTTGTTCCTTGGTTTCTGTCCCAAGGATCCTGAGCGAAGAAAGCACCAGAAGTGGACTTGCCTCTTATTGCTGATGGATTTAGTTCATCCTGTAGTCTGGCACTGAAAACTCTTTGGAAAAGAGGGTAACTGAGAGAAGGCTAAGTATCAAGTGAATTATACTCATGCACTGCTAATGAGTAAGCACCCTTTACAAGAAATTGTAAAAGCAGATCTGTTGTATATCATTGCATGGATAAAAGGACAAATTCAGCTGTTGACTTCACTGAAAGTCTTATAACAAATCTTATATATTTGTAATTATTAGATATTTGGAATATTGATATTCTTAAAATATATCACACCTGTTTAAAGTATTATGATAAATATTTGGTACAGGATACATACATTTGTAATAATGGACATAATAAACATTAACAGATATCAAGGACTATTAAATGCTATGGAAGTTGTTGTTTTGAGAGGGGAATACTTGATCGTGCGAATACTTCACATGCCCAAGCTGTCATCCTGAAAAATTACAGGTCGCAACCAAATGAATGTAAATTTCTTCATAGTGATGTGTTTTTGCAGACTGTTTTCAGGATTTTATGTTAGGAATTTATGTTGTATTTATGGGGTATGTTTCTTAAAATTCTTGAAAGATTTAAATATGAGTACTGTAAAGAATTGACATTTACCTGCTGTAAGCTAAGTAAAAACAAGCTAAATGTAATTCTTGTTAGATTATAAGAAAGGAAATACTATGTGTAACATTGAGCTTTTTGAATACAAACTTATACAATATTCAAAACTAAATACAGTCTCACAACGACTAGCAAGGTATCCCTTTCTTCAAGGGTACTTTGATTGAAAATATTTTGGGAGGCATTTGCCTGTGCTAAATATAACATACTGTGCATAGTTCAACAGGTCTTTAAAATAATTTTTGACTTTATGTATGTGTAATGCACATACGGTTAATGTAAGATAGACGTATATACTGCAGTGGCTGTAAGTTTTAGAAGTTCAAAATTATTTCTCCAGAACAGAAGCAAAGGAGTTATTTTACACTGGAGAGTACTGAATTTTATTTAATATAACTTGGAAAAAGGTATAGTTGATGAGCTATCCACCTGTTTGATTATAGGCTAGAGAAAGGGATAGGGAAGTGGGAAACCAAATTCAGGAATTTACTAGCTATTGGAGTGTACTCCATCAACTTCCAAGAGAATGCTGGAGCAGCCAGACTGTAGATTAATCTTAGACAGGTTCACTTGCAAGCTAGTCTGTTAATACTGGATCATTGTGCAGCGAAGATTTAAAGATTTAGGTATAACAGAGAAGTAACAGGGATCATAATGTTGTAGGATAATCAGAAAACTACTTCAGAGGAAAAAAGTGATCACTGACTACACATCTTCCTTGAGACAATTAGTGGGGACTGGCTCATGTCCATCTTCTCAATCCTGAGACTCTTTGGAGAGATAAGTTGCATCCCTGCTGCATATATGCAGAAGTATACCATGGTGTAGCAGCTACTTCAGAACACTTTGGATTGTGACATGAGCTATGGCAGCCTTTTAAAGCAGAAAAGGGGTGAACAGAGTGAAACTGTAGCTGCAGTTGGGTAAACAGTTTAAATTTTCCCACCTATCAGGATTCCCATGTCCAACTGAAATTTGGTTACGAATGTTTTAGGTTCACACTTACTGATTCTACCACTCTGGGAATATGTCATCCTTATTGTGGTAGCTGAATGGGTGTATCTGTATAATTATGGATATACATACGTGTGTGTGTTTGTATACATGTAGATGTATGCATGTACACTCATATATAAAATCAGGGAATTGCGGTTTGCTGTAATAGGAGTGTTTAGAAGATTGACGAATCAGGCCAGTTTTAAATTTTAAAGCAAAACTTTGCCACATTCATTCATTAACAACACAGTTTATGCAAATTGTAGGTACTTCAATCATCATCACTACATATATGAAAATATGAGTCTTTAACAATCATATTCCAGGTTAGCTGTCTACGCATAAAACCACAGGGATGGTGCCATACAATTGGCACTGATGACTGTGGTCTTTCGTTTCAGTCATTGAGATCAAGGTGATCAGATTTAGAGCCCTTTTCATGAGAGAATCCTTGCTTTTTCTTCTGTATTTCCCTTTTTTCTCCTCTTTCCCTCTCTGCCCCAGTAAAGGAGTAAGGGATGTCTTACTGTCTCCTGATATCACTGAACTTATTTTGTGTATTTGATGTTCTGCCTCTTTGCAGTCCTTGGTCTTGTTAATATCTTGTGCTTATTTTGTTCTTTGGCAATTTGTTGTTACTTGGAGGCCTACTGCATCTACGCATGTATTTATTTGTCCCTTTTGTAGTTAGGTTGCTCACATATTTACATAAAATATTTATGCATTGTATCTGGCTGTGTCATCACAGTGTTACACTGTGCACACTGGTTTTGATTACAGTGTCTTAGTATGCTTTTTGCAGTACACTTACTTTACACTATTTTTTGCAGTAGTTTTAGTACACGTTTAGGTTCAAGGCAAACTAATAATAATAGTACCCCAATTAGAACACTTAAAATTTTTAGGTGTCACGGGCTTCTGTTTTAGCCACAGTTATCATCCATATCAGGATGAGTTAGAGGTATGTAAGCTCTCTTACGCCTCATTCTTTCTATTCAGTAGTTTTCCCTGGCCAGGATTTTTTCAGAATCCTTTCAAAGTTCCAAAGCTGCATTGGAATTCCAGGAAGTAATGGGAATCAAGATGTTATACACCTTTTTTATCACTCAGACCTCGTGGGTTTGGGTTGCTTGTGGTTTTGTGGGTTTGTTTGGTTCACACAGCATGAATGTGAGTAAAAAAAAAAATCTGAACAGTAGATAAAAAAAGCTTTGTAAGAAAAAAATATACACTGAAAGACAGGAAAGATTTGTTAAAAGACATACCCAACAAGTTAAGAGCCTATAGTTTTAACCATCTGATATATTTCCTTGATAGAGATGTACAGTCTCAATTTTCAGGAATGTTTAGAGACTGTTTCACATACATCTTTATAGTTTCCTTCCATTTTTCTATATCAGGACTTCTAAATAATTCTAAGAGTACTTTCATTTTCAGTAGAACTACCTAGAACCCTCACGAAGTTGTATTTTTCTTTCTCTTTTGTTTTTGCTTGTTTTCCCTCGAAACCAAGTTGTATTACATAATCTGGATGCTTGGATAGTTGTAGTCTTTTGTGGCCAGAGTCTGATACCACCCAGATCACCCACAAAGTTGTTTGCTACAAGAATGATGAGTGCCTAAATCACCTCTCATAGGTTACCCAAGTAGATTTTAGAATTCCTTGCATTGAAATAGATAACTTTATCTATTGTAGCATTTTCTCTTATATTTTCTCTTACATTAATAATTCTATTTCAGTTCTGTGGAAATTTGGTATAACAGCCTCTTCTGCCTTTCTGTAAACCGTAAGCTGCCTCTTTTTAAAGACTCTTTAAATTTTAGCCTGTAGGATATGAGGAAGGGTTCGACCTTGACGAGACAGGCCTGTGCCCGTGAGAAGCTGAATGACCAAGTTTTGAGAAAGCAACAGCAAGAAACAAGATGTGATTCCGGAGTTGCACCTCTGTGTAGACAGAGGACTTTAACCAATACAGTGATAGAAGAATACTCAGAAGAATTACAAGGCTTTACCCTATCAGCATACCGCTGATAGCGTGTGGACAGCAGAAAGAGCTATAAAGCATAGCAGTTCTTGTAAATAAAGGTCTTTAGTCTGTACCCTGCCAGAGTCCGTGCCTTTATCCTCCACATTAGTGTATACCCATCACATGTAAACCTGACCATTTAAGCTGTTAATTTGCTCTCATTAGACTTAGGAACATCCGGCTTGGTTTTTAATACTTTAAAAATCATCTTGCTATCAAAAGTTGACAGTTCTCAACTTTTATTTTAATACTGCCACTGCTTTGATACTTGTTCTTTAATTCTCAGCAAAGTGGAAGCTAAAATAAAAGCATTCTTTGTATTCTGTCAGTCTTTAGCATTGTCGTGTAATTTCTGTTCTTTCATACATCTGATAGTTTTCGATGGAGCTTTTTGACATAGATTTTGTTGTTGTTGTACCCTGAGGAGTAAGATAGGAGATAAGTTCTTAAGTTTCTGAAGGATGTGTCATCTAGGTGTTCCTGCTCCGGCAGGGATATTGGACTATGTGACCTTTCAAGGTCCCTTCCAGTCCCTGACATTCTGTGATGAAGGTAGAGCGGTCATGAAATGAAACAGATAAAGCAAATAATTGTATACATTTGACTTGGAATCTGGCTAGATATTTTTGCTGTCAAACTTTAGATAAGCCTTTTGAGCAATTGCAGTTTAAATTTGATTCTGGAGGTATAACATCATGTGCCCTTGCACACAGAACATTACATCAGTGTCCTGGTTTTGGTTGGGGTAGAGTTAATTTTCTTCCTAATAGCTGATAAAGTGCTATCTTTTGGATTTAGGATGAGAGTAATGTTGATAACGCAGGGATGTTTTAGTTACTGCTGAGCGGTGCTTACACAGTGTGAAGGTCTTTTCTGCTCCTCACACCACCCACTAGCGAGTGGGCTGGAGGTGCACAAGAAGCTGGGAAGGGACATGGTTGGGACAGCTGACCCCAACTGACCAAAGGGATATTCCATACCATAGGATGTCATGCTCAGTATATAAACTAGGGGAAAAACTGGCCGAGGGGCCAGTGTTTAGGGACAGGCTGGGCATTGGTTAGTGGGTAGTGACTGATTGCATTGCGCTTCACTTGTTTTGTATCATTATTATTATTGTTATTATTATTATATCTTCCTTTTCTGTCCTTTTAAGGTGCCTTCATCTCAATCCATGAATTTTACGTTTTTCCGATTCTCGCCTCCATCCCACTGGGGGGAGTGAGTGAACTGCTGTGTGGTATTTAGCTGCCTGCTGAGTTAAACCACAACTGTCAGTTAAAATGATCTTGTTGATTATAGGTTACTTAGATTTCCAGAAAGCTTTCAAGGAATTCCTTAACGAGAAGCTTAAGAAACTAAGCAGCCATGCCACAAGTAGAAGGGTACTGAAAAGATAAACAGGTGTCTAAAACTTAAAAAAAGTATATGCTAAATTTTTGCAGTGGAGGAACATTATCTTTGGAGATCTGCAACAGCCTATGCTGAGACCTGTTCGCATAATGCAGGTCTTGCACAATGCACACAACTTGCACTGTCATAGAAAAGGGCTGTGCGGGGGTTTAGACGTTTGATATTTCAAAAGAAGTAAGAGTTGGGATCAACTGAATAATTTCAGAAGGACCTTCTGATGCTGAGTGATGAGAGTAGAATTGCAAATGAAATCCAGGCTACAGAAATGTAAGGTATGTCAGAATAGTTCAGTTGGAAGGGACCTTAAGTGATAATCTGGTCCAACTGCCATGTTGTCCTTTTGAAAGATAGAAGTCCCTCAGTATGTTTCCTTGATGCTTTCTTCATTACATCAAAATGCAATTAAATTAATCTAGGAGAGTCACCTCCTGGTGTTCTTTGTTGGCGTCATGTTTCTCAAGCTAGCTCTGTTTTGTTAAATACTCAACATCAAAAAGTTGTTCTTGCTCTAGCTTTGCCTTAGGGAACATCCTGAACTCTTCATTTCCACTGTGGGAAGTGTAGCATTTTCACTTGTTTCAGTGTAGCAATTTGTCAATAACATAATTTGTCCTAATGTGGTGTTGTGTTTGGACCTGTTATGATAGCAGCATTTTACCAGTAGCTGAGTGACCTCAGTAGCTGTGTTCTTTAACATCTCACTTTGGACATCTGGCTGTAAACTCACATATCAAGCATTGTGCCATTCCTAAAGTGAACAGTCACTTTCATAATGGAACTTTTCAAAACACTACTGTTTTATTGATGGTTGGGTAGTGCATGCCACAGCAGTTGTTAAAATACTTACGTGAGCCCCTCAGAGAAAGTGATTGATAGTCTATGCATACATTGGATAGAGAAGGCAAGACTTTTCCATGCGTGTCTCTGTATCTGAAAGGAACTGATGTAAGGTGGCAGTGGTACAGAACTGGCAGTAGGTCTATTCTATCTCCTGCAGTGTTACTGGGGCAGGGATTAGAGCATTTCTCCCCTGGGCTCTGCAAGGGGAGACTTCAGTCTTTTGTGGTTAGGGTGAATACACTTTTTGTTAAAACGTGTTTTTGAGTTACCCAAGGAAGGAAGACCGTTACTGGTAAGAAGAATTTTCCCCCTTGGTTTTGAAAGCCACCATCACAAGACGGAGCTTCAGAAGCCCAGCTAAGCAAGAATATCAGGGTAAAGCACAGCCCCAGTTGAGAAGCTGTGGAAGAAATTGGAGGAGAGTAAAAAAAGCATTGTAGATAAGCTTTGTTTCTCTGCCCAGCAACAATATGCTGTGTTTATGAATGCTGATAGGAGAATTCCCATATGTAATGCTGAATTAGAGTTTCACAGACAGCAGCTTGATGAAAAGGGAATTTATTTTTGTGTCTTGAATTAAGCTCTTGGTAAAAAGCTGTAAAATCATCTACTTTAGTGACAGATGCATTGTAGATAGTGAATACTTTGGTTTTATGCTACATTTTTGCATATATTTGTGAATTAGTTGAAGCAGCTGAAAGGTAAATACGACCTGACCAAATTTAATCTCAAATGGAGTTCAATAGCAACTCATCAAATCAGATTTTAAAGTGGAAAGTAAAATTTAGTTTCTAGACAGTGGAAGATAATGTGCTATTTCCAAGTTGGGAAACTTCAATGGAATCACTTCTTAAAAAAGGTTTTCTAATCACTTAAATACCTTTCTAAGGAGACTGCTTGTTTTCTGTGGTTTTTTTTTTTTTTTTTGAAAAAAAAAAGGTTGGTATCATTGTAGCTGTGTAGGGTCCTCATGTTTCTTTTATTGTTCCTATATTGGAACCTACGTTCTAGCTGCATGCTTAGTAGCTACTAAGGCAGTGAGAGAACTCTGGCAGAAGGATTGATGTGGTACACCAGGACTTCATTTTTTGCCCTAAAGTTGTCTGGAAGTTCCACAGTTACCTCTTTCTCCGTTAGAGGCTGATTGCAGTTCCGCTTCCCAGACAGAACACCTGGCACATCCACACTTCTCTCTGTTTGGGCACTTCCCGGTTCTTTAGGACTGTCAGTGTGAGATTCTGTGACTGCCTCACAGTCATAAAACCCATTTCTGCTTTCATCTTAATTTTGTAAGCACTGTAAAGGAAATGGAAGACATGCGGCAAATGGTCTATAGCAGCCAAATTCTCAGCATTGCTATAGTTTGTGTAATTTATGAAAATTTTTAGCTTTAGCTGCTTTGAAGTCTGTCAATTTCTCAAAGCACACTAATTTGTGAAACTTTCTTTTGGGGACTTTTTAGTGTAAACTTTCAGTGGCTTTATAAGGTTCCTTTCTTACAAAATGAATATTCTCCTTCTTTTAATTATTATTTAATTTATTAAGTGAAACATTGAGGTTTTTACGTAACTCATACAAAAGACTATTGTTTCTGATTATTAACCCAGACTAGCACAAATGTACTAGGCAAACTTTTGGCGATTTCACTCACAAAATTATACTTTACATTTTTATTGTTACAGTTAACTGTGATAAAAATTATCTTAACAGCACTGTAGAACCCAGGATTTTCTAATGACTGCAAATGACTAAGGCATCTGTCTATAATAAAATAAAAGTTACAGGTATCTCCAAAGGCAAATCACCAGGACTGCAGTAACTGAGATGGACCCAACTTGCCGAAAAATTTACACTATTCACATTCAGGAAAGCATTAATTTTGAGAATTGAATGTTTTCTCAAAAGAATTATATTTATGGATCCTTACTAAGGCAGGTAAAAACAAGAACTGTATTTAATTGCCTGAGAGTGGCTTAGGAATGAGGTAGGAGATTTTTTATTACTTGACATTGTTGCAGATGCTGCACTGCAATCTACTTAATACAGAGAAGCATCCTTCAGAGGTGGCCCCTTATCAGTAGTGCTTCTTCTGCACCAAACACACCGAGTATGTATCTCAAAGTTTGAAATAATTATTGTTTGTGGGGGAGCAACACAGAACCTTTACTGTGTTGATAATTGAAAATTACCATTTCAATAAGACAAAAAAAAATTACCCACAGCTCATTTATGCATAATTATCTTTTGGGAATGTGAAATAAATATAAAAATTTTATTTTTTTTTAACTTTAATTCATAAGAAATTGACACACTGTTAGCTGCCATATGTGTCCATCTGTTTGTCTTGCTATTTTTTTAGCTCATGTTGCTAACTGGGTCCTTTAACCTCCTCTGGATCTATTCCCTGAGCCTACACAGAACAAACCGTTCATTTTATGTGGTATTTCCAGTAAGAGCATTTGAAAAAAATATATATTTAAAGGTATTTATATCTTTCATAGAGGAGTATAAGCAAGCATGTTAATTTTACTGTTTACTAAGCATGGAAGTGGGATTATGAATCTGCCTTTACATGTCATATATATTTTCTTAATATGCCATGTAAAAATTTATATAGCCCAAAATATTTTCTGTTAATTACATTGGTTTTTTGTTATAAATGGGTATATAACACTCATATTGTAAGTTAATTATATTGACAAAAGAAAGTTAGCTATCTAAGGTATAGGCTTACTTTAAGAATATGCCACCAGTAGATATAATAGTACAAAACAAACAAAATCCACTGATGTAATCCATGAAGGCATACTAATATGTTTGGTGTATCTTTTTGAAAATTGTCTTGTCAGATATGGTCCAAACAGGTAATTACATAGACTGAAGTTATGTGAAAATTTAAATTTATGCTTATACTTATGTTTGCCAGTGATCCCACTACAGTCTAGGAAGTACAAAAAATATATACTCTAATTAATGTGCGTAACTCTGCAAGACTGTGACTTGAGAAACCAGTTCTGTCACTGTAATTTGGAGTAACACAGTATAACAGCTAAAACTTTCCATTTAGTTTCAAAATTATTTAATGCATCTGTGAATGTTAAAACTGTTTAAAACTTAAAGCATGTGATCTATGGTATTTTGTCTGGCTTAGAGTGTAAAGTACAGAAGTGCAGTTTGGATAGACTGACTTGTTACTTAGAAAAATCTACCAGAATACTTCAAATTTTAGAGAGCATTCACGTAAATGAGATGTTTTCTTCATTTCATTAGTCTTATCGAAGTGAAGGGAATATAACCCAGCTAATCAGAAAGTGATTGCATATTTCTTTAAAGTCTGTATCACAGTGCCTACATACAATGCTTAGTGCATACCATTTCATATGTATTTCTGTATCCTGATCAATGTCTGTGTGATGACATATCTATTTGTTATACATAGATCCTAATATTATTTGTCCATTTTAAGGCATGGTTTGAGGATTAATCAAGACTGCTCACATAGTAATCTCAGATTATTTGAATATGAGCAAGGAAACACCATGACCACCACCAATTTCATTAGCAGAAGGCAGCAGCTGTTATTCACCAGAGGACCACTGACTGGCAATGAGAGATCTATTAAATCTGTTCTCTTGCAGAGAAAGACAAGGGAAGGATACAAGACCTTCCAATATATGGGGATATAAAATGCTACTTGAGCAAAGAGGCACAATTAAATTCAGAAGAAGCTCCTTTTATCTGTTGGCCTCTCCTGTAGCGGTTACATTGTATGATTAAATGAATGAACTAATTTCCTGTATCATCCTGCAAAACGTGTTACTGGAAAATGTTGAGTGTGTACAGGTTTGTTGCTCAGAGAGCTGGTCTTCCAGATCTTAAAGGCTGCCCTCCTTATCCTGTAACTTCAGTTTTAAGCATTAAGAGCAGAAGTGATACCTGCCTACAGCAGGCTGGCTACTAAAACAGCAGCCTCAGCATGCTCCTTCAGGGTCTGTCTCTTGTGGCAGTGAGATTAACTCCATTAGTTGATGTCAGAATAAGGTCAAACTTTCATACAGTACTGCACCACCTGCCCTTGTCCTGGTCTCTCTGTGTATGCCCTTCACATGAAGCATCATTAGAGTCTGCCCTGAGGACTGAACAACTTCCCCAGCAAACAGTCCAAACACATTTTCTTTCAACTCCTTCCAGTTTCTGGATACGTAACCTGAAGGTGAGTCATTGTCTTCATCTTTTTGCAGTCACTTGGGCATCCATGTGGCTGCAGAAAGAATATTCCTGTGTGCTGCTGGATGCTGAATATCACAAATGCAACACGTCCCTGAATTCCCAGTCTTCAACGTATGGTGTATTTAGAGACCCCATTATGAAGATTAGTATGGCTGGAGGTAACTTCTCTTCTAGCCCCAGGTGTCAAAATGCCTATCCCTCCTTGATTCAGTCTTAAAAATTTAGGAGAACACAATTATGAAAAAATATTGCTTCCTCTTCTTGTACCATTCTTTGGAGAAAATCTGACTATAGTATTGGCCAGATCTTTTCTTCTTGAACTGTTTCAGTAGCACAAATTAACACCATCCTTTTTGTTTACTCTGTCCTGTGGCAACCAGGAAAGACAATATATATATTGTCACATGCACCCAGGTATGTATCAGGCTATATGTCTGTTTTTAAAATCACAGAATGTCAGGGATTGGAAGGGACCTCAAAAGATCATCTAGTCCAGTCCCCCTGCCGGAGCAGGAACACCCAGATGAGGTTACACAGGAATGCATCCAGGCGAGTTTTGAATGTCTCCAGAGTAGGAGACTCCACAACCTCCCTGGGCAGCCTGTTCCAGTGTTCTGTTACCCTTACTGAGAAGAAGTTTCTTCTCAAATTTAAGTGGAACCTCTTGTGTTCCAGTTTTGAACCCATTACCCCTTGCCCTGCCATTGCTTGTCACTGAGAAGAGCCTGGCTCCATCCTCGTGACACTCACCCTTTATATATTTGTAAACATTAATGAGGTCACCCCTCAGTCTCCTCTTCTCCAAACTAAAGAGACACAGCTCCCTCAGCCTTTCTTCATAAGGGAGATGCTCCACTCCCTTAATCATCTTGGTTGCCCTGCGCTGGACTCTTTCCAGCAGTTCCCTGTCCTTCTTGAACTGAGGGGCCCAGAACTGGACATAATATTCCAGATGTGGTCTTACCAGGGCAGAGTAGAGGGGAAGGAGAACCTCTCTGGACCTACTAACCACCCTAACTACCCCCCTTCTAATACACCCCAGGATGCCATTGGCCTTCCTGGCCACAAGGGCACAGTGCTGGCTCATGGTCACCCTGCTGTCCACCAGGACCACCAGGTCCCTTTCCCCTACACTACTCTCTAACAGGTCGCTCCCCAACCTATACTGGAACCTGGGGTTGTTCCTACCCAGATGCAGTACTCTACACTTTCCCTTGTTATATTTCATTAAATTTTTCCCTGCCCAACTCTCCAGCCTGTCCAGGTCCCGCTGGATGGCAGCACAGCCTTCTGGCGTGTCAGCCACTCCTCCCAGCTTGGTGTCATCGGCAAATCTGCTGATAGTACACTCTATTCCCTCATCCAAATTGTTGATGAATATATTGAATAATACCGGCCCCAGTACTGACCCTTGAGGCACTCCACTAGATACAGGCCTCCAACTAGACTCTGCCCCATTGACCACGACTCTCTGGCTTCTTTCCTTCAGCCAGTTTGCAGTCCACCTCACTACTCGGTTGTCCAGACCGCACTCCCTCAATTTAGCTGTGAGGATGCTGTGTGAGACTGTGTCAAATGCTTTACTGAAGTCAAGGCAGACCACATCCACCGCTCTGCCGTCATCCATCCATCTTGTTATGTCCTCATAAAAGTCAATGAGGTTGGTCAAGCACAACTTCCCCTTGTTGAAGGCATGTTGACTGCCCCTAATGACCCTCTTATCCCTGATATGCCTTGAAATGGCACCAAAGATAAGTTGTTCCATCAGTTTCCCAGGGATGGAGGTGAGGCTGACTGGTCTATAGTTACCCGGGTCCTCCTTCTTGCCCTTTTTGAAGACTGCAGTGACAAATGCAGCTTCATACATTGTTTTTCTTCTTCTGGGCTATTACATAGAAAGCAGCCAAGGAATATTAAATTATATAAGAAATAAGAACTACTAGCTATTCATAGTAAACCAATATGTCCTTGACTTTAGAAAAAGCTTAAAATCCAAGGACATCAAGCACAGTTAATCAGAAAAGAAAAATACATTATCTGCCAGAGCTTGTTTGAGAATATAAAAATTAAATGGTCTGGTATTAATGTTTTTACCAAGCTCAGAATTTTAAGAATCCTATGAGGCAGGTAAAATCAGTTCAGGTCCAACAACCACAATTAAAGAAAAAGAGCCCCAAAGATATCTGCACATTCTGAAAATCTGAAAGGCTTGGTACTCAGTACTTGTGTGTTACTGGTCATCCTTTAAGGCTACTTCTTATCAATATTCCAGGAGCTGGGTCTCTTTAGATTGGAGGAGACTGAGGGGTGACCTTATTCATGTTTACAAATATATAAAGGGTGAGTGTCACGAGGATGGAGCCAGGCTCTTCTCGGTGACAACCAATGGTAGGACAAGGGGTAATGGGTTCAAACTGGAACACAAGAGGTTCCACTTAAATTTGAGAAGAAACTTCTCAGTAAGGGTAACAGAGCACTGGAACAGGCTGCCCAGAGGGGTCGTGGAGTCTCCTTCTCTGGAGACGTTCAAAGCCTGCCTGGACACCTTCCTGTGTCACCTCATCTGGGTGTTCCTGCTCCGGCAGGGAGATTGAACTACATGATCTTTTGAGGTCCCTTCCAATCCCTGACATTCTGTGATTCTGTGAAACATGAAGGATACTTCCTCAGAAAATGCTACGCACAGTACAGATAGCTCTAAGTCATGGTTAAACTGGCTGTGCAGGTGATTATACTGTGAATAAAAGGGTCTATTTTGTTTTGTGCAGTAGCTGACCAGGACAGCACTCTTTTACACTGATTTTGATGTTTATCTGCTTTGAGGGGTTAAAAATCAATAACAGATTAGGTGAGAGTCTGGCAGACACCTTTATTTTAGGAAATGGCCATTGAATTTCTGGAAGTTGTTTCCTGCTGGAGGGGGCGGTCTTTCTGTTTGCTCCTGCTGCTGTTTGCTGGCAGGTGATGGACAGGGAGTTTGACTGTGCAGCTGAAAATGAAACAACCTGCCTGAGTACCACAGTGATCCAGAGCATAAATGAGGTGATCATACGAAGTACGATGCAGCTGTTCTCACTTCAGCCAGTGCAAATCTAACTAAGTGTAAAGAGTAAAGATGTGAAGTAAAATGTTTTGACTAAACAACAGGGAAAAATGCTTTTAATCATAACATCTGTTACTTTGACTAGTTACTCTGAACCTTTTTACAAATCACAAGTTCAGTAGAGGCGAAACTTAGGCATTTGTTGATTATGTTTATTACTAAAATCAAAGCAATTTTCTCCTGTTTTGCACTACAAGATCAGCTGCGTATAACCTACTTCATTTTGTTGCCCATTTCTGTACTTGACTTCTGTTCATTTTTTTCAAAACAGCCTGTCAGAATGAGATGCCCAATTATAATAAACATTGTTCCAGATAGCACTCCAGAAAGAATGTTAAGCATGCTTTTATTCCTTGTTTAAAATAATTCAGCTATTTATTTTCCAGTATATTCTAAATTTGCTTAATAAGGTGGGGTGTCAGATTCTTAAAGGCTGCCAAGATCATTAGTTTGCATCTGTCAGTTTTAAGTCAACAGTTTTACTATGGTTACTCTGCTTGCTGTGGTTGCCCACAGCTCAGCCTTGTGGATAACCCTTCAAAATACTAGATAATTACACTATTCCCATACCTAATTTATGTGTTTCAATCAAATAAGAAATAGCTTATGGTCTATTCCCTGGTTGATTATAGCTTCTTCTATCCTAAAAGGGTTACACTTATAATTTACTTGCTTATGCCAGATGGCAAGTTCCTAATTAAATACACTTCTCCTGTGCCTAATTTTTCTGCTTGCATTTTGGCAAAGCTAAAATCTCAGCAGGGCCAACAGATTGTTGAGGGTATATTATTAACATTAATAATTGTTATTTTTCCTGTGTTTGTGGTGAATGATAATTCAAAAAGATTGGCTGGATCAAGGGCAGTGACTTAACCTTTGGTACTAAGGCTCTACTTCTATACAATTTCAGATCTTCAAACCAGTTTCTTAAAAATTATCTGCCCTACACTTCTGTTCTTGCTCTTTAAAACTGAGTTTTTTCCACAGAAGGTCAGAGCACAAATTTCTACTTTATTATGGTGGATGGTGAGAAAAGTTGTTTGTCCTTCTCCTTCCTTTCCATTGGGGAAAACCTCCTGTAGATCTCAGCTAAACACTGAGCTTCCATAGTCTGTCTGATGAGGAGGATCATCTTGATCCAGAAAAGTGACTCTGCATTAAGTACATCAGTCTGGCATTCTTAAATATGGTTCAGTACAAACCCTCCATGGAGTGATCTGAGGAAATCATCAATTAAATTATATTTTTAAATGTACCTTCATTTTGTTAACCAAACATTGCCCAGGCCTTCAAGGTGAGGAATGCTTTCTGTGAACTGTTTTGCTGGGTTGACTCTGTACTGGTACAGTACAGATCTGAACTGACCTTAGCAGTTCAGAAGTGAGGGACTTGGACTTGGTTCCAGAGTGAAAAATAGAAGCACTACAAAATACTGTGTATTTCTAGTTTCCAAAATAATAGCTAATGTATATGTGGTTTAGGCTTCTTTATAGCACTAAAAATGCTTTTCATTGTGCCTTTTCTCACTCTCTCCCCCATTTTTGGTATTTTAAAACACTGAGATTTTTTTTTCCCCTGATGTTCTTTTAGTGAGTCATAGTGTGTAGCATGATTTTGAGTGCAAAATTAAGAATAATTGACTTCAGAACACTTTGCAATAGTGACTTGTAAAATGGAAAACCATTAATCATTCAGTGTTTTACAGCATGGTTTTAAAGGAAAAGTAAAATACTTCGGGAAAATGCCATTTTCTTAGCTACCAAAAAAAAAAACCACAGGAGATAATCAGTATTGGATAAAAGCTTTTCCTACACTGTCCACAAGAAATTGTTTCATTCAGTAACAGTGGAAATACATCTGATTTCAGAGAACGGGTGATTTGGTTATAATGTGGTGTATACTGTGCAAACTGTTGAAGCAAAATGTATCCTTTTGTCTGTTAGCTAATTCATCGTACTGCATACAGTGCGAATGTGAATGAACAGAGGTGGATAAGCAGATTGCCTTACTTGGGGGGCTTTTTGTTCTTCTTACTTGCTGTGTTCTATTAATAAGAGTAGCTGAATCAGGTAAGACCTTATGGAAGCAGAGAAGGTTGGCTATTGCTTTAAGAACATAGGAAAATACTCCAGAAAAAAACTGATTTCAGAAAACAGAAGTTTACCAAGGAGTAAAAAGGCAAAGAAAGTCAGCAAGGGTCTGGGAGCCTGCAGCTCCAGAGGAGCAGGCAAGAGGAGAAACTGCCGCAAAGGCCACAGAGCTGCAAGTGACAATCCACAGGTGGTAAAATGGAAACCTTGATGCTGGAGGAAACTTCAGAGTTTTCTGCAACTTATAAAATTACTGAGGGGCCAGATGCCAGGCCTGAAAACAAGGATTCTCTTTGAATAAAGAGAAATGGGCAGGAAATGGCTTGTTTATAAGCCGTCTTCTGTTTATATTCTGCCTCACCTGGCTGCTTCCAGGTTCTCTAACAAAAACACAGAAACAAAAGTTATATTTTATAGTGTAATTGAGATTTTAAAACTTCTGGTTTACTTGGAGGAGATCACTGTAAAGGAAGGTTTTAAGCAGACCCCCCTCAAATTCTGGTTTATATGTGTAAATATAAAGACAGATTGTTTAGAAATAGATCGTGTAAACTCATGTAACTTTCTTATACAGCTGAAGTCTTCATTATTCCTCTTTTTCTTTTACACTGAATTTTCATGAGAATGTGTGAACAGAAGCAATCATATAAAACAAAAACATTTTAAACTTCTTTTTGTCTAGATAATTGCTAAATAAGAATATTGATTCTGTATATGCTTCTTTTGCTCACTTCTTGATTTATACTAATATCCTCATTTCTCTTGGAGCAAGATTTAGTTGGGTAAATGGTCACATTTATGTATTAGCTAAGATATACCTGTGTGTTAACTCCTCCCTCAATTTTATTTTTTTCTGTTTTGTTCAGTTAGATTTTAAATTTTAGTTCATTATTTGGAAATACTTCTGACATTTTTAAAGCTGTACCTGTGCAACAAAAGAAATGAAAGAATTTCTCTTTAGAACTCATAACAAATGATTAAGAATGTATTAGTTTCAGTTATACTAGCTAAACAGGCAGTCTTACTCATTCTCTCTGCTGGAGCATACATACTGGTCTGTAGTGTGACCATCCTACAATAACTTTTTCCAGTTGTTTAACAGGGAAGAAGAGTTCCATCTTTTTATCACTGTTATTGATGACTGCAGTTTTCCTTCTGTGAAAAGAATTTAATAGTCAGTTGCTTCAAATATAAAATTGCAATCCACTAAAACTTTCTGGGCATTGAGTCTTTTGGGGAATGAGCTCTGGGACCGTGGTTCCTGTTATAGTGTCCTGGCCAGAGGATTGTAATTTTCTTATTGGACAAGGAAACTATTTCCTTGTGTGTCTTAACTCTAACGCTTCCTCTCTGGGAAGATGCGTGCTCGTACTGAATGGAAAAACTATCCTAACTAATGAAGTAGACTCTGAATCAGAGGATTTAAACGGAGTTCTAGATCCTTTTATATGCTTCTATTTCAAGTGCAGATTAGATACACCTGCTTTATTATGCCAGAATTAAATATATATCATATTACAGAAAAGTAATATTTAATGCTAAAAGAAAATGGAGACACTTCTCTATCTCTCGATCAGCTGTACTTCTGATACATCTGTGAGTAGGGAAGCAAACAAGAAAAATGAAAGGAGATCAAAGAAATAGAAAGAAAGGAAGGAAAAGAGAGTGGTAAACTCGTAATATTCTTTAGGATTTGTATCTGTACAAACCTTTATGTAATATAAGAATATGGGTACAGACGCAGTCCTATTTAACGTATTCTGCCATGGAGGGACAGTCATTCAGTATTTGGTTTTATACAGCTGCCTATACTGGGTTACAGCCATGTGTTTCACTTGAATGCTTCGGAGTTCAGAAGGCAGAAGACTACACTATCCTGTTTGGGATGTTTAATGGGGTTGGGGTTTTTGCTTTTGTTTTTAGTGAAGGACAAGTGATGTAAAAGGAAATATTATGACCAAAGAACATGAAACATGGTTCTTTATTGATTGTCAGTCCTGTTGGCATCTGTTGTATAATAGATGTGATTTGACATGCTGTACAGAATACAACTGTAAAGATACTATTCTGCCTGTCACAGAGTACTTGCAGACGGAGCTGTGAGTAGGTACACAGTAAAACATATCCTAAAATAAAAATCCCAATCCAAAACCAATGAACCTATTAAAGTGCTTTACTCTGCTCTCCTGTCCAGAATAATGTAGAGTTTCATATAAACCAAAGTACACATTTCTTGTTTACTTCCTGAGAAAATCTAACAATTAACTTCCTCAAGCCAACAGTAGTTGAATTTCATGCTTAGGAGAATGCTTAAATTGTACCAGCCATGCAATAGGACAAAATAATTCCAAATCTGCTTGGACATTTAATGTTTTGTGTTTTTTTTTTTTCTCATCAGTATTAAGTTAGGCAACATCTTCTGCCTTTAAGATACTACTATAGCAAGGTCTCTCCCTTGTGCCTTCCAGTTTGCATGCAAGCTGCAGACTCCAAATTAGTCTTTCCCTCCGCAACTCTTAGAAAGGGTCAACAAACCTGGGCCTAGTTGTTTGCTTTTAGAAAAGCAATTTGTCCCATCTTACATCTATCCCAGTTCACCTGCCAGGCTCATCTTTGCACAGAGTATAGCAGTGAGCACAAAGTACATACGCAGCTTTTCACTGGCTGCCTCACTACTTAACCTCTTTAAAGGATTAAACCCACAGAAATGAAATAGTTTTTAATCAGATTGTGCGAAGATGCAAATCCAAGCAGAAGTTAGTGTTTAACATACCCCCCAACAAACAACAACAACAAAGCAAGCAGCAACAACAACAAACCACCTAGCTTTCTGTGACAGTTGGAATCTGTTTTATATGAATTTGTTTTGTGCCCAAGAGAGTGAGCAGAGCTGGAGAACAGGAGGTGAAAAAGGTTCCCGTTCTAGAGCCACTGAATGTGCTGGGGAGGAGAGTCTACATGACAGAATGTGACAAAAGGGATAGAGAAAGAGGAGTGTGGCAGCCAGGAGCTGGGAGATGGCAGCTGAAGCACAGATTGAAATACTGCTGAGATGAACAGGGAACAGACCCACAGCCAGCTGTTTGTGCTCACAGATGGAAAAAATTCCAAGAAACAAGACATAAGGACCTGCTGTGCACTGACATGTTGGGCAGTTGGATACTTATTTATAAGTCCTTTTATTTTTATCTTGTGTTGCATAGTCATTTTCAGGTTTTTCTGGTTTAGTTTGTTTATACTCTAATAAAACAAATATTCTGAGTTTCGGAGCTGTTTTGAATCTCCTTGTACATATCATTGTAATGGAAAGAGTCTGGAGAGCTCTCCCTTAAAGCCTTGTATATCTGAGAGTCCTGTGTTTATATTCCAAAAGGTTCCCATTGGAGTAATTTCCACCTTGTTTCAGTAACTTTTAAAAACAATTACATTTTTATAGCTTTAATAGGTGCGATGGTAACTTTCAAATGTTTCTTTTTATATGTGGAAGATTAAGTCCTCCTTTAGCTCACTGTTTTGCTCAAGTTTAGAAGATGACATCCCTTTCTAGATGTTCACCATAGCTCTGAATCCATAAATGGCCTGCCGTCCTATCCCTTACAGATTTAAAAAGCACATCGGACATAATGAACTCCAAATGGTCTGGACGGAAACAAAAAATTGTTTCCAACAGTTCAGAGTTCATGTCATATTAGAGCCTCTAACAACAGTGGGAAGTCAGGAGAACTGAAAAAAATATTTTGAATGGTGATTATTTTGTTCCATCATTATAGGTATATATTTTCATGTGAATTTTACTTTTTTCCCAAAGTATGTCCCATTTTATCATTAACATAAATTGCTTTTGCTGTAATGCCTGACCTTTCTGAACCTTTATCAAGGTATCTTAATATTTCACATGGCAAACCTTCTGTTTCATCTGGAGTTATACATCCACACAACCTAATTTGAGCTATATTTACTGTTTGCCGCATAATTAGAGTTGTGCAGGATTAGAAGACTTCTTAGTTAACTCCATTATTAACTATCTCTTGCAATGAATATTTGGGGATACAAGAGGCTTTGGATATCTTCCATGTTTTATTGCAGGTTTTTTTTGTTGTTGGGGTTTTTTTGTTTTGGTTTGGTTGGTTGGATTTGTTTGTTTGTTTTTCTGAAGAGGGAGTGTGACTGACTAGTTTTAGACCACAAAGAGAAAGATGCTGCAAATGAAGTAAGAGCATGATTTGAGTTCTAGCCAGATACTCTTCTGGCTGCACGCATGATCTAAGAACCTATTTCCTGACTACAGTATATAAGCCTCTATGGAAACATACTGCCTTTTGACAAATAGAGAAAAATCTAACATGCATAATTTAATTTTTTAGTTTATTAATTACTGACTTCTTTTCCCTGGTATCCAGTGACAGGACACATGGGAATGGTTCAAAGTTGCACTGGGGAGATTTAGATGGGACACTGGGAAGCATTTCTTTACCAAGAGGGTGGTCAAACACTGGAACAGGCTTCCTGGAGAGGTGGTTGATGCCCCAAGCCTGTCAGTGATTAAGGGACATTTGGACAATGCCCTTAACAACAGGCTTTTAACTTTTGATCAGCCATGGAGTGGTCAGTCAGTTGGACTAGATGATCACTGTGGGTCCTGTCCACGTGAAATGTTCTATTCTATTCCTAAAATTTCTTTTTATACTTAACTGTAAAATTCTTGTGTAGTACTTTATTTCTAAGATGAACTCTGTTTTCCACAAAGGCTAGAATATTCTTCTTTTGCCCTAAATGCCCTTTGCTTAACAAATCCTCATCAGACTCTTTAAGCTTGTCACAGACTTGAAAAATGAATAAGCTAGAGAGGCTCCAGGGAGACCTTACAGCAGCCTTCTGATACCTAAAGTGGATCTATAAGAAAGCTGGAGAGAAAGACATGTAGTGGTGGGACAAGGGGTAATGGCTTTAAACTGAAAGAGGGGAGATTTAGATTAGACAGAAGGAATAAATTTTTTCACCATGAGGGTGGTGAGACACTGGAGCAGGTTGCCCAGAGCAGCTGTGGATGCCACATCCCTGGGAGTGCTCAAGGCCAGGCTGGGTGGGGCTTTGAGCAACCTGGCCTAGTGCAAGGTGTCCCTGCCCATGGCAGGGGTGTTGGAACTAGATGATCTTTAAGGTCCTTTCCAACCCAAAACATTCTGTGATTCTGTGAAGTTGACAGGACCAAATGGCTTCTGTGTCTGTTTTAGTTAGATGAATTAGTTAGACTGATACGTGATAGTCTTTGTCTACCATTGTGTTGTCTTGTACTCTGAAGGATAAGTAGGTGTTCTTAAAAACTTGTAGGTATACAGAGAATTTTTTGTCAAAATTTAGTATTTTTTTCACTAGAAAGCAACATCTTTTAATGGCAGAATATTCAAACCACAGTATCTTTTTCCATTGTTTTTTCATGATGTAAGTTTGCCAATAGTTCTAGTTAGTCAGGTGCTGGTATGAGTGGACTCTGACAATGTGGAAGATAAATATGTTTTCTTAGTTAGCTTTCCAGGACTAAGCTGTCAGTCATTGACTTTCAAAATCCAATTGAAAAGGAGGTTGGCAGGTTTTGGTGAGGAATAGGATATCAGCATTCTTGAGCGGTGAAGATAATTGATGGAGAGAAAGACTTAGTTTTTGTATGAAAGCAACGAAACACCATCATTTAAGTCATTGTTCATTGTACTAATGCATGCTAATGCTAGATGGAATTTTAACATTGCAACAGAAATATTTTTTTATTACTTTTCACATAGATTTTTGACTAATTTTCATTTCTCATTTCCTGTAAACTGCACTGTCATGAATATTTGCAGTTCAAACAGGCGTTGGGTGTCCAGTGTTTCATTTATGTTCCACAGTGGATTTTGATTCATCACTTGTAAGATGTTGTCAGTTAAAGCAGTTAGGAGAGCAATTCAGGAATATATCTTGTTCTTTGCTTATATTCATGACAATTTTTTCTTTGTCTTTCCATTCTTTGCATTTAAATAGGAAGACAGCTGCCTTCAAATGATACAGAACTCACTGACAGTTGCTCTTGCTTCAGTCCTACTTCATGAGAACTTCAGAAGATACTAACTGAGGTATTTATTTGTTCTTTTCATTTTTAGAATTTCTACTTTGCAGGTATTAGATAGGTAGAAGAGCAGACAACAGACATCACAAATCTAGGCCAAGAAGAGTAATCATACATGGAAAATAACACAAAAGTTCTGTCCTTAAAAAGAGTTACCAGGTGATACAATCTAACCTCTTTCTATAGCACTATTTTATAAATTGAGAAATCAAATAATTACAAATATGACAAAAGGAAACATATTAAAATGGAGTTAAAATTTTTTGAGGTCTTCTAGTTTTATCTGATTGTCTGCTTTTCTCCAAGAATGGACAGAAGATTTTGTAGGAAATCCGTGGACATGAATACGCAATCACCTAAATAATGGCAAATAACGAACAGTTCAAAATTATCTGGCATTTATAGTTTTCTTCCTCTAATACTTAACAGGGAATTTCAATTAAACAAAAGCTTTGCTGTTAACACTGTATAAAAATGCTTTCATCCTAGTTTATCTTCAATAAATCCATGAGATTAAATTTAAAAGCTGTTTTAAAGATATTGATAAATATTTTATTATGAAAAATATTTGTCATTTTTGTCAGATACCCGTGAATTAATTCCTTTGTATAGAAAAGAACTTCTGCATCTGTATATGTAAACAGAGTCTGATAAAGGATTAATGGCCACAGAATTCATAAAGGGAAAAAAGTGTCTTGTAAGCCTGTGATCAGTTGGATTTGTGTCAGTCCTAAATATATGATCTGCAGCTGTTAAATGTCTGATAGGAGCTTCATCTTTTATAGCATGATAACAACGTGAGTACATGGCTAGAAAAAAATGAAACATTATGCTTTGAGAAATTAAATTGTCCAAACATATAAATGATGGTTGCAATGCTTCGCATAGCACTGAACTTTTTTCTGTAAAACTTACAGATGTATGGTTTAATGCTTTTCGAATTGTGGACAGCTACCAGCATAGACTCTAAAATATAGTAGGTTGAACAGAAAGTCTGTTGGTCATTGTGTAGTCAGTCTAATGTAAGCAGTGCTGGGCTGGAATTCTTGCTTCTGCATTTGAGAACTCAAAGCTTAAATGGCACTGAAAAAATAGGTCTCATAATTTCTATAAAATCATCTTAAAATATGTAATACATGCAACATTTTAAATATATTTCTTGCTATATATATGCATCTTTCATAAATACCAAGGATGGCTTAACTTTTTAGAAAGTTTGATAATTGTTAGTGTAGCTATTGTGTAAAATTTGTATGTGCTATTATAGCTGTGTTATAATATGTTTTCTTTTTTTAGAGAGACTTCAAATACCAGCCAGTATAGATTATAGTTAAAATATTCTTATCATTAAAATTAAAAGTATTCAGAAAAACAACTACTAAAATTGAGTTGGATGTTACATATAGGCTCAGAAAATAAAGCAGACGTCTCTTTTGTATCTAGTTTTGCATCATGTTCTGTCAGCAACTAACTGTGGTAAGAGTTTTTACATGCAAATTCTATGAAGTGCTGCATATTCTCAGATTTTAATAAATCAGTTGGTGTTATGTGACCGGTTGAGCCATTGTAGTATGAATTATGGATTGGTTGTGTCTTACAGTGGGGCAGTTCATTTCTGGAGTCAGTACACAACCATTTTAGCAGTAGAATTAGCCGCTTATGTCACAGGTTATAATTAGCTGCGTGTGTATGCCAGAGCAACAAGATGGAATGCAAAACACAGCCAAACATGTGAACGAATTTTCTTCCAGTGATATTTGGCCAGGCCTAAAATATCTTCCACTCCAGATTTGAAAGTAGTGGAAAAGTTAGACAATTCTCTCTTGGGAAGAGACTGGTTGTAGTTTATTCAGAAGTCCACATTGTTTCAGATCTCTAAGGTAAGTAACAATTTTAAAAATTTCTTTTTATATCTGTATTAAAATATTAGCATACTAATAGATGAATTGAGTGTTGTTTGTTCTTTTCTTATTGGATGTATTGAGCTTCTCCCCCATCTGATTTTCTGTTCAGCACTTCAGGCTGATTCTCTCCTCATTTAAAGATCATGTTGATGCTTGTGTAATTTATTTTAGGACCTAAATTTAAGTGCTCATACTTATATACAATTATTATTTTCGATTCTGACAGTTTAATTATATTTATTTTTACAATTAAATGCAGTATTAAGTTGCATAGCTTAAATTTGCACTTGTATAATACTAAGAAGCTAACTTTTAGTACTTTTAAAATATTTTGCAATATCATATTTCTGTGCTTTTATAAATATTTGAAATAGCAAATAT
Organism: Streptopelia decaocto; assembly: GCF_964273445.1. Lineage (NCBI taxonomy): Eukaryota > Metazoa > Chordata > Aves > Columbiformes > Columbidae > Streptopelia > Streptopelia decaocto. Next base: position 191,847,093 of record NC_138663.1, on the reverse strand, counting down.
CTGTTGTTTGTAGGTCTAAGTTTTTCTCAGTTTATCTATCACATACTGAAAGTTAAATTTAGTCAAGAATGGATTCATGCTTCTGCTCAACACTTTTTGGCTTGACGGTGTGATAATGACCTTCTGTCTGAGGAGCTATTACCAAAATCAGTTCTAAGTTCTGTGAAGCATACTTGCATTAATATGGACTGTCCAATTATGTGTATGCAGAACTCCTTTTCCAACTTTGTAATCTCCTGGAATTCAAATACATTTTTTTTCTTGGATAATTTCACTGACTGAAAGCAAATTACTAACTGGGTATCAGTGGGTTACTGACCCTCTGTAGAGGGGTCCTAGGGAAATGTGCCTGATGTTGTCTGTGTTTGGCAAGATGAATTCTGGCCTGCGTAGCCACATCAAAATGAGTAATCTGCGTGAGTGACAGTAGTAACTTTGTGCCATTGAGTTATGAAAGTTCGCAATCAGTTAAGATTTTGGAAGTTTTAGTTGTGATGCATAGTCACAACTGATGCCACTTCATCTGAAATGAACACCCATTTATCTTCTAAACAAATGTGCTATTCACATATTAGAGATAGACCTCCTTTCTACTATGTAATGAAGAACAAATGGTCCCAGAATACCACCAAAGGGTAAGAACAACTGCATGGTGTTAAATTAAAAATAAAAGGATCTAAATTAAGCCCAGCATTAGAGGAAGACATTTAAAATCTCTTTTCTAAACCTTTACCCTTTTGCTAATAATGTGCAACTTCTCCCTGGTTAAGAGCAGGTTATATTTTAGTTTTCATTCATAAGCCTAAGGCTCTACTAACAATATGAAGATACAATATTCATCCTTACTGTAATAGGTAATTATACAGACGTGTGACTATACTTTGTGTTGAGAATCCTCATGCAAGAATGTATGTTTTAAGCTAAGGGAAAAGAGCTTTGGAGGAACCGTTGAAAGAAAGCAATGGATGTATTGTATCACACAAACCCAAGCCTCTGTCGACAGGCACAGAGATGTTGGGTGTACAAAGATCCTCTTTCTTGAATAGCCTTTTAAGATTTATTCCTTCCTGTGAAAAGTAATACCTTTTACATGAGATGATAATCCCAGGCCCTGACCTCTTACAGGTTTTAATTATTTTCATGACTTGGAATTAAGTAAGCTGGATTTCCTGTGGACTTATTTCACAAGGTTGATTGTCTTAGATGTTTAACGAGCAGTGACTGAAGGTTTTCTGTAGCAGAGACATTTACAAGGTCTTTCATACAGGTTTTCTGATATCTAATAAGGTTTTATTGCCCACTGCAGTCTCTCAGTGGAGACATAAACGGGGTTTCTTCTTCTCTGTTCTCTCTCATTGTCAGAAACTTTGTAGGTATGTAGTGTTTCTGAGACCTCTGCTTGTCTGTTGAATTTGGTTGAAATTGCCCAAGAAGCTCAAAAGCTATTGTAGGACAGAGGGAAATAAATGGGAGACAGACAATTTAGACAGTGATATAGAATGTGGTTGCTTTTTTGTTTATTAAACCAGGCTAAAAGCATTATGGCAGTTTGGATAACAGTTTAGTTCAATATCCTGGACAAATTTTCAGTTTGGGTAACAATATTCTCACTATTTAATCCATCCATAGCTTTGGCTACCTGGGCCAGTCTTCTCATTAAACCTTTCTGTATATCTGCCAGCAGCTGTTTAACAGCTCCTGCATTTCATGCCATGGTTGGTTATGTTTCTGTGGTGGATGGAAAACTACTACTGTATAAGAAAGTGAAGAGGAATATACATTAAAGTACATTAATATTTTGAAAAATTGAGTATGGTATGTGCTAAGTGTTGGACATTGCTGGTATTAGCCAAAAACCACATGGTTTTCACTAAGACATATAATATGTTTATTCCTGTGTATGTATATCCTGAAGGTTTTCTGTAAGAATCACGTATATATGTATTTTCAATAATGGGCTGTAGAGGTGGACTCATGTTGTAGTAAGGCTTGTTAAAACTCCTCAGTTCCTCCTTGTTTATTTGTTGTGTGGTCAGTACTCTGAGGAAGAAAAGACGACTCAGTTCATTTTCTTCACATTAGTTTTTTCCCGTAGTGCAAGATACTAAATTTTACATGGGCTTTTTGCACCATTGGCTTGTTAGTTCTGCATACTAGTGGCTTTCAGGAAAGGCTGGCTGTGTAGTGTCCATCAGCCTCTGCCAAAGTTTCACATAGGTCCTACTTTGAATTTCAAGTGTGCAGCCTCTGTCACTGATGGCTGCTGATGGAAGGAGAGGTGTCTGCAAAGTTCCGCTGCACCCTATTTCCTCAGTTTTGAGGAAACAGAGATCAAAGTGAGGGACAGTAATAAGTAAGTAAAAAACATGTTCTTGTGACTCCGGACTGTTGAAAGCAGCATCCAAAGGTCTGGTCTAGTCCAGCTTTGAACTGGAATGGATGATCTGCAGAGGTCGATTGCAGCCTAATTTTTTTTTGGCGTTCCCAGAATTTGTTCATAAATATTCTCCTGGATATTCCCCTTACTATTATTATTTACCTACTGGTCTTGATTACTCCACTGCTTCTCTTACTAGCTGATCCAATCTGCAATGTGTCAGATTTAATGTCCACTTTCTGTATGAGGAGGGCATCACAGTTTACCAAATAAGACATATCTGGGGAGTTTGGTTGCTAGCAGTATTCTCAAGTCACTGATGGACGTCCATAAAGTATCTGTAAATCAGTAAGAATTGATTGTAATAATGGATTTAATTTTACTTGGAAATAAAAGGAAGGAAAATTATGAATTCAAAGTTTAAATCCCAAGAAGTAACAGTGAGTATTACTTTAATATCAGCATTCCCTGTGAACTGAAAAGTCACAGGAGGATATTTGAGAGACTAGCAGAAAAGGCTGTTTGCCTGAGTGAAAGTTTTCATACTAGGGATAAGAAAATTATAAGATAGATTTCGTAATGTAGAGGACAAAGAAATTGATTGGGGTTTGGCCCAGGTGACATGGTGAACACTCCCAAAAGTCAGCATGGATGAGGCAGACAAGGCTGTGCCAGATTTGGTTCCCTCCACATTCCTGTAACAATATCCTGATAAGCTTGTACCTCCATATTACACCTCAGGGCTTCTAGTCTGTGTTCTGGTTCTGCAGAAAGACAGTTATATTGGAGGGCTAAAGAGGTGAAAGTTTACCCCAGAGGGCACCCAGAGCCAAGTTTTGTGTAGTATGGATGGATGTAGTATAGAGTTTTATGGCGATGGAGCCAAACTTTCTGTAGGGTGGGCAGCAAGACCTGGACAGTAGATGGTAGTCCTATGCTGCTCATGCTACTTTTCAGGCTATTTTTCTAGGCTCAAAGGCTCAAATAGACTTGATGAAGATCCTATATGCGAAAAAACTTGTCTACCTTTTCAGTCCTACTGTTCGGTGTAATGAAAGATAATTCTTTTACCCACAAAACATTTATTCTCTGTAACATTCTACTTTTAGTTATGTTGTATTATGGTAGGTATTTTCCATTTAATGAAAGTACTGAAGAAGAAAACTGTTATCTTGCTTAAACACAGAACTGCATTACATAATAGTATATTTCATTCTGCATGGTTTCATGAGTCATTTAATAATTATGTTCAATGCATGTGTGAAGATAATTCTTTCAAACAGAAATAAAGTTCTTATATTCATGACATTGTATAAGACTTTATTAATGTATTATAACAGAGAAGAAACAGTTTGTAAGCTACATATTACCGTTTGTGTTTATCTGAGTACCGCACATTCTTTTTTAATTGTGTATTTAATTCAAATTCTGTTGGTAACAATTTTCATGATCTGTGAAAAGCACTTGCCTTTTTAGATTTAGATTAATATATTTTACTAATCTTGCTTTTAGTTGAACATTTATTGAACTGATGGTGTTGTGATTCACAGTTGGTGATTTACCTGATTTTAGTCACGTTTCTGGAAGACAAAGCTATGTCCCCTTAGCCATATTGAAAACATCTAAAATGCTATTTAAATTAATAACATTAAAATGACTTATCTTCCTATATCAGAAATCCTCAGGTATCTAGTAACATCTGACTTTAACTCAGGAAAAAATTCAAAACTATCATTCAAAAAATCACCTAGAAATAAGCTTTGATTTGGGATTGTTTAATAAGTAAAACATATAAATTGCTAGAATATAAAATAATGAAAACAAAGGCAACAGAAAGCAAAATTATTCTCTCTTTCTTTGCTTTATCAGAAGATGCCATCTTTTGCTAAGTCTCCCTTCTCTTTCTGACTTTCTTCAGTATTTCTTGGGCACTTTGTCCCCATATTTTACAATCTCCACATATGTCTTTCACATTTTTTCCTGAGTGTACGCACTACTTAACCTTTTTCTCTTATCCCCAAGAGTCTACTTACAGTATTTAATTGAGTGTACTTAAATTATACTGTGGAGACTTTCTTTGTTACATGTCTGATGTCATATTTTGTTAGTTCACAGCTAAATGAAATGAGAACACTTAAAAGACGGTTTTCACATCCTGAAATAGATTTCAACATTGTGGTAGAAGATTTTAAATTTCAGCTGAATGTTATCCAGTATTTTCTTTTAGATTGAAGTAATAGACTTTAAAGCCATGAGGACACTCTTTACTTTTGTACACTAGAGGTGAACAGAAATGTCTTAGTTATCCTTATATTGATCTAAAAGCTTTCTGACACATTATTACCTTCCAGAAATGTGTGTAAGGTTGTTCTTCAACTGCCAGTTAAGGAATGTATATGCTTCACATGTACTTCTCTGTTTTGTTTAATCTTCATTTATATTTACAGCTAATTGGAATATCAGCTGTGTCTTTCCTGTTGGTTTTAATCCAAGAAGTGGCATACTGATCAAAACCAGTATTTATACATTTTGCTATGTTCTTTGTGCTCTGTGTTCCTTGCATTGCATTATTACTTTGTCACCGTTGCTGAAGAAACTTGGAGTCAGCTGCTGCCTAAGCAGTTAAAGTCAACATCACCAAAAAAGGTTGCCGTAGTATGTCTTTTGATGATTTCCTTATGTGTCTAATACACATTTAAATTTATCTGGTTTTCCTCTGTGTAAGTAAAAATGAGTGACCAGGACTGCAATGCAACAGAAGGACATCAGTTTGTGTTCAGTGATGTTTAAAATTCATCAGAAAAGGGCAGAGATTTAAAATATATAATGAGACACAGTATACATGGGAAAGCATTTTGCTTCCCTTGCTACTGAAAAGCAAAGTGAATTTTCAATTTTTAGTTTAGTTTTGTGTGACTTTTCAAACAAGGTACCGTTGTGACTTCATAGATGCAAGGTCAAGTTATTCTTCTTTCATATTTTTTAAAACATACCTATGATCAATCACTTGAAGTGGAAGGGAAAACATGAGGATTAATTTTAATCTCCGGCCTCTGCATCTAGTTCCATTTCTTGTTTCTTTGGTGTATTTTCACTTCACTATTCAAAAAAAGTGTCACAGAATAGCAGTATGATTCCATTTACTACATGAAATCATTTAGCAAGGCTAAATAAAGAGCTTTTCAAGTTCCTCAACCAAAGCACTGCAGAAAGGAGTTAAGTTATCTGTTTTGCAATTGTGCTGAAGTCTACTGTGTGAGCTGGAAATAACAGAGTGCGACCTGCAAGTAGCACTTTCATAAAAGCAGCAGGAAGAACAGGAAAAAGAGAAAGGTTTATGCCAATACCTGTGTCTTTATATACTTAAATAGAGCTGTTTCTTTTTGTTCTCACAGAGAGTACGCCCTGCAAGCACTGAGTACACAAAATACTTTTCCTGAGAACAAACAACACCGAGGATATTGTTAAAGGACTTTTGCTAAAAGCTCTGTCCAAGCAAGACTTGCATTAGGAACAGTATTTATACAAGAATCATTTTGACTTTGCTGGTTATCATTGTTATATCATAAAAAGAATCCTCTATCACACACCTAGAAAATAAAAATATTTTTTTTAAGTATTTTTAAATTAAAAAAACATGTAATTGCTTTTTTTTTAAAAAAAATATATTATTTTAAAGTATCTGAAATTATTTTTTGTCTGATAGACATCCACAGAAGATGATGATAGCAGAGATTCTTTCATGATATTTCTCCATCAGAGGGATTGCTTTCATTTCCTTCACATTTCTAAAGAACTTCAAGCCTTTCATTACGTTCAGCAACCCCATTGAAGATTATTTCCCCATTCCTCCTCCTGAGAAGCTTTGCAATTCTGGCACATCTGCCACACTTCCCCTAAGTATATAAACACCCAGAGAAAGGACAAGAAATGAGAAAAAAAAATAATAATTTAAAAAGTTTTATGCCTACCAGTGTTTTGAGATTCCTGGTGTTGTCTCCAGGGGAGAAAAACTGAATGACACAAAACAATTCTTGGTTGCATTTAATGGTCCTTAAGAAATGAGATTTTGTACACAGAAACCTAATCTTCACTGCAATTCAAAGTGACAAACTACCAGATCCTGTCTGCAAAGTTTAACTTTATGTGTTAAAGCAAAACTTTGTGGTATTTCCTTTCTTAAGATAATGTGCATTGATGATAAAGGAGGAATTGAAAGTATGCTAAAAAATAGTCTTGAAATAAATAAAAAACCGTATACCTTGTAGTGCAAGAGAAGTGTATTAAGATTAATCCAGATTTCCTGTTTCTTAATATTGTGATGTTTTTATTTATCTTTTCATGAAGGAAGATTATTTCAATTCCAATTAGTATGACTTTACTATGTTTATCTAGAGAAGACAGTTTTTTTTCAACTACTATCAGAAATACTTGGTGCAATGCTGTATGCTAGAAAGAGGTTAGATCCTTTGAAGCACTTTAAATTGTGGTCAAAAACACATAGCAAATTCTGTTTGTCATTTGGACAAATATGTAAACTCTGAAGTTTATAGGCAAAATAATTTTAGTGAAATTATGTACAATGCAGAATACCTATTCTTCATGGAAAGGTGTTATTGCAATAAAAAATTATCAATATTTTATATTAGCAAAAGTTAATCTCAGATTTAATTTAGGTTCACCTTCTTACCAAGACAGAATTAAGATATTTCATTATGCGTGTCAAGTATGTAAAATGTACTTAGTGTGTACAGTTCAAGTCAAAATCCATACCCAGCTTGTGCTTAGCTTCAAAAATAACTTTGTAATGATGAATATGCTTGCCAAAAACGAAGCTGAAAGTATTCAGGAAATATTTAGAGCATTATATTGGAAGGACAGATTGGATATACGCTCTCTGTCAAAAAAAGTTTGAGAGAGGATGAAAGTAACTCAGCATCGCAAATCATCAGATTATGGGTAGTAATTAAAAGCATGAAGTCATATTTCCCAAATCTGAAGTTGTATGCAAATGGACAAAATAGAAAAGATCGTGAACTCTGGCAGGTTAAATCTAAAAACAATCCAGCTGGGCAAAGATGTTTAAAGAGCAATTAACATCATAAGTGATGAGAAATCTTTCTTCACACAGGAGAACCACCAAAACCTGCCAGGTAGTTTGTATGGTAAATGAATGATAAGACTATAAAAAGAGTCATCAGAGAAGGGAAGGAAATAAAAAGTATGCAAAATGAATTATTTGTGTTTCTGTTAACTGTGGAAGAAACTGGAGCACTTTCTGTGCTAGAACCCCACTTTATGGTGTACTCATCAAAGGGTCTATTTCAGATTAAAAGGACTATAGAAAAAGCTTATCTATAGGGGACTTGCAGATAAAATGTTTGGTAATATTTCAAAATCAGAGGATATTGACAAAAGACCTCTGAAAGAACTCAAGAATAAAATAAGTCAACTACTAATAGTGATGGAAGGCCAGCTCTGAAGACTGCGGAATCCTAGATTAATTTAGATTGGAAAGGGCCTCTGGAGATTGACTAGCCCATCCTCCTGCTGTATTGGATCAGGGAATCTATAGGAGACTCCTAGCAGAACATCACATGTCCTTTGATCTTTCCCATGAGCTCCTGAATGTCTCCTTTTCTGTTTCACCGCAAAACGGTGTGCGTTTGCCTCAGCCCTTGGCACATCCTGCAGCCCTCCCGAGTGCTCGTATCCCCCCATGGCAGCACTCCCATCATGCGAGCTGTCCAAATGCACTTCTGGTGGGATCATTGCTCTGGATCTGTGCATGAACTTCTAATTGCTCTTGTCTGCCATGCTGTGTTAATTCATGTGTGGGCGCTGGAGATGGACCCCCCAGTCACACCGCTTTTCTCAGGAAAGGGAAAAGACCTTTTCCATCATGTTGTTCCCTGGATGCTTCTTTGCTGCTCGCCATGCATTCACTTCTCTTAAGACTGTAGCTACCCTCTCCTGATGTACCTGGTTTAAAGCTTTCCTCACTAAGTTAGCAAATACGCCCTTGCCAAACTTCGTGAGATGGATCCCATGTCTTGTCAATAGTTCTCATTCCCTAAAGAGGCTCCTGTGGTCATAAAAGCCAAAACTCTGCCTCTGACACCAGCTAAGTAGTAAGATGTGGATGTGCCAGATATGTTCACTTTGGTACAAAACTTTCACTTGGAGGATTGAGGAGAAAAGCAGCTGGCCTTTATCCCCTTTACCCCTCCCCCAGAGCTCCACAGTCACTCTTCACGTGCTCACCCTTAGGAGTATCATTGCTGCCTGTGTGATGAGCAGCAAGGGCTGGATAAGCCTCAGAAGTCTCTGCAATATCCTATATCTGGTCACTCAGCAAGCAGCAGAACTCCCAACACATCAAAGTCAGCAGCTGGGTGCCTCTATCTCCTGCTAAAGGAAGCCTCCAGTGACTCACCTACCAGCTGCCCGTGCAGGTTGCCACCCTCCGTCTTTTTTTACGTCTCTGAAGGGCATGGTGATAAGGCTGGTGAGGGGTCTGGAGCACAAGTCTGATGAGGAGTGGCTGAGGGAACTGGGGCCGTCTTCCTGGAGAAGAGGAGACTGATGGGAGACCTCATTAATGTTTATAAATCTGTAAAGGGTGAGTGTCATGAAAATGGAGCCAGGCTCTTCTCAGTGACAACCAATGGTAGGGCAAGGGACAATGGATACAAACTGGAACACGGGAGGTTCCATTTAAATATGAGGAGAAACTTCTTCTCAGTGAGGATGACAGACACTGGAACAGGCTGCCCAGGGGGGTTGTGGAGTCTCCTTCTCTGGAGACATTCAAAACCTGCCTGGACACCTTCCTGTGTAACCTCATCTGGGTGTTCCTGCTCCGGCAGGGGGATTGGACTGGATGATCTTTCGAGGTCCCTTCCAATCCCTGACATTCTGTGATTCTCTATTCACTCATGTTCAGAAGAAAAAATGTTCTTTATGTTCCTTTCTGGTAAAAGAAGCAAGATAGCATCTTAATTTTCTGCCTCAAGAGCTTTGAATATGTTTTGATATTGCTAACTACATGATTCTAGCTTTGCTTAAACAATGTATTCACACTGTCCATTATTCCAAGAGCTGAAGTATGGACTAGAATAGTGATGAGAAACACAAATAAACCTTCAAATATGATGCAATTCCTATTAATTTTTGTATTCAGGGAGAATTTCAGCATTGCCAGAGCGGGTAGAATACCCCCAGGCAGATTATCCCTCTGTTGATATTTTGAAAGAGCAATAATGTCAGTTTAAGCCAAAATGTGATCTTCATTTTGTTTAAAAATGCTTAGAAAGGGATTTTAAAGGAAGAGTTTCTTATGAATAAGTAAAATGTAAAGTAGGCAAACAGACACCCTCCGATGTATGCAAGCGATTGGGAAAGAATGTTTTACGTTACAACCCTTGAATAAAATGATAAAGTCCTGTAAGCTTAGACTTCCGAAGGTATTGTGGACATCTTCCTAGTCCATTGTAATGCAACATGAAACCATTTTACTGAAACAACAAAGGCAATGTCTTAAAAATATGTATTTCTGTAGTTGTCTCACAAGTGCTGTAGCTTTCTGGACTTGCCAATAATGTTGTAAATCCAAGTGAAAGAGGTTTTCTCTAAAGGACAGTAGAGATTTTAATGTGTAGTTGAGAATACAGGAATAGTTCTGTAGAGCAATCTGGAAATGAATTACAGACTCATGTGTTCTTGGTTTTTTGTCTGGCACTTTCTTCCAGCTCTGGATATATTGGTTTTGCAGGTAAAACAGGTTGTGGTATAAAAATACAGTACCAAGAGTAAGAATTTGAATTGCATGAAATATCGTAAATGTCAAATTATTTGCCAGGCTTCCAATTTCTAATATAAAACAGAAATATATCTTTAAAGAGCACAAACTTGTTTAACCTTTGGTAGAATTTTCAAGTATTTTCAATTTGGAGTAGCTATTAAAATGCTGTAGCTGGGAAGAAAGAAAAATGGATCTATAAATATCAGAGCATATTCCAGAATTTTTGTCAGTTAGAACGCCATCTTTCGTGCTTACATGCAAATTTAAATAAAAACATAAATTGTAGTTCTATTGTATAGGCGAATGGAGCTACCTAATGATGCAAAACAGTTCACTTCCTCTGGACTGTCACAAGTTTGGGAAAACTTTTTCTATTTCAAATTATTAATTATTCCCTTTTATAAAAGCAAGAACATTTTTCTGAGAAGATGGTTTGAAACTGTGAAACAGATGGCATTCTTGATCAGCACACAGGGATTTCATAATCTTGGTAATCTCCTCAAAAGACAGACTGAAATGTTCATGAAATTTAATCTATATAGGAAAATGAGTGTCGCTTACTATTTTAGAACTCATTACTATTCTGTACCATATATTTAATTAAGACCACTTAAATGGTATCACAAGTTCTTATTAACACAAACCAATGGAGGAGAGATAGTTCGCTTAAGTGGAAAATGAGCATAATGTTCACTTGAACTGAGTTGAATATTTTTTCTATTTTTTTTCTCTTTTTTTGTGTGTGTAAGCCACATATGTGCTAGCAAAGGCTCATCCTCAGCAAATGGTGTGACTCAGCTTGCATCCGTATGACTAATTCTCATCCCCAGCAAAACCCTTTGGGAGCCCTGGCTGCTCCAGGACACACACGGTCAGTGACACAGCACGGTACTCACAGCACATGCCTTGGCCTTGCTTAGTTTATTATTCTAGAAGTAAGGTTGGAAAATTCCTTGCGTAAAAAATGGCCTGGGTTGACAAATCAAGGATGCATTTTTATGACCCTGTAAAAACCTGTCCAAATGTAACAATTTTTTTAACCCTAAAAATCACAGTTAGTTTCACATCCCTAAGAGAAAAGTTTCAGTCAGTCTTTTAAAGTTTCTGCTTATACTTTATTTTCTTGCAACCGTTCTCCAGACTGTATCATCATGTGCCATCACCATGGAATGACTAGTTAAAATTCTGCCAGGAATACAGAGGTGAAGTACCGTTTTCCCTGCAATAGGTTTGGGTCTGGAAATGGGAAATGAGAGCTGAGATCACAGAATCACAGAATGTCAGGGATTGGAAGGGACCTCGAAAGATCATCTAGTCCAATCCCCCTGCTGGAGCAGGAACACCCAGATGAGGTTACACAGGAAGGTGTCCAGGTGGGTTTTGAATGTCTCCAGAGTAGGAGACTCCACAACCCCCCTGGACAGCCTGTTCCAGTGTCTGTCACCCTCACTGAGAAGTTTCTTCTCATATTTAAGTGGAACCTCTTGTGTTCCAATTTGAACCCATTACCCCTTGTCCTACTGTTGGTTGTCACCGAGAAGAGCCTGGCTCCATCCTCATGGCACTCACCCTTTATATATTTGTAAACATTAATGAGGTCACCCCTCAGTCTCCTCTTCTCCAAGCTAAAGAGACACAGCTCCCTCCGCCTTTCCTCATACGGGAGATGCTCCACTCCCTTAATCATCTTTGTTGCCCTCATCTTGTCTCCTCTAGGAATCTATACACTCAGTGAGGTGTTTGCCTACACCTCTGCTAGTGTCTGCAAAGGGGATGGAGAAATAATTGATTTTAAAGCAGAAGGAACAAAAGCCATAGAAAGAGAGGAAAGAATAGGAAATAGATAGAGTGGGTCAGTCCTCCAGAGGAACTTAGCCTGATGAGCTATGAATGTTGGATTTGGAAGACATGCTAGGGATAGATGTGACAAAGAGATTGGAGCTACCAATAAATGTGAAGGCTAAAGGAGAAGAAACTTTTTAAGGTATAAGTGAAATCATTAAATAGCTGGAGAGAAGGAGTCAGAAAATTGGAGCAGAGGGAAAGTGGAAAAGAAGAGATGAGAAGGAAGACTGAGATTGTACAAGAGGTGAAAGAAAGATGTTAAGACTGTAAGAAAGTAGGGAAGCAGAAAGAGATTTAACAAAACCTGGGAGAAATTCAGCTGATGGGCTGGCTAAAATAAATAAGAAAACAACAGATATAAGGTTTGTTTTACATGGGAAGAGCTGATCCAGTTTCTGGGACAGATGGACAGAAATAAGATACTTCCACCCAGCGCATAGAAGTGAATCTGTAGTTCCTTAGTATTATTGCTGTCCTGCTGTAAAAACAAATAAGGGGGAAATGCACTGCTACAATATCTCATTCTCTCCTAGTGCTGTTCCATAGAGTAGACTAACATCTACTGCTGCAACTGGTTTTATCAAGGTCTGTGTGATATTAATAGATCTAAAGATGCAGACTCTACAGATGAGTCAGTTCAATATGAATAGTAGGTCATATTTCCTTTTTTTGTTCTTGGTGGGGGGGGGAGAGATTGTTTGTTTGTTTGTTTGTTTGGGGGGGTGCTTGCATTTTTTTTTTTTTTTTTTAATCTAGGAAGTTACATTAAACAGAAATTTTTATACTTTAGAGCATCCTAAAAGTAGAAAAATCAAGTAAGTTAAAAATAATCCAAAATAAGATCTACATCTGTACTGCTAAGTTAAACATGCCTGTGGAGGAGTCCAACAGGAATAGAGTGGCTGGCATTCATGCAATTAAACTCCCTTATTCTCTAAAACAGAGAAGCCACAACCATGCTATCCCTTCTTAATTACAACATAATAATGACAGTGTTAAATATCTGATTTGAATATTTACAAAACCCCAGCCCATGTACATGATATCTTGATTGGCATCAAGCAGGGATCAGCGGACCAGTGAAGAAATCTTCTCCATAGATTTGTAATTACGCCATCTATTTTTGAATGACAGTTTTCTTAGGAGAGAAGAGGACTTACTTGTGAGCTAATTTGTGTTCTTTTCACAGAACATCTCATTGTGTGTAGTTCAGAAACTGCTAGCTGTCAGACTACAATGTTCCCATTTGCTTCAGTGCTTGTTTTCTGGGGTTTAATGTGTTCTGTTACAGAAAAAATACTGAAATTGTTTCTTCTATACTTACATGCTTGAAGACCTGACTTGTAAGAAATTGCGTTCACTCATTTAGTAAACAATTCACTATCAAATGCCATGGAACTACAAAAGTAATATATCTTGGAGATTACAGGAGAACAGTTTTAACACTAGTATTAGAAATATTATTAATGTATGAAGATGCAGATCAATAAATAAAAAGGATCACTTATTTTTTTACAATACTTTAACAATTTCCAAGATACAACTGTATCCTAAGAAGTATCTTTTCATTAGACACATATTCTAGTTCTTAGTTCATGCTGAATTATTTCTGCTTTTTTTTTTCCTTTATTGCCATGAATGTTAACCAGTTAAAAATATTTTCCTTGAATTTTAATCCCTATAATTATTAAAAATTCAGAATACTTTCAAAGATGTTGGTAAGTACTGAATTGAATCAACTTTTTACATCAAGTTGTGCTGACAGCTACTGGTACTGTTATTTTAATTACTGACTGACTTAGGTAGATAGATACACAGCAAGATGTTGCTAAATCTTGGTCTGACTTAATATGTGTTTTTAATTGTCATGTTTAGCTTCTGATTTCAACTGATTCTTGTGTTGCCTGATTTATTTTTTTTTTAATAATAATTTTAAATTGGATGTCTGGGATGTATCACATATCACAAGAACATCATTTATGTACTATAGACAGTAACTATCACAGCCTTGTCTGGTAACTAAAGCAATTGTTGGATTCTACATCTCTGAAATTGTCCAAAATTCTGTAATTTGATATTTTACTCAGAATTTTGTTCACCAAGTTACTTGCAAACTACCTTAAGAATTCAATGCCAGACTTTTTCAGTAAATTACTGTAATAAGAATAGAAAGGCCTTATCTGCATTCAAGGTAATGTGCATGTCTGTTCTGAATAAAGGAATTATGTAGCTGTCAGTGAATAAAAGAACTAAAATCCTAGTGAACAAAACCTACCTCTGGTACATTATAGTAAAATTTCTGTAAATTTGCCTTCCATCTTCTCTGCATTTCTCTTCTTGGAGTGTTAGATAATACCTAGATTGCATTGTAAAACAATACTGCTTGCGAAGAAAGACAACCCAACGGGAAACCTTCCACTTCTACCTGAAGAAAAGCCTTTTGATACCCGGAAGGATCAAATGATCAGAAAAAGAGTGTACAGTATTCAGCTCTCTGTGTAATTTATAATCATTTTATAAATTATAGATGGAAAACTTATTAGAACCTCAGGTCATCTCTCTGTGCTTAATTTTGGTTTGTCCTCTTCAGTGAGTAAGCCTATTCCACGGTAGGCTAAACCCACACTGTTCTTATTTTCCATAAAGACAGTATTTTTATTAACTTGTAAGGAGAAGAAGTGGGAGATTCCTCTAGCCTTTCCATAAGGGCAACATAGCTCTTAGCATTCCTTGCCTAAAATTGATCCTTACTTCCACCTATCTCGTGATAAGTGCAGCAGGGCTCAAGCTAATCATTTAGAGGCCTGTCCATGTAAACACAGGCAGTTAAACAGTTCCTCTTAACAACAGGGTTGGATTTAACTATGGTGTTACTTATTCTTCCAGTCCATTTAGTTTTCTTTGATTGTTTTTGTTTTGTAACTTCCATGTCAAAATATATCATTTATATATTAAGAAAGGGTATTTGTTATTGTGGGGTTTTTTAAGAGTATATGATATATTATTTATCATTCAGGAACACATTTGTGGTTTTAATTACAGAAAATAGGCCTTTTAGCACTACCAAGAAAGGTTGTGTTGTGGTTTTTTTTTTAAACAGTAGCATTTTCTGCATTCATATTTCATTTGTATTCATCCTGATACAGGAGAAAAAGGAAAGAAAAAGTAATGGAGTTGTACAGGGAACTCTCTTTTGGTCTATACTGTTTCCCCATGAATGCCAAACGTTTGGAATCCACCTCCTTAAAATTCATTCTGCTAAGATGCAGAGCTCTACAACTCTTACCAGCTAAAATAATAAATGTATGTGAATGCTATGTTTAACTTTCGGGCCTCAGTTTGTGGAGCAGGTATTCCTGAGGCAGTGACCGCGGGAACATCTTCCCTGTGCTTCAGGCGCCACTTCCCAGCATGAGCAGCGGGAATTGCCTTTCCCTCTTACCCTGCAAGCTGTGTCACACTATCCTCACACTGTCCTTCCTTCTTATTTAGCAGAAACCTCAATTCTTGGCTTGTTCATCATTATGAAGAGGGGAGGAGAGAAAACGCAACAAGTCAGGGAGTGAAGGACACAAATTATGGCAGTGGAACTGACAGTCTTTATGTGCTTGCCACTATCAGCCTTTGCATGACTTCTGAATCCATTGTATGTAACTACCCTAGACTAGAAAATCTGAAAGCATTTTCAAGCTCGGAAGTTCACTGGAATTCACACTTTCAGTTGAGCTATTGCTGGATCCTGAGCTAAGGAGATGTTTAGAATCTAGGCATGACTATTATCCTGAATTTGACTCCTATTGTCTCAATGGACTACACTAGGTTCCCTTGGCTTTCTCCCATCCTGAGCAAATACTTCAAGGAAACAATTATTTATTTCAGTTTTCTAAAATTTGCACGGTTGATGACATCTAGCTTGACCCTTCAGGTGATTGAATTATAAGCAGTATTTCCTTAAAATATTATTTAAAGGGATCATGGACAAGTTGCAAAAGAGCATAATTCCCTGGCAGCTGCACAGGTAGAGAATTCCTGACTGGGAGACAGCACCAGTGTACGGCATGTTCTGTAGCTGGGAAGTGAACAAGTGTAGATCCCTGGTTTCCTCCTCCCCCATTTAAGAGGAAGTGAAATTTATATTAAGGAGTGCTGCAAGGCTTAACACAAGTTACTGCTACCAGAGTCCCTGTTACTTGAGAGCTGGAATGATTTAATCATATCCCAATGCAATTTGCAAGACAATAGAAGCACCTTAAATTAAAATAGTACCTTAGTAGGAGGGCAGGAACAAAGAGGAGGATGTCAGGCAAGTTCTGCATGTGCTGTCTCGGCAGATTCATTCATTTTTCTAACCTCTTGATTTCCTTGAGAGGCAGCTACTAGAATCAGCCTTCGAAGAAATGAGTTGCAAGCCCACAAAAAGGCAAGTTTGACAAGAATATCGTCAAATACAGCAGTGTCTTGGGATAGAAAAAAAAACTTCATTAGTAAAGTCCTGAAGTTGGAGGGGGAGAGGAGAGGAGAGAGAGGAGAGGAGAGGAGAGGAGAGGAGAGGAGAGAGAGGAGAGGAGAGGAGAGGAGAGGAGAGGAGAGGAGAGGAGAGGAGAGGAGAGGAGAGGAGAGGAGAGGAGAGGAGAGGAGAGGAGAGGAGAGGAGAGGAGAGGAGAGGAGAGGAGAGGAGAGGAGAGGAGAGGAGAGGAGAGGAGAGGAGAGGAGAGGAGAGGAGAGGAGAGGAGAGGAGAGGAGAGGAGAGGAGAGGAGAGGAGAGAAAATTTTAGGAGAGTGAAGATCATGTTAAGTTAGTATACTAAACTTGAAGTCACCATTTTATCATCTATATATATGTTAGTAACATTTAAGTAGAATGAAACTTTCTGCAGATTCAGGAAATGTAGTATATTTTTATTCTAGAAACAGAACTTGTCATTAAGCATAGAATCTCAGTCAAGTGAATGGCAATAACATATCCCTCTATGACTTTAACAGAACCACCTATTAAGCTCTGTTCCATATATAGCTGGCTAATTTATCTTTTTTTCCTCCTTTTTTTTTTTACCAAATCCGGGTGCTGCAGCTGGATTTCAGATCTGCAGCAGCCATATAATCTAGAATTTTAACACATATGGAAAGAAAGCAGCACTTTTCTTGACTTGGAATGTGGATATAGCACCAGTAATTCCAGAACTGCATGCAAGACAGGGGAAGCTGTGTCAGAAATAGTTGCAGCTGCTGTTCGGCAAGTGACTTGGATTTAAGTTGAGTAACACTAGTGATAATTAATACCTAGTATCAAAATTTAGGAAGCCTTACTCTGTCTATTTGGCTGATAGGTGAAGGAAGTCAGGAGACTTTTGTGGAAAATTGCTGATTCAGTCGACTGCACTGAGGAGAAGGGTGCAAATCTGCAATCCTGAAATTGAGGGAACCACTAAAGCTACTGAGAGTCTAGAAGACTAACAAAGAGGTTCTGAAGGCAAAGCTTAGACTGAGTTATGGGCAACTGAAGACCAGGACCTCCATGGCAGCAATCTGAAATATTTATACTACCACATGCAAGGCCATGTGGAAATAGCATGAGTAAGGAAGGGGGCTCAGATTCATCATGAGCTGGGAATATTTTTGAACTAGAAGGAACCAATAATAGGAGTGACATCTTCATTTTAGCAGCAATGTAATCAGGCAGCTGACACTTAAAAGAGGTTCGAGCTTTCTAAACTTAAATTTGGGGGAAAGCTGAATAGTGCAGAGCGAGAACATTTGGCATGATATGAAGAGGGAAGTCATAAAAAGCAGACATCCCCAGCTACAAGGTACAAAAAAAAACCCTGGCAGAAGGAGACGGTGAACAAACAAAGTCTTATTTAAATTGGAGGTGGATGACTCAGAAAAAAAGGAAATTATATGTGTTTCTGTAGCCTCAAAATAAGATAGGAAAATTAAAATGCTTAGCGTTAAGGAAGCTAAGAAACTAAATGAACCTGAATAGTCACGCTAGTCATGTTGAAAACACAACAGAAGAAAGCAGTCAGTGAGTAACACCAAGGACCTACAGGAAAGACAGAATAGGACATGCAAGTGGTGCCATGTGTTAACAGAAGTTTATTGTAAAGACAGATTGATAAAGCAGTTACATCAACTACTCAGCAATTGTATCAATGAGGTCATGGACTGAAATGTATGTTCTGAACGGAATAATAATTATAATGGTAATAGTATAAATAAAATTGATAATATTAAGGACTATATTGCTAATGACGTGAACAGGGTGATTACAATGACTGTGACTCACGTTAGTGCATCAGAAGCACTATGACACTCTTTTTCCTTTTACCTTTGTAGTATAAATGTCATAATTAGGTCCAACATTCAGACCACATTTTTAGATCCCATAATTGACTGCTTTGGGGAGCAGTTTCTCAGAAAGCAGAGTAATTTCCTGACTTAATTGTGAGCAGTGCACACGATCTCTTTCATGTTGTTGTCGAGGAGTGTATTGTAACATCGGCCATTTTGATGTTAGAGTAAATATCTTTGATGGAGTATCGAGAGCCCCTATAAAAGGGCACTGTGTAGAAAGGAGGCAGCCTATGAAAAGAAAACAAATTTTTGCATGTGACTATTTCAAAATATAATATCAGATGCTGAAGTAAAATATGGATTTAAAAGACATGGCCAAACCAGCATAGCTAAAAAGCAGGACAAGATAAGTTGTTAGAAGCAGGAAGGTATTCACAAAAACGTGTTAGTTGTGTCAAATGGGGTAAGAAGAATCAGAACTCCAATAGGCTAAATGTAACAACACAGTACAGGAGTCCAAGCAGTATTTAAGAACTAGGAAAAAAACGTAAGTATGTTTTTCAAATTGCATGTAAGAGTGCCACAGAGACTGTAAACAATCAGAGTTTAACAAGAGTATTCAGAGACACAAAGGCTATTGAGGAAAAGAAATTCTTGGTAACGTATGGTTGCACCGGTTCTGATGTCAAAGTTAACCCTGTTTTGAGCAGGGAATAGGAATAGATGATCTCCACAGGTCCCTTCCAACTTTCATGTTTTTTGATTCTATGATTCTATTCTGGGAAAACTGTTACATGATAAATCAAAGACCTGCCTCTCATCAGCTCATGAACAATTGAACAGAGTAACACATGTATACCATCATTCCATGGTATTATTAAGCAGTCTCCTTCTGCTTTGTCTATTTGTGTTAGTTGAAGTCCTTAACTAAGAATTTAAATTACTCATAATAGGAGTGATTTAGTTTATACCTAGCTTAATTATAAACAGTTTGTTAAATGTATGAATAAGGAAAAAGGGCTCTAATGGAATTAATCTATTTTGGCTTCTGCTTCATATGGAAAAGATTTTAAGTCCAGGGAAGAGAAAGAGAAACCTCATGGCCAGAAGAGCCTGCAATGATCTCTGTTCTGATGTTGACTGCAATACATCTTCCATTCTCCTGGTCGATTTGCAGTCCTTTGTGTAAACACTTAAATGATCTTGACACCATTATTGGATCTCAGTCTTTCATTGTTAGGTGAAAACAATGGCTGTACAGCCTGCTCTTTTCTCTCTTCTGAAAGACTTATTTCTAAGATCAGTAATAGTAATGAGAGATCCCTGAGGTGTAGCCAGTAGCCTTGTGGGTGAGACAGTCATCTAGCTGTGGGTGTCTCACCCATATCTTCATCAAATCACTTTTACATCAAATATTCTAAGCTCTTTGTGTTCTTGAAAAGATTTTTATTGTCTACCAAGGCAAAGTAATATGTTGAAAATCTCAGGAAAGTAAATAATTGTGAGATTTATTTTTTGTGCGCATTACAGTACTCAAGGTCACTCAAGGAAACCTACCTGCTACGGTGACTGAGTTTCAGAGATGGGAGGTTCACTTTTTTTTTTTTTTTTTAGAAAATGAGCATTTTAAGGCATTTCACATGAAAGGCATGGGATTTCTCATAACAGAAACTATCTACTTCTTAAAATATTTTAAATTATACAAAAATTAGAAATAATTTACAAAAAAATCTGTGTAGTATTTTTACTTGTCCTTCTGATGGAAGTATCATGAAAATGACTTTCTTCTGATGTTTTGGGAATTTGTGAAAGGTGGAAAAAATAGTTAAGTTGAAAGATGATTGAAAACAAAAATTTAAAACCATTTTTTACTGTAAATGAGATTCAAAAGTACACAGATATTAGACAAAGAATCATTTTTAATATAGCACTTCCTCCTATGCTGCCAGTGACTGCCTGTCAGCTATTGCAGTGGTACTTAAGCTGTGCAGACGTGTTAATTGTGACTGCGTCATGGTTATTATGTAAGTTTGCACTGCAGGGTATGCAAACAGTTAACTAGGCCATATGAATTTCTTTGCTGGTTTCCATAAATTATGCTGCAGGGGCCCAGCTCTTTCTAGCTGATGGCACTAGTTTACAATTCAAACTCTAATATACTGTATAATAGACAAATCTCAGCAAAGCAGGGTTGAGCGGGATTAAATATGTTAGAATGAGGGAGGGTTGAAAGGAATTAGAAAATTTTCATCTAGTCATGAAATTTCATTGAAATAGTGTTCTGTCTTCAGTAATTCCTACAGATAAATAATTCCTGAAAATAATGCAATTAACAAGGTACTACTCAGGCTTGCTTTCCCAAGAAGGCTTACTGATAAGTTTGCAACTTCCTTCTTCAAAACACAGCTGTCTTATCTGAATATTCCAGAGCTATCAGAATACCTTTTTGAACTTGATGCCCAAACTAACCTAAATCCAACAGTAATGTTATTGCTGGACAGTTTCTCAATATCTAGGTATTAATATAAAAATCTCCTGGACCTCTGAATCATTCAAATCACATAGGCCAGTCTTCAAGTTCTGCATGGAAAAAGCTAGAATAGATCCAAGCAAATGTTCTCTCATAGCTACGTGTTTTTAGAGGGCAGCTTTAGCAACAGAATATAAATAACGTAGAGCTCTTTCATTGGTGGCTCATATGCGTATTCCTGTAGGCATGAATTCCATGCATTATGTGCAACACTTACAAGTAACCATTGAATACATTAGAAAATCTCACGTGGTCAAAATATCTGCGACGTACAAGCTAATTCATAAGTTATGTCTGTCATTTAAAACCTATCAAAAATCTTTTGGCAGCTAATTAGCTTTCAGTATCTGTAGTAAATGGGCAAGAAGTAATTGGATAAAAATGGATCCCAATAAAACAGATTATGACAATTGGAAAATACTTTCAAATAGCAAAGTACCATAATGGAGCTCAATCCCATGAATTATTGCCACATACACAAAAATCCATAAGGAATATGCGAGTTGGTGACCTTAATCCTATTTGACTTCTGGTTGTGTGGGTCCTTGAATAGGAACACCAAGAAATCACACTTTCAATTAAGTAGAGGATCCAAATAATACATGTTTTCACAGCCCATTTAAATTATGTCAGAATTTTCATTCTGCAACTAAATTGCCATTTTATCTATGCTATAGGTTGCCAGGACTGTTCTTACTCTCTGTAGCTGGTCACTGTGCTGCATCCTTGTAAAAGTCTATATCGATAACAGTGGCCGAAGTCATCATTCATTGTGCAGACTTGTTCCTTCTCCAGTTAACTTGTGTACAGCCCAGTGTCTAAGTAACCACTTCCTTCTTGGTGTCTGTTTAGCGTGCTCCTAAACAACCAGCCTGCAGTTTCATAGTTATTCCATTTACAAATCACATTTTTTATCATAGTACTAAAGGTCTGTTGTTTTCCTTCTGTCCCTCTTGAATCCTGGCAGACTTCACCAGCCAACTGTCGGATCTGCCTGTCTAAGGCTTTCCTTTCAGCACAGCTACCTGAAACAGCACTAACCTATAAAAGAATTTCGCTCTGACTTCCCCAGGCAGGTCTGAGATTATTCTTCTGTGTGTTTTCAGCTCATGAATGATTAGGGGCCTATAGCACCTTTCTTATGAAGAGAGACTGAGAGAGCTGGGTCTGTTCAGCCTGGCGAAGAGAAGGCTGAGAGGGGATCTCATCAGTGTTTATAAATATCTCAAGGGTCGGTGTCAAGAGGATAGGACCAGACTCCTTTCAGTGGTGCCCAACGATAGGACGAAGGGCACTGGGTGCAGACTGAAGTATAGGAGCTTCTGTCTGAACATGAGGAGAAACTTCTCTACTTTGAGGGTGCCAGAGCACTGAAACAGGCTGCCCAGAGGTTGTGGAGTCTCCTTCTCTGGAAACATTCAAGACCCGCCTGGACACATTCCTGTGCGATCTGCTCTGGTGAACCTGCTTTAGCAGTTGGGTTGGAAAGATGATCTCCAGAGGTCCCTTCCAACCCCAGCCATTCTGTGATTCTTCCAGAAGAAACAGTCCAACAGTATTGATTCTTAAAGGTTTCCTCTATAATTACTTGGTACTGGGCCACTAATTCTCCTAAAATTAATGAAATATTATATTAAGTAAAAAAGTTCAATCCTGTTCAAAGGAATCGGTTGTCTAGGACAGCATTACCCAATTGCTAAGACCAAAGCAATTTTGGGGAATATTAATAATGCTCAGGAACAACAGAACTGTTTTCTGTCAGGAAAAAATAATTTGTGCAGGGAGCAACACACAGATGTGCTCTGTGGCATTTCTGAAGGGCTGAAAACAATCACAAAACTCATAGGCTTTTTGGTGAAACACGTAATGGATTTTGATCTCGCCTCATTAAACAGCTTGTACATACCTTATGTACTCGCACAATAAACATTTTACCAACAGGCTAAAAATGGAACAGATGAGAATAGGAATCAGAAGAATCCTATTTTCTTGATAAAGTACATGCTCTGGAAATCATTCTCATTGGAATTAATTTGACCAAATGCTTACATTTAAAACGTGTATGTATGTACATCTGAAAAAGTAATACCAGGCTCTATTTATTTCTCTTTTTATTGAGAAAAGTTTAACACATTTAAGTTGCAGTTCACTGAGTTTCTAAAGTATACATCTAAAATAAGTCAGATAAGTAATTCCCAGCAGGGGTAGGTTTATCTCCATTAACCATAAAGGGAGTCCAGGCTGACTGGCTCAGATATTGAAGGCTATATTGTTGGTATCTAACACTGTGAGATGAGTCCCAACCTCAGGGACCCCTCTGATGAGGCTGACATAAAAACATGAAAATCTGAGAATTCATTTACTCTTTATCAAATGGTGTTTCTACTGAAAAATTTACCTTGAAGATGTATGGGACAGCAACACAAGGAACAAGCAAAGCTTAGGAGAAATCTGTGTGGAAGTAAGGGTAAAGATTTTCCAAGCATGTGTTTTACTTGGCAGAGCATGGTAAAGTAGGTTTAAGAAAAAAAGCAACTTCTATGTGAGTGATATGGTATATTATACAATAATTAGTAGGAAAACAGTAAAAGAGTAGTAGCAACTCACGTAAAAACAGTATCCTATAGTTGGTACTAGGTGCTTGAGTAATACATGGAACTGAAAATATGATCTGATAGTTTTAAATGTAGTTCATGGGGTGACTATTAAGTACCATCTTGTAAATTTACAAAGTTTAGCAGTAATGTCAAGTTATTTCAGAATCTAGGATTCTCCACTAATAAATCATTATACTATTATCAGTATTTTCAGCAGATGAAAAAATATATATATATACACACTATCATGAGCAACCGAGACTGATAGCAGCAGCAAATTATTATAATATCATCCCCTAATACTGTAGCAGTTACATTATGAACTACTGATGATAGTCTCATTTTTTAGTATAAGTAAATAACAAATTAAAATATTTTTGAATGGAAGTGCAGAAATAAGATGAAGATTGCATATATGACAAGCAATAATGCATGAACTTCTGTTCAATTGTAAACTTATATTGCATTCTCTGTCTTGTAGTTCAATAAAAAGCTACAGGAACAAAAAATGTGATGTATTTCCAAAGATGAGGGTTAGACAGAACCGAGGGCCACAAGCTTGTTCTAGACACAGGCCGGCTCTCCAGGAGACTTGAAAAGAGCTTCTTTAATGACTTGGAGTAATTCAGCAGCTGGGCAAGGATGTAATTTAATCACGACATGAAAGCTGTGTGCAGAGCCCAGTGATCTCATTACCAGAAGGAAATTCAGTATTGAGAGGAGACATTGTGGGAAATCTGTGTGAAGACACTCTTATTATTGTAGTTTTTGGGTGTAAGATGCCTGTGGATATACCTGTCTCATGGGAAGTACTTGAAATTCCAATACCTATTACTGGGTTGGTTGGGTAAGCTTTTTTTGTGGTTTTGTTGGTTTTGGGTTATTTTCTTGGTTGGTTGGGGTTTTTTTTTGCTTTGTTTCATGTCAGTGGAAATGAGACAGATGTTGCTCACTGTTGTTCTAGATAAAGAGTTTCAGCCACTGAGATTTTATTCTCTTGGCTGAAATTGTAAACTTTAATCAATGATTTGAATTGTTGGTGATCTCTGTGCTGTAAAGGCGAAAGTTAGTGAATATCGTCATGTTTTAAGAAAGTACAAGCTGGTAAGATTTCTTCAAATTCAAAGAATGCTTCTTTAAGTAGTATAATATAAAGTGAAGGAAGTTGTTTAAACCCAGTAAGTGTTGTTTTTATTGCTAATACATCTTTAAATATGAATAGCAGACAAATTAAGAAATCATTATTTCTTTTACATTATTAAGAACCATTTCATTTCTTTATATACAGATTCTGCAGTTTAATATATTTTGGCATTCCAATGATACGCAGTTAAGTTTTGCAACAAAAACAATGCATCTTATTGCTGAATTAAGGAAAGAATGTGTAGAAGTGTTTTTAAACGTGTACTTACAAGGTACCATTACCACTTGTAACCATTTTTACAGTAAAATAATATTGTTCTGTGAGCCACAGATTGTTATATGATCCTATGAAATATTGTGTGATGGGAGAATTAGAATATTATGAAAAACAGGAGGAAAGTGTTGCCTTTCTATGTAGGATAAATTTAAGCCTCCTGTAAATGGCAGTTCATGCAGTTCATATATTTAAACATCACATTGTGTGCACCAAAAAGTAAGATGTAAATATAATTTGAATGGGACATGATGAAAATGCTTTCCAGATAAAACTTCATCAGAGCTTATAGTTTCTAGTAACTTGCTGTTATAATTACATCTTTGTATTTTCCTTGAGTTTTTATATAAATATTTTTACTTTAACTCAAACAACTGAAATGTTCTTTTTTTTTTTCTTTACATAGCAGATGGTACGTGAACAATACACTACAACAACACCAGGCACTAGCCTAGAGAGGCCGAAGAATGAATACATCTACAAAATTGGAATTTATGGCTGGAGAAAGCGTTGCCTCTACCTGTTTGTTCTCCTCCTGCTTATCATCCTAGTTGTGAATTTTTCTTTGACAATTTGGATTCTTAAAGTGATGTGGTTTTCTCCAGTAAGTACCTTCCTTTAATTTTCCTTTTTTTTTTTAATATTCTCTTCCCTGCTGCATCACTTTACTTAATTCATATGTACATCAGCTTCTCTGTATGCAATAGATCATTCTTTTTTCTTCCTTCTCAACTGTAATTTCTGGTTTCTTTGGAAGTATATAAGAAATATCTATCTTTGAACATATTTACTGATCTGTAATCCCCGTAATAATCTTTAAAATACTGCAGTTGATACAAGATAAGTTGATACTTATCTTGAAGTCAATTCTAACCATTCTAAGATAATGTGTTTTACTGTTGTCTCATAGTTTGTGTTTAGTTTATATTTTATAAATCTGGTTTCTGTCATTTTATCTCATGCAGAATTCCTTAGTGTTAAAATATTACTGACATTTGCTGGTTTTCGTAGCTTCCTTCTACTGTTTATCAGCATCTAAAATTTAACAATTCATTCGCCCAGTTAATTACAGTTCAGAGGTATTAATAATTATCACTACTCTGTGCTTGAGGCTAAGCAGCTATATATTTTAATTTTTATAATGTAATTTAGCATGTAGTAGATTAAAGTATAACTTTCAGAAGTCTGCAAGATGTGGCTTTAGTCAGAATGTGATAAAATGCATCAGTGAATATTGAAGCTAAGGTAATTTGTTCCTACCATGCAGGTATGATACACACATGATGTGAGTAGACTTGTTACAAGGAAAACAATAGTAGTAAATTCCTACAGGTCTGCCCCTGCTACTGGAGAAAGTGCTATATTAAAGTTCCCATTATCAGTTATTATTATAATACCTCTGTCACTAAATGAAGGGCCTTTTTTCTTCATGGAAGCATTTCTGTACTCTCTCTTACTGTAAAGTAGGTTAATTTTAAGTGCTGCTTACTAGTATAGTTACTACTGCTTGACTTCCCATCAGGTTTCTTCCTCCACATAAATTCTTTTCAGCACTGTAACTGTCATACAGATTACAATGCAGAACATCTTAGATCACATATAATTTTTCTGTTATGCAGTTCGCATGGAAAATGTGCACTTAGTGACTGCACATCATGAATCACAAAGAACACAAATAACTGTTAAAATTGTTTATCCGTGTGGCTCAGGTTTATATTTTTTAAGGAGTTTTAAAAATTATTTACTATTGGTTTGTTTGCGTTGTACAAAACTGGGTATTTCATCTCCAAAAGCAGTCAGGTCTAAAAAAACAGCATCAGAAACTCCACTTGTAGAAGCTCCTGTCTCCTACTAGTTGTCTCTGAGGAAGGCACCAAATGCCTTGATCTGCTGAGGCTCAGTGTCCTCCTGCCTCGGCATCGAGAGCAGTGAACAGTTCAAGCAGCGCGGGTTTACATTCTCCCACAGGGTGGAATATTAATTGAACGGTTATAAGAGTTTCCCAAATTCTCTGGTAAATAATCTGTATTTCTGACATACCTGGTTAGATAGTGACTTAACTGTAATGCCTTCGTTCATTTGGGATAATTTTAGGGATATATCTATATTTCAGATAAATATTAGCTAGAGGACATTTGTGCGAATTACACGTGTATGTCACGATCCTC
This sequence comes from Streptopelia decaocto, assembly GCF_964273445.1. NCBI lineage: Eukaryota > Metazoa > Chordata > Aves > Columbiformes > Columbidae > Streptopelia > Streptopelia decaocto. Next base: position 191,820,061 of record NC_138663.1, on the reverse strand, counting down.
AGCAAAAATATGAGTGAGATCATTAAGAACAGAGAACTTTTGTTGCTGGGTATTTTTTATAGTGTATCTGTCAAGAAAAGAAGTCGTTCTGAAGATACCAGAAATATCATCCAGAGAAGCACTGCTAGCCTCTAAGAAAAAGTACATGGGTTAACTGCATGTTTAAAGTCTGGAAGTATAACTGAAGCATCACAGTCCTTTCCTGTGTCTATTATGTATATGGGTATATTATGTGGAAATCAGACTACTTGTTATGTTTAATATTAGTAATAGATATTGTATTTTTAGCTAATACTTTAAAAGTATTTGGTGCTAGTTTTCAAAATGCAGTAAAATGTTATCCCTATTAACAATATTAGAATATTAATAGCTAATAAAATATTAACAACTTTTCCTCTTTAAAGTAATACAAGAAACAAGTTGTATTCTTTCTAAGGTTGACAAATATATTTAGAAAAAACATTATAAATATTCTTAGAGGTATCTTTATAGTACAATTCTGAAGAGACTTTATGCTAAAAAAACTTATAACAGTGTTATAGTATCCATTTTTATTAGAAAAATAGTTTTGCAGTGTACCGCATAGCGTTATTGATGCTTTAGTGATTGCTCAGCATAGTGCTATAGCACAACCCTTTTAATGAGCCTACTCAAAGCTGACAAAATTGTTATTTAGACCTTAAAGTTTATTTTATAAGATGATGTGGGTTTTTTTCTGTAAAGTATCCTTAAATCTTTCATTAAATAATCACTTGCAGTATACAAAAATCACATGCTATGTCTATTCATAAATCCAGATTAATAATAATGAACTATGAAGAGAGTTTTAGCAAGATCTGGCATAGTATTAATCCATGCACATTTCTTCTGTCTCAACCTAAATAGACAGTGTGATAAATACTAGCAAACAAGCTAAATTGATAAAGGAGAACGTGAACCAGATATAGACATGTTGCAAGACAAATGGGTTTTAATCTCCTTGTAGAAATTTGGATGATGAAAGATGGAGACTTTTCTAAACTCCATTGTTTAAGAGGCCTTCAGCATTAATTGAACATGACTAAATTGAGCAGAATTTTGTTTCATTTCAGAAAATCTAGACTAAAAGGGAGCAACCTGAACAGAAAATATATTTCTTTTCTCATACTACCCCAGTTATGTAACATATGAGCATTCTCAAGTTGTGTAGATTGATTTGCAGGTATCAGATATGCCTCATTTTTCCTTTTTTTCTCCAGGAATCTGGAGGAATGGGCTCTCAAGTTTTTGTGGGGGTGAGAGAAGAAAGCGGTTCATTCATTATATTCATCTGTTTTAGAGAAGACGGGATCAAATAATTATGCCTTGAGCTTGGTGAATAAGATGAAATAGAGTAATTTAAAATTAGAATTAGTTTTTTATGAAAATTAGAAAGATTGGAAAAAGGAAAAAAAAAAAAAAAAAGGTTGGGTTTTTTCCCTGGCCAAAACATATCAAAATTTTGCATGAAATGGAAATTCCAGATTTTATTTTTAATGCATTGAGGCTTTCTGAGAACTAAAGGGGACTGCTAGTCCTAAGAGTGTAGAAACTGAGAATCCTAAGGGATTTACGGCTTCATCAGCACGAGGATGTCAGATAGGGTCTGGTAGGTCTGAAAGAGTGGATCTTTTAACATCCCTGACATCTGCTGAGAGGACTAACACGGCAGGGTGGTGGCAGCGAGGATTTCTAGAGGGTGTCACAGATAACTTCTGGGTGTGTATACTGGACAATGTGAAAAGCAGCGTAGAAGAGTTGGAAGGAAGGACACACTACAAAGAAGAAATTTGGAAACATTGTCTGGGTCAGGAAATGTGTCAGGCTTCCTGGGTCGGGGAAGCAAAACTTAGCTTTAGTTAAGACTTGAAAGGGACAACAAGGTCTACAAGGTGGGCTGCATCCATGGGTGAAAAAATAACTGTCTGATTTTCTTGCAAAGTCACACTCTGCCACATCTGGAATGTTATGGAGACTGGGGAGATCCTCCGTGACTGCGGGGATGCAAGGGGACGCAAGTGTTGCACGTGTCTTCAAAGAGGCCAAAAGGAGAGTCGAGTAAATTTTGGGCTGCTCAGCCTCACTTCAGTCCCTGGGAAAATGATGGAGCAAGTCCTCTTGGAAGACATTTCAAGGTCCAAGAAGGAGAACAGGGTAATGTGGAACAGTCAGCATGGATTTACCAAGGGTGAATGATGCCTGACCAGTGTGATTACCTTCTATGATAAAATGTCTGGATTTGTAGGCAATGAGAGGGCACAAGATACCATTTACCTTGACTTTAGCAAGACTTTTGACAGTCTCCTACAATGTTCTTGTGCGCTAGTTAGAATATACAGCTGTGAGTGGTGGACAACCAGACAAGTAAAAAAAAAATGGCTGGGTGGTCCGGCTCAGAAGGTAGTTATTGTGTGTCGTACTCTACATGGAGGCCAGTAATAAGTGTTACAGGGGTCTGTCCTGGGTCCGGTCCTTTTAAACAACTTTATCAGTGACTTAGAAGAGGTGACAGAATGCTTGCCAAGTCTTTGCAGATTATACCAATTAGGGTGTGCCATTCAGTACTTTAAAGGCTTGGCCTGACATTAGAGGAGCCTAGACAGGCTGGAGGAATGGTCCATCCTTACGAAATTCGAGGACAAAGGCCAATCCTGCTCCTGGAAAGGAAGAGCCACTGGCACTAGCACAGGCCTGTGTCGAGGGTTAAGATTGCGGGGTGACAATAAAACCCTGGCAGATGTATTGTTAACCCCCTCTCCCCCCCCACTTCCCCCTTTCGCCCCTCCCTCTCCCCCCTTCCCACTAAGGACAGGCGATCGGGAGGAAAAGAAGAACAGAGAGAAGAGAGTTGGAAAAATTAAAGGTGTTTTACTAATGCTACTAATAAGAATAGAGAAAATAATACAAAATATACAAAACCAATCTTGAAAGTCTCAGCAACTGCAGAGCCGGCACCCAAAGTCCTGGATTGGACTCCGCAGCCAACTGGAGCTGGATTCAGTCTCTCACTAGGCCTCAGTTCACAGGGATGAGTAGCAAGGTCCTCTCCTAATGTCAGCCATAAGGAAAAAGGGAAAAGGGAAGAGGGACGAGATCCTCGTGGTCTCCCACTTTTATATGAAGTATTCACGTGAATGGAATGTTATACACAGTTGATCAGTTTCTTAGTCACTTGTTTCTTGTCGCCCCTCTCGCGAGATGTCCATCCATGCTTATCAATAAGTTTGCATTCCATTGCTAGGTTTACCAAAACATGTGTCTGGTTCTCCAGGAAAATGCAGTTAATATGAAGGCTTTAGCTGACAGGCAAAATTCACTGAAAGAGAAACTTGTTTTTAACAAAACCAGGACAGCCTGGCTGGGGGCAGCTCTGTGGAGAAGACCCAGGGCATTGGTGGGCAGCAAGATGGGCATGAGCCAGCAGTGACGCTGGCAGCAGCAAAGGCCAACAGCATCTTGAGCTGCCTGAACAGGACCAGAGCCAGAGACCAAGAGAAGTGATCATCTCCCTTTACACAGCACTCATTGGACACGTGTATAATACAGCCTCCAGTTTTGAGCCTCCCAACAGAAGACATATATTGACAAACTTTAGTATAGTTTTTGTTTTTAAGTTTTGTCTCCTGGTTGGCCATCTGATGTTGCTAAGACAGAATCTCCTTTTTGCTATAAATAATATTACACTAATTATTTCCTCTGAAAAACTCATTATTAATCTTTCTTATGCTTCTGACAAAGAGAACAGAAATACTTCACAGGAAAAAATACATTCATTTCCTCTTTTACCTTGTCTTAATTCATTAAAATGACTCTGTAATTTTTAAATGGTCCACTGACTCTTAGCTTATAACATTTTAATTTCAAGTCCATCAGTTACACTAGACTAGATGCTATCATATGAGATGAAAATTCATCTTTCTAGACAGTATTAGATCCTAAAATATTTAACTAGTAAAATACTGAAGGTATTGAATGCAAGAATATGTCTTACTCTCATATTCCTTTTCCAAATTGTTATTGTGGAGGAAGAGAAAGGAGGAATTTTAATACAGGAGTGCATCAATCCTGCTGAGTCCTGCAACCACTTGTTCTTAGTTAAAAGGACATCAGGACCTCCTCACATGGTCACTCTTTATCCTTGTAGACTTTATTTGTAAGACAGTCACTTTTGAAATTTTGGTTGTGTTCGTGTCCAATGGTGATAATTTGACTGCAAGAATATTAGTATACCTAGATCTGTTGGACAAGTGAGGCAGAATATTTAAGGATCTATATTTTGGGATTCGATTCTTAAATTATTTAAGTTGCTCCCATACTAACTGCCCAATATACAAATTCCATATTGACATGACTGTGCAAGGCTGCATAACTGGCAAACAATTTGGAAAAGCTGGACAGTGTTCAGCTAATCTGTATGATAATATTTTATACAACACTGAGCATATGAAAGCTTTATCGGGGTTAGCTGCTTGGTAGGAGGCATTAACAAGAGGCTTTTGGCAACAGGAGATCTTGTTCAGAAACCCCATGTTTATTCAGCTATATCATTCAAGTTATGCTGCATTATCGTAACACCAGAACAGCAATGTACCAAAGATTATTGCTAACTTTTTTAGCCTCTGAAGGTGGTACCTAAGTTTCCATGGACACCACAGCTGTCACAGTCTCCTGGAATGAGAAAGGTCAAGGCAATTGTCCTGTTTCATGTTGATTAGGACAGTCAGTCATGAAACAGGGGTGTTTCCCAGGATAACTAGTTGCCTTTCTCCAGTCCAGAGTTTGGCATGAAGGTTATTCTCTGACAAAAGATTGTAAGCACAGTATGAGTAGGAGGCAGATAGGTTGTTATCGTTTTAGATGCACTGTCAATCAAACAATCTGCACTCAATCCCATGTTCTGCCATGCATGTTAAACCTTACTTAGGTTTGAGTAACTAACAAGAGGAAAGTCAAGCCCTAATTCTAAGTCTTAGAATAGCCTGTGGATCACCTTATCATGACAAGAATGAACTTGGTACATGGAGGACCACAAACACAATGTCCAGTCTGTCAATGCGTATTCTAAGCATGTCCTTCCTAAGAACACCACAAATCAGAGAATCATAGAATAGTTTGGTTTGGAAGGGCCCTTTAAAGCCCATCTAGTCCAACCCCCCTGCAATGAGCAGGGGCATCTTCAACTAGATCAGGTTGCTTAGGGCCCTGTCCAGCCTGGCCTTGAATGTTTAGCCTGCTCTTGTGCCTGCACTTCAGTTGGACATAAAGACATAGGCAATGAAAATTGTGAAGGTCACTGCACATTTAGGCTAGCCAGTCGTCTTTACTTGCAGTTTCTCTTTTATGCACAGCTGTTTCTGGCGCTGGAATAAATAGGACAGTTGCTACAGTTGGACAAACAAATACAAATGGGGTTTTCCAAATACTGTTCAGAGCAATTTTTTTCTTATGGCTTACTTGTAATTAGTGAGTGCTCTGTGTATACCCATATACCTGTTCTCAGAAGCTTTTATCACAGACATCACTCTGTTAATCTTCGTGAGTTCTCATGGACAATAATTAATATAGACACAGTGTTAAAAATAATTTTTAATTATTTTCCAAAGTTTTACATAAGGCAATCCTAATTGATTTATGTTTATTTATATAAGAAAATGTTGGAAACTTAACGATATATAATCTTAAAGATTGGACTAGATGATCTTTTGTGGTCACTTCCAATCCCTAACATTCTGTGATTCTGTGATTAGTAGGCTGATAATTATACCCATCTAGATCTATAAATATTATATAGATTTTATAATCAGAAACTAACATAAACAACTATGTAAGCACATGAAAAGTTCTGGCACCAAAGATGGAATGGGCTTACTTACGGAAGTATAAAAAATATGGAACTATGAATGTGATGAATAAAGAAAGCAAAATTTTAACTGAAAATCAAGTAATACTTTCTGACAGTGAGACCTACCAGACTGTGTAATAGCATGCCTTGTTAAATTGGAGATGCCCAATCATTTGCAACATTGAAAACCAGACTAGACAGCAATAAAAATGTACAGTAAAGAACACTCTTTCACAGCAAGAGTTCTCCTTCACTGCAAAGACATACACTAATGAACTTGTACAGCCTTTCCATGCATTTTATCGTTAACAGTGTATGCTTCATAGAATTAGTTGTCAGTTGAGATTGCTACATTTGTAAATACTCAAATGAAATAAAATATTTATTTAATTATTCGCATATTCTTATCCTAAATTTTACTAAAATATTTTCATGTCAGAATAGCAATATTCCAGTTTCTACTCTGAATAATCCTGAACAGCTGTATTTTGCTATTTTTCCATTAAGTTAAAATAAAATTTGCCTCCAACTAGGCCACATTTATTCCCATTGTCTCTATCAGATGGTGTATATTTAAATATTTAACGCAAAAACTAATAGCTGAAAAGAAAGATATTGCTATACTTATTGCAGAAAATCTATTATCAAGGTAAGTGAGACTTCTCAGTACCATGATATATACTTACGTATATATAATGTATTTTCTTATAGCATTTGGTTAACCTGGATCATTTTATGAATCAAATCGTGTATGTAAAAGAGTGTGGAAGAGCACTTGTTTAAATGAGAAAACAAACAAACAAACAATAACTTTGCTGTTGTTGAAATAATTTATATTGATAAAGAGTTAAAAACCCTAAATACAGTGAGATTATAATGTACATGCAAGTTTAAGAACTTTGGATCAGTGAGCTCAGAAGGGCTTTTCATTCTGCTTTCCTAGTTTTAAGTTCTATGTGGAAACTTAAACAAAGCTGCTTTTGGCAAATCTGCCAAAGGAAAACCAGATGTTCTGGTCTTATGATCTGACTACCATCTTATTTTCTGAGCCTTGACACAATCAGTAACTTTTTAACATTCGGCTGCGTGTTTTCCTGGGGTTTTGGTGTATACTTTTGCTCCCAGGAGCCAGGAGACCTGTTGTCCTGTAGGAAAATAGGAATGATGAGTGAGAGACATGGAGAATTTTACAATTTGTGTAGTTCAGGAGTGACCTGAAAAAGTTCTCTGTCCATAAAACTTATTCTGTTTTTTCTAGTGCTATCACCTGACTTCATAAAAGAAGTTAAATCACCCTAAAGATTTTTTATGTATATTTAGATCGTCATATACTCAACAACACTTTTACCAAAATTCACATACAAAAAAAATCTACTGTAGCATTTCTTAGAATAGCATAAGTTGACAGAGAATGGTTGAGGTTGAGGACACTGGTGACAACAAATCAGCATTTCCATAATGTGAGACCCAGGGACTTCCCAGGTGCCCAAGTGCTCATGGCAGTGCTGCTGGCCCTCTCCTGCTCCAAAGCCACATTCCCTAGGAGTACTGGCATGGGTGATGGGGGCACACTGTCATGTGCCTACTCTACAGTTTAGTACCCAGAGTCGAGCCCAGCCTACTGAAATAACCACAATATGGAGAAATTTAACAACTTGGGTTTAATTCCTATTTCTGTGCTCTGTACACAAATAATTGCATATGTATTTGTGTACAAAATCCAGCCGCCTGGTCAGAAACTTTGTGCGGAGTTCCTCAACTGCCATTTTTCCATGTGGGACACAGAGGACGCATCAGTTTTGAGACTGAAACTGGAATGACCTGAGCCTGCCAAGCTCTGGTGGAAATCAGTGAGACAGAAAAGTCACCACTGTTCTCAGACAATGGCTGCCCGAGACATACGTTGTTTACATGGTTCGTATGTCATGTTCCAGTTCAAGTCTCGTCTGTTGTGTTGCAGCTAATGAGTGCCTTCTGTTTGTTCCTGCAACATCCATCACAACAGGACCTCCATCCAGATTGAGACCTGTAAGCGTGATAAGATTAGGAAAGAACAATACAAATACTATATAATAAATATAAATACTATAAATATTAAGTAACAAGTAGTTTCCCATTGAACAGACTCAACCTCTCATAATATTAGTCCAAGCTTAAAAATCCATTCTTCTAAAATGTAGAGATCTGGCTGCTCTCAGGAGTATTAATATTGAATTATACCTTTGGAGTTTTGCTGTTTTATTGGTTCTTTCTTACCCCACACAGAACCTGTGTTTCCGTATAGGCTTTTCATAGAGGACCAGTATGTAGAAGACATGCAGAGTCAGAACAGGATGTATCACTCCTCAAAAGAATCACACAATAGCCTGTGTCTAAGCTGTACCACCATTTTTGTTTTCCTTGATGCAAACTAACAAGAAATCCAGTGGTTTCTATGATCTTTTACAGGTCTTCAAAGACTTTGAGATATTTAATAAATATCTTACTAGTAGCCTTACAACTGTTTTTACAAATCCCCAGGCCTGTGAATTCTAGAAGCACCTGACCACTCCTGTGATTTCTTCCATTCCTTTTTATCTAGCATGTTTTTTCCTACTGTTAGTCCTTCACCTTAAGAAACCTACCTGCGCTGGCCACAGAACTAAATGGAAAATCTTTACATTCTTGATTCCTCAAAGGCCTTCCACAGTTCCATGTCAGATCTTCATGCCTTTACCTCCTTAATGACCCAACCCCCCCATCACCTGTTTTATCTGTTCGTTTTTTGTTCTAACAGTTGTCCTTCTTCCTTTTCAGTAAGCATCCAGGTGACGACTTCTTATATATTCTCTGTACATCTTACAATGGTCTCATGTATTTTAAGATATTTATTTTTCAGCTTTTAAAATTTCTTCCAGTTAAAAGCTGTCTGTGCCTCAGTATCTGCTCAGACAAAATGACTATAAGAACTCATGTTTCTCTATACTGAAATTGTCTAATATGTAGCTCTACCAACTGCTTACTGAACTTTTTCAAATATACATTTCTGTATACAGAAAGTTGTGGGGAAAATGTAATTTATGGAGGTGTAATAATAATAATAAAGAATGAAAATGCAGTTGAGTAAAAACTCTTCAATTACCTGTGCTGGGAAATATGTGAATTCCCCTAAAACTTTCTCCTGACTTTTTATGTTGAAAAATCTATTTCAGGAGTGCAAAACAGTTTTAGTTTTCAAAATATTCTTGTTTCATCTTTAACCAAACAAAAAGTGTACTATCTTTGAAAATGTGGGATCAGGTCCTACCTACAGACTAGGGCATGGATTGGAAATTGTCAATAATTCTAAATGTAACATGGCAGGAATTGCAAATGGCTCTCACCCTTTCCAACTTCGTATTTCATTTCTTTGTCATTGATGTTATTGTTTTAGGTATATTGTATAATGAATTTATACAAACACATGTTAAGCTATCAACTTGTTGATGTATAGAATATATTTATGCCATTGTATTAAAGACGATAGTATTTTCAGTGCTAGAGTAGAGCTTGCTGTGATAGGGAAAATTGAAAAAGTGTTTTCCATTTTGCTTAATAAGACTTAGAAAAATGCACTTATCAATAATATCACTAGAGAATTTTCATAGTAGGTGATTATATTTTTATGTGTAAAATCTCTCTGGTCACTATAAATATTTGCACCATGAATAAAAATATGGTCATGGTAGCATTTGGTAGACATAACCAAAACTTTGCTTTTAGACCTTATTTAATCAGTAATACTAAGATGAGAGAAAGGCTGGGTAATTCAGAATGAGGTTGGGTTGTTACTTAAGATGATCTGTCTTTCACTGCAATGTACTGCAGTGGTTGACTTCTAATATGATCATATCATTTTAAAATAAATTTGCTTGATAGCTGCAAAACAAAACATAAGGTAAAGTATTTAGGTCATTCTTTTTCACACAGAGCTGTAGACGTCCTCAGCAGTGCTTTGTGAGGGCTGAAACGTCTCTTTGTCCTTTCTCCATCTCACATTTTTGGCATCTTGACTATTTAGACAGTAAATTCTGTCAGGATAGAGATGCTTGTCACTGTGTGCTTACAGAAGGCGTAGAGCACTGAGACCATAAGATGAAATGTTCCCTAGTACAAATGATAGGATTTACAATATTGAATCAATACATAGTCTGTGTTATCATATACACCATGCAAATATCCCTGATTCCTCACAGTAATTCAAGAAATAAACATTATGCACTGTTGTTCAGCAGAAACTCCTTTTCACAACTTCTACAAATCAAAGAAAAATATTTAATTCCATTATTTAACTACATTGCTTAACTATAAATGTTAATACAATGAAATTAATTAACCAATTTATTAAAACTCAAATCCTGAACAAATACTTCTAACAGTGGGAGAAGCAGTGCATTTTTCTAATCTTGAGTAAATCAGTCACAGAAGTTGTAATGCCAGATGTAATGGTATTTTTATTAGCAGAGTATTATCCAGCTTTGAAATGTCTGTCTGTGCAGCACAGAAACAGATACAGAATTTGGTCCTTTGCCAAACAAGGAAACAAAGCTGTAACTAAAGCTGTTTTGAGAAGCTATTTTTTCCTCTTTAATAATACATGTTGTAATTAATATCGTTATTTAAGAAAGTCTGTTATTCTATATATCAAGACAAAGAGGAGCTGAAAATTTCTTGGAAGTATGCATCTTAAATATGAATCCTGTCTTAGGAAAGAAGTCTCATCTAAACAGATGGTAATGGTATTATGAATTTGCATCTTTCATAGACATTTCCTTACAAACCTGTTGCGTTCAAGACTGCCATCTACTTTTCTAGATCATGGAATATTACCTACCCACTTTCTAGTCATATCTGCAAAGAGTGTTTTAGTCTGTGTCCAGCCCTAAAGCCAGCTGAGACCTACTTCTATACCGGGAGTGCTTGCTGTTGCTACGGCTCTGATTTGACCAATGTCTTTGACAGAAAAGACTCTGCTGTCGCCTAAGTAGAGGAGTCTGATAACCTTCTCTGTCTGAGCCCAGGAAATAGAGTCCTTGCAACAGAAAATGAGATGAGGCATCAGTAATGTTATTATACCAAGCACGTACTTAGCTCCAAAATAGATATTGTAAGTCAAACAGAGGGTTTCATCAGATTCATTACCAATCCTGTTTTGCTGATTGCTCTTTAACAATCTCAACCCACAGCCCTATTATCTCAATGAAACAGTATGCTCTTGTTTGCAAAGCAAGTTCTCTAAATAGTAGTTGCTGCAAGAAGTACTGCAGTGAAAGCCGGATCTGTAAAGCCATTAATTGAACTAGCTTTGGGGCACAACAAATGATGCCTTGGTCTGAACTTGCCAAAGTCTTTCCCTAGGCTGGCCTAAAAGTAGGGTGTAAGTATCCTGTAAGTAAGAAAAGGTGTTATCCGAGTGGAAATGCTGCATCCTATCTAGTCTGAAGTTAATATCATTATTGGTTCCAATCAGCAATTGCAGTATGTGTAGGCTTCTACTATTTGGAAAATTTGAATATTCAGGTAGCAGGTATTCCAAATCAAACATGCTATTAACTCCTGAGTCAGGAGCTAGTTCAATGCGAACTGAATGCTTGAATAAATTTAGAGACTTTATTGCTGGAACCATGCTAACATATGGATATGCCTGTCTTTTCAGCATTTATTCTCTCCCCAAAAGAGGAAAATACACATCTTCCTGTGCAGCTACTAGCTGATACATAGACCAGATGTTTAATTTCCATTTTTAAGAGGAGTCTGAGGACTGGAATTGCTTAACGTGAGAAGGTGCAGAAACAGTGGTGATATAAGAACAGTTGTTGATCCAATATAGGAGGCCCCTACCTTGATCAGTTTTTGTGTTGGTATAAAATGCGCAAGCTACAGTTATTGATTGAATTTAGATGATTAGAAATACTCATCATAAACTGAATGACTCTTCCTTGTCCTCATCCTAATTTCTAAGGACCATATGCCTACAGCAGCAGACATCTACATTATTATATTGACTTGGGTGATAAATCCCAAATATATCATCTGATGCTCTTTTGACTCCATAAGTCACAAACAGCATGAGGCTCAGCTGCCTGAGAGCAAGTCACTGTGAGCACAAGAGCCCTGCAGCTACAGCTGCTTACTTCCACTCTTGGTAGTCCCACAGCAATGTGCCTCTCTTTCCAAGTGACTTTCCTGGTCCTGAGACAGAGCAGCAGGTTCCACTATGACAACAGGTGAAAAAGGGAAAGGTCTTGCATCTCGTTTTAAGAAGACAGGTCTTTAACACTAGCTATACCAATCCTGTCAAACTTGCTTTATCCAGTCTTGCCTATATTTTCCTCAACATAGATACTCATAGCCAGAAGAAGGCAGCCATACCACCAGACCCAGCAGTATGGCTTTTGGAACTTTTTGGTCCTGATGAAGGACTTGGTCCTTCCATAGCTCTCTGAAAGAAACTTAAGGACCTATCCACAGTTTGTGGACATACTGCAATTCTCTACTGGCTTTGTGGAGAAAGGAACTACTTTTTTCAAAGGCAAAATATTTTACATTTGTTTTGTCTAGAGCCTAAGAGAATGATAACTCATCCAAGATGGTCCTTCCATCCAGATGCTCCACAGCACAGTTAATCTTGCCTGGGATTCTGGTAGTGGTAGCTACTTGTTTCAGGTGGTTTGGAGTATCCCTATGTAGACAATTTGCTGAATAGCTGTCAAATATCCTTTAGACCATGATTTCTGAATCAAAGAGCCTTTTGTTGAGCTTTTATGAGGCTTTAACCCACACCAAGAGCTTGAATTCCTTGTAGAAGGCCTGGTCTCTGTTTCTACAAGGACTTACCTCCTCAAAAGCATTTTCAAATGATGAAAAATGCTGCTTCTGCAGTTGAAGACATCCTGTTACTCCAATTAGAATACACCTAGCAGTTTTGAAATGAAGACTGGTCATACCTTTGTGAACATTAATGCTAAATTGCATCTTTGGTGCATAAGGGTTTGGCAGCTGCCAGTAGTTCCCATGCCAGTAAACTCCTTGCAGCAATAGCAAAGTCTGCTTAGTGTCTACAGAGAGACCGTTTCATCCTCCTCTTCTATACAGTTCAGTCTCTGCCTCACTGGGAGCTTTGAGTGATTAGAAAATACTGATCTTGGGGTTATATGCACAACAATGTGTTACAACTCAGGGCCAAGCACACTCAAGCAGCAGCATCAGGATAACAAGAATCCAGACTGGCCATACATCCTCTATGTTTAATGAAGCTTTTTTTTTCCCCTAAAAAATAGTTGATTGTATAACTGCATCAAAGTTCATGTCTAACTGATTTTTGGACCCTTTCCTACAGTCAATAGAAATATTTTTACTCAACAATTAGAATAGGAACAGAATCGGATCCTTGAAACTGAAAGCATCAAGGTTGTTCCTCACTGAGGGAGTCGCAATACTCAGGAAATAATATCTGGCTTCTCCTAAATGGTAATGTAAGAAGCATAGTGGTTGTTGAGAGAACATTATGTGCAACTATTATACTCCTCCTTTTATGGAACCTATCATTGGATCTCAGTGCATTAGAGTAGTTGTTTATCCTAAATCCCTCTCTTTTATATTCCATGTAACTTCAATTTGCCAGTTATAAACAGGAGATAATAGAATTTCCCTATCTCACAGTACTGCATAACGCAGTACTTTTGAAATCTTGAGGTGCTCAAATATCATGGTGCTAAGGAAATAATAATTGTTTACAGTCACAATGGTAATAGAAGTGAGGTTCATTATACGAAATCCACGTTTTTGTTGTTCTCATGCATGTTACAGAGTTTATCTGTTTGTCATCACAGATAGTCACTTATGCAAGTAACCCAAGTCAAAATTTCCATATGTTTTTGCACTTGCCAAGTGGTCAATGAGACTGGATAATGAGGCTCTTATTCAAATATGTGAGAATATGAGCTTTGTGTCCATGCTTAAATGAAATATTTGATGAAGAAAATAGGACATACTTGAGAACATACTTATACAAAATAATCCTGAGTGATATGACTGGATTTGCTGAAGAATAAGAACTTATTTATAAGTTCAAGTGCTAAGTTTTGTGACATGGCAGATTATTCTTGATGTCAACAACATTCCTTTGTCTATATGGCATTTTTAGAATAATCATTGTTGAAAAATCTGAATCCATTAGAAAGAGTAAGCCAAGTAAATGGAATAATCTTCTTTTTCAAAATCAATTATAGTTTTTTTGCCTCTACTAAGAATTTATTCCTGGCAAAGCCGAAGGCAGGATAGAGACTGCCATCCTGGGGTTTTCTAATTTTCCCCGATCTGCTTCGGAGCAAGAATCAGTTGCTACTTCTTCCTCTGCCTTCTTAAATCTTAGTATCATTTTTATACTTACTCTATAATACACTGTTTATTTAGTTCCTTATATTCCAAGAAAAATATGCAAACTGTGTTTAAACCTGATGGTTAATATAATGTACTTTCACCAGATGAGAAAAGGCATGGGATCAGAGCTATAATGAGATTCCTAAATTTAGTTAATTAAATGAGACCCATTTGATAGTGTTATTTCTTTAGAATATCCTGATATTTCATGTCATATTTTTTCAAAAGTGTTTATTTTAAAACCTTTATGTATTTATGATGTTGAAGTGATCTTTGTTTTGTATTACAGGTTAGAAAAAAACTGTCCATAGTCTTCACTGGAAAAAACATATTTCTAAATCACTAAGCCTGAGAACTGTGATTATGAAAGCTATAAGGGGCTCATCATAGGTGTTATTTTAGTTTTGCCTCATGAGATATCAGTATATAGTAGATACTTTTTAAAAGCTTTGCAATGGTCTAGAATTTCAAAATTGTATCCACTTCCACTGAGAAAAGTCAGTACGTTATGTATTTCAGAGCAGTTCAATAATTGACACTGAATAACAGATTCTATAAATCGCTGTTCTAAAAGCCTGTTTCCTGAAATAAATCCTTGCTGAGGACGAATTGCCAGCGGAGTGAACTGCTGACATGAATATTTCTTACCTTATGGAATTCAAGCAAAGCTTGTTTCTCTCTTTGTCCCTCTTCAAGCCTCTTGAAAGAAAACAGCTACAGCTTTTCTTTGAAGGATAGCTAAACATATTATTTGCATTATATATGTATATATAAAACGTATGTTTAATCTCATTGGAGAGAACATACCACATTTGAAAATAATTACAGTCTCTTAAAGTTGCAACTTTTTTCAGTGATGGGCATAATTCATTAGATGAACAGTTTATTGATATATCATCAGTGGCCTGTGATGTATCTCTTCTTCTCTGCTTGTATGGAGAGTAACCCAAAAAATATTTGGAGGGGAAATAACTTTTGGATTTATTGTTTATTAATTAGTCCTCCCACATATTACTTGTAGTTTGAGGCAGTTGACTCAAAATATTTTCATGTGTGGCTGATCTGTAAGGCTGCAAATTTTTTACCAACTTTTCTCTCACTTTTTATGGCAGGGGAGGGGTGAATCCTTTACAAATTAGCTAAATAGCTGTGAAATACCTTGCAGCTGAAGCTTGCAGGTCCTCAGATGTACTTACTCTAGTAATTCCTCACTCATTTTTCACATTATCAATTCTAGGAAACATTGAAAAAAAATATAAGATATGGCTTGGAAAGCACAACTGGGCTAAAATCAGGAGGGAGCAACTAAGAGAGAATAAGGAAGGTACAAAAACTCACAAGCAGATGAAAGAGAAAAAAGGAGATGATAGTGTGATAGATCCTTGAATTACAATTAGAGAAGAAAAAAAATAAACCAAGGACTGAAAAATGTAATTAAAAGAAAGAAGTAATTACTGAAAATAGAATCAAATAAAAGTATTACATTCCTTGTAAAATACATTATTGATAAGATAAACCTTGAGGTGTTAACATAAGGTTTGTTTTATGTGAGTACTTACATGTAAACATTTATTGTTCATGATACTTTTAGAAGGCAAGTACAAATTGTATTTCACCACAGCCAATAGAGATGCATTTATTTTTAAGTTAATGACTGTAATACTGTATTTGTATATTTAAAAAAAAAAACCACACCACTTTAATAACTTTTTGTTTTTTCTTGACAGTTACAATTTGTTAAAGAAAAATACTGGAAGAAACGATGAATTCTCAAAATTTCAGGTGCATTAGTGTCTTTATTGGTAGACTGGAGGCAGGCAGCTCTGGAAATTTCCAGTTTATGAAAAGAACAAAAACTAAATGCTGGAATAATAATAAAATGTGCGTAATTCTTGCATCTTCTCCTCAGACTGGAATGGGTCACCTGCGTGTTACGAAAGAAGGCCTTCGTCTGGAAGGGGAGTCAGAATTTTTATTCCCTCTTTATGCCAAAGAAATCCATTCTCGAGTGGTAAGCAGATAATCTTTCAGTAATGCTAAAATAAAATTAATGTACTCCTGAACACTTGAATTTAGGCAAAGTCCATACACCTATCATGGAAATAAATATATGTGTGTGCGTATGTATATATGTGTGTATATAAACATATTGTTCCCTACTTTATAAGCGTGATCGTTAGGTTGCTAGTCTGATACTATGGCAAAATTAACATTTTTCTCTTAGGCATGCAATAAGAAATATCTCAAAAAGGAATAATAAAGGTCATTATATGTAAGTGATGCTAAAATTTTAGGAGTGTGTAGAAAATTGTTTGTTATTTTTACTAAGATTATTTTTTAATGCAGGCTTCCCTATGAAACTGCTTGTTGTGTTTGTTCATCCATTCCAGAATAGTTTAAATATCTCTAAAATTAATGGATCTTTTTGGAAAAGTTAGAATTTTACTAATAAGTTCAGTTTTTGTCACTTCTAGAACAATAGACTTATGATATCTTTATTTATGTATACAAAATATACAAGACTAAAAGGGAATATTTAGGATTGAATGTTTTTTACATAGACAGAAAATATTATTATTGGGCTAAAAAAAAAGTAACATACTTGGTCAAAGAAAATATTTATCAATGAAAAGAAAGAAAATATTTATCAAGCTTCGAAACATCAAACTAACTTCAAAATAGCCCTGAGAATGGGTACGGTATGGAAGATTTTTATTGAAGTACAGTGTTTAGAGGAAGAAAGAGAGAAACTGAATTGGTTTTTAATTATCCAGGTGATCTCTGAAACTTACTCAGTATTTCCAGTAGCAGGAACAGCTCCTTCTTAGATGGTGAAATTCCATTGCTAAATCTATATTTCCATTTTGTTTCTTATGCTGTATTCTTTCCTGCCTCGTAGGCAGTGGGAATACTATTTATGTCTTTTAGTGGCTTTCCCTAGAGGTTTTTTATCCAATAAGACATGTAACATTTTAAGACCAGCATAGCTAATACTTAAGAACTCCTCCTGTCTCAAAAAATCATTGTGCAGTGTTAAGCTACACTTTGTGTTCTTTTAATATTCGTTCCAGCTCTTAATGTATTTAGCAGAATATCAGAACAAAGAGGTGTGGCAGCATCTAGTATAAGTTTAGCTGTCTAATGACCCATTGTGATCATTAGTAGCATGCATTAGTTAGAGCCTTCGGGCTACTGCATATCTCTGCCCCCTATGAACTGATAATCCATCAGATTTTTTGTTTGTTTGCCTGCTTTTTAAAAATATTTGAGCTCTCTAGAGGCTTCATTGCCTGTAGCTTGATCTCCTGAGTGCCATGTATGTATTTATTCTCATAAAGTTGCTTATTTGGTATGATTTCTTTTTCTAAGTTTGTCTGTTAAAGAATTAGGGCACTCACAGCTACCAGAGCAGCTTTCTCCCTTGCCTGACTGGTGTTCCCCTTGCAGTCTCCTCACAGCTTTTCTCACCTAATGAGGTCTCCAAAGTGCTAAGAAAATACGTGGCAGAAAATCTACTTGCTGTGCGTCATCTCTGAAGCCTATTACAAGTTTATGCCTTCATTATGAGTCCAACACACAGTTATGGGCAACACTGTTGCATCTTAGCTAATAAATATTCGTGGACAGATAAAAGATGGGCATTTATAAATATGTTACTAGATTTTAATTAGTCAACAACAGACATGTGAAAGCTGCAGGTATAGAATACAGTTTATTTGCACTTCCATTTGATATCACAAATTACTAATTTATTTTTCTAAATCAACCAACAGCAGACAAGTAAGTGTAATAAAGATGCCCCGATTTGTGGGTCATTTAGCACGTGAACTTAAATGTAATATATTTATCTGATCTTTGACTTTCCTTTTCTACTTCATACTAACTTATTAACATTAATATTCAATCTGACACACTGCTTACTTTTTTCCTAAGACTTTTCATTATTTGTGTTAATTCTGTTAGTTTTCACTTTTTCCTGATATAATTTACAATATATTTTGCTCACTTAGTGACTTCTTTTGAGATAGCCTGTCTTCCTGCTTGTAAGATACCTTTTAAACAAACCAAAACAAAACATATGTTGGATTCCAAGTTGTGTATTGTTTCTATCACTGTTATTAGATAAGTGTTTTGTAGCAAAATTCCACACGTAGAATTCTCAGGTTCTCTTATACTCTAAGCATTAAATTATGATGGGAACATGACTTGGGAGGGATTTTCAGTGATTAGCCCTTCAAGGTGCTGCATAGTCTCTCTTGAGTCCAGAAAAAGTACCAGAAGCCATATATGTGAAAGAGACTGATCTTAAGAAGATTCCAGTAGTTAAAAACTCATTTATCTAGGAATGAACATCCCCTCTGAGGTTGCAAGCAGCTTGATAATACTCTCTTCATATCACATGTTACCTGATCCTCATGTAAGAAACTGAGATCTGCTTAGGCACTCTTATCGGTTACTAGGTTCCTGTCCTTTAGATATAAAGTATGTTTTAGTATGAAAGCACCTGTACTGCAAAAAACTTCCTCCCCTCTTTTTAGATCTGCTCATGTGGCCCAATTGGCCGATCCAAATGAATGTGATCAGACCTTTTTAACCCCAGGTTATTTTCTGATACTTAAAATCAAGTAAAGATAATGGCCAGTATGATCTCCCTGAAAATCATCTGCATTTAAAGATAATTAATGTGGTAAATTGAAGAAAAACACAAGAAGAGCCCACTCAACGCACTCCTCACAAACTTTTGGGACACTTCCAAATGACCCCTGCCAGATCTCTGGCCGTGAGCCTGTTTCACTACTGTCCATAAATCTGGTCTGACAGAGCACAGAGTTTCAAAACAGTTACTCATCTGCTCTTCAAAACAAGGAGCAGTTTGGAGAGGCTCCAATGGGCCTGAAATACAGAGAGTTTGAGTTGGAGGGTCTGGGAATATGTAATGGAAATTGCATCACCTGGAAGGAGTTGAATAAGCACAACACCCAAGTCATGAGTTAACACCAGGGGATATTTTGGTGAAGTAATTCCTTGCTGGCTGCAGTCTAAGAATGATGTGAAATTTTGAACTGCCTACCCCAGCTAGTCTGGATTGTCGTAGGGGTGAATGAAGATACTGACTACACCTGCTTGATGTGCCCTGGCTTCCTTAAGTAGCACAAAGCAATGAGTAGGCCTGAGGCTCTGCAGATGTCCCAGCTGTGATGCAACCTGTGAGGAGAGTTAAACTGAATGCGAGTGCCATTGCTTTGTGACCTGCAGGTGGTTTTGTGTACTGGGACACCAGATATGGAAGAGCGCAGGATGTGTTAGCCTCAAGTCGTGGTGCAGGGATGTGGACAAGCAGGTGACACTGTTTAGTCTGTTGTTATACTTCTGTCATCCTTCTGAGTGCAGGACAGGGAGACAATTTAATTTAGAGTGACACTCTAATCTATACTGTCACCTGTTAGAGTCAGCTTTGAGCTACTCAGCGTCCCACTTCCGTTATCACCCACTGTCTGAGTTTTCTTGGCAGGAGATCAGTGCCAGCTGCCCAAATCAAGCCGAAGCATATAGGCTGCATTGAACGTTGAGGAAGCAGAATGCAAATGCATGTTTCTCACCAAGTTAGTATGACAGTATACATTTTCAAAGTGGGGTACTCTCACTTTAATTAAATGTCTGTCTTAAATGTCTCACTTCAATTAAATGTCTGTCATACAACTGTGTATTCAAATATAGTAAATCTAGTACTTAAACATTTTTTCCAAATGATAAAATGTTAGCAACCATGTTAATTGGGCCAAAAACACAGACATTGTTTACCCAAAGTATTGTCTATATTTTTTTTTCTTATTTTAACTCTTATATAGTAGAAGTAATAAAAAAATTTCTGCCCGAATTATTTGATGACATCTGTGGATGGTTTGTAGCTGCAAAGCTATTTCAGTGACTGAGTTAATATAAACACTAGACTAAATTTTTAAAATTGTTAACAATTCTAATTACCGTGCTATATCTGCTTTTTTTTTGCTCTACACTTCAGGACTCATCACTGCTTCTCCAGTCTACTCACAATGTGACTGTAAATGCTCGCAATTCAAATGGGGAAGTCACAGGGAGATTAAATGTGGGTAAGTCTAAGTGATTTTTCCGTGTTCACTGTTTTGGAAACATTGTAATGAATATTTGCAAGGAACATTTGAGGATATAAAGCACTATGCACATAATTTTTTTTTTACTGCTGTGGCCAGATTTGAGTAGTCCAGCTGCCACTCAATATGAACCAACAATATATTTTCAGTTTCTCAGTTAAGCATTAGTTCTGTAAATATTTAAAGCACTTTTTTATTGCAGAGTCATGTACAAAAGGTCACTGCAGAAGTTACTCTTTTTCTTGTGTAAATATCAGTTGATAGTTGTGAATAATTTTCTAGGAAAATGCAACAGGAGAACATGGCTAGAAAGATCTGTATGTCTCTCTTAATTTCCTGGTATTCCAGAAACTAACACATTTAAGCAGATGTCCTAAAAACTTCATATGCACAAGCCTTTGCTAAAGAATGCCTTCCACAGTTGCCAGCATGCTGGAATTATGTCTTAATACTCTATTCATCTTATAAATATGAATAGTTGCCATTGTGAAGGAGCTGTACAGATAAGTTTGGGATCATGCCAAAGGCGACAATATAATATAGTATCACTCATAAGATCATAACAAAAAGACCTTTTAGCTCATGGAAAATTGTGATTCAAATGATCTGTTAAAATATTTTAATAAGTTACTAAGAGTGATTTAAATACCCAGTCTTCAACAGAAGTAATTCACAAGGGAGATGTGAAACTAATCTTTACTTGAGGAGTTTCTATGAAATTCCTCACATGAGGATAACAGGCACATATTACACAAGAATGAAAAAGGTTTTCCTCATGAATCACAGATACAGTAAAATGATATAAAATGCGAGCAACTTCCACCATAAGCACTCTTGTTTTAAAGTCTCTACATTCTCCTCAGTTTAGCTGCATGACATACCTCTTGCAGGAGTTATCTGGACATTGTAGCTCTTTAAAAATGCTGTGGATTTTGTTGTGTTTTGGACAGCGTTCCATAATTACTCTGCATTCAGCAGCTTCACTTAATGCAAATGCATTTATCTGCTTGCCAGGAAGAGAATACTTTCAAAATAATAGGGATAATAGCTAAAAAAAACCCAATTCCATACTTTACTCTTTTTTGACTTGGCTCTGGATGACAAAGGTGCCCATTTTTGAGTTACTCTTTAAAATAATTTGAAATTCACATATGACCAAAGAAATTCATATTAAAACCAAGGAAATAATTAAACTAATAATTTAAAGCAAAAAAAAGAAGGGACTTTTAGTTAAGGGATTACAGGGATGTGATTGCTTTGGGAATATTTCTGAG
This sequence comes from Streptopelia decaocto, assembly GCF_964273445.1. NCBI lineage: Eukaryota > Metazoa > Chordata > Aves > Columbiformes > Columbidae > Streptopelia > Streptopelia decaocto. The sequence goes on along the minus strand of NC_138663.1, from coordinate 191,798,396 downwards.
ATAAATGGGACTTCAAAAAAGGGTGTTGGCCAACCGAGAGCAAGGAAGGGATCTAAACAAGGCACAGATGTGGGAAGGTTCAGGATGAAGAGTCAGAGGGAATTAAGAAAGCCATGGAGAGAGATGCCTATAGGCAAGGCAGGGATGTCTACAGAACAGATGGTAACTATTTTCATTAGAATAGCTCCTGTCTTTAAAATAATGAATAAAATTCAGATGTCATTATCACAGCTTGCTCATCAGCCTTCAAAACTGAAATGTCTAGAACTTTCTTTGATAATCCAAGCAAGCGGTTGAAGAAAGCTGCTAACTATCGTCCAAGATTCCTGTTCTTACCGCTTCAAAGCCTTATTCAATCCTAGAATAAAAAAGAAATGTAGCAACTCTGATTTATACCCTGGGTCATAAAAGCAACTTAATTTAAAACATTATCAAACTTTTTCAATAATGAATGATAACAAATATATAATATGTATAAAAGAAACATATAGACTATATAGTTAGTTTTCAAATACTTAAGAACAACATTGATATCAAACAGTAAATGACTCTTCATCTAAGCAAACGTATATTTACATATACAGCCTCCCAGCAGATTAATATAATAGAGTCAAATTTTGCTATGGTGTTGCAGTGCCTCATATTAAGGAAGCAGCATGTTTCCAACTATTTTTACTGAAAAGTAGGACCAGTTTTTGAAAATATATGTTTTTCAAGGATTATGTAAGGAAGCTTCAACTTACAGAAGACCCTAAGTTCTGCTTGAAATATGTCTTTTTCAGGAGAAAAACCAAAACAAAACAGAAAAAAAAAGAAGACACAACAACAACAAAAATTTAAAACAAACAAAACCAGCACCACCACATGCACAAAGAGTCTTCCAAAGTCATGCAAGGTCTGTGAGAATAGATCCCATACAGTGGGCTGCTGGCCCTTTTCTAGTTCAATCATTTACACCAAGGAACAGTAACATCAGTTTTTAGATCCACAGAATCACAGAATCGACTGGGTTGGAAAAGACCTCAGAGATCATCGAGTCCAACCCTTGGTCCAACTCTAGTCCGTTTATTAGATCATGGCACTAAGTGCCATGTCCAATCTCAGTTTAAAAACCTCCAGGGACGGCGAGTCCACCACCTCCCTGGGCAGGCCATTCCAATGCCTGACCACTCTCTCTGTAAAGAATTTCTTTCTAATATCCAGCCTAAATTTCCCCTGGCAGAGTTTAATCCCATGCCCCCTTGTCCTATTGCTAACAGCCTGGGAGAAGAGACCAATCCCCACCTGGCTATAACTTCCCTTCAGGTAGTTATAGAGAGTGATGAGGTCACCTCTAAGCCTCCTTTTCTCTAGACTAAACAACCCCAGCTCCCTCAGCCTCTCCCCATAGGTCTTATGCTCAAGTCCCTTCACCAGTCTTGTTGCTCTTCTCTGGACTCGCTCCAGCACTTCAATGTCTTTCCTGAACTGAGGGGCCCAGAACTGAACACAATACTCCAGGTGTGGCCTCACCAATGCAGAGTACAGGGGAAGGATCACTTCTCTTGTCCTGCTGACCACGCTATTTTTGATACAGGACAGGATACCATTGGCCTTTTTGGCCACCTGGGCACACTGATGGCTCATGTTGAGCTTCCTGTCAATTAGTACCCCCAGGTCCCTTTCTGTCTGACTGCTCTCCAGCCACTCTGCGCCCAGCCTGTAGCGCTGCAGGGGGTTGTTGTGACCAAAGTGCAGCACCCGGCACTTGGCCTTATTGAACTTCATCCCATTGGAATCAGCCCATTTTTCCAGTCTGTCCAGATCCCTCTGCAGAGCCCTCCTGCCTTCCAGCAGGTCGACACTCCCTCCCAACTTGGTGTCATCAGCAAATTTGCTGATGATGGTCTCAATCCCTTCATCTAAATCGTCAATAAAGATGTTAAATAGGACTGGACCCAACACCGACCCCTGGGGAACACCACTAGTGACTGGCCGCCAGCTAGATGCAGCCCCATTCACCAGCACTCTCTGGGCACGGCCCTCCAGCCAGTTCTTAACCCAGCGTAGAGTACACTTGTCCAAGCCATGGGCTACCAGCTTTTGCAGGAGTATATTATGGGAGACAGTGTCAAAGGCCTTGCTGAAGTCCAGATAGACCACATCCACAGCTTTCCCCTCATCCACCAGGTGAGTTATCTGATCATAAAAGGAGATCAGGTTGGTCAGACGGGACCTGCCTCTCCTAAACCCATGCTGGCTGGGTCTGATCCCTTGTCCATCCTGAAGGTGCTGTGTGATTCCGTTCAGGATGATCTGCTCCATAATCCTGCCAGGCACTGAGGTCAGGCTGACAGGCCTGTAGTTGCCAGGGTCAGCTTTGCAGCCCTTTTTGTGGACTGGGGTAACATTGGCCAATTTCCAATCATATGGGACCTCCCCAGTGAGCCAGGACTGTTGGAAGATGATGGAGAGAGGCTTGGCAAGTTCTTCTGCTAGCTCCCTCATCACCCTAGGATGGATCCCATCTGGTCCCATTGACTTGTGAGGATCCAGATGGCTCAGTAAATCACCAACTATTTCCTCCTGGAATACAAGGGGCCTATTTGGGTTCTTATCTCTGTCAACCACCTCCAGACATGAGTTGTCCTGAGGCCCACCTGTCTTACTGGTAAAAACTGAGGTAAAGTAGGTATTAAGTACCTCAGCTTTCTCCTCATCTTTGTTAACTATATTTCCCTCAGAGTCCAACAGAGAATGGAGATTTTCCTTGCCCCTCCTTTTGTTGTTAACATATTTGAAGAAGGACTTTTTATTATCCCTGACAGAATTGGCCAAATTAACTTCAAATTGCACTTTTGTTTCCCTGATTTTTTTTCTGCATGATCTAGCTATTTCCATAAATTCTTCATAAGTAGCCAGCCCTTTTTTCCACAGTCGGTAAAGTCTCTTTTTATTCCTGATTTCATTCAGAATCTCCCTGTTTAGCCAAGCCGGTTGTCTTCCCCACCGGCTAGCCTTTCGGCACACTGGTATAGCCTGTTCCTGTGCACTCAAAACCTCCTGCTTGAAGCATGTCCAACCCTCCTGGGCCCCCTTGTTTTTAAGCATTGTTTCCCAGGGTATGCTCTGAACTAGACTTCTGAATAGGCAAAAATCTTCCCTCCGGAAGTCCAGCGTAGAGGTTTTGTTAATGGTTTTCCTTGCATCTCTGAGTATTGAGAATTCTATTATTTCATGGTCACTATGCCCCAGGCGGCCTCCAACCACTACATCTCCCACCAGCCCTTCTCTGTTTGTAAACAGTAGGTCTAGCGGGGTCTTGCCTCTGGTAGGCTCATTTACCAGCTGATGAAGGAAATTGTCCTCTATACACTCTAGGAACTTCCTAGACTGCCTCTTCTGTGCAGTATTGAGCTCCCAGCAGATATCCGGCAGGTTAAAGTCACCCACAAGAACAAGGGCCGTCGATTTTGAGACATCTGCCAGCTGCTTGTAGAATAATTCATCTCCTTCATCATCCTGGTTGGGTGGTCTATAACAGACACCCACGAGGATGTCAGCCTTGTTGGACTTCCCTCTGATTCTGGTCCACAGGCACTCAACCTTGTCACTGCTGACCTCAAGTTTAACAGAGTCAAGTGACTCTCTAACATACAAAGCCACCCCTCCACCTCTCCTACCCTGCCTATCTTTTCTGAAGAGCTTGTAGCCACACATAGCAGCACTCCAGTCATGAGAGTCATCCCACCATGTTTCTGTGATGGCAATCATGTCATAGCTTTCCTGCTGCACGATGGCTTCCAGCTCCTCTTGTTTGTTGCCCATACTGCGTGCATTAGTGTACATGCACTTCAAGTGGGCTGCTGGTTTCACTCTTAATTCAGGCTTTCCATCTTTCATCTCGTCTTTGGAGAGCCCAGTTTCAATCCCTTCCCCCTTCAAACCTAGTTTAAAGCCCTCCTGATCAGCCCTGCCAACTTATGGGCTATAGTCCTCTTGCTCTCCCTAGAAGGATGAAGCCCATCTGATTTGAGGAGAGTAGGTACCATGGAGCTTGCCCCAGCTGTATTATGAAGCTGTTCTGCACTTTGAAAATATGAAATCAGCACCACTCAGAAAGCATGGGAATATGGTAAAAGTCAAAATGCTTTATGTAGCCTGAAACATAATTACAGTCAAAACTCTGCCTAGAGACTGTTTTCAGGTCCATCACATTAATCTGAACAGCTGTTACAATGAGACTATTTGTGCTATCCCACCCCTCTTTTTTCAAGCTAGAACAACATTCTAAGGAAACAGATGTCAATCCCTAATATATTGCTTCATTAGCATTAATTGCCGTCTATAAACTGCTACTTTCCGATGTCAAATAATTTCTAGTTTTCGTCTCAGCACTTTGACATTTCATTTTCAAGTGATGGTATTTTTTCATCAGAGGCATAATAGGAAGAGAACAGTGTTAATGAAGCATGATGTATGCAAGAAGAGTTTGATGATGTTTTTACATGGAAAACCCTGAAGCCAGTTTCGTAAACTCGACTTAATTAATGACATTGTAAAATCATTTAGCTTTTATTTTTCCCAGAAGGCTTTCATTAAAAACTCCATTTTTGTCCAAATAAGTTACTTTTTATCTTTAAGATAAAAGCCAGGACATATTTCTTGAAGATCTTTGTACTGCAGGAAGATGATTATTTGCACAACTTTAATTGCTCTCCAACTGGGTTATAAGAAGGAAAGATACAGCATAGGAGTAATTAATAGAAAGATAAATTGGAAACTTCATTGAAGTATTTTTGAGGTGATTAAGTCTTCCTATGATCAAGAATTTACAATATTTGTTCCAAGGGTATTAAAGTAGGGATTTTTACTTCCGGAAGTATAAAAATTAGGTATCCATGAATCTGATCATATCAAAACATAAATGCTAGTTTTATTTTAAAGTGAAATTTAGTTGACTCAGATCAAGCAAAATTTAGAGAATGACAAGTGGCTGCTAAAACTTCCTACGGACTTCTAAACAGATCCTCTTCTCTAATTTCCTGGTTTGATTCACAGTTATGTTTTGTTTTATATTAAATGCGTATGCTGTTAATCTTTTTGTGAGACAATTGTGTATTTAAATGGATGTAATATTGAAAAGAATTTAAACAAATCGCAGAAAAAAGTAAGTAGCAAATCACTGTACATTTAATTTAAAACTAGCTAAGCATATCACTATGAAAACTTATTTATGAAAAAAAAAGTAATTTAGTCATTACAGCTTTAGTTTAATATTTAGACTCAAATGAAAAGTATACTTTTCTGCCAAAAAAACCCATTGATGTAAGGTGCTTAACACAGCGAGATTTACACACCCTGTCACCAAATATGATAAACTTAAGAAGAAATATGTGATAATGTTCAGGGTCAGCAATGCTGACTTAAACCAGACTTTAAAGACCCTCTAGAAGTTAATCTGCATTGCCAACTTGCTTAAATATGCCAGCATCACAGTTAAGGGGAAGTTTAACCTGGTCAGGGGAATTTGAATCCTGTGCTGTCACTTCTCCTCTCTCTCTGTCTAGAAGAAGAGAAAAGCAATATGCATATAAGTTTACAGAGCTTAGCTCTGGAAAAAAAAAAAAAAAAAGGCTAATGTTTGGGAAATAAATTTTTATTTGGAAAAGGAATCAGATAATGGATACCTATGTCTCATCAGAGAGCAATTACTCACCTGAATAGCTCAATTTTCTGTTTATTTCAATGGGAGTAAGTGAAAAAAAAGGAATTATTAAATACTGTATAACCTTCTCAACTTTCAGTCTTCAGTAAATTTGAAATCCCAAGCATATTTTTGTTCATATGGTGTAGTAAGAATTAACGTAAGTCATTGGATGATAATGTGAAGATAATACTTATTGCTAAAGGTGAGGACAGTTCTGTGCTTCCTTCCTCTAAAGTATAAAGAAGATCGAATTGTCAGAATTGGTTAATGCTAGATGAATTTGTAGGTTAGCTTTAAATAGCTGACATTTCTTGTGACTAGAATCTATTGGAGAATTTGGATAATTAAGTACATCTAAAATCCTAGTCATTTCAAGTGTAACGGTATTTCTTAAATGTAACAAGATTCCCTATGGCACTTAGTGGCAAAGAAAAAAAAAAAGGAGCTAGATCTCTATCTTTCTTGTGACAGGTCTGCAGAAGAAGTGGCGTCTGCCACACTGGTGGACTACTTGAACATATATCTGCAGTGTACCCTTGTGGCAATGAGGGCTAATAGCATACCGGGCTGCGTTATTCCACTCCTAGGAGGCTGCATCTGGAATACTGTGTCAAGCCTTGCCCCTCCAGTAAGACAGAACAATGAGCAAACTGGGGACACTCCCACAGGGAGCCATGAAGACGGTCAGGGAGAAGGAGCACGTGAGGCTGAAGAAGTTCTGTTTGTTTAACCTGCAGAAGAGAGGGCTAAAAGGAGGCTTCTAATTTCTGCCTGCCACTAGGAGGGCTAGAGACAAGAGGAAGCCAGGCTCTTCTCAGGGTTACACAGCAAAAGAGCAAGAGGCAACGGTCATAGGCTGCAGTGAGGCAAAGTGCAACTGGATAGAAGGAGAGGAAAAACACCACTGTTAGACTGGATAACCATGGGAACAGATTGCCTGGGAAGGCTGTTGACTTGCCTTACTCAGAGGTATTAAAATTCCACTTGGACAAGAGCCTGATCACCTTCATCTAAGTTCCAGCCAAGCTAACCCTGCTGTGAGTAAGAGGTAGGACTGGGTGACCTCCAGAGGTGACCTCTGGCTTGCATTCTTCTGTGATTCCACCTTGCCCACTCTTAAGCTGACACTCTGGAAAAGCTCAGGTTGTTTACAGACCCCATGTCAGACTAGCTAGCCCAATGTAGAAGTCTTGGATACTCTAGCTGAAGGCCAGGCAGGGAGCACCAAAGTGCATATTAATATAATGGCAGTAGACCGTAGGCAACTAAGTGACACCCCATCTCTTTAATGGTCCTCTCCCTTTGTTCTCTGCCCAGATCCAATAGACGTGCACACAATACTCCTGAAACACAGTGCTGGAGCTTGCCTTATGAAAATAAACTCATGGCTTTCGTAAAAAAGAATAATTGGTGGAAGAGGAATTATCCATTGTGCAGGAGACAGAGTGGTTAAAGTATTCACTCAGGGATGAGAAACTCAGATCTGCTGTCCTCTGTGCATATAGGGTTTCAAATTATCATCCTCATCTCCTTTAGTACTTTCCTTTTCAGCTTACCTGTCTGAGGCCTGTGTGTTTCACCCTTTCCTGTTGGAATTATTCATCATGTGACAAATTCTTGGTTCATTAGGCCTGAGAGAAAAGGTGACAGCATAGCCTTTTGGTCAAATTACTGTGTGAGAAACATGGTCTCCTATTCCTGCAGTAGTTTCTACATGCAATAATCCATTTTACAATGAAGTATATAATGGTTTTATTTTTAAATATTTAAATAGAGTATTTTGTAAGGATAATGCCTAGATAAATAAATACATGAAGTTACCTAAATCACTCTGATAGGGGAAAGTACTGCCACCTAAATACCTAATACTGTGTTGGATTTCCAGTGTCTGCAGTGACCATTCAGAACTAATTTTTTAAAGATCTCTAGACTTGTGTTCAGCCATAGAGAAGTGCTGCCAGTAAGGTGTCCTTACTTTGATGTGAGGTGGCATAATTGTTGCATCCATTGCATAAAGAGAAAACTGAGAGAAAAAGAAGAAACAGGGGCAGCAAGTGTTCTATTAATAAATTAGAGATGTTTTTAAAGGCGATGTGTGATATGGATGTAAAATGCATATATGCAACATGCTGCAAATGCTCTGTAATAATGTACTTGTTATAATAAAAGACAAGCAAGTACTTCCATACCATTCCGTATGAAAATCTGACTAATTTTATGTTTCTGGAAGTAATGACTTTACATTTATTAGTATTGTATTCCTTATGAAATTAGAAGTGACTCTGTAGGAGTATTACAATTTTAGTATGCTTTTAATAAGATCTTATTTTAAGTAAGGTGCTTTACTATAATAAAAATTAACTAAAAAAGGAAATTGCATAGCGATACACCAAAACACTCAGGATTTTGGCTTCTATTCAACACTTCAATGACTCTAGGTGGAAGGAGAAGACCAAAGCATACAGAATAGGTGACAGCCATAGGTGATCCAAAATATCAGGTAGCAGAAAAGAGTAAGAAAATAAGATATATTAAATAAATAACTTTGGTGTTGGAAAGCGTCTTCTTCTGAAAGATCTAAAGATACACTAAAAGTGCTTAGTACTTGACAGAACTAACTGAATTTGAAGAGTCTGTCTACACATTACCAGTTTTATTGACGTTAAAGTCTTTGTGGATATGTATTTTATGGCAGGTCCTGTTTTTGATAGAAGATTCTCTGCCATCTTGTCATTATACATTTGTATTGGCCTGGAATTCAAAGGTTGGGTAGCAGTAGAAGAAAATTTATTTAAATGCTTTTCCACTGAAATGAACTCACTAAACAAAAGGCTTTCCTGCCATGGAAAAGCCACCTAGGGCAGTCGGGAGTGAGGAGGAGAAACAAAAAGGAATGCTGTTTAGCAGTGTGCTTTTTTGCAAGCAGTAGGTCATTTGTTTTTGGAACAATTTTTCACCATTTAAAGTGACGTCCTCAGTGTCAACAGGTGTGTGATGTGATGTGATGGTCACATATGAGGTCTGTATCAGAACTACACATGTTAAAGAAGGAAGTGAAAAGAAACAATGAGCAATTACTGGTCACCCTGATTAGCGAGGATAACTGATTGTCCTGGGAATTCCTGTGATGCCTCAGGCAGCAATGGGAAAACAGTTCAAATGCTCTCTATAACCTGCATTCAGTCGTGTTATGTTTTTAATTGTAGGATTTTATCAACAAGTATTACACAGTATTAGTTGATTTACATGCCGTTAGTATACTAGGGTTGTAAACAAAATGCATTTAGGAATTAGGAGATTAAAGTTTCAGATATGGAATTTGTCTGCTGTTTATGAGCTGAAAATTAGTCTTACTGGGGTCACAATACAATTAATGTTATTGCAATATAGCTAATGCATGTGTATTGTGAAATACAACAAAGAGAAATTAATGGCTACTTTTGGTTACCTAAATTTATCTGCATTTCTTTGAAAGCCTATTTTTACTTTTTGAAAGTTGTTCCACATATACTGAGATGTCTCATCTCTAGCATGAATAACACATACGCTTGAATTCAGTTTACCCTAGCATTCCCTCTGAAGAGCTAATATGCATCATTTGTTATGCATACTATCCTTTTATAATAATGATTATCTATAGTACAATCCTTGTCACACTTTACTGGGGCATTCATGTTGAGAAAACTATTACAAGATTCTTGTAAAAGATGTATGCAAGTCTGCAAGGACCAGGATAAACCAGAAGAGAACTATGGATGCAAACCCAGCGTGGGCAAGGCTGTGAGTTGTAGTTTCAAAGAGCCTCCAGTTAAGACTCCTTTGGCAAGCATATGGTGTGCAATGAGTGCTGTTAGTGCTTGTAGTGCTTTTTCTTATATAAGTCTAGCTTCAATATATAATAGGCATAGGTCATAATGGACCCATCTTAAATCCTACCTAATTGCCCCTCTACGTGCTTAAGTTCAATGTTTAGATTATCCTAACTCTTGTGCAGGAAAAAAATAAAAAGTGCTAAGAGCAATAGGCACCAAACTTTTCTTAAGCAATAATAACCCCTACATACTTTAATGACTCACTCAGTGCATGAGCAGAGACATCTAAAGTAGGGAAGTGTTTAGTGGGTAGGAATAGACTACATCTACCTTAGCGACCAGGCCAGGCCAGGCCCCACAGTGTGGCACAGCAATCAGGACACAGCTCAGCGTGCTGCCCTCCTGAGCTGGAGAGCTTCGTCCGTCCCGTCTGCGAGGAACAGCCCCAGGTCAGGGACACTGTCTGGGAGGCCACTGTGTGGCACAGGTTGAGATTGTACCAAGGTGCATGCCACAAGATTAGCAGAGATTGGCAGTGCTTGTGTCTCCTCTGCCTTGACTTTCTCTAATTTGTTGATAGAGATGTATTGATTAGTTTGCTAAAGCTTACTGCTCAGCCAGGATGAGCACTTTTCTACAAATCCTTTATACCTATTGTTCCCCTTCTAAGGAGATTTTTCTCTGTTTTTCCCCTGTCTCACTAGGACTCCCTCAATTTATCTGGGTAAAGGTGTTCTGCTTTGCCTGGAGTAATGAGATATTGAGCAGAAGAAAAGAGGAAAGTCCAAGAATGGGCTTAGGTGGTCTAATGATAAAAACAATTAGCTGGGAGTGGAAAGGCTGGATCCCAGCCTTGTTCTAGTCACTGTTGGAATGGGGTTAGTGCATGCATGTATCAATTTAATTAAACTTGTATAGATTGCATCTCCTGTTGTATCAGTATGGTGTTCTGTATGGATACCATGCCTGAAACTTGCATTTGAGAGGACAGCTGAGAAAATCAGTCTGCACAACATGTGTTGTTTACTTTGGTTAGGTGAAAGGAAAATAATTTGGTCCAAGGGATGTAAATGCTATTTAGTGTGTATATATGCGTCTTAATTCAAACAGTTAAAGCAGATCCTTTATCCCATAACTTCTTTCTTTTGTCATGTCACATCTCTGTGAATTAATCTACATTCCGTAACAATGCAATTAACAAAAAAAACCTGTCAATTTTCTGGCAATATGCAGATGTAAAAATTGAATTAATTGATTAGTGCTGTTTGAGGTAGTTCTTCCCTGTTCTAACTACAAGAAACATGAAAAATCTTCCTTTGACAAGACTGTTTCTAAAATAGATTCTGCAAATTAGCATATATCAGGAAGATAAATGTACTCCTAGATGACATCAAGCTAGGGCTGGTGCATATCATGTCACACTTCTTCAGTTCTTTTAAATCCATTGTTCTTTCCAATGCTTTATGATCAGTTAAAACTTCAGTGTCTACCAAGGTGCTGAGAAGGAAAGAACAGAAGTGCTGCTATTCAGGTCCAGCAATTTATTTTCAAAGCTGACTGCCTTTGTACCAAGGAAATCAGTAGAGGCATTCCTTCTAAACATACAGTATTTTATCATAGTAAAGTATTTTTTTGTGATCATGTGCAAATAATTAGCAATTATACATAAACTAACAATATCTATTTCTTAGTTGTCTTTTAGAGATATTATATTGCTGCCTATTGTTTGCAGGCTTGCACAAACATACTTACAGCATTTCTTAATTAGTATTTTAAAGATTACTCGCACGATAAAACCTCTTAGCTTAGAACTGAGTCTGCGGAAGTTCTTGGGCACCTACTTTACTTTAAAGTACATATACCTAAAATGTAAGTCTTCAGGATTCTTACTCAGTTATTAATGATGTTAATCAATAAATGTTCTATTGCTATATAAAAATATTCGCTTCTGGCATGCCAGACCTACTAAAATATTGACAGCACTCAAAAGAAAAATACTTAACCTTGTCAGAGCCTACGGAGTAAGCATTCTCATTTCTGTCTCATCTACTGGGTCCAATCCAGCAGATATTTTAATTGCCTGCTTTTTAGAATGAGCTCTGACAGTAAGCAGCATCAGGAGAAGAGGTGGTAGAGCAACTTCTCTCCAGCAGTTCTACAGCCAGCATATTGACCCTGGAAACTAGACACTTGAGGTCCCTTCCTGTGGAGGAAAACAAGGCTCCAAATAGTACCTTCCTTTTCTATCCAGTATAAAGCATCTTCAACAGAAGAGACTGAGAATCAGTCCTTAAATCCTTTCTGGCAAAAATGTGGTACCCTCTATGTGCCCAAACCTCTCAACCTGTGTTATATTGGGCAGCAGAGGCTTTAATTTGTGTTTCTCACACTCATAGTGAGCACTGTAATCATGGTGTTGGATGAATGGGAAGGATGAGAAGAGGAACCGGGCCCTGCAGCACCAGGGAAGTCGATAACAGCCAGTTTACTTAGGTCTTTCATTTGTTTGAATAAACAAAGATCTACCTACACTACATAAATGGGCAGTTTGATTACTGCTGCTGGGCAGAAATAGAAACAACAAAACACCTTAACCAAGATTTTCTAGGAAAGCATTGATAGTGATCCATCCTTTCTTCACTTAACCAGAACTGCTTCTTTCACTAAAAAAAAAAAAAATTAAAAAAAATGCGTAACACGTTTTCACTGAATGAAGATGTTTTCACAACTCACTTTTTGTAATACAGTTCTCAGAAATAAAGCCATGTGCTTTGGAGGGGCTGTAGAGAACAGCCTCATGGAGATTGGTGAGGTGGTGCATGGGTGCACATGTCCAACAGAGTATAATGTGCTGAAGAGTTCAGCCCTCTGTCCTGGTCATTTTCAAGTAGAATCGGGATTGGGCTCTCTGGCCTAGTTTGGGACATTATGGCCTCTATAACCCTTTCCATGCTTGACGAGCCATTAAAAGCAATAATTTGCATCTACTGAGTGAAGTAGTAAGCAATTTGTATAGGACCTTATGCTGTTTATCTCTTGCATCAGCTTACTATGCAGATTTTAGGAAGTACCTGAATGTATTTCTTAGCAGGATCAATCATCCATCACCTAATGCTATTTTAACATAAAAGCTAATAAAATATCCTATTTGCTGTGAGAATTACTGCCTGGAAGATATTTAATGTTTATGGGAGTACACATGGTAAGACAGGTTCTTCCTGGGGAGAAGGCAGCTCAGTGCCTCTCGACCCCGTGGATCATCTGTGAATTACCTTTTTAAAAAGTGCTGAAAAGTAATCTTAACTGCTTTGACCATTCTCTGTAATTTTAATTCTGAACATAGATTTAGATGATTATTCTATCCAATAGACATTCAGACTCATGTGATGCGAATTTTTAATTGATCAGCTGGTCAGAAAGTAGCATATTAAGGATCTGATTTATACCTGCTTACCAAGACAGTACTGCAGAACAGAATGATTTACTGAATTTAGGATCTAATAATATGGAAAGACTTTCTTGCATACAATTACTTTCATTTTTTGAGTACTAGATTCAATTGTAAATAGCATTGCAGCTTTTTGGAACTCTCCTAAGAACATGTTCAGTAACATTTGGTAGATAAACTGGAGCTAAACTGGCATTTGTTACGAAGAGTTGAGGGCCCTGCCCTTACATGGGATGCTTGTAAATTTTAAAGCATTTGAGCCTCCAAAATCAAAAGGGAAAATGCTGTGAAGATTTTTATAATTAGTTTCTATGTTAAAAAAAAAAAAAAAAAGAAATTATAGACTCATACTGATAAAGAATCTTAGCTGTTTCAACACCAAGAACATGAATGTTTGCATTGATAAATTCATGAGGGATTTCCTAAATTCCCTGGAAACCTAATTTGAAGTTATGACTCCAGGCAGAGTTTTGAAAAACAAATCAGATCATGTAAATAGACTTATCAGACTTAAGTACTTACATGGCCACTGTCCTTAGAATAGCTGAGTGCTTCATGATCCTTAATGTACTTAAATGAGTCACTAAATTATTAAGACCACGATTCAAATTATTAGCCATTTATATAGGAAGTTGAAGAAAACTGATGTAATTATTCCATTATTCTACTGTGCTTTACAGGTCCTAAAATGGTAGAATTCCACGGTCAGCAATTTCAGATCAACTCAAAGGATGGCAAGCCGCTTTTTACAGTGGATGAAAATGAGGTTGTAATTGGCACAGACAAACTTCGAGTCACAGGTTTGTAACAGTTTAAGAGATGCCCAAATAATAGCCACAAGAAAAGCACAATAAAAATGTATATACAGACTTGCATGTCTGTTTGTGTATATTTTATTTTAAAACCATTAGTACTGGTGCATTTTTTTTTCTGAATTATTCAATGTTTCCAGTGCACACTATTAATTGACACTGAAAAAATTCTAAATATTCCAGTTTGAGTTGTATTGAGTTTTATTTGTGAAAACTTTTTAGACTTCCTCTGATATTTTTTTATGGTTTTATCTTTCAAAGTGAAAGACGTTGTATTTCTGCTCTGTGTGTAGCACATATGTCACAGGATGATATTTGTAGTATATTTTAAATGTCATCTGTCAAAAGGCAAGTTTGTCTTAGGCTATTTCTGCAACTCACCAAAGTACTCATTTACAAAGTAAGATGTCAAAGTTAGCACATGAAAGGTATTTCCTCTCGTATGACCTGATAAAGTCAACCTTCATTCTCTAGGTGTAAGATTATACTAAAACAAATAACATCAAGGTGTGATTTCTCTTTAAGCAGAAGAATCCATTAAAGGAAATGCTTAAATTATCCTGTAACTTGTTTTCAGTTACATTTTTAATATTTTTATCCTGATTGCAAATATCATGTTTAACTTTTGCTAATTATGGGTCCTCTGAAATCTTAAGGTCTTAATTTGGATGGATATGTTCATATTTTTTCACTGTGCAAAACGACGAATGTGGTAGTAACTATACAATTAGTGTCTCAAAGACGAAGTTAAGTTATGATAAATGTGTTAATAAATTTTGTTTACGCCTGAGGGTCTTATCTTCAGTTTTTTACTTTTTAACCTAATTGAAATTACAACTTTGTTTAACCAGGAAACCATATCATATAATTATTGTTTGCCCAAGGGATGCTAAACTTTAATAGAAAAGCATGTTTAACAAAGATATGAAAAACTGCGTAATTGTTAACTGATTTGGAAAAGGTCTATCTATGCTCAAAGTAAGTAAAAATCATTCATACATGAGTTGAAATTGTTATGCTAAAATGTGTATTCCGACTTGTCCAATATTAATCTTTATGCTGCAAGGATAATTGTTTACTTTAGCAGATATTGCAGAAAGACACATTGCCTGCTTCTTTTTCACACTGTAGTACAATTCGAAAGCACATCCATTAAAGTCATTGAGGTTATTTCAGTGTAAAATTAATACAAGTGAGAGGAGATTCATGCCTACTTTGCTTCAAATTAATTTATTAAAATTGTGATTTAAATGATACTATTCGCATGAAGGATAAATTAGTAATACTTAGGCTGCTGAGAGAATTTTTTAAACATTTTAGATAGAGAACACGATCGATGTGAAATAAATTTTGAGAAGTTCTACAGACTTCCTCAGGCTTAAAATACACAAAGAATATTTTGCAGGTTTTTATGTACAATATAGTAAACTATTTGATTTTACTTCTCCTTATTTATGTGAATTATGAAAAGCTCAGTAACAATCTGTAAGAAAACCTGACAGTTTTCAACTAAAATATAA
Organism: Streptopelia decaocto; assembly: GCF_964273445.1. Lineage (NCBI taxonomy): Eukaryota > Metazoa > Chordata > Aves > Columbiformes > Columbidae > Streptopelia > Streptopelia decaocto. Next base: position 191,783,115 of record NC_138663.1, on the reverse strand, counting down.
TACAGAAGAGTGCAAATGTATGTAATTTATGGTACTTCAGGAAAAATGAAAAGTCTAAGAATAAGCTAATCCAACCCAACACCTCAGGAATTGTCATTTTCCAACATTTAGTATGTTTGACCTCATACTATTGCAGTTGAGACATTTTCTGGCCCACACGGTAGAATAGAATTGTGGCAGACTCTCTCTGCTCTCCTAAGAAGAGCAAATGGCTGGGGAAAACCATGATCAGCAAAGTGTCTCAGGTACTCCTCAGAGTCACAGATGGGTCCAGGTGCCCATGTTCACACAAGTGAATTCAACCCGCAGTCAATACAGCCTAGAGCGTGATTCATCTCACCTTGAAAGAGCCACCTAGTCTCTTGTAGAGAGCTCTTCTGCCAACCAAATGCTGTTGTCCGCTTTAGGATGAGCTCAATGGTTGGCTCAGCATTCTTGAATACAGTGACTGAGTTCAGATGCTTAAACATAAGCACCCAGCAGTGTTTGAAACACCATAGATAGAGTATGTGAGACGCCACATGGCAGGATGTACAAGGGTATTTTAGATGACAATAGGTACACATAATTAGGCAACTAAATTCTGTGTATTGCTTATCTGTGACACCTACATCACAGATATTTAAGTGTATGAAACTGAAGTTTAACTCTTCATGACAATGCTACCTGAAGGAGCGTGTGCTCCAATTACATCCTCTTTAATATTATTTCGGCAATGTCCTGCATCTTTTGCAGACATTTATAGAATCATAGAATCATTTTGGTTGGAAGAGACCTTCAGGATCATCAAGTCCAACCATAACCTAACTCTAGCACTAAACCTCATCTATACATCTTCTAAACACCTCCAGGGATGATGATCCAACCACTTCCCTGAGCAGCCTGTTCCAATGCCCGACAACCCTTTTTGTCAAGAATTTTTTCCTAATATCCAATCTGAACGTCCCTTGGCACAACTTGAGGCCACTTCCTCCTGTCCTTTTCCTTGTTGCTGGAGAAAAGAGACCAACACGCTCCATGCTACAACCTCCTTTCAGGTAGCTGTAGACAGCGATAAGGTCTCCCCTCAGCCTCCTTGTCTCCAGACTGAACAGACTGCTACAGAGGTATCAAACATCAGCATTTTGTTCTGGTAGGGTTTTATATATTCAGTTGGCATTGGTGACAGTCGAATCCACCTTGTAACAGGTGGCAAAGAGTCTATTGCTTTATAACTAAAAATATAGTCATGGCAGAAGGAGTGGGGTCACAGCCCTGGCTGGAAACAAAGTTCTGCACAAATGGCTAGAATCCATGACTGCAGGAGTCCTGTTTTTCCACTCCCTTGCACGGTCTGCAAACTTGCCAACTAGAAGACTGTCCATAGAAGGCAGAAAACAGGCTTAATTAGCTAAAATTATATACAAAGCAACAATAAGTGGCATTCAGCAGCTATAAAATGGTCACAACTACTGCACAAAATTTTTTTTAAACAAGTATAAATAATAATTTATATATCATGACTGTTGTATCAGGTAATATTTTGGTGATGAGGGCATAACAAAGTAAGAGAAGGCAGCTGTTTACCCTTTTCTCTTCTTGAGGAAAAGCTGACAAGGCAGAGGGGATCAGTATCTTCAGGGAGAAGCACCTTACATCACCCTTTCTCCAGGTTACTACTTGTCCGTCTGCTTGCTTGTATTTCATAATCTCTTACAGATTTTGCTGAGTATTGTCGTTGATTTTCTAGCACTCTAAGGAAGGGTTTTTCAGTTTGAGTAGCTAACGCTGAAGCACAATGTGAAGATGTGTATTTAATTTAAACACTTCTGCTCAGAAGTTAAGTCGGAGACAATTTGAAGGTATGAATAAACATTCTGTTAGACTTTGAAGAGGCAGGTAGTCCTTGCTTGATAATGTGTGTGGGGAGTGTTAATGAAACTTGCTGACTTCAGTCTTCTCATTAAGAAAATTAATATCCTGATCTTGTATATTTCAGGATTAAATTATGTTGTATTTATAAACAATAGTATAGAAAATAGTAAATATAGGAATATGCGTATAATAATTAATGTTATTTCTTTAAAGTTTAGAAGATAAACTAGGTAATGAAGACATGAAATTAATTTAGGGTCATTTTCCAAAATAATTTGCCCTGAGGTTTTTTGTTTAGGGTCATACTGTTCAATCTTAATGCTGTTTGATGAAGGAATTTATCTCACAGGAAGGCAAGTTTACTTGCTTAAACATGGCAGCTCTAGAATACATAAAGAAGCCTTTTCATTCCCTCTTACAGCACACCCCACCCGTGACACCATTAACACTGGCGTTTCCAGTTGACTTTCTTCCATTAGCCTCCATTACCATGCAACTCACACCGTCTCTGTTACCACTTCCCCGCCTGTCAGAGCAGGGTGCCTGTTTTAGAAAGTGAGAGGCCTGGGTTGAATTCCCTCCTTGGCCCAGGAGACTTCAATCCTGCAGTCCCACCTCCCAGGTCAGTGCTCAGTGTACAAAATGTTGGGTGCCCAGCATGAGGGTACAGCTGGGAGCAAGCGCTCTTGATGTCTGCCAGCAAAGTGAAGCTCTGCCTCTGGCTACAAGATCCCTCATTTCTTCCTCTTTCAGGGCTCGCCTTCAAAACGAGAAGAAGAGGGTGAGTGAGATCACTGGAGTTGTTCAATGCTGAGCGTGGACTTCAATCTCCTCCAGTGAGGAGGGAATGCTCCAATGGCAATGCTGTTTTATAAAGGCTTTCAGGAAGATTATTTTTGCTCTAATTTTGTTGATGACTCCAGTGCTCTTTGTTTGCACACGCTGAGAACCAGCATTACAATTGGGCTTCTCTGGGGAGTTTGGTCTCTCTGATCTCTCTCTGGTCTCTCTGCCTTGTTTCTGAGGCACAGTGGTGCTCACACCAAGAGACATGCCATCTGGAACCTACAGAGAGGAGCAGATCCCTAAAACAAGGATCTGCTTTATTTCACACAAGGCCCCAGCAGCTATGATTGCCTCACAAATGTGTCTTTGTAGAGATGTGTGCTCCCCTCCTTCACTCAGTTTTGCCAGGCTCCTCTTGATGACATCTCTGTGTGTATCTAGTCATCTTTAACACAAAAAGTCCAAACCTTGATAGGAATGTCAAAGTTGGACGAGAAGAGGCATCTATCAGCTCACATCCCTTTCATAGAGAGACAAGTAGTTCATATAATTTCTTTTGTAATCTCATCAAGCTACATCTCAATTGCAAGCAAAGAGGGTTTTTTTTTTTTCTGTCACCAAATGTGAACAGATGTCTTAAAGGTGCTGTAGGAGGCTGTACTCCAATTACATACTCTTTAATATTATTTCATCAATGTCCTGCATCTTTTGCAGACCTTTATAAAATCATAGAATCATTTCTGTTGGAAGAGACCCTCAGGATCATTGAGTCCAACCATAACCTAGCCTAACTCTAGCACTAACCCATGTCCCTAAGAACCTCGTCTAAATGCCTTTTAAACACCTCCAGGGATGGTGACTCCACCACTTCCCTGAGCAGCCTGTTCCAGTGCCTGACAACAGGTCTCAGAGTGAAATTAGGAAAGCCTGTGAGATGGAAGAGTTGCCTCCACTGCCAGGAGCTCTTCCTTCCTTGCACCTTGCAGCTCCGTACATCCCATATCAAGACACCCTGAGGGCACCTTTGGCACGTGGCATCCCGTGTGTGCTGTCACGTGCCCCGGCACTGTGAGATCTTGTGAGATCTAGTCTTGAGAACAGTTTTAAAAGTGACCTCAAGACTCTGGGGCATTCTGAATTTTAGTTAGAAGAGAAGAAGATTTCTGAGTAATAAAGCTCAGGAATGTTGTCAAAGCAAAGCAATCAGGATTAGAAAATATTATTGGACAAGTTAGTTTGAGCTTAAATAATTGAGACAGGAACTCATGCACAGAGAGGTAAGCCTAAACCTGGCTGACCTGATAGTCATATTTGCAAAATAATTGAGATAACCGTTTATTAGTGACTTGTCCTTTTCATTCCTGTCACCTCTTTCCCACTGTCTGTACCATCTGAAGTAATCAGTAATTACAATTTTTCCTCCAAGTCCATGATAAAATGTTACATCACATTTGGCCCCACTAGTAACTCATCACCTCACTCATAGTCCTCTGTTTGCAATTATGTTTTAAGACCTATCAGTCAATTTTAACCCTTATAATGCATTCCAGGCTGATTTGTATTGCTTCAATCTCTTAATCAAAATGTGATGCGATAGCAAAGGAAATGCCTACTGAATTTTATTACACCCATACTATTACCTTTATCAGCCAAGCTTGTCATCACATTATCAATTTAAAGATATAAATGAATTTAATAATGCCATACCCAGTGCTATACTTCATACAAAAAAAGCTGCAAGAAGTACAGAAGATTATGTTTAATTAATCTGCTAGAGGACTTTAGTATGTTGTGCTTACCTTTCATGTTCTGGTACCTCAGTTTCTTGAATTTCACCTTAGTGTATGTGAGAAAGAGTGCAACGGGATTTCTCATGTTTTTCCCTGAAGCCACTGATACAAATACTTACAACCTTTAATTCCATTTTTAATCAGTTTTGAAACTACAAATTAATAATGATGAGCTATAGTGATTGTACGGATTTCTAAAGATGACAGAGGAATTATATGAAAATTGGGCAGAGCACAGAGTGGAGTCTGCTCGTTCTGGTGACATCAAATGTGGAGACAAAAGTCAACAGCTGAGCTTTAGAGATGTGTCTTTTCCTTTTGAAGTAATTATTTATTAATTTGTCGGTGTTGGCAGATAATAGACTGTGTTCATATAGTTAAACTACTAGGCTCCACTTACCTTTTATTACTCTGATCATCACTCTGATAGCTGGATACACCATTTCATTATTCTGGGAAAAGCCATTAATGCTACTTTTGCAAAATATAAATGGAAGTGTTTTTTTCCTTCCCTAATCTTTCTAATGATTGAAACTATATGGTTTATAGCAAGTGGATGAAATTTTAAAAAAAGGATTTTTTGCACATGGACATAACAGGAAAAATCTATAAAAATGCAATCATAAGACTAGATTTTTTATAGCAGTAAAACAGTGTCATACCATTAGGTTCCATGGAGCTACTCCAGCCTGCACTGGCTATTTCAGTGCTTTCAATCTGAGGATTGCATCTACAGTAATGACACACTATAACATGCAAACAGTTAAGGTGCTTTACAAATGTACCACTCAAAATACTTCACTGAGATAGAGGCTTTTCAAGGACTTCAATGACTTGCTTTGCCCCACCAAACAGAGGTGATCACTGTGTCTTCCCTGTTGGGATGAAACTACTCTTATTTCAAGATGGAAACTATCTGAGCCCAGAGTCTTTACCATTTTATGTGCATAAATATAATTCTGTATTCAGCAGTCTGCCCCAAAATAGGGGAAAAGCTTTGAAGCTCTATCCCAGAATTTGTGCTGTGTATAAATATGATGTTCTAAGTCTGTAATATTTGCAAAGATTTTGTGGGATTTTAATTATTAACTCTAATGAAAGTTACATTGTAAAAGTCTTATTTATTTATTTAGTTGTCCCAACTACTTTAAAACTATGCTGTCTTCAGACTTTTTAGATTTCATTTTAAGAATTTACACCTGTATGTTACATTACCTGTGCATAATGTTGTTCTAGTCAATACTGTAATAGTAGGACTGTATATGTATTTCAATTATCTCATTAATTGTTTATATGTATTTTTGTATCTTAATTTCTGGTATCAGTGTGGCCATATAAATCACTGTTCTATTTTTTTTTTTACATTTGAACTTGTTACAATATAGTATTTTTCTTCTTTTCAGGGCCTGAGGGGGCACTTTTTGAACACTCTGTAGAAACACCGCTTGTAAAGGCAGAAGCTTTTAAACAGCTTAGGTAAGAATTTACATATAAAAACATAAATCTTGTAAGTAAATGTTGTTTGGTATGTCTGTATTTTTCCGAACAAGAGATTTTCAACAGCATTTACAGAACTACTAATAACTTTTTTTGCTTTTTATGTCACAAAATATTGTTTTGAGGGAAAATTATACATTGCTCTGCAATTTTCAAGTATATTATGAATGATTTATTCGTGATGGTGAATATTTAAAGCCACATGAAATACTGTGGAGCTTTTCTGTAAACTTCTACTTTTCAATCTTGAAACATTTAAGTATGACTTTTTCTACAATAAGAGTTGCTTGTCTGCAGTAGGTCATCGACCTATTATTAGTCAAGATTTTTAGAAACCACTATCGATCTGAGGAAACAGACTAACAAGAAAAATTTGGAAACGTGCAAAAGTCTGTATAACTAAAAAGCTACTTGGAGTGAGAAAATATTTATGAAGTACCTTGTATGCTTCAGAGTCCCTTAACTCTGGGATAGCATTTCTTTGTGCATTATTCTATGTAATTTTGAGTATCCCAAATTAGTTTATAATATGTTGGTTATGATGAGGTAATAAACTCAATTTATGCTCTGTTCATGAACATGTTATGTTTCATTTTATAAGCCAGTTCACAGAAAGATTTGAAATGAAAGAGGATCTCTTTAACAATTATACTTCTGTCCTTTCATACCTTGGCAGTCTGCTACTTTCTGTCATAATTTCTCTTCTAAGTGTTTCTTTTCCAATGGGAATAACTATTAGAGAGTAGCAGAAGATGATTAAAGCTTTCAAGAACATGGCCTGTATCTTGGTGACTGAATTCTCAAACTAAGAATGGCAAATTAAAAGAGAGACTATTAAGATACTACTTTTAATTTTCTTCTTGATATATAAGATTTACTTACAGTAAGATACCTTGTGCTTGCATTTTAAGGCAGAATGAGCGCAAGACATTAATTGTTACATGTTGATCTCCACTTTCAAAAAGATGTTTCTTCTAGTATGGTAGAATTTGGATGTGACTGACCAATAAGTAGGATTCTACATGGTGGTGAACATTGTCTGGTTTTGGAGGGACTGGATTCATTATGTTGCAGTTTTGTCGCTTCTTGTGATTATCTCGATTATAATAAAGTAGGACATCGAATTTCATAATTACAAAGCCAAGAATCTCTCTGCCAATTTTAATAGGAAACATATCCATTATTTTCTGTGGTTGTTACTTTGCTTCAAATGCATCATCTATTAATAATATTTTAATAAGCTTGAAGCCAGCAGTTTTATCCTAAAGCCATTATGCTATGTTACATTTTAAGTTCTTATCTGCATTTTGTTTAAAAATAATTACACTGTTTCAGATTACATAAAACTATTGTTATTATAAATTTTTCATCTGTTTTTGAAATAAGATATCATTTGAAGGAAACCATTGAGATCAATTCAAAGTGTTTGTAAAGTTCTCCTGCACAGATGAGTTTACCTCATGGCTTATCTCTTTATGATTTTTACCCTGTCAACTATAAGCACATTTTGATCTAGAATGTTGGTGTTTGTTAGCAGAGTTTGCGTGTAATAGTTAAAATCCCACTCAGTTTTGTCTTCAGTTAACCTAAAATACAAGTACAGATTCCTCCAGAATATACAGAAGTTATGCTAGTAATTATTATAATGTCAGGAAAGTACCCACATGGCCACATCAACACCAGCACTTGTGACTGACATTAATATCTGACATAAATCCAGAGCTGCTGAACAGCTGCACTAGAAACCAAATCGGCTTCACCCAAAGAAAAATGCTAAATATCAGGGCATGAAGCTGTGCAATGAATGCAGCACTCACTCACGTCCCAGCTGGCCCTCAAGACATGATGCTCACCCGGAGCAGTTCAAAATGCCTCCTTCCTTTTTTTTTTTTTTGTTTTCTTTTTTTTCCCCCTCTTTACCACCTGTAATCAGTGTCAAGTCTGAAAACGGAGATGGCAATGATTGCATGGAGGATTTCTGGGAAGGATCGAGAAGCGAATGCGTTGTCTGCATTGCAGATGCTAAGTTAAGATGTAGACAGAGATGAGCAATTTACATGCTGGAAAAAGGTTATTTTCAAGGGTAACCTTAAACGTCAGTGCAAACAAAATCCATGCATTCTGTTGTGAAAGGGCTGAGACAAGTTTACCAATGAATGGCAGTTTTGTAATGCTTTATAAATATTCTCTTTCATTCCACACTGTTAAGTACAGGAAGCTACCTACTGAAAAGCACTTCAATATGAAAATCTTAAATGCTATTTTAGGTATTACTTTTCTATTTTAAATTTGAAAATGCTTCCTTTCCAGATTAAGGTAGTATCAGGTTATAGGTAATAGAACTTATTTGCTCACGTCAAGCCTTATCTTCACATTTTCTCCATCTGTCAATCTTCTGCTATTTTTTCTTCTATTTTTCCTTCAGTGGTTTTGCTGTGCCGTGGGAATGTGATGTGCTGGGTGAATGTGAGATGCTGGGTGAATATGATATTGGGTGTCACGGTATGCAGCATTAAATATAGGGAATATCACTTCAGGAAAACCCATCCAATAGAAATGTAGTTGCATGTTTCAAGGAGCTGACTAGAAAGCTGTTAATGTTCATAACTTTTCAACTTCTGTCATATGAACAGAGACCGCATTCAATCTTTGTCATTCAGATTTAGGGCAGGATCGCAAACAAAGCTGACACAAATGGCCTTCTAAATTACACATTCTGCTGGCTTTCCTGTCCAAATGCCAAATTTCAAGATAGATGACTTTTCTGGAAACAAAGAGAAAGTGTGTTAGAACATATCTTTTTATAGCTAAGTAATGGAGATAGAGCAATGCAATTACATTGTGGTCAGTAACTCTCTTTTCATCCCATAATTTCAAGGAAATATATAGACTCCTTTTCTGTCTAATAGATTGAATTCATGACTCACCCATAAAGAAACAGAGATGTGCTTGCACTTCCAACTGGCAAGAAGAATTACAATAACAAAATCTACATTTCAAAATTGAAGCATTCCTAGGTTTAAAATAACATTGCCTACTTTGAATTCCTTTCCTGGAGTTCCTGTCTCTGTGTAAGATACCTAGTTTCCATTTACAAAATTTCTTAAGACTTTAGGGCGTAGTGGAGACCTAAAACCAGGGTCTTACATGTAAGAAACATCCAGCAAACATCTCAGTGGCATATTTACAGTCAATGTGCAGATTTGGGTATATCCAGGAAGTATCCTCCCGAGACAAACACCACTGAGGATGTACCTGGTTAAAATGAGCCAACTGTAACTAGTGAGAACAGAAATATGTCTGAACTCGTACTTCTCTGTGCAATTCAGTTGCCTGGTATAGTCAAGTGGTTACACAGCGTCCAGGTGCAGGAGCGCTTCTTTGACAGCAAGCACCTATCTATTGGGACATTTCTCCTTTCCTTTGGCTGATCCTGTTCTTCTGTGTGGTTATGGGACCACCAGAGAGCAAGCAAGAGGAAGCACAAGTTAATCTTGTGTTCAGGGCATTCATCCAAGAACAGAAGGAGACCAGGGGTTTGCAGTTACGGTTTCAAAAGTAATCCTGGAAAAAGAACCAGATGAATGTCCTGACAACTAGCATACCTACTCTTTATTTGCTCTGTTTCTTGACATATTACTTGGTTGTGCAAAGACTGACAGTCAACCCAGGGATGGCCATAATCCAGCTTTTTACTCCCTCCAAGCTGGTTTGTAGTCTGGTAAATACAGGTAATGGATACAGGTTTCATCCCCCTCAAGATGAGGAGGAAATTGAACCGATGCTTCATAATTCCTTGCTGAATATCAAAATCAATAGGATTGTATTATACGTAATATAACATATATATTATAATGTATATTTTATATATTAATTAGAATATTATACAAATATGGAAAGTGTTACCTCTTCCATGGTTTTCCATGAAAGTGGCCACAGCCCTTATGCTTTGATGTGTATTTGGCATGTTGAGAACTTGCCTTAATCAGATCTTCTGGGGGCTTCCATGAACTTTAGCTGACGATTCTAACTGGATCACAGCAGAGCTTTAATGGAAACCAGATACCTTGCTTTCCAAAAGAAGGAATTTAAACAGTATTATAGAAGCCCATATTCAGACATGTAACTTGTGACCCAAAATATAAGTGGGAAACGTATAACAACTACTAGTGGAACTAGCTGCTGTAGTCATTTTTAGCAATTCCCTAAAAGCCAGCTTCTCCCCAGGTTCCATGTTAGGTACTGGAAGAAGCCTCTTCTGATATTACCCAGAGTTTCAGATCAGTACGTATACCCTTTTATCCTCAGTTATCTCTTTATGGAAAAAATAGTGTCTCAGTTTAGACATTTTTCCAGTCTGACGGTAACATATTTTTCTAATAATTTATAGAAGTTTAGAATATGATCTAGCGTATTATTCTATTCATTTATATTTCATATTCTTAAATAACATGTAACTCATACATAGTTTTGTCATTTTGATATTGTTCGCTTCTTGTGATCTACACGTTTTGAGGTTTTCTAAGAGAAAGCAATGGGTCAGCAAACCTGTGTAAATCTCGATGTTTTTGAACTGAGGACTCGAATTTCCCAAACTAAAGGAAATGTGCTTACAAAAGTGACATCTTTCTATATATTATCTGTATACTATGTGTAATTAACAAAATGTTCATAGATGTGTGCTAGCTTTGTTCTTGTATTTGCCATAAATGGATGTCTGACAGCCAGCAGCTCTACCTTCTGAGCACAAATCCCATGGGCAATCACTTCTAGTACAGTCAGTTCATGGTATTTTGCCAGTTCAACTGAGAGTTTACATCCAAGTTCAAAAGTGACCCACATCATTTCACCCTTTTTGCATTTGCAAAGCACTATAGCAGGAATGATGTTCCAGACAGTCGACATTTGTCAGACTATGATTATAAATATATATAAAATACTCTCATTTAACAGCTTATGGGTATATTCTGAAAAGATTTCAGTATTTCCTAGGGAATAGACCTAAACAGACCTAGGGAAATTGACCAATAGGTCAATTGACATTGACCAAAACTTTAAATATATTATTTAAGAAGCATTGCTTCATATTTTAATGAAATACCTATGTCCAACACTGAAAAGCATTAAAATATATAATTGCTAGCTTGTGAACTCTGTGTTATAGAATATTATTAGTTTTACAGCATTCTTATATGCCTTCTGGATATTTGGTTAAGGTAAATTGCTGTACTGATTACTTGTTGGTAGAGCTCCCTATCTGTATATTGAAAATTAATATGTCTCACTTAGTTTTTGCTTCTGTGGCATCCTATAGCTTCACTTTTCTTACAGCTTCTGCTTCTCTTTACTAAGCTTTACTTTTATCCTTTCCATTCCCCATTCATAATATGAGTTCCTTTTGCATGCAAGGTATAGATTTGCTAGGGTAAACTGCATAATAAGACAGAGAGAAAGGCTGGAAACTGAAGTTGTGGGGTTTTATGAGCATACGAGTAAAAATTATTAAGGACATCTAGAAAGAGATGTATAGAAGCCAACCAGGGTAAAAACATTTGCTAAATCATTGCTTAATCATGTTTGTAATACTAATGCTTACATGCTAATTGCCTAAAAATACCATCTGACTAATTGAAATACAGTGATTTTTATTTGCATTCATTATGCAAATAAAAAGCCCAGTCAGTCAGGAGAGAATGAATTTTGTAACAGAAAATTGAGTCTACAGTTATGAGTCAGTTATTTGTAAATGTCGTGGTTTAACTCCAGCCAGCAACTAAGCCCCACACAGCCACTCACTTATTCCTCCCATATGGGATGGCGGGGGGAACAGAAAAGTAAAGGTGAGAAAATTTGTGGTTTGAGATAAAGGGAGTTTAATAGATAAAGCTAAAGTTGCGCACACAAGTAAAGCAAAACAAAGAATTCGTTCACGTCTTTGCATGGGCAGGCAGGTGTTCAGCCACCTCCAGGACGGCAGGGCTCCGTCACATGTAATGGGAAGACAAACGCCATCACTCCAAACGTCCTCCTCTGCCGCCTTCTTCCCAAAAAATATATATTGAGCATGACATGATATGGTATGGGATATCCCTTTGGACAGTTTGGGTCAGCTGCCCTGGCTGTGCTCCCTCCCAGCTTCTTGTGCAGCTCGCACAGCGTGAGAAGCTGAAAAGTCCTTGACTACTTAGCAACAACTAAAACATCAGCATGTTATCAACTTTATTCTCATTCTAAATCTAAAACACAGCACTGTACCAGATAGTAGGAAGAAAACGAATTCTACTCCAGCTAAAACCAAGGCAGTAAAGCATCTCTGCTCCCTGACTAGTGAGATATTTCTACTGAAATGTAATTTTATAAGCCCTGACATTAATTTGCTAGGTATAAATTTTCATTCACATACTTTACTGCATTCAGGTTAACTAAGAACACAATCAAATACTTATTTTGCCAGCTTAAAATATTTATTTCCAGTCATCCTATGGACTCAATCTATGAAAAGACATAGATTAAAAAGATTGAATGTGGTACAGGACATCATGTTTATCAACATTTTAGAAACGCTTCTGACTCCTCAGATATTTATAAATACCTTATTGGCAAAGGATTGGGTAATACTTCACATTTAGTAATCTTTTAAGCAGTGATTTTTGTTGAAAATACTAATCTTAAACTGAAAAGAATTTTCCAAATACAATCTGTTTTGTCTGTCTTGTCTGTCTGTCTAGCTATTAATGTGCACCCATGTTCTTATAAAATCTTGTTCATTGCAATTGAGTTTGCAAACTACAGTGCTTCAGCTGCAGGGCTTATATGTCATTGTATGGATGGACCATATGACCTTAGGACACAGGCTCACCTCTGCCACTTAGATCATCCTCCCTTCTGTAATTCTGAGTCTGTAGAGGAACTCTGCCCAGCTCTTACAGATGATGTTTCCCTCCTGAGGTAGGAGGGACATTGGGTGACCGGTGGGAACAGAGCCTCAGGTCTCCTGGTGAGCCTGTGTTGGCAGTCAGACGTGTTGGCAGTCAGACCTGCTCTCCTGAGCACCTGCAGCACCTTTCCTGTGTCAAAAGACTGCTGGCCTCTGAAACCAGTGAGGGATTGAAATACACCTCAGTAACAGGAGGAGAAGAAATCCGTGCACCAATGTTAGTAGCCCTTCTGCCAGGTAAGATCTCCCTGAAAACAGATGACAGGTTTCTGCCCACTGCCATCATTGACCTTCCCTTAAGCCAGACAGGTGGCTGATGGTCTTCCTAAAGATGATTAGGGGCCTAGAGCACTTTTCCTATAAAGAGAAACTGAGAGCTAGGTCTGTTCAGCCTGGAGGAGAGAAGCCTGAGAGGGGATCTCATCAATGTTTATAAATATCTCAGGGGTGGATGTCAAGAGGATGGACCAGACTCCTTTCAGTGGTACCCAATGATGGTCTGAGAGGCAACAGGCACAGACTGAAGCACAGAAGGTTCTGTCTGAGGAGAAGCTTCTTTACTTTGAGGGTGCCAGAGCACTGGAACAGGCTGCCCCAGAGAGGTTGTGGAGTCTCCTTCTCTGGAGATGTTCAGAACCCGCCTGGACACATTCCTGTGTGATCTGCTCTGGGTGAACCTGCTTTAGCAGGTGGGTTGGACTAGATGATCTCCAGAGGTCCCTTCCAACCTCAACCATTCTGTGATTCTGTGTAAACCCTCAGTTTTTCAGAGATTTCACTTAACACATTAAAATCAATAGTTGTTTCTGCCGCTTGTACAGGACGAAGCCATTTACCTGTTTTCCATAGTTGCTTATATCAGTAGTGCAAAAGTGTAATGATTTCTATGCCTACACTGTTCAACTAGGTACCTGACAATGTCAGACTGCTCAGTGAGATTGCTAAAGTGAACTTGTCATCAGTGATTATAGCATACTGCACTGGGGCGCAAGCTACCGTGAAAACTTCATTAATGACTGTCACAGTTATAGACACCTTGCAGATGACCACCTGGAGCTCTATTTGTGAGTCTGTGATTGTCCTGTCATTGGTCTAAGACGAAATGTTGAGCTGGGTAGAGCGTCTTTTGCGTTATCTTTCACCTACATACCTGTCTGCACTTACATCAAGAGAGCTGTGGGGGAGGCATGAAGCAGGAGTCATCCACCATAGGGATGTGTGTGTGGCAAACACTGGAAGAAGCAAGGGAGGCATTTCCTAACAACAGTAATTCTTCCAGGGTATGTTGTACATGTGCACAGTCGCTACTCACACTGTTTCCCCTCTCCCTCAGCCTGTGTGTGCAGTCGTGATACTTCAGTTGCGTGTAAACTGATGGGAGTTGGGCACATTCAGCCACCGTACTAATAATTGAAAGAGGGGAAGGGTAGGACCTGCTTGTCAGCAAAGCCCTCTTCACCTGAGTGTTTCTTTTCATGCAGAACAAGTGGACACTATGAGCAGCACTTACTGAAGAATTCCATTTACTTGAAATATTTCTATGCTTCTGCATATGAAAGAAAAATGTGGTTGAGGTATATAAAAGAAATACATGGCAAATTTCAACCTGGAAGATAATTTTATGAAAATAAAGACTCATAATGAAAACACTAACCAGATTTTTACAACAGTGGTGCAAAAAGTGTTATTTTATAAGAGTAAAATTTTATAATATAAGAAGTTGTTTTATAATATCATTAAAGTCATGTGAAAAAGATAGCCATGCTGGAAATACCTGTGATGTGCCAGATTCAGTCACATTCAATCACATTCACTGGGGCCTTCGCCATTTTTAATTACCTGGAGAGTCAGCACATCATAAAATCGAGGTCATCACAGAGACCTCTTTTGAATTAGCTTTGCTTACCACTCTTTATCACAACTGTCAGTCTTGAGAGAAGCTTCTATTTTAATCATATCTTTGTTCTGATCTTTAGTCTTCATTCCTTTAACAACTCTGCATTGAGTGACAGTGGACAAACAGGCAGAAACACCTCAATATTTAAGATGGATGGAGAATAGGTAAACAAATAACTACACTGTAATAAGCACATCTACTGTGTTTTTGAATAGGTTATAAATGTTGGTTTCAATTGCTTTTATAGTCTTTTCAAAGTACTATTAAAACTAGGCACTGTTTTATTTTCTTTTTAAGGGAACATGTAAGTGTATTTGTCCTAGAACTTTGAACATTTCTTTTATATTGCTTACATAAAATAAGTTCTGTTAACTAAAACCTTGGGAACTGGAAACATCTGTTATTCAAATCTGCTTTTTTAATTGTGCTTGTGCACAGAGATCACCCCCTAAGCCGTAAGCAGTGTCAGTGTCTGCTGTGCTTACGCTGAACAATTCCCTTGAATCCAGAATCTCATAACTGAACTTTACTGGAATCATCTGTTGCCATTCATTTCAGATTTAGAACATAAATACGGAACAAATTTGGAACACAGACTCTTTCAAGAAATAAAACTATGATGAGATTTTTTTTTTGTTTAGATTAAAGGAAAGGAAAATATGCTGAAGAACATACCAGCTGATATCTTCAAGAACAGCAAATACTCCCAACAATTGAGAATGCCACCCAAAAGCAGTGGAGTGCCTCAGGGATCTGCCCTTTATCCTTGATCATTTTTAGCATAAGAAAAGATAATATAAAAAAAATAGACTTATTTGTTTAATAATCAACCACACTTATACATATGGAGTAGGGTTAAAAAAACAAAACCAAACATACGAACAAAAAACCTCATCTGTATCTGCCTAGCACTTTAGCTGATCCTAAATGATTTATTTATTATTCTTGCATGCGATTCTGCTGCGAATTCAGCACACACTTCTGGTTACCTTTCAGCTCTTCCATATTCAGGCTGCATTCACACAGCAGAGTCCAAACCCAGAGGACTTCCTTGTACCCAGAATATGGAGATGCATCTCAGATGATCATCTAGATTCAGAATTCCCTTCTCTCTGCAAGCAGAGGCACTGATTCACCATTCATTCACTGAAGTAGGAGGGCATCCTCCCACAATCTTCCCACAGAGGTGCATTTTTTTTTCAGAGACACTAATATGCCTGGAGCATGACCCTAGGTGCTTACAATTGCTCGGGCAAAGAGTTTAGGTGTAATTAATTCAACTCATTTAGACATCTAGAGTGTAACTATCTTCATCAGATCCCACCATTTTGGTGGAAGGCAACAGGTGCTGTTAGAGCATGTTACACGTTATCCTAACAGAAACAACTAAAATAGATCAGATTAATTATGTCCTAGTAGTGCCTATTTCTCTCCATTCATTCTGAAGGGTGCACGGGGGACCACCTACACTCCTTTCTATAGGCATTTACATTTGTTTAGAGGAATCACGCACTTATCGACTATGCCGTGTTTGCTTAAGGTCTGAAGAAACGAAAACTCATCATAAGAAACAAAGCTGTGCACTGTGCTGGGAAATGTTCAAATCCCAGAGTAAAGCTTTTCCACTTGTAACCCTATATTCTGTAAATTCATCTAAATCGTTAGTCATAGTTTATATAACCTTGTACCTAGGATTATCAAATGCTGCCAATTACTGGCTCTTGGTTGATATCAGGCATGAGATAATGAGTCCTTCCAGGCTAATAAATAGCTTGGAGGCCCTGGCCGTGCTAGAACTTTATCTTTTCAGGAAAATCGTAACACCATCATATTTACCTAAAAGATGTGTCTTTTCTTTCTAAGTTGGTAAAAATCCATAGTCATCTTATACTCTCTAAAGACATGGAGAAATTCAAAAACGGTCTTAATGTTGTCATTGCTATCAATTTGCTGAATCCCTTCTTTCTTCAAAACCTTCTGCATGTCTTCTGCAGCAAATTCAGACTTATTTTCCATAGTAATCTTAATACTTGTGCGTCAGCCTCCCATGCTTGTAATTAAATGTATATTTATTATCTTCTATAGCTGTTCCATTGATTCCAGAAATTCCTGTTTTGGGGTTTTTCTGATTTTCTGAACTGCTCTGCAGCAATCATCTCCACTGTCTTCCTGTAATTTACTTCTTTCTTAAAGCTTACAAGTCTGCAAGTTTGTATGAGGAAAACAGCACAATCTCTTTTCTTCTAATCTTGGATCCTCAGGTTGCCCACAACCTGAAGCACAAGAGAGGATGAAACAACCTTATACTGTGTTTGTAGTCATTAGAGGAACACAATCCATTTTGGTTTCTTGGGTCCTTCAGCTCAGAGGCCCCTCCAGGTCGGATGGGGCTCTAAGCAACCTGATCTATTTGAAGATGTTCCTGCTTATTGCAGGGGGGTTGGACTAAATTTTTGAAGATCCCTTCCAGCCAAAACTATGCTATGATTCTATGACTCTGTGATGTTGCAAGTCTTAAAATTTAGGACCGTGATTCAGCACTAGAGCAAGTAACGGACTTGACTCCATGGATAGATGTATCTATGGACAAATGAATTTATCCACAGAACCTGATTAATTCTGATTTAATTTCTGTTTAATGTAAAACACATGGTCTAAGAATCCATTACTGCAGCAGCTCATGATTCTATGAGGTCATTAAAAGATTATTTTAGCTTTAGAAAACGCATTTCCTATAGGTGAGCTATGCTTAGTTGAGCCTAGTGATTTTTTTCTGATCTGAATTCTTGGTCTCTCCATTCCATCCACCATATGGCTCTTCATGAAGTGTCGATGCCATTGGTGTCAATGGGATTTTGTCATTTCACTGTGGCTCCCCTTCATTCCAGCCCAGCACAATAAACCCAGCTGTGTCATGTATATCTGTATATATGTGTCATGTACAGCTCCTTCCTGAGAGCTGGCAGAAAGGGAAACATGAAAGGGGTGCAATGGTCTTTTTTTCCCCTACAGAGCTGAGAACTCAGCCCTGAAGTGGTTGAGTAATGAAGTGCTCCTAGTCCTTACTGACACAGACATCTGGGGGGAAAAACTAATAAACTTTGTGCCCTCCATAAATTCTAGCTATAAAAGTAACAGCAGCTTTTTAGAAGACATTTTTCCCTTGATCATATAAAATCCATTATAGATTTGAGAGTTTGTTTTTTGAGCTCAGTAACAACACACTATTAACACTTTATGCCTTGTTGATATCAGACAAAAATAATCTGTTTCATCTTATTATTTTCCAAAATGATTTTTTAAAGCACTCCTACAGCAATATGATACATGCCCTACAAAAGTCCTGTCCTGCTATTAGTAGCCTTCTTGTAGCAACTGCTAGTGCTTCACACATTAGAACTGTCAATATATGTATATTATTGTCCCAAGAAAGAGGGCTACCAGAAAAAGCAGAACCTCACATACTTGTGTAATTATTTCGGAGTAGCTCTCCTGTTATTGAAGTATTTGAGATGTTTCAGTGCATTACAATACGCATTTGTGTCTGCTTTTTAGAGGTCAGAGATGTTACAAACTGCCAGCAAAGCCCAGCACATCTTGAGAGTTTCCGGAGTGATTGCAGACAAAATGATAGACCTTCCAAAATTACTTTTTCATTAACTCATTTAAGCAGTATGCAGAAGAGAGTCAAGAAAGAAGTTACTTTTAAAATCAAATTACAACAAATTGCTTGATTATTTTATCACCTCTAAATTGCAATGTAGTGCCACTGAAGATTTTAAAAAGCTTCATAATTACTAGAAAAAGGAGTTGCTTTATGTACAGCTGCTTCATTCCAGCCAAATAAGTTTTGTTTAATGCAGTTCCTGTGTATGTGCACTTGCCTTTAAACAGACACCCTTGTAGTATGTTTCTCTGAATTAAATTTTACCATATTCATTCTCTTCTGTTATTATCAGACAACTTTTCTGTATTTCAAAAGATGCCAGTGATCTGCTTTTTCATTTCTGGGACAGTAACTGTATTCTGGAGAGATATTAGCTTTAGCATACTTAAGTTGAAAGTACAATTCTAATATTAAGCTCTATTTTGTGCTATTATAAGTTTTCCTATGAATTTGTCTGCAGTGAAGTAGCCAGATGCACTTGGAAGAAACTGCATTAAAAGTTCTTTTTTTCATTTTAAGTAATTGTTATTCAAATTGTGTACTGTTTTGCATATTACATTTTATTGTGGTGTAAATAATAGACTAACATGGGATTCAGTATAAGGGAGCTGTAGATATTAACATTAGTCTTACTGAAACAGAACATGTGTCCTAGTGCAGGCAACTCCAAGGAGCAATAACCTTTGGAAAATGGTTTCTTTGAACTAAGTTGTAAAAATTGGGATGGTGTAATATAACCATTGACCAACTAATAGACTTGCCAGAGGAAAATGGATGCTGGTTTTCAGTCAAATTTTTTTCATTATACTTCATTTAGTTTAACTCAGTGAAGCTCAGAGTATCAAAGTGAAAGGAAGAAATATGGAAGACAGCATCATCCAGGTAGGAAGCAATTATTCCACCTTTAAATGAAGAAATTCAATATGTGTCATGCAAAATGGGAAATTTTAGAAAGAAAAATCAGCATTTGAAAGATTTACATTAGTTATGTCAAATCAGAATTTTGTGCCAAGGCTCGACTAAGCAACTGCTGTGTTTCCATTACTGTGCAGAAGTTGATCAGGGCAGAAGCTTTAATGAGTCATTAGTATTTTGTATTTTGGGGCATTCAGTAAGAGCTATCAGAGTTTACTGTTGAATATTAATACTTCCATGTCCTTAAGATATACATGGTTGTTGTAACAGGCTGCAAAACTCATCTTTCCTGTTTGCAAGAAGATGTAATTTTAGGAGCCATTCCAAATAGAATAATTTTACAAACCAAACCAGAAATGAGGCATATACCGAGGCTGAGATCTCAGTCCTGTTGTTTTGGCCTTCTTTGCCTTTGGACCTGCTGGCAAATAACCAAAAGCAACAAGGCAGAACACCAAAATCCATAGCTCTGGGTAATCGTGTTCTTCTCCCACCCTGATCACCCTCCCCACTTGCCTGACCTCAGAACAGTGGGCTACTGGGAGATAAGTGAACTGAATATTGGTGGGAACCGGCAGCCGGCATTAGTGCATGCCTGCTGCTCACTATTCACCTCCACAGCTCCAGCTTACTTTTGCTCAGATCACGTCAACAAGAATCAGCTTCCTCATAAAGAAAGAATATGGTTTGAAATTCTGTATATTGGCCCGTAAATAAATGCTGACAATCTCTTCTTCCTGTGTAACTAGGGCATGCTCTGGCTATGGTTTACTCCCTTGCAATGTCTAGCCTCATTGCCAGTGAATTAGACTGCTCTTAGACTAATCGAAAAGCCAATATGCTCCTATTGCCTTTTAAAGGTTAACATGCATTCAAAGAGCAGAGCTGAAAGCAAACACCTACAGAGAGCCAAGGCCAATTAAGCCCACAGAATCCTCTAGGTTGCTTTTTAACTTTCAAGAAATTAGTTTCTTGACAAGTTAAAGATTCTCCTTTCCACCCTTTTTTCCCTCTTTTTCCTTTTTTTTCCCCTTTATTTCTTACCTTTTCTATTCCTTCTCTGCTCCATGACCTCCGAACACTGCCTAATTTCCTTTCTGTTCCCCTTTCACCTTTCGAGTGGACTTGAACTCAAGGACAGGTGTTCATGACAGGGCTCTTTTCTGCACACCAAAGGCATATGAGGGTTTCTTCCGTACTTAACAATGTGAAAAAGCTGGTTTGGTTATGTGCCAACAGCATCTGATGCTCTGTGCCCCATTTTCACAGCTTGTCCCCTATGCAGCCTCAGAACTTCTGCATCTTCATAGACTGTGATAAGACCTGTCACCATTGCTCTCCTGACTCTTCACATTTCTCTCAAGCAAATAAAGCAGGACAGAAAAGTTCCATATATTCATAATCTCAGGAAAAGGTGAGCCTGGTCTTGGAAGTACGTGTGCACAGGGAGAATCACATGGTGTGTGCTTTCACAGGAACGCAGGCTCACTGTAGTGCCTTTATTTTGCCCCGGAACAGATTAGTCAAACCACTTCATTTTTTTTAAATGTTTTCTAACTCTGGGAAGTCACAGAGATTGTTTGCTGAGAGGTGGGTCTAACAGCCACATACTGAAAAAAGAAGAGTAGGGGACATCTTTATAGGGTAATCAGGTTTGATTTTAGCATCTTCACGGAAGTTCAAGGGAAATAAGAACAATATGCAAAAACACACTAGTGAAGCCTGTACCATTATTCCAGCTCCAGCTCTTCGGAATTACGTTTTCTAATCTCCTCTTTCTTCTTCACATTCTTCAGTATTTAATAGTGTATTTCCCGTGCATGGTCCCACGCCAATGCTTAGGAAAAAGTTTGAAGCAGTATCTTCAATTCTACAAGTACTGAATGACAGAAAGGGGCATGGGATCTATCACCATCTTCTGCCCCCTCATATGACTTTGTTCTTAAATCAAACCTTAATATAGATGTTTATTTGACCCTTTTGCATGGATCCATTTATTTTAATTATACTAAAGCGCTATGGGAGGAAGATTGAGTGTATTAGAGAAGTGGAAGTGATGGATTAGTATATTTTATGAACTCATAAAAATCAATACTAGCGAGCTTTGTGAAAAACTTTTAATGAAAAGGCATTCTGAAATAGCCAGCATTTAGGTTCCATCTGGACCCATCTCATGATATTTCGTTGCTTAAAAGGGCTTCACACAAAAATCCCACCATATAGGTGAACACCAGACAAGTATCTTGTTAATGACCTAAACAAACTTACTGCTGTGAAATAATCATCTGCTATAAAGTAAAATAAATCGAGTCTAGTATATTTGACATTTTATTTTCTCCTGCGTACAAGGGCCCTAGGTGTTTCTCTTTTACTGATATAAGAACACATTAACTTAATACACTATACACTGCTAAATTCTTTACCATGTCTTTAAAACTTTAGTGCCATGTTTACATTTCATAAAAATCTTCTCTGTATGGTAAGGTTTATCAGGCTATTTTAACCAAAAAGCAAGGGGGGAGGGGGGGGAAACAAACAGAAAAAAAACCCAAACAACTGTATATATGTGTGGGCACTCCAGTGGGGTGCACCACAATTTCAGAGGCAGTGTCCATCTATCTGTCCAGTCGATTTACAGTAACACTGGTCTTCCTCAGGTAGGTGCTGGGAGGAGTTCATACGTTTGGGGAACTTCTGTCTAAAGTCATACCCAGGAATTCTGTCCCCATTGAATTAGGGAGAGATGCTAACTCATAAAATGGAAAGGACAAGAAGTGACCAGAAGGAAGGAATAAACTGTACCCCAAATTCACAAGAGCAAGCTGGTTCCTCTGTCCTGCTCTAAGAGTCAAACTATGCCACACTGGAGTAGGAAACTTGGGCTCCGTAAGACTGTGGTACTCTTTCTGCAGTACTAAAACCAGGTTTTAGTGGTACTTATAATTGTGGTACTTATAATATCAACAAGGTACTCTTCCATCTCCTGCCAGGACAGGATGAAAGAAGAAATCGATATTCCCGCAGCGTGCACCAGCTCAGAAGGGACATTCAAAGTCAGGGTTCAACTCAGCTGCTTCTTTACCACAGCCATAGCGGGTTATCACTCCTCTCACATCCTCCTAAACACGGCCAGCTGAGCAATTTCTGGTGACCTGGTATCTTCACAAGCTAGCAACATGCCTATAGGAAAGGGTGAGAATCTCCAGGCTTATAGCTCAGGGGTGTCAAACTAGGAGTAGTTACATTTATACAGTCCTAAAATTTCATTTGGCCCTTTGAAAGTAACCACGAGGCTGATGTGGCCCTCAGTGAAAATGGGTTTGACACCCCTGTTGTAGGTTGTTGGGACAGTTTCAGATCCAGAGCCGGGATGCTGTCCACATTCCCTCAGAAGACTTTCACACAATCCTTCATAAACTATTCTGCACACTTCAGTACCAAATTTCTTTGGCAGCCATCCAAGACAGTATAGTCAACTTCTGGAACTATCTTACCAACAAGGAAGAAGACACCAATAAAAATATTATCTTCCTTGTGATCATTTGCTTTAGTTGTAATGGACCAATATCCAGCAGATGACAGAGCTATGAAATTGCTCTGGAGGGGGGGACCACTTACTCCCCCACCCCTCCCTGCCCTTCATGAGCTCAAGTGGTTTCCCTGCACTTTGCCAACAAACCTCCAGGTGGCTGCAGGGATCAGGGTGGAGGAGAGCAAGGCAAAGCACCTACTCTGCGAGTTGACCGAGGTATGGTTTCCATTGCTTCCTGTTCCATGGATATGGCTACATGAGTGTTTTAATTTAAAATGAGGAATACGCTTTTGAGGGAAATCTCCAAACTGCCTGAGCGCATCAAATATTTTTTCTCATTGTGGAAGTGTTTGAGACGCATGAACTGGATTATATTTGGATTAAATTAACCTGAAGGCTGTGCTCTCCTGGAGAATACCTAACATGCTCCAGCCTTTCTGGGTGTCCAGTCTTTGAATTCAGGCAACAACTAGTCCAGAGTGCTCCTCAGAACACATATAATGGGGATGTCAGGTCCTTCACATCAAATATTGTGCTGTCCCAATCAATTCCTCTTACCCCACACCACTTGCACAGTACCTAAAAGCTACAGAAATACAGAATCCATCTTCCCAAATGAGATACAGGCTGTGACAGATGTCTCATTTAGGAAAGCACATTACAAAGATTAATTCCTCTAGATGATAAAGATCCTCACTCCATTCTGTTAAATGTAATTTATATGCCTGTAATTTAAAAATATTATATAAAAGTGACAGGTAACCATAGATTTCCTCATTAGTCTACTGCCTGAATTCAAACAAATGCTAAAAAAGGACCAAAAACTCTAAGACATCAACTTCTGTCCTCTGAGTGTCCATGCACCCTCCAGCATTTGGAAATATATTGAATTCTTATTTTGCAAAGACTTTTGAGGGATGCACATCAGCATTTTGCTCTGCCCAACCTACTCTCTGTCTCTTTTTATTGCCTAGGGAATAGATCTTGAAACTTCCTTATCAGCCATTATCTGCACACAGTCATGTGTCGTCTTTGTGACTGACCAAATCATTCACAGTGCAGAGCAACTTCCTCCTGTCATCTGTTCACTGATATAAAAAAAGAGCACATTTTACTTTATTAATGTCTATTTAAAACACCATCAGTGTTAATAATTGCAGTGCTCTATTCATATCTTTCTGGGACACCCTGAGTTCATGCAAGTTTCTCCATCAGTCAACTCTTCTGCTAGGGCAGTTCTCTGGTCCCCAGGTCCCCCCTGCAGCATACAGAAGTTCACACCTGCCCACCAGTGACAAACTAGAAGTGCCTCAGGGCCAGGACCACTGAAGATTTTTAGGTGACTTTAAGATCAATGTCTAAGGGGCTGAAGAAGTCACTTGTCTTCCGAGACCAAGTGGGGACTGAAAAGGGACGTGTAAAGTCAAGGTTCAACTCAGTCATGTCATGTCTGCACTGGACTTGAGGCACTGAACCTTGTGTGAAGAAATATCTCATTAGTGTTACTCTATGTTGCCTTTGCTAAAATCTCACGCACGATAGCTCCGGAAGGCTTTAAAATCATTGCTTAAGCTTCACTGCACTTGCCATTGCCAGGAAGCTCCAATGACTTAATCAGGTAAATCTACCCTTAGTTAATCTAGAAATAGGACCTGTATAAACAGCAGAAATTAAGGATTGTGATTAATATAGCAAATGTAATTCTGCCATGTAATTTAAATAATATGTAAGTCATATAATAAACCTGTAAATGCTTCTGAAGGCTGTAGGCTTCTTGCCAGCATTAATTTTGGTAGAAAGTAAGAAATATTTCTCCGATGTTTGAATGCTTTTCAAACTCCAGGTCTGATATGCTCTTCAAAAATCTGTCACAATCTGCCTTCTTGTAATATTCAATAGAGCTTAAAAATAAAAATTTATGGCTACCTATAGATTATTTATATAGATTAAATACTTTTTTTCAATGTTTATAGCTTTTTGCTAAAACAAACCAGGGCAACAATTGTATTCAACTACCCTGACACTGACTTATGAAAATGTATTAAACTTTAAATATTAAAAATACAAACTTTGATTAATTTTTCATTATATAATGCATACATATATGCATTGGAAAGTAGTCTCTTGAAGCAGGCCTCCCATACAAATCACTCAAGGAAAAACTGACTTCCAGTTTCCTAAAAGTGTACATCTAAGGATCTAAAGCAAAAAGTCATAGAAAAGCTGTTAAGTCACAAACACTGCTTAATAAAGATTACTAATACTATGTTAGATGGCTGATGCACAACAGACTCTTATTCATGCCCTTGTACTCAGCCTGATCATGACAGTAGTTTGTGCCATCTCAGAGTCATGGGATAAGACATCAAATTATTTTATGGATGTAGTCCTATAATATGGAACCATGATGCAGTTATCCATTGTTAGGATTCAAATTATCAGTCTGGAGTTTAAATTAATTAAAGGTGACTAAGCCAGAAGATGTCGAGGAGAGGCAGATCATAGAAACATAGAGTCATAGAATGGTTTGGGTTGGAAGGGACCTTTGAAGATCAAACAAGATAGAAATCTCCTGTTACCTCTGGTCAGCAGTGATAAGCCAATATTGCCTGAGTTATTTTCAGATTTGGGGATAAAAAGTAAAGCTTCAGTGGCTGTGCTTGACTGTGCTCATATATCATGGGTTTAGGTTTTGAGATATCAGCTGGCTTTATCTTCTTCAGAACTCCAAGGTACAACTGAAGTTTCCCACAAGCAGAAAACTGACTTCTTTTAAATTCTAGTTTTAATCAAGTAACTGTGAAAAAAAGAAAGAACAGCGGCAGTCTGAGTAAATGAAACCCTTTAGACAGCTACATCAGGATCGTGTGTGAAATCGTTGCATTCCTTTAGCGTGACTGGCAGTCAGCAGCTGGACTCACTGTGTGACACGTACCTAGGGAAGGACCTGCTGGGGCACAGTCCTGCCCTCAGCCAGGGCAGCAGCTGCGGAGCACACGTGGGGCCAGCACAGCACCTGCTGGGAGTGTGCACACACACACATTGTGCAAACACACACCCCCCTGCATTTCCAGAAGACGCAGTTCGAGAGCACTTGCAGACCTGGGAACAGGGACCCATGTCTGAATTCTGTGTTATGGATGAAGCCCACATTATTTTATCTGTGTCCAGGGAACGTATAGAATAGAGAAGGTAACATACATGTAAATAAAGTGGGAACACCAGCTGGCTGATTTCCTCTAGCCTCAATATTCACCTGTTTAATTTTGGCTGAAAGTGTAAAATTCAGGCTGGTGACATCAGGAAAGAGGAGCAAAGCCCAGTATGTATCAACTCTGATCCTGTGGTGTTCCCAGCACCTCCACATGAAGCAGTTCTAGGTGATGGTCAAAAGAAGCAATATAATAACTAGCTTGTTCCTAAGCTTGGGCTTTTTCTTTCCTTCTCATGATTTCTAATTAGTACTTCTCTGCCACTTATCATGGAAATGATACCAAAATTCTGAAGAAACAAAGACTTATCTCTTTGGAAAATAAAAGTCATTAATCCTGCACAGCTGACTTGCCAAGGTGATTGCTCAGCTAATGCAGCACCTTCCTGCCACCTTGTGGCACTGTAGGGTTTGCAACTTTCTGCTATATTGTATAGTTTTTATTTCAAATGAAGTTGTCGGGTTTTAAGTTTCAAATGTCATCTAGTTAAAAAAACATACACAGAGTGAAATCTTGATCTGACTGATAGTGTCAAAACTCAGGTTGATTAAAAACTTTCAAACTGCACTAATTATATTAATTTCAATAACTTATTATGTCAAAAATGAAAATGAATTCAAACTAAAGAATGTATAAATGGGTTTCAGTTTTAAAGAATAAATTAACATTTTACTGAAATAATAGGAAGTTATCTCTGAAATAATACCTTGCGTTTCTGTTACGAATTCATCTATATTTTTCATCTGGGAAACTTTGCTGTTTTTAAATAGCCACCTCCTTTTTGAAGCCTGCCTGAAGAAAAAAGGAGCTGCATCTTATATGTGACTTTGGGCAAGATCCTTCGAGTGCTTGTTCAAAGTTTACTTATTTTTCAAAAATAAAGAATGTGCTACTGTCAGATTTCCTGCTTGCAGGCTGGAATCACCGACTCGATCTTTGAGCATGGATGCACCTCGAGGAATCAATATGAAAGCGCAAGCTGGGAATATTGAAGCTCTTTCACAGATGGATATCAAACTTCACAGCAGTGATGGTGTGGTGAGTACAAGCCCTTCTGTTTCCATAACTATGGTTGATCTTGCTGTCCAATTACAATTAATAACTTCAAGTCTTTTTTCAAGTTCTGTTAATTTAATTCCTCGCAATTTAGGAGGCGGGATATTAAAATTCATGGTGCCAGTAATAAGACATTTATTTATGGCTCTGATTAAATAATACTACCGACTGACATAATGTTGGATAAGCTTAAAGAAATGCTTTCTAATAAAACTCTGATAGTGCTCAGCTCCCCAGTAGCACAGTGATCCTCAGGCACCCCAGGGGGGACCTTGGCCCAGAGTGGACATTGAGCCCCAGAGCTGCTAAATCAAGGAGCGAAGCTCTGCTGACATCACTAAGAGCTGCCCCATGAGCAACAGCACGCACCATGCAGCAGTAGGTTTATCCCCTCTGTGAGGCTGTACAAAGCCAGTTCTTCCACAGAGGGCCTCCAGACCAACCTGTATGTCCATCCTTAACCAGCTGGCATGGCTGCGAGGCTTCAGCACTCAGGCCAGGACAGACCTGGGTCCCATGCCCCACTGTGGTGTATGGGCACGGTCCTTGTCTCTCACCATAGAATCATAGAATGGTTTGGGTTACAAGAGTCCCTAAAGATCATTTAGCTCCACTCTCCCTGTTATGGGCAGGAACACCTTCCACTAGATCAGGTTGTGCAAAGCCCCATCCAACCTGTCCCTGAACACTTCCAGGTTTGGAGCATCCACAACTTCTCCTTGGCATCCCGTTCAAGCACCTCAACACCTTCATGATAAAGAGTTTCTTCCTTATATCTATTCTAAATCTACTCTTTTCAGTTTAAAGCCATTTCCCTTTGCCCTATCACTATATGCCCTTGTAAAAAGTCCCTCCCCATCTTTCCTGTAGCCCCCCTTTAGGTACTCGAAGGCTGCTATCAGGTCTCCCCAGGGCCTTCTCTTCTCCAGGCTCAACAACCTCAGCTCTCTCAGCCTGTCTTCACAGGAGAGGTGCTCCAGCCCTCTGACCATCTTCTTGGCCCTCCTCTGAACTCTCCCCAACAGGTCCATGTCTCTCTTATGTTGGGGGCCCCAGGGCTGGATGCAGCACTCCGGGTGGAGCAGAGAGAGACAATCACTTCCCTTGACCTGCTGGCCACACTTCTTTTGATGCCGCCTGGGATACAGTCGGCTTTCTGGGCTGCAAGCGCACATTGCCAGCTCATGGTGAGCTTCTCATCAGCCAACATCCCCAAGTCCTTCTGCTCAGGGCTGCTTTCAATCCATTCTCCGCACAGCTTGTATTGATACTGGGGGTTGCCCCCACCCATGTGCAGGTCCTTGCACTTGGTCATGTTGAACTTCATGAGGTCTCTGCTGAGGAAGAAGACGGGCACCAGCTTATCCCTCTCCCATGTCCCATGTCTGCCAACCCTAAGCCTCAGACCAGCTTTGTATATAACAAGTCTGGGCAGAAGGCTATTCTTAAACCACTGCCTAGACAAAGTCGTTTTATGGCACGCTATTGCATTATTATCTCTAATGAGCCCATTTATCCTGCTTTTTCCCATGCAGCTGTTGCTTGATGCTGAAACTGTGCGACTGCCCAAACTGCCCGAGGGTACAAGGGGTGGATCCGGGATTTCTCAGGGGCTCTACGAAATCTGCGTGTGTCCAGACGGAAAGCTCTACTTGTCAGTGGCCGGTGTGGGCTCCACTTGCCAAGAATACAGCCGTGTCTGCCAGTGAGGCACCGGAACAGGCCACACACCCCCTTGCTAGTCTGAGTTTTATATGATTGCTGAAGCGAATTACTGAAAGCAGAATTTTAATAATTTGAAAAACAAAGTACTTCACTTTAGGAAACAAATCTGTATCTACAATTCTGGACTACAGGGTGAAAGGGGAAGAAGCACAAATGACATTTCAACTTCAGAAGAATGACTTGAATCGAATTATATGTTCTGTCAGTATCACTTTGAAAACAGCCTTACAGAGAGCATAAAAAACAGTAAAAGGAATATGTTTCCTTTCTCAACTGTTATTCAGTCAGATGATTATGTCATTGTTAACATTGTTGAGCTCTGTGTTTTTTTTCTCTCACTACATGTAAACACTGCATTAGTGGGTGAAATTAAATTGAGGAAACCACTTGAACTATTTGCTAAGACAAAGCATTATTTGGGAAATTCAGAAAGTGCCAGCAAATGGTCTATGCAATTTCATTCTTGCAATAACACAAGATATGAAAAACATGGATTTGTATAAGTTCTGTGTAAAAGGTGTTAATTTGCTAATGGCTTTCTGTTTTTAATTTGGCAACATATATGCTGATTTGCTTATTACTGATATTCCTATAAAAATAACTAATAGAAAAAACTCCAGGAGTCATTTACACCTCCCAGTGTCTCAAAGCTGTTCACTATACAACAGAGAAATATGTTAGCATATTTTATAATAGCAATAGTTTGTTGTACTGCCTGTACCATCATGCTCATTTAAACCCCTTTATATTTTAGGACACGCTAATTCAACAAGGCAATTTGCTCTGCCAGCCTGACAAGTATAAAGAAAAAAAATCCTTACTGTGGCTCCAGATTGTCTGACACAAGAACTGTTCGGGCAGTGGGAAAAAAATACTTTTGTACAGCCCACAAGATTCAATTAAGAGGATTATTTCATTTGCATCTGCAGCTGTTGACTGATATTTCTGATCCTGTCAGAGTGGGACTCCATCACAAACTGAAAGAGTAAAACTACTCTCGATTATTTTTTACATTAGGAGTTTGGATACAAAGTAAATGCTCACCAGAGTTGACAAACCATTTATTGACCTTGTAGAGAAACACAACTGGAGACCCATTCCCCTGTACAGTGTTGCACTGAACACAAATAAATTGTTTGCACATCTCTGGGTAGCAGGGTTTGTATTTAGTAGTCTGTTTAAACCTCATGGGTTTTTAACTCCTTTGATGATGTTTTGTATATACTTGATGATATTATTGCCCAGGTGGGAGCTACTATCACATAGTGCCTTGGTGTCTATTTGCAGGAAAAACTTTACCTATAATCATTATTAAACAACAGAATTTCCATCCTTTAGAGAAAAGAACCATCATCTTTAAGACAGAAGAATCAGAACAAAAGGATGACTAAGACTATGCCGGTTTTTAAACTCGCTACTTCAGCGCTGATCGACAAACAAAGAAACCATCACTCAGTTATGATCCCAGATACCCACAAAATACTGAGTTGAGAAAGACCCCCCAGTTAACAGCATCCACTGCTATTGTAATAAACTCCTGGGTAGTCCCTGCCTCAAGGGCTGCCTTTGCGATTTATCCAGCGAGTCTAATGTACAATGCTGAAATTGCCCTTCATTAGCAGGGTGTTGCCTTCAGCAATTAATGCAGGCTAAAAAAGTTTCAATAGGAAAAGTAGAAGACATGCTTAAGCTGAGCTTTTGGGTCCCTTCAGGCAAAGGAGGCAAGGGAGTGGAGGTGTCCCATGTTATTTGGAAAGTGCTCTGATTAGTGACATATTGCCTAAGGGCAAAGTAGAAAGCCACACAACTTCCATTTCTGAAATTGCCTTCTCCTGGGCTTAGACATTCACCTTCAGGAATGAGTCCAGGGCTGTTGGCCCTAAAGAGAATAATCTCTCTCTATTGTACAACTATATCTCTCAATTGTGTCTCTACAGCTAAACCCTCAGCCAAAACAGGCTTAAACAGAAACCTGTCTTTAGCATTCCTTTGAAGTCAGCCTAGGTGGTTCCAGCTCCATGTGCAAGGCTTTACAATCCAAATTATTAATAGTCTTGGCTTATTTATTGGGTAGAAAGTCTGTGTATTAAAATAAAGGACTGCAAATTCCATTGCATGTGCCAGATATCTAAAAACCGCTGCTACAAGTTACCTGAGGGCTGTGACATCTACAGTCTTTTATGGATGTACAACAGCAAAACTGGGACTCAGTCCTTAGAGAATTCTAGTTTCGAAGGCATTTCAATTGCCATTGTACCTATGTTTGTGACATCAAGGAACATGTGCCCACTTCCATGTGGTACCAAACTATTCATTCACCTAATCTAATCCCTACATGTTAGCCAGATACTGTAAATAAGTACATTAGTTATAATCTGCTTATTATGCTGGCAATGGAAACAGCATTTTAAGTTATGCATTTCAAGCTTGTGTTTTGGAGGCACACTTTCAAATGTGATTTGCCAGTTAGTACAGAGCACGGGACTGTACATCCATACTTTCCCTGTAGTGCAAGAGTAACGTAACCCCTAAACTACTGGGTATTTGAAAGCCACTTCTGTTACAATTTCTGGCATTGAAGTCGCTCTGGTTTAGTTAACATTTTCACAAAGCTGTGGTGTACAGCTAGGAAAATCTGGGTGCAGTTCCCTGGCTCAGCACACAACTAAGCATTATGGCACCTCAGTTAGACATTGCAGTAATTACTGCCTTTCTGGTGGAGATGATCATTTTGGACTTGCCTCAGTCCACAGGTGGATTATGAATAGTACCAAAAACTAAACAGGTCTGCTGCATCCTCAGCGCTGCCGTGATCCAAGTCACCAACTTCCCCCTCTTCTTTGTTTAGACTTCATTCTTCTTGTCATCGTGCTACAAAACTGACATAGAAAATAGTGTTGCATTATGTAAGTTGTGCAGATTTTTTTTTAAACTATGGATGGCAACTTCTTGTCAATGAAGAATGTTTTTGGGATTTTTTCTTTTAGTTGTGGTTAGTGGAGAAACAAAGTTTATGCTAGAATTACCAGTGTAATCAGCTAATGTTGTAATCTGAATTGTTCATCTCAATATAGTTCATACACCACTAAATTGTCATTTCTGATTATCTCCATATGGATGTCTTTCCATCTCTCTTCAACACTCCAAAATTACTGTTTCAACCTGAATCAAAGTTTAGTAAAGTTACAGAGTAACAGAAGATTATGGCACAGGAAAGTGAGAATACACACTTCTCTAGTTTATTTTCAGGAGTGTTATCCAAATGGAGAAAAAACCAAAACAAAACACTACACAGCACAGTGAACTGTACTGTTTGCATTTTTTTCCCTCAAAAATAACTATTTACAGCAGTTCTTGTTGGGATTGTTATACACTGGAAAAGTAAAAATATCAAAATAATAGTAAATCTTTATTGGTGACTGCCCGAACACAACCCTCTTTGTTTCCATTCCACAGTCCTTTAGTATTGACTTTTGTCTGTCTTTATATAGCTTTATGAAAAAGGAAATTGCAAGAATTAACTGAAAACTGAGTTCTTGAATAAACTTTATACATTTTGAAAAGTCTGCTTCTCCTTTTGTGTTAGAACAAAACACAGCTTAAATGAATGTTTTCATTTTTAAAACACAATTATCTTCCCAACACTCTTGAGAATGTGAAATGCACGTTATTTAAAACTATTAAAATCTTGGCCCCAACTACAAATCTACTTTCCAGAATTTAGAAAATGCTTTACAGTTAGGTTTCATTGGACATATAGAATTCTCTTGTCTTCATCTCTAGTAGGTGAAAGTAAGCCAAAAATTATGCCAGTGCTCCTGAATTAATCAACCGGAAAGCAAAACAAAGAAACTATAAATCGTTTTGATGAAAAACTCATTGACAAACACCTCCCTGTGACAAAAACCGTGTGCTGTTTCCAATGAAATCGTCTACTGGCTGTCAAGTTAACTATTTTTGAACTATTACTTCTGCCCATGTTCCACAATAGCAATCCAGCCATCCTCAAGGTGTTCAGATCTAGCAACAGGAAATCTCAAAGTTTATACTACCCCTCCTTTGCTTTAACTGGAGCAATTACAATAGATTTTATTAAAGCTTCATTTAAAGCAACCCAAGTACCAAATCAATGCAGTCCTTATACTAATAGTTCTTAAATCCTTCAAATCACCATAGTAACTTTGTTTTGATGATATTTTGAGTACAAATAACGCAAAATTGCTTTTCTTCATACAAGAAACCATTTCTTTTTCTTTTGGTGATTGGTTACACAAAAATCTATTTCCTCGAGAGATTAAAAAAAAAAGGTCTTGTCACTAATTGCTGAGGCAAGTGACCAAGGCTTTCTAGAACAGATGCTAACGCCATTGGTTTGGAAGTAAAATATGAAGCTTCCACAAGAACATAAATAGTAACAAAACTGCCAAGGCTTGTTACAACCACAGTTCCTTAGATTTAAGCTATTAAACCTACAGTTAAATCAGCTTCTTGTTCCACTGATCGTCGCTAAGTCGCACAGCTCTGGTCCTGGGAGCCAGGATTGCTGAAGCTGCTTTTCCTGGACACATTACTGGCACCTGTTGAAGGTAACTGTGACACATAACTGGCTGAAAAGACCTATTTTCTCATGTGAGCTTGTGTAATGTGCAGAATTACTTGTAACACGCACTTTCGTGGAACCTACACGGTAACACTTACTTCTACAGACCCTTAGAAATCATCACACATTGCTCTGAGCTATGCCCAACTTAGGAACAAATATGTTATTCTGTGCTGCCCAAGACTCCCAGCTGAGCCAAAAGGAAGCATGAATTAAGCATTTTATTTCTTTCTTTTCAAACAGGGATCAAAGGGCACTTAAAAAATCAATTTCTATCACAATATGGCTTCCTGGTCTCATAAGGCCTCTTTATTTGGGCTGCTACAGCGAGGTAAGCAAATAAGAAGAGAAAATAAGAGACTTCCAGTTGACTGTCTCTGCTCCATGTGTAAATTTTATTGTAACTGATTGACAGTATCAACCCCACAATAATAGAATACATTATTTTTTTCTCTGTCATTCAGGTTTTCTTGCTCACTTTAATTCAATATTTAAAGTTACTTCAGACCATTGGCTTCTGGGACCATTTCCTTTCTCACAGTGTCAGCACTCAACAATATTTGCAAAATAAACAAAATAAAACAAACTAGTTCTGTAGTTCTGCACAGTCATTTTAATGGTTCTTAATAATATTGGGAAGGCAACATAAATTGCTTAGAAAACACAGATATGTGCTTAAAAGATTTCCTTCCTCAAGATCTCACCTACAACCAGGAAAGTGTTCATGTTGCTCCTCTGTTATTTCTTTTCATGCTACTGTGCTGCCTTATGTTTTAGCTCCGTTTAAACCGAAAAACACGAGAATGGTTTCTTTTTGTTAGTATTTTGCTTACCCTGAATACTATTCACCTGACTTCATGCACCAAGAGCCACAAAGGAATCTGTTTCAAAAACACAGGAAATGAACTAAACTGATTTATTTCATGGCACACTTGGATTTCTGTTTTACTTGCATGCTAATTATTGCAAAAAATCAGCAAAATATACCATTTCTTGGAGAAAACTGCAAACATTTGTTATTGCAAGAAAAAATAATTTTTCCTTTTAAATAGTATTTTAATATTTGTACAGTTCTTTAGAATGAATTGAAAAGAAATTGTGTATTTATAAAAGAAGGCTTGAAGTAATAGGTAAATATGGTCTCCTTTATAAAACCAAAACACATTAAACTGAAACATGTTTGCATTTTTCTTTATTAAAAGTATGGCACTTAATATTTCATAGCAGAAATAATAATAGGCCTTCACAATGAGAAGCAGTATTGTTTTCCAAACATCACATTTCTTCCCACTACAATTTGCAAGATTTTTCAGAAGAGAACAAGCCCTTTCTAATTTGCACAAAACTGAAGAAGCCTTCAGCATGATTTTTTACTTGGGGATTACAACACTACCACAGTTTTATCAGCCCTGCAAGCTCACTGTTGTTTATTTTAAGTTAAATTACAGTTTCACTGTGCTGTCAAGTAAACATTGTGATAGTATGTCACTGGAAAGTCTTTTAAAGTTTATGTTAAATGTGTCTGATCCAGCAAAGAAAAATCCTTCCATATAGCATTATCCTTCCATTTTTTTTTTATTTTTGAATTTTTTTACAAATAGCTGATGTTGAACATATTGCATGACATTACCAAAAGTATTACAAACTATAAGAGTGTGAACTAAAAATCAGACTTCTCTGGGGCTGTAGTGAACAACAAAATAAAAAGAGCGTTACATTGCAGCACCTTTAAACATGTAACAAAAACCAGTGCTCAGTGTACACCAAAAAAGGGTTACTGAACTGTACTACTATCAATGTTTGTTTGTGGAAAAATATATGTATATATGTACACACACAAAGGCACAGACACAGGAAAAAAAAAGAAGAAGTCAAGCATTTAGACATCTGAAAACTGAGTTTTGGTGTTTAAAACAAAAATCATAAACCACCATATAATAATGTTCACCATTTTTATATCATTCACATGCATTATTCATTAAACAAAAGATGACAGGCTCTAGGAAAAAAAAAAAAAAAGAGTAAATTAAATATTTAATTACTTTATAATACAGTAAATGCAATCAATGCATGACATGAAGTTGCGTGTTAAATCAAGTATCATTATTCAGCATGAAAATAACAGTACCAGTTCATAGGTACTAAACTATCCTTTAAATGTTCACAATGTGATGCTGCAGCAAATTTATAATCAGATCCAGCTGATAAGAGTATTACTGAGTGACAGAATGTCCACGGAACACAAAAGAACACAGAAATGCTTTGGAGCAATAACCTCCAAAGTTATCTTAATTTCCATCCCACCTCCCATTTCATTCTATCTCCAGTCTTAAGATTAGTACATTGAAAATGGACATAATGGTTTTGGAAATATTATATTAAATGAAATAAAATCTAATAAGGAGTTATAATTACAGACTTCATCTAACAGAAAGCTAAGCTTTGGTTATATAAAGTGCAGTTCAATAATATGCCAATTAATCACAATATTGTACATACAGCTAATTTTTGCAGCTCAGTTTCCTTGCAAATTTTAAAAAATATTCATGGTTTATAGTTTGCTTATACAGTAGGCTCAGTTTTTAAAAAAATCCTGTTTAAATAAATTTCACTTCTAAGTACTTCAGTACTATCCGCCTTTGTGCACTATGCTTCTAAACTGCTTGGCAATGTGTAACCTCTCAGATGTTCAGTAACCTGCACAATCGCATTTGTATGCCATCCCATTAAATCCCCAAGCTCTTGACAAAACAGTTCCCTGACCTCTTCAAATCTCTTACAATTTTTGTTGTATAAAGTTTTCAAGTTTTATTATGATGCAAGCAGTACATTCCATGACTCTCATCGCAACTTCTGAAGTAAACCTGTCATTGGGAATCTGCGGGAAAGGAAGTAAGTCAGGATACCTAGTTTTTAAGCTGTCTACTCCATAAGCTTCCAATGTCTGTACATCATTTGTAAGCCCTTCAAGTTGTTGACTGTACTCCTCTATTTTTTGAGCAAGGGCTGCTGGTTTTACGTCTTTGTCTGATTTGCCCTTCACAGCGTAGTCAGCTGCAATCAAGGCTAGTTTAGTAGAAAGGTAGCACTTAAAGCAGACCCATTCATTGGCGTTTTTATGAAGGTCATTTCTTGCAGCTGAGAAGTTAGCTCGGGCCTGCCTAAGCCATCGACGTGCCTCTACGGGATTGCCAACAGACCTGAAGGTAGGTGGGACAAAAAAGCGTTGTGAGTAAGATGGCCCTGTGGAAGATGGACACTTTTCTTTATACTGTTGCCTTTCAGATTTGTGGCTTGTTGCTTCTTGATTCCATGAAGTATAAAATCTCTGAAATGAAAATTTATCTGACTGGAATCGAGAAGCTGAAGATGAAAATGGCCTTCTTGAGGCTCTGTCCATATTTTGATCCATAAAGGCCTGTTTTTCTAGCCTGTTAATCTCATTCTGTAGATGTTTGAAAACTTCATTAGCTATATCAAGATTCTCTGCATTTTTATCTGGATGCCATTTAAGATACAGCCTCCTAATAATCTTTTTTCTTTCAGATTCTGGAAGCTTCCAAGCCTGTTCAATCACAGATGTCACTTCTCTTAATATTTCTGGCAATGAGTTTGACTTTATCTTTTTTGGAGAGTGATGTTTTGAGGGCACTGGTTTGTGGCTCTCTCTACCAGTGAAGAGAGGTGGAATCATCCTCGGTCCATGTGCTGGAAATTCTGTAGGACTGGTTGGGGTGGAAGGTGTGCTATCCCTGCTTTGAGAGCTTTCCTCCGGTCTTGAAAATTTGTACAAGTCAAGAGAGCTCACTATTTTATATTCACTATACCCAATATCAATCTGGTAAATCTTCCCTAGAAAACTGTGACTTTCATCATCTTCTCTTTCTACTTCTTGTACAATGATTGCATAGGTATAGGTTGGTTGATATGATCCATATATATCACCACCTTCAGCATCGACAAGGTAACCAACATATTCACCAGGATAAAATACATTCATTGGATCCATAAGAAGCGTATAGTGAATTTCAGCTGGTATAGGGGTGCCAGGTGTTGGTAGTTCAAGTTTTGATGGCTCAGAAGAGTCATACTTCACTCCTAAACTGTCAAGCTTCTCACTGATCCGGTAAATATCATTACAACCCAGCATGGCAATTAAATACGAGGTATCAGAAATCAAGTTGTCAGTTGCAGATTTTAAGGTCATAGCTAATGCTAACAGGAAATTTATGTCTTTGCTGTCAGAATGCTGTATGTAAAGCAATATTACTGCATTTCCGTATCTCTTCAGGAAAGCAAACGTTTCACTTTTGCTGTGGGGAATAGGAGCAAAACCTTTAACTCTTAATGTTGTTTGCAACTTCTCAAAACAGGAAACTTTCAAACCTTCTCGCAAAGCTTTGCAAAGTCTTATTGCTTTTTCTTCATTAGCTAAGAAAGCATTGTCGTTTTCATGCTTCATGATCCTAATGAGTCCTGTGATGAACTGTTCTGAAGACAACAGTAACTGTAACCTTCCCTGCAAAGAACATAAGGCTCCAAACTGACAAATTTTGGGGGACTCTTCATCCAACTGTTCTTCAAGAATACTGCTAAGTAAGCGAGGCCTCAACTTCTGAGGGAATAACATTATCAATTTAGTGTGAAAACCATGGTCTTTGCCTAAGTAACACTGGCTAAGATCGACAAGCATTTGCACGCCAATGTTACCCTGGATTCTGCTTTTGTAGTGGGGTGCATCATCAAAAACTAAGATACTAGACTTTACCAACCTACCGTCTTGACTGGGAAGGTAAAGGGCAAAATCCCTCATATTCTCAAGGTCATTCCTAACCTTAACAGAATCATTCTGAAGACTTTTGAACAGTCCAGAAACTACTCTTTTAACTGTGCGCATTTCATTAGGATCCAATTGCTTTCCTTCAGAGTTCTTGAATATGCGACCTAGAACTTCAACATACTGCTTTGTTGAAATAATATCTTCAGTACCCAAATGCTTAAATAACTGATGGAAAGTGCCAAGTTCTAAAGGAAGCTTGTAAAGATAAGGTTTAAAGTCAGATTCATACTCAAGGTTTATTACCACTTCTTCAGGCTTAAGGAGCTTCCAACCTTCTTCCACCATTACAAAAGAAACTCCTCGAAGCTGAAAGCGGAATTCTCTTTTCTCAGTACTAAGAAATTCATAAATGCTTCTTAGGACCTTGGCCCTAGTTTTCACCATGTCATCATCCAAAGTTGTTATATTGCATATGTTCCTGCAGTTATTGATAACTTTGTCCAGGGGAGGGTCCAAATTAACATTCAGCATAGTTAAAACTTGCTCAAGTTGTTCTTGTGCACCAAGACTACTTCCCTCTTGCTCTTTGATGCTTAAAGGTGTTGCTTTTTCAGGAAGAATGGGACACGAAGTCCACAGCAACTGCAACACATCAGTCTGTTTGAATTTGGGATTCACCTGTGCCCCATTGAATCGTATAAGAGGAAGTGTCCCATTAACTTCTTGATACTGAGGATGGAATCTGACAAATTCTGCTGGAGCTCGTTCAGGGCACAGAAAAGGAATTAATGACAATTCTTTCAGAAAATTTCCTGAGAAAAGGTCAGTTCTTTCTTGAAAGATGTGATGAAGGAGGACATCAACAGTATTCTGTAGTGTTTCTTTAGACCAGTTTTCTGTATTCGCTCGCATGCTGATCTCCTTAGCAAACTGCAATAACTGTTGCTGTGAAATGATGAATTTCAATCCGATATGTCGTAGAAAAGTTACCCATGATGGAAGAAATGCAGCTGGATTTTTTGGTTTTGTAAGTTGCTCCAGTTTCTTAAAAAAGTCTTGAGGTATAAAGAATTTTTCAGGAAGCATAACTTCAAAGACTTTTACAGTCCTGTCGTAAAAATATTTTGCAGGTTTTAATCTATTGCTTGCATCATGAATGATCAAAATGCTTTCAAGCTTTTCAAACAGCTGTTCTTTCATTTCTGAAGTTTCTTCAATGCTAGTTAGCCGATTCTTTAAGTAGATCAAGTGTTCTAACTTTGCATCGTAAGACAGACTTTCAATTTTTGGCAAAAGATGTTTCAAGTACACTTCAAGATCATCCACAGAGACACAGCCAAGCAGAGTATACAAATCTGTCAAATGAACCTTCTCTTCAAGAAAAGCTGATGAAGTCGACTGTGTCCATCTGTCTACCTCTACTGATGGGATGCTTTTTGTGAGGACATAACACGTCCCATATTTTGAAATGCTGATGTATCGGCCACTAATCGATTTATAGCATGGAAGAGACTTTAAAATTTTAATGTCCTCCTGAGATGTCAAATGACATAAATTGCAATTGAAGTACATTAAGAGAGCCTCAAAGTCACTTTCTGCTAACTTTTCAGTCCTAAAAGCTGACGTCTGTACCATGTGTTGTATGGCTTTCAGAATGCTTGAAGGATTATCTATATTTGCTGTACATCCTGACAACAAAGGCACTAAAGCACTGTCTTTGGAGCAAATTTTGTTCAATGCCAGCTGGATACAGCCTGTTTTCATTAAAGCATGGAAGACTTTATCACTCTGAGCATTTGGAAAAACAGCTATATGCATAATGCTGAGGGGCAGCAAAACATCGCACTCCGGCACAACAAGGTGATTAGCTGAGACAGTAAACCTTACACCTGGGAGCAAAGTCCAGTCCTTCAAAGTTTCAACAACATCATCAAATTTTGCTTGCGCGTCTTCTTGTTCTTCCTTAACATTTATAGACTCACTAATAAAATGCCAGGCATTTTTAAGCCAAGATTCACTTGCGAAGTTTTCCTTCCATTTCATACAATTTCTAGTTTTATATTCTCTAGGCAACACAGATGATAACAATTCAGAAAAGCTTCTGATATCAAAGACTTTTGCTACTTCGCTGCTAAGTAAAATATTGTTGTATCTCAAATACAATGTGTTCATAAAGAGATCTTTGCGAGATGGAATCAGTTCATGGTATGTTGTTAAGAACTTGGGTCGTTTTGAATCAAAAATTTGCAAAACATTGTCAAGGGTAAGAAGGAGTGGCAAGCCCTCAATCTGGATTTCATTTTCTTCTGCATCTTTAAAACAGTAGTCAACCAGAAGTTTGAGACTATGGAAGAGTTTCAAATTTGTCTGCTGAAGACGACAGGGTAACTTTCCAATGTGGCAATTAGAGTCTGGAAAAGAAAATGTCATCAAAAATAATCGTACATCAGCAGGTGTCACATAGGTGACAGGAATATCTGCATCTACCAAACAGTGGTAAAGATTTGCAGTTTCATCACAGTTATATACCAAATTAAATCCAATTTCTAAGAGTAAATGCTTGAGTCTGTAAACATTTTCAGCCACTGTCTTCCGTGTTGTAATGTTGTATTCTGTATTTTTGAGATGTTGCAACTCATCTTGTAGTAAATTGTCAAAGAATGGTCTGCCTTTGTTCACAGTAGACATGTTAACCCATGTGATGATAACGGCAGAATGCAAATCAGAACCATCAATATTGGGAGCTCGCATAACAGGTAAAAGACGTTTCAAATCTTCATAAATGCAACTGTAAACTGCTTTCACTAAACAATACCAATCTGGCTGAATATCAAGTCTATTAACGGGAAAAAATGATAAAAATTTCTTTAAAGTGTCTTTCACAACATGAATAGGTGTGTTTTGCAGCACTGATACTGTAGGATCAGTGCCTGGAAAATACCGTTTCTTCAGCTGAAGCAGCAGTTCAACATAGGCCGGTGCTATCAGCGCTGTCATTAGGCTACTATTCCAGTCACTTCTTACTCCAACACCATTATCATCACGCCATAGATTTCTTCTTGCAGAATCCAGAGCAAAGTGTCCATTGACATGAAAAGGTAATCCAGTTTCTAATGATAACGGTAGGAAACAGAATGCTCTGTGGGGTTTTTTGTAATTATGAGTAATGCAAGCTGCTACCCCTCCACGTGGAAAAAGAGTAATGTCCTCATTCTTGTGAGCTGAAACCACACTTTTGGAAACCTTTTCCATGGCAGAAAAGCCCGACCTGTTACAAATTAACCAAGTTGTAAGATTTCCTTCAGAGTCCTCAGTATCCATTGTGTAAGTAATCTGTTGCACAGGTATTTCACTTAGCTGCTTTTTTTTAGTTACACTGTCAATTACGGACGCGTGGAATTGCTTTCGTTTCAGTCGGTCTCCATCAGTGATTTTGCCTTGCACAGAATACAACACATTCAGGGCTCCTGTTGTCTTTTCTATCTCACAAATAGAAATTTTTTCCATATGGTTCAAAAACATCAAGAGTTCTGCTCCATCTGTACGCAGCTTATCTAAAAGATTTTGGACCATTCTATCTGAGCAGGGAACTGACGAAATTTCTGACACTTTTGCCATTTCTCCATTTCGAAGAGGGAACCTAAACATTGTGCAATTATCCAGTTTAAAGTGATTTCCTAAGTAGAGGTCCAGTACATCTGAGAACTGCGTTCTGAAATCTGCATCTAAGTCCCTAAACATGCGGCCAGGACTTGTTGATGTCGAACCTGGTGCATATCTAGCATGAGGATCAAAAATACAAAGTATATCATTGCCAGATATGAAAGAAGGGCAATCAGTAATGTGATAAACAGAATTGAAACCTATACCATATTGTCCAGTTTTACAGGGATTTCCTACTTTCGTACCTTTTCCAAGGTTCTGAATTCCTCTAATATCATCTTCTGTGAAAGGCTGATTGTTGTAAACACAGAGTGCTGGTCCTTGAAGTGGTGCCCATTTCTCATCAAATATTCTATCAGCTGGATGCTGCCTAGGATCAAACACAAAACAGATCTCCGTAGCTTTTGCATCATCTGCATTCTGAAGGAGCTCTTTCAGCATTTCTTTTTCTGAAGGGTAGGCATTAAGAATGCTTTTAATTCTACTTGTCAGTTTTTCTTTCTGGCCAAATTCTGTTCCAAGAGTAGTAAAGCAGATATTGGATGCATATCTTTCTAAAGCTTTATGGCGTTTTGGTATTGCTCCAAGCTTTACTGCAACTTCTCTTGGAATATCACCATGACAATATTTAACAGTTGTGTCTTTAACTTTAATCCATGGACAGTCATTGTAACACAAAGATTTTGCAGGCAGAAGTGCAAGACGAGTATCAGGTAACAGAATCCCACCATACTTTTTCTCACAAAATTCCTGCTTCTTCTCTCTAATGAGGCCCCATATTCCTTCACTAATTATTCTCCTGCACAGCTGAAAGTTGTCTTCTGTTAGTTGTTTGGTCCCTCTTTCTTGATTTATTAGTTCCAAAACTACAGCAAAATCTTCAACTGTAAAAGCCTGTCTTACACCCACACTTTCAAATAGCTCACGGAAACTATTTTTATATTTATTAGGCAACTGATAGAGATAGGGTGCTGCTTCAAAATTCAAATGAAAAGACACTTTTGTTGGATCAACATACACATTCTCAACCAGAATAAAACTACAGTTTGTCAGTTGTTCAATTATCATAGCTTTTGTTGATTCATTCTGTAACATTGCTTCGTGTAGATATTTGTAACAAGCATTAGTGATATTTTCCTGATATAACGTGATTCCATCAAATGACTTTGCAACTTCTTCTAACTGATTTATGACCAAATCAACAGCTGGTTTCTTCAGTAAACCCAAAAATTCTTTGACAGCTAATGACAAAGCACCACAACCTTTAAAGGAGTGGGAGTTTTCATTAAGGATTGGTTCTATAAGACAAACTATATCTTGATGATCAGCAGTGAAAAGATCAGTTGCTGAAAACA
This sequence comes from Streptopelia decaocto, assembly GCF_964273445.1. NCBI lineage: Eukaryota > Metazoa > Chordata > Aves > Columbiformes > Columbidae > Streptopelia > Streptopelia decaocto. The sequence goes on along the minus strand of NC_138663.1, from coordinate 191,739,849 downwards.
TGGCTTCGGGCTGAAAATCACTGCCTTTCCAATGCAGTGAGAAGCCTGCTGGTTTGCTAAGGAAAGGAAGGAAAGGGATGGTTTGACATTTTGAGGCAAATTCTTTAGCTCTGGGGTCCCTAGATTTTAGTTTTTCATCAATAAGACTCAATATAATACTGCTTCTGAGACAAGCTGCAGTATGATCAATCTTGTTAATCTCGGCTACTGACTCAGCACGTTCTATCAGATCTTCCCATAAAATATCATCTTTAGCCATTCCCAACTGAACAAGTTTAACCAAAATAACTGGATTAAGATAATCCTGAATGGTGCCATAAGGAAATCTTCCATCTTCAGCATCGTATAACTTTGCAACTCTTCCTTCAGGATGGATCAGTCTTGACGGTGTAACTAACGGATGTCCATCCAATGAACAGGGAATGCATGGAGTAACACGAAGAATTCCTGAGAACTCCTCAACTTTTTCATTGAGAACATAACGCATCAAAGGATCACGCAGTTCTGCATCAATCTCCTGAACATTGGGGAAAAATACTTCAGAAAAGAACTGTTTCTCAGAGAAAGTATTCTCCAATAAAATGTATTTGCATCCTGCTTCTTCAAATCCTGTCTTTACCCAGGATGGGAGATCTACAGCACACAGATTTTTGGAACCAGCTTTTTTAAGGTACTTCAGAAAGATCTTAAAGGCTGATGGTCCAACATCTGGTCGTTTCAGAATGGAATCATCTAAAAACCTTACATTCTTCATGGAAACCCAAGAGGAACCATCAGAAAACACTTTGATCCCTTCTTTGCTTTTCATATGAGCTATGTCTTCATAAAACCCTTGACAAATAATAGAAAAATCATCATGAACTGAATCAGGATCTGGCCACACTGCACAGTAACTGTAGTCAACTAGCTCACCATTGATCGCCATGTCACGTAGAACACAAAGTGCTTCTATGTAAGCTTTTACAATAACATGCCTCATGAATACGGTATTCCATCTTCCTTTAGTATCTGTTTTCCAGATCTCTTTCCGATTTGAAGTAACTGCAAAGCAGCCATTTATATGAAGAGGTAAGCCTGTTTTTATTCGTAGAGGTAAATAGCAGAATATTTCACCTATGTTGTTGCAATTAGGTTTCACAATCCACTTTTGATCCTGGGTTTCAGACAGCAACACTGCTACTCCACCACAGGGAACAAGACCTAGTCTTCGTCCACTTTCATGCAATGAAAATTTTAAAGCATCTCCAGTGTCCATGCAAGAACATATAAGCCATGTTGTTGAATCTACTGTCTTCTGCGGTAATTCATCAGCTGATCTTTTTATCTGTCCTGATTTAGCCATTTCAAATAGGGAAGTGGGATCATCTTCCGTACCTCTGAAAAGTGGAGACTGTAAATCCGCGATCCGCCTAAATACATGGTGAAATTCTTCTACTACTATCTGTAAGATACACGAGGACTTTGGTGTTTCAGTGGGAGGCTTTTTATTACTGCTGCTGCAGACCTTCATGAGTTTAGCTGCTTCCTTTAAAACACATACATTTGGAGAAGTCAAGGCTTTGGAGGAACACAGATTTTTTTTTATAGTGACAACATCTTGTGCCATCCCAGGATCATCTGCCTCAATTTTCAAGTATTTCAAAACCATTGAATTTACACTCTGAGAGAATATTATCAGTCTGTGACCACAAAGGCTAAATTCATCCACAAGAGAGTATATGTCTGCTGTATTGTAACATGTGCTGCTGACTTCACTTACTTTAGCTTCCTGCTGAGTTCTAAAGGACAGCCTGAAAAGCGTTCCTTTGTAGCTGTACGGAGATTCTACAGTCAGTGGCAGCTGGCAACCAAAAACCCCTATAAAAGGCTTAAATTGATTGGGAAATTTTCGGAGCCTCTTCTGTTGTTTACTCCAGTTGATTTTGATCCCAGGATTAGATTTATCTCTAATATGTTTACTGATATGGTTAACATTTGGATCAAACATAATCATGAACTCCCGGCTCAAAATAATGGGAACATCAGTGATATGATAGACAGAATTGAATCCCAGTCCAAATTTTCCTACTTTGTCAACTTCACTCCTTTTTAAAGACTCTCCTAATCGAGTTATATTTAGGAAATCAGAGTCAGAAAATTCAGAATTATTGAATGACCACAAAGCTGGACCATGACATGCTGCCATTCCTGGATCCAGAAGATTCTCTCTTATGTCCATATTTCTTCTCATGTCAATCAAGAAACTGCATTCCGTTGCATTAGCGTCATCAGCATTTTGAAGGAGCTCTTTAAAGATATCTGAAATGGAAGGGTATTCTTCCAATATGTTTTTAATTCTTACAGTCAGAGGCTCTCTTTGCCCAGATTGCTCAAATCCCATATTTTCTGGATTAATCAATCTTGTGCTAAGGCATGGGACATTTAACCACTCAGCGGTTTTCATCGGTATGTCTTCATGCACCAAAATTATTGGTTCAACAGAATCTTCAATCAAATCGTTTAAGTCATCAACTTTGATATCACAATAACAGCACTCATGAATTGGCCTCATTGCGAGTTTATAAGGAAGTTTCCCACTGTAGAGCGGCATCGGCGTATGCAGACTAGCAGGAATCTGATTGCTGTACAGCCACCTGATGATGCTCAACATAATGTGAAGGTTTTGTTTACTCTCTTGTTCTGAGAGAGACTGCTCACTTTTTAGATATATTTTCTGAATGACCATAGAAACGTGGTCTGGTGTTAACTGCTCAATTGAACCACAACATTTAAACAACTGGTGAAACTTCGCCATAGTTTTTGGTACATAATGTAGATAAGGCTGCAGATCAAGGTCAGGTACTGACTTTATTACTGCTTGTGAGAGAGAACAGAACGTTTTGCCCGTCCAAACCCAGGGAAATTTCAGGGCTTTGAAAGCTTCTTTGCCTTCTTCTAGATGATCATGCATAAATCCATAAATCTCAAGCAAGATATGCTGAAATTGATAATAGTCCTCATCACTGAAGGTTTTAGAACCATGCCAATCGACCACCACCTTGAAATGTTTTAAGACTGCTTTTATGCTGGGCTTGGTGGGGATGCCAAGGGCTTTAGCTGTATCCAACAGCACATTTTCCACAAGAGGAACTGATGAACCAACTAAAATTGCATGAGATATTTCACACATTTCTGGTGGTGAACACAGATTACAAGTATCTCCTTTCCAAACTAGGGATCCTGGATAATTTGGAGGTCTTTCCTTATATGCAGGAATCCATTTGATTTTTTTCAGCACAGTTTTTGTTTCAGATGAGTGAAGCAGAGTATGGTTTTTGTTCAAAATCATCAAGAGAGTTCTGGCTTTTCTTAACAGTAAATCATGATCAGTGTTGGAGTTAGCATGCAAACTTTCAATTTTATTTGCCACTCTTATAATATCATTTTCCTCAAGATTAGCCTCATTTTTTAAGCCTATTTGTCTCAGAGAATGAAGAATATCTGAAGATGTAAAAATAACAGGGGGGAAACAAACTTCCTCCTCAGCATAAAACAAATCCTGCAGAAGTTCTACCTCAGGATCAAAGAGTTCATTTGCTGACATTATCTTTTCCTGTGAAATCTTAATAAACTTTAGTGATGTCAGCCAATTTATCACATCTGTATTCTCATTTTTCAGAAAAGTCAGATTTTCAAGAACCCATTGCATTATCTGTGTTGTTTCATCATATGAATAAAAATCACTTCTTATGTCTTCTATAACAAACTTCAAGCAATCTGTGCTCTTTAGCTGTTCTATTTTCAACAGGTTAGCTAAGCGAATAGTAGCTTCATCACTGCTGTCAATTATTGGCACAGAAAATCTTACACCAGGAGGAATTTTGGCAGTGTGGTGTAATACCTTACTACCTTTTAGCCCAGTAAAAACAGGGACACTTTCATCAGATGATTTTTCGATTTTTTTAAATATTGGTAATTCCTGAATAATTCTTTTCTCTTTTTCACTTGCATCAGTCAAACTAGCTAAGAATGCCCTAAGAGCATCTTTATGTGTTGACGGGAACGATGCAACCTGACTGCATAGCTTCTGTAAAGACATTTTTTCCATTATTTGTAAAACAGCACTTGGCAATGGTGGATGTACGTATTTTTTTATAAGTGGATGTTGGATAGAAATATCCAGTTTCTTAAGTACAACTCCACCAACTTTCTGAATAATATCAGCTAAATATTCTGGGAGCTGAGTCTCAGATTCGTCTTCCAGAATGATAGGTGATGGATTCCTAAATCTAACCAGTTCCACTGATGTTTGGTTTTCCACCAGCAGCATCTTGGGGATAAGTGGCATGTCATCAAACACACTCAAGTCATCAGAAAAATGTATATATAGGTTCTTCCAGACCATCTTAAGCCAGGAAACTGAAGGGTGATTTTTGTCTTCCAAACCTGGATACCACTGTACCACCATGTCTCTGCCAGGCCATGTGCTATTCATAACTTCTTTAATCAGGCGGGCAAATCTTTCTGGATTCAGAAGCTGCAGCTGAGTGCATGGCCTTCCTGAAATTATAGCAAAAGGGCAAGCCATGAAAATCACAGAGCAGAGTTACATAACAAAGTGCTTTTTGTTGTGGGCCAAGGGGAGGAAATTAACTTGTGCCCTGCCTTTTCTTTTTGTGGAAAAAAAAAGTTTGTTAAATAGAAATGCAGATACCAACTCCCCTTGCTTTTAGGAGTTAATGACAAGTGAATACATTCCATATTAGTATAAAAATAAAAACAAATTGAAAATCATCAATATGTTATCGCATTTGTTAGTTTGACACGAGTTCTCAGGCATACATAGCAGCTACTGATTTACAATCAAAGAAGCAGCTTCAAACATTTTTTCGTTTGATTCTTTGCGCTACTTATTTGCCTAGCAGTAAACAAGAATCTAGTCCATTATTTGTTTGCCTATAATTGCAAAACTGACAAGCAACAAAACTTGGTTGTACAAGGCATGCTGAAACTAAGTTTAGAAGTATATGCTTTTATTCTTATTATAAAAATCTTCATTAAAAGAACGAACGTTAACTCTCATGTGTTAATTATCATGATTAGCTTATGGTTGGACTCCATGATCTTAAGGGTCTCTTCCAACCAAAATCATTCTATGATTTAGACAGCTTATACTTAAAAACTACAAGATGTCTGGGGGTATGAAAATAGCATAGAATATAAAAATACCACTACCTGCCAACATCAAAAACAATGAGACAAATGGAAGCAAGACATCTATTTGGATTTCAGATCTTTCTTCCATCTAGATAGCAACAGTCCAATTAAAGGTGTTATCTCCTGTCCCTGCTCTGCTAGAAATTGGTAGTAAGGCATCCTTCAGAAAAAAAAAAAGTTTCAGTTCGTGCCTACGGACCTACACATTGTTAGTTCTACTGAACAGAAAACACAGGGAAACACAGCAGCCTTGTGGAAGTGAGAAATATTTGCAGCAGCGGGCCAGCAAGAGCAGAATCTACTGACAAGCTAAGCTTAAATCCCATTACAGAACTTCAGAAATACTGTTCAAAAATCTATACATGTGATCTGAAAATACTGGAAATCTTCCTACGGCATGGGAATTTATTAAAAATATATTTTAAAACAATGAAAATAATGATAATTTCTGTGTAACATAAGTACAAGGGTTTTTTCATCAATATGCATTTTCCCCTCAACTGTGTTGAGAACTCTTTTCCTAATTATATTTGGTAGCTCTCTTTTGGCAGATCTATTTGGCCAGTTTTGTTTACAAGAAAGCTGGGGTAAAGAGAATAGCTAATCATCAAATTCACACAAATATCAAGCTTCAGTCCAAACCAGTACATCTTCAGTTAATAACCATACCTGAAAATCCCCAGAGAAGCTGTTGGGCTAGAATATAATCAAATCTATTTTTAGTAATAGTCTTGTGAGTTACACATTAATACACTAGATATAGAAACAGTTATTAACTAGAAAAATACAGTAGGCATTTTAGGAGAGAAAAAACAAGATCTGGTTGTCTTTGCACAACACAATAGAAAAAAATTGCATCCCATCTTCTCAAAGAAATAATACAAGAAATTGTTTATTTCTGCAACTGTATCAGGAATCTCTCTGATACAATTTCTACAGCTATATAAGAAAAGTTCTTGACAGGCAAGGTTTCAAAACCTGCCCCAAACCCCTCTAATATTTATTATTTATAATAACATACAACTCTGATGGTACTGTAGTTCTACTTTATGATTATGCAAAACCTTAGAATGGAGAACAATTTAGGAGGAGGTAGAATGAAAAGTAGGCCACTACAATCTTGCAATGGATTATCTAAAAGTCCTTAGGCATTTCTAGAAGGTATAGAAGAATTATACTTGTCATATTCATTTACTAAAAAAATGTTCTTCAAATCAATGAGCAACAAGAACAAGTACCTAGAAAAATGTTCAAAGAAACTGCCAGAGGAATAACAGTCAGAAGCAAAACCTTAAATGTGACCAAAAACCTTCCCAGGAACTAAAATACTAGATAGACTTTTTTGCAAGCCAGAGACCAAGCTCAGAAATGAAAGAATGTCCTACAACTCAGCAAGGGATTGCTCTATGAATATACAGGGTTTTTTCATTTCAGTCACCTCTTTTTTTCTGTTTAAGATGTATTCAAGCAAATAGTCTATGAGACCTGTATTCTGTTTTGGTTGGTTTGCTCTGATTTTTTTGAATTTAAGCATGCGTTTGGACAGCTTTGTGATGTTCACGTGGAGAAAATTCCCTGGACAAACATCTTCGAAGTCAGTTTAAGGTATCATCACAAGGAAATGACATTTTTCAAAGCTAGCATTCCTGGCTTACAAACAATTTTTCATCCATTTAATCTCACTATGGCTGTCTCGATCCCTGTATATTTCTGTTCTTTTAAAGTCTCAGCAACTACTACTAGAGTGAACAGTAGTTCTTTATTGTTCTATCCTAGATTAAGAATATTCATTGCTTGGATACACAATTTAAAATAGTCATTACTTTCAATAGTTTCTTATCTGTATTAAAGCAAAACAAAATAAATTAAAAACTGTACTGGGGGAAATTAACCATGAAAAAGTAAACTAAGCATATTCTACTGCACCAATAAACACAATGCCCATCATATAATATGGCAATAAGGCTTTGACAATTCTACTTTTTAGAATGAAGTTTTTCTTTATAGCAGTTTCAGACTTGCTGTTCTTCATACTGAATGAAAGTTCCAGCACTGATTGCGTATCTTCTATACAATGAATATTATTTAAATATCTACACTGTTTACACTGTGCAATATGTCACTCCCAATTCTTAAAATCTTTTCATAGATCTTTTACCATAATTTAAAAATTTATCACTGAATAGCCTCAGAATTACCCTATTTTTCTATTATTTTTGATAATGACATAATGGTCAAACAATGGAGAAGGAGGGGGTTTACAACTTAACAGAAAGAATAATAAACAGAACATATAAAAGATTGAAGGGGAAGAAGGGGCCACAACATAGAATGAAGAAATAGAGACTGTAACTGAATGAAGACCATGATAAAGGGTATCAAGAAAACCAAATCATCACAATGATTTAGAGTATTCTATGTCTGGTTCTAACGTCTTCAGTCTAAAAAAGAATTCTGTTACATTGAGCAACTTAAAAACAAGAGACAAGGATCTTTTTCTCAAAAGTACATTTTCTAGACATTGAAGAGTAAAATTGCCCACCATATACTATTTTAAAATAAGCTGAAGAGTGACTTGTTTGCAAATTGTGTTTACATGAAAAGACTTCTGAGATTTCAGACTTCAAATTCACCAGTCGAATCCATAATGAAATGCAACAGTGGAAGGGTGAATACAAACTCCAAGTAGAAAAAAGGCAAAAATACTGTCTTAATAAGCATCGTATCTACAGACGCAGCAAACTTCACCAATCATTTTGGTCATTATTGGAAGTATTCCAGTAGGCCCACGTTGACACAAACATAAGCTATGAATTAAGACTCAGGGAACACTGGATGAAATTATATGGTCTACAGCATGCTTGAGGCTAGACGCTTGAGCTAGTTTCATCTGATTTTTTAAAAATGCATTGATTTGAACACTTGTGATACTGAGATAAAAGATGATTCATAATACTAAAACCATGACATAACTGCTGCATGTGCCGATACTACGAAGGCAAAATAGAATTCAGAGTTTGGAGTTCATCTGTTCAGCCATTAGCAATCTGTTTCACTGTACGAGAACACAAAAGACATATTACCTCGGCTTTTGGCAGCTTCTTTCAAAGCAGCTAGGACCTCAGGCTTCAGGTCATCAGAAAGTAACCTTCCTTCCAGGCCAGGAAAGAGTGATCTAAGCACATCGTAAAAAAAGAAAACAAAAAACCCCACAACATGCTTTAGCAAAGCATCTAATTTATTTATGTTGCTGCATAGAAATTATCAGCACAGTAATCATCATGGTAAGACAGTCGCAAGCAAAGCAATTGCTTACATATGCAGAATTGGGCTTTCAGTGGGCAGTTTGCTTATAAATAAGAAAATCATACATTTAGAAGCGGAGAGTAGTAAGAAACTAGTTTTTCCAACTACTCTTCTTTTCAAAGAAGCTCTAAGCAAGTTTTCTTTTGATAGAAAAACTGGGATCAGAAAATTATTTTCATCTATTTGTATTCTAACCAAAAAAAGAGGTAAAATAGTGCCTACTAGTCTATGTTTCATAAAGATTCTATTTAAAAGCATACAAAAAATAAAACACGTAGTTACAGGACTTCATGCAGATCTATGTATCCCAAAAGATCTGCAGAGAGTGGTTAAGATTATTGTAGCCAAGAGTCAGTCTCATCCTGCCCATCCCTCCCCTTTCTGTTAGCACTTTAAACAGTTTTTTACGGCTTTGGTCTTCCTGAAATCAAAAATAACTATCCAGTTAAATTCTGAGAGCAGGTACATCAGTTATACATAAATCAACATGGAATCTTTCCTATTCTCCCTCAAGTGTTAACAGAAAGAAATTTGTAAGACCGTATTTCAGCTTTTTAAGCAGACTCCAAATTTGAATACACAAAGAGTCAAACTCTTAAGCTGAAAGGGTTTAAAACATTTAGCATATTTATAAAATTAGAATTAAAAATAATTACTGTAGGGAAGAATAGAGGAAAATAAAGCATTACTATTTCAAATTTCTGTATTATCACAGCTATCAAGTAGATTTATGCCTTGTATAGCATGCTTTTGTATCAGTTTGACAAGACTAACCAAACTAAGTCCATTAGTGGTATAATTAAATTCCCCAAAAAGTGTCTTATGACTAGTCTGAAGTAGGGCTGTGATCTGTTAGTCCTTGTGGGAATGTTTTCGATATTAGTGTACCGGCTTAACAAAGTGAAAAAATAGCAAAAGATGAATCATCTCACAACAGACACCAGAGAAATTTTTAAAGAACACACTAGAATCGCAGGCTCTGAGTAGTGTCAATCCCCTGATAAATTAACTGCATCATTGTCTAGAACAGGAAAGATGGTGGGTTTAGAACATAATAGAAAAAGATTAGTAGCAGACCTGAAAAAAAAAAAAAAATGAAACTCCTCTCAAGCAACATGGGAGACCAGTTACCTGCATCTAACTGCTTTTTGTGAAGATATGCTGTCTATAAATAAATTCAAACCACAATTTACATAAGGACCTTATATGGAGCACTTCTTACCTTAATAATATCTATATTGGCACCAACCTGCCCCTACTTCCCTTATAACCAGTCCATAGGGCAGTAAAAGCAGCAAAACACATGCCAAGTGTCACATTCTCTCAAGCTGAGCATCTGAAAACTAGTGGAACTTTGAGGGAAAGGAGAGGAGGGGTGGTTGTGACCATACATACAGGTAACACTTCATCACTAAGAACAGCTACAGGTAGGACATCCAGTGTGTCTGAGTGACTTCAGGAAGTAGCTCGTCAGAGACTGCTTGGAGGAGGGTCCAGATTTAAGAGATCTTCTATACATGCATAACCCCGTACAGACATAAAAAGCAGTAGTCATGCTTTCTCCCCAGTGACTCCAAGGTCACTTACTCCAGCTACCCTGCTCTTTCCTGTTCCCTGCCCAGTGTCTGTGTAAGCTTTTTTGGCAAAAGAAATGCGAACTTTATGGGAATATTGATGCAGCTGTGAAATAAGCAAGGAAAAGAAATTATTGGAGAGAGACTGGAAAGAACAAAGAGAAAGCAGATGCAGAAGACAAGCCAACTTCTTTCCAGGGTAGTACCCACCTACTTCCTAAAAGCAGCAAGTCTTTAGTATTAATATTAAAGCCTTCACTGAAACTGTGTTATATAAAAAAGCCCAAGTAATCTCAAGCTTTAAGTTTAATAAAAGCACTTATCATTATCTAATTTAACGTACTTCCTAGTATGCAAGTTTCTAACCTTCTCCTATTTATAATTCTCAGAAGAAAGCCAATTTGAAATACATCTTGAGGTATTCCCCTAAAGCCTGGATCCCATGATTCTTTATAAAGTTATAATGGCAAGTAGCTGTCAAACATTTCAAATGAGACATATGCACACAAACATGTACATACACACAGAAAACCAAGTTTTATCTGTGCATTATTTCATTATATTACAGGCTGCTGCATATCATCTTGTTTGCCAATAAGCAAATAACAATCTGAAGTTCTGGTTTAGCATTTAAACTAAAAAAAAGCAGTATTTAAAATATTAAGTATACCTGGGATATTCTTCTGAGGTTATGTAAACTACATCCTGTTCTGATACAGATGAGGAAAAAGGAATAAAATTTCCATTCTGTAATGGCAAAAGCTCCAATCCAATCAGTTCACTGTAGACTCCATCAGAAAGCACGAATTCTAAAAGATGAAGCTTTTCTTCAGCAGGTCCACTGTGTCCAGATTTCCTTAGTACTTGCCGTACCACAGCAGGAGTCACTTTTTTCACAGCTTTAGCAGTAGAAATAGTAAGATGCACTGCACTAGCAATATTTGCTGGTACCTTGGCAATCTGCTTCCCTGAATTCTGGAGGTAGCTGAGAACAGACTGCGTGTACTCCAAACTCTCATCCATTTCAGAAAAGTGCACCTGTTCCACCTTTATCCACTGATTACTCATTGAGTAAATAACTGTATGCTGGAGCAGCTCTTTAAATAGAGGTACTACAATTGGTTTCCAAGGTACCCTGATTTTGCTCTCATCAGGCCATAACCTATAAATTCTTTCAGCTGACAACGGAAAATCTGAATTCTTTTCAGTCTCCATGCGTTTGATCGCTTCCGAAATAAGTGTGGTATATGCCTTTGGCACTATATTCACCACAAGAAGATCATTCCACAAAGCTGCTGGATCTCTCCATTGATCCAACTCTCGCCATTTGATACTCCTCCTATTGTCTGTGAGACCAAAGAAACCACTAACATGAACTGGGAGTCCAGTTTTGCTTTCTTCACCTGGAGGCAAAGGCAGAAAACAAAATGCTCTTCCTGAAAAATCTGCTACGGCTCCTTCTTCTGCCCCATTAGCTGACAAAGACATGGCTATTCCAATAGTAGGAACAAATTTCAAGTCATCAGCTAAACAATCCAGTTCAGTACACATGCCTCGACCACCTACACAATTACATACTAACCAAGATGTTTTCTGTGCATCCTTAACACTCTCATCTTCTACAACTATATTTACATGGTACGTCACACAGGTTATGCTATTGCTTGGAACTCTCTTACAATACTGATTTATTGCAGTTCCTAAGATTTTGATAGAATTGGGTCTTTCATGTTTCAAGGCCTTGTTCTCACTAGCAGTTACTCTGAAAATCAGTCTCTCAGTTCCATCAGCTTCCCTGACATGCAACGAAACATCCTGAACACTCTTCAAGAAGAGCAACACTGTGTCTGCATCTGCTCTGAAGGATTCAAACAGCTCCAAAACCTTCTGTTTGTCGTAAACATTGCTGCTCAGTTGGGAAGGCTGCAGACGAAGTGGGAAACGAAAAAAGGTACCAGGAAAGTTTCCATTCTTAAAGGTTTCTTTAGTGCTGCCAAATACACCAATGAATGGTGCAAATTGGTCTGTAAGTTCACTGATTTCCTTGCTGTCTTCCTTTAGATTCCAACACTGGCCTGATTCATGAGGTCCAAAAAGGGTTTGATGGGGATCAAGCATTCCAATCTGGTCACCACTGAAAATACTTGGGACATCTGTATACATAAAAACCAACAACCATTAATAACCCTATGACAATATACTTTTCAAATACAGTCTTACAGAACAAACTTTAAAAGGGCAAGAAAAACAAACGTTACACAATTGTGATGAACCTAGTATAATTCTGATAACACATAGTTCAGTGCTTATTGACAGGAAGAAACAAGCTCATCCCTATTCTGCAATGAAATATATAAATAGTCATTCACCTACTTGAATTTTAGCAAATGGTGAGCAACAAGAAGTATATTTTTTTTCAACTCTATGCTTTTTATATTTACAATATTTTCAGGAAAAAACACAATTTAATTTACTAAAGATGCATTCTATTACATTCATACTTTGCAGACACTGAAGGCTTGCAAACAGTAATCATGTACATTTAAAAGCATAAATTCCAAAAATTATCAAATCACTGAACATATTAATGAAGCTTTAAATTATGTTCTACTATATAAAATATTGTGAAAAAATACATCTTGTGTCTTAAACTCACTTCACAAGTTAAAAATGTTATTTTGGCAAAAATTTGCCGCTTACCCTGTACTATTATAACTACTACATAGACTCCAAGCAGTTTAAACTATATGGTTCTTCTGTATAGCAGTAAAGCATTTTGACAGAATAATAGGTTTCAAGACTTAATACTACCCGCTTGTGAAAAATTATGGACTATCTAAAATGTAAATGTACATACAGCTCTACTATGGAATATCTTTTCTAGCATGAAATACAATACCTGCTAATTACACAAAGAACCTGCATAAAACTTGAGTCTAGTCTAAACTTTCATGTCTACTTGCATACCTACCCTGTATTATGGGCCTCTGTAAAATGAACAACTGTGCATAACTGAAATAACAGTGTAAAGGAATGTTCATTTCAATATAAGGAACTAAGTACATAAGGATGTTACTAGAAGAAACAAATCTCCTCCAAAAACCTTCAAAATCCAAAGGACACCTTACAGAGTTTTTGAAAAATAAGAACATTTCTTAAGGAAACTTAGCCAAGGATCTAGTTTAAAAATGCACTACTGAGAAAATACTAAGTGCTTGATGAATATCTAAAATAATTAACCAATTTAAAGCTTCAACATTTTCTTTTTAAAATATCTACTGAGAGTACCTGTTATATGATAAACCGAATTAAAGCCAATTCCAAATCTTCCAACTTTCAGGGGATCATCTTTCTTCCTGCTTCTTGCTATTTCCTGTATACCATGCCAGTCCTCAGGGGTGAAAACTGCATCATTGTATGCATAAAATGCTGGCCCTATAATAAATAGGCAAGCATTAAAAAGATGACAGAAGAAAACTATTTACTGTTAAAAATTTCTAGGAAATGAACTGAGAAATCATGTCTCTAAACTATGCATGTGCACATTCAATGGGGAAGCTATGTCCCAAGCTGACATCAAATTATGCTTAGTGATGAAAGGGAGATATAGGGTAGCAGCAAAAACAGAAGCAAGAAGATGGATTTACCTCTGTATATGGTACTTAAGAGGTTTATATTCTGATGTGGTATCTAGTTCTGGTGTCCACATTTTAAAAGAATTATTCTGAAAATCTGAACAGAAAGCAGAAAACAACAGAACTTCTGAAAGAATACATGTCCTGTGGCACAAGGCTTAAACTCAATCTGTTCAGTCTATCAAAAGGATGTTGAAAGATGTACTCATCACAGTCTATTAATACCTCCACTGGAACGGAATACATGGCAAGATATGACAATAACCTGTGTCTAGAAAGTAAGACAGACAGATTCAAATTAAAAGATATAATGAGGCTGATTAACAACTGAAAAAAAACAAAGCTAGAGAAAAAGAACTATTGGGTCATTCATCATTGAAATCTTCATATCACAACTGAATGCCTTTTGGGATTATTATGCAAATTAATTTGTTTGATAAATACATAATGGACACTTATCACACAAAGCTGTATTAGATGACGTAAAAACCTTTGCATGGAGAAAAGTTTGGTATAAGGGTGAGAGAATGAAAGATGGGGAAGCGAACAGAACTGCCTGGAAAGTGCTGAAATGTAGAGAGGTAGGGTCATTTTTACATTAAGAACTGGAGATAACTCTCAAAAGGTAGAGGTTAATATGTAAAAAATCTGAAAATGGTTGTCTAATGCCCCAAGAATTCTTTTATCCTAGGTCTTACTTATTAAATCTTGTTTACTTGCTCTACTAAAAATCCTTTCTTGTATTTTGGGATATAGAGTGAACTATAGGACACACAGTCACCCTGGGAGAATTGACTTAGTCTTCACGTTCCGTTTTACTCCTTCTCAACCAATATTAACTGGAAGTAGCTGGAAAAACGCTACTGACAACCTGCAAGAAGACAGCATAAGGCCTTCAATATGAAACAGTGGCTTTGGAAAAGAATTATCAACATTAAAACACAGACAAAATACGCACCTAGTAAGGTAGCAGTAGCAATGAAGTAATCTCCATAAGGAAAGGAGAAAACAAACAGAACTACAGGCATATTGAAGAATAATGGCCAAAATTAATACAGATTTTATTTACCCTGATATTGTGCCATGTCCTTTGACCACAGAGTTTCTGTTCCATATTGAGTTTCATCATATAAAAACCTAACCTCTGTGGCACCAGCATCCTCTGCATTCTGTATCAATTCCTGAGACAGGGAAAAAAAAGAAAGTATAATGCAGTAATGTTGTACAGATTCTAGCAATGGATTTCCAACTTAAACAGTAGAAAATAATAAAGCAATTGTCTCAGGTGTAACTGTTTTCCTACTTTTCAACCAAAATAATTTTATCTGCTTTACCTAAATGAAAACAGAAATAATTATAAAAGGAATATTCAGATAAATACTATAAAAGTTATTTGAATTTGGAGCTCCAATACCATACATAATCAGTAGTTATAGTTTAGAAATAAGCTACTAAACTCTTACTACTATAAATATATTATCCCAAATCAGAGTTGTACAACTCTCAAAACAGTGCAAAATGGCAAAAGAAAAAAAAAAAATCAAAGTTTAATGTTAAGCCCACAAAACAGCCTTAAGACAACTGAGGCAACAAGTCATAAAAAGGTAATACACAGCACTCTGCTTTACATCAACTCGATTACATTTAAGTTAACATTTCACAGTATGAACCAGTTGTTCAAGAGCCACAGTGCCCATTCCCAGCACCCTTTCAGCAAAGGTCTGCAGAACAGTTCTGAACAGTAACTCTGTAAATCATGAACCAAGAGAGATCACCAGTTGAATGAAGCCCATAGACTGGGAAGAGGATTATGTTAAACAGAATTAGTAGTGGTAAGAGCTATGGAAAACTCTAGGAACTAAAATTACAATAAACTAGTTCTGTAAATAGTATCATTAAGAAAATATGGCTATCCAGTCCCATTTATATAAATAGCACTATACACTGCAGACATGCAAGCATGATTAAAAATACATTCACAAAATGCTCTGTTTACATTGAATCAAGGTGTACCAGGGCTCCAAAGATGCACACCTATACATATGTATATACACACACACCTGTGTGTGCTTGTGGGAGTATATTTAAGTTTGACACAAGAAAGTATCTCAGCTGAATTGAAAAGCTATGTAGGTACATCACAACACATCCAATGTATTCATACAACATAAATTTCATTAAATTATGCACAAAAATAAAAGACTTGCTAGCAAGATGAACCTTTACTTTAAAAATACATCAAATAGTAGCAGTTATTCCAGACTAGGCTGCATTCTAATCTACTGCTGACAGTAAAATAAGCTCATTGTTATCTAATACCTGGTTTCAAAACTATAACCCCTCAATTTTTCACTTTGTAACAGTATGTTCAGTCTATAAAGCACATCACACAACTAACCAAAATACATTTATATTGTTTTTGAAGCAAGATGAGATAACAAGAAATATACCCACAGTTCAGCATATATAATACATTTTAAAGGATCTCCATGAAGTACTTAATTACAAAAAATATGCAACTCTTCTTCTAAAATAATTAGAATAATCATTCAAGAAAAGATAGCCAAAGCCTCTAGAAACATTAAATAATAGGTACAGAAACCACCATGTAGTGAGAGACTTGCATTCATGCTGTGGCACACGGAGCATCTGGTACATTCAGCTGTAACAGCATTGTAGTTGAAGACTCCAAACAGTGAAATTCATTTTAACAGATCAGCAAAATTACTGACAGTAACCCCTCCCTAGAAGTCTCTTAACTCTAAATTATAAATAATGAAAACAAGAATATTTTTACTTTTCAATGTACCTATCTTATTTCTTCACGTTGGAATGAAAAATTGGATTTAAGTTGTTACGAAAGCCTGAACCCTTCATGATTCAAACACATCTTAGAGATTTAACTAGTACTGGGAAACAGTAAAAATGTAAGCACTCATCCTATGAATGGACACTGCTCAGAACACATCCAGGAAGCAGCTTGCCAAAACAATTGAAGTTATGCTTATCTTAAGCATTCACACTAAAAATAATCAACTTCTAGTTCCACAGTTGCAAATAAACTCTTCCAAGATATAGCAGGAACTCTCATCATCTGTCACCATTTGTATGGGTGTGGTTTATATATACAAATAGATATACACTTATATCTGTACCAAATCCCATTAGTTAGAGCCTAGTGTTCCCATACATTAAGGAAATGAATCTCCTAACATCCACGTGGTGAAGCATTCTGGATGAGAAGTTTAATATCCAACTATGAACTAACCACCCCAGATGCTCTTCAAAAAAATCAAATTGGCACTTCCAGATGTTATCATAGGAAGCTATGATAAACAAAACAAATCATCTTCTACAGATACCTGTCTTTCCCCTTGCAGGACCTGACGAATTTAAGATGATCTGTATTGTTTCAGATCATAGAATCATAGAACAGTTTGTGTTGGAAGCGACCTTTAAAGATAATCTTGTCCAACCCCCCCTCTCTCTCTTGGGCAGAGACATCTTTTGCTAGACCAGGTCACTCAAAGCCCCATAAAACCTGGCCCTGAACACTTCCAATGATGGGGTATCCACAACTTCTCTGGGCAACTTGTTCCTGTGTCTCACTGCCCTCATTGTAAAAATATTTTTCCCTTATGTCCAATCTAAACCTACCCTCTTTCAGTTTAAAACCATTGCCCCTTGTCCTGTCACTACAGGCCTTGGTATAAAGCCTCTCTCCATCTTTCTTATAGGCCACTTTGTATGCTGAAAGGCCGCAATAAGGTGTCCCCAGAGCCTCCACTCTCTCAGCCTTTATTCACAGGACATGGGCTCCAGCCATGTGTAAAGGTGGGGTGAACAGCAGTCTACCAGTGCACCATTCTATTTACCAAAAAAAATTTTAGTGCTTAAATCAAGGTCGTCACTTCCATTGTGAGGCTTGTACACATAACATTCAAATGTGGAGCACCACAACATAACATGTGCTACTGTTGCATAATTTGAAGTCTCCTGGATCCACGATAAAACACCATAAAGAACACCGACCTCAGTTCAGAAAATCCTGTGACATTCTTTTGTTATAAGAATCAATATCTAAACTAAAAATGTTTTTCAGGCCACATAAAACTGATGGGTTTGTTATTCTTATCACTCTAGAGCAAGTCTCTCAAAAGCTACCCAAAGATTCTCATTTAAAAAGTGTTCTTAGTCTAATGATAAAACTTTGTGACACTGTCATAGTTCACTGAGGAAAATATATTTAGCTACCAATAATCTCTACAGCAAAATCTTGTATTAAAGCCTTCATTTTATCCCAATCTTATCCTAGGATAACCTCTCCCAAAAATTTATATGTATTATCATGTGGGTTTACCATAGCTTGTAGAAGAGATGAATAATAAAGTAACAAGCAAAATAAACATTTTAGATAGCTTACTTACAGAAAGTACCGCACAAAGCCTGACTTAATTATAACATCTGCATTTTATCTCTGTTTTTTTATAAATTACAATGGCATCTGTGACAAGAAAACTCAGAGAAGATAAACACACACAAAATAAAACGCCACACAATTCAATTTGCATTGTCCACAGAAATGGAAACATGTCTCTCCTGCACTAATATGAATATCTAATGAGATATGACAACTGCAAGGTTTGCTGGAAAGTGTTAAACTAATGGTATTATGTAAGTCATACGAAAGGACTGCTAAAAATACCATTTGTTGTATACCTTAAGAATCTGTCCTCCTTCTGGGTATCTTCTTAAAATATCCTTAAGAAAATCAACAAGTGGTGGAGTTGTTTGTCCAAAACGACCTAAAAAAACAACCAAAAATTAATCTGTGTATTATGATACTATGCATTTAGTTCCAGGTTAAAAAAATACTCCCTGAACAATTACTGTGACTTTAGAGATTTTTTTTTTAATTAACTCAAGGGCTGATATTGTACAACTTTGCTATTTCCAAAATCGACTGCAAAAACACTACATCATAAACATTTTTACTAAAAACAAAATAGCAGTCTTGATGTTAATGTCAGCATACCATTACATATCTGGATGAAAAAAATTTGGGGGCTAAGTCTTTGCATTTGTTATATCTCAGCTCCAACTACTGGAGGTTAAATATAGCAACTTGTAAAGGACTACTACTTTTTAAGTAGCAGGACAGTATTCTAGGGCAGCAGTGGCTGTAATGTTTTTGTAGCCAGTGACAATCCCTCCTGACAGCTACAGAGAGGCACAGTACAGTTTGGCTCCACTGGACACGTCCTCTTTTGGCACATGGTGATGCTGGGCCTGGTGCTGGCTTTGGTGTTCCCTGGGCTCAGCACAGGAGGGAAGAGTCTCAGAAAGGTACTACCAAGCATTATGAAGTTCTGCTCTAAGAGACAGAGTCTATCACAGAATAAAAGGATTCAATTCAAACTCCAGTCTGAGACTGAAGAGCAGCTCCCTAAATCCAAACCTCTAAAGCATGCTTCAAACAAATATTAATGATGCAACCCCCACAAAGAAAACTGACTCTACTGGTGCTGCATCACTTCCCTTTAAAGTTATTCATACCTCCCCTTCTGCATACGTGTGTTTATGAACTATAGATTCAAACACACATACATTATATATGTTATAGAATAAAACAAACAAAAACCCCCTCCACAGAATCCTCAGCAATGTAGAAAAAATGAAATAGATACAAGAGGTCTATTTGCTGAGAAAACACCCAACATCTTTTCTTTCCAAAATTTTCTTATCACTCTTTATTTAAAGTAGCTTAATAGTATCAATTAAAAAAAAATGACAACTCACAGCTGGAAGTGTGCAAAGTATTTATAAGTTCTCCTATTATTTTTACATTACACAGAAGTATATGTAAGTCAACATGCAAGCTTCCAAAATAAGGTGAGCTGATGAATAGTAAGAAAGTTTTGGTGTTTCTTTTCTTAGGAGAAATTCTCTAAAATCAAGAAACCAATCTTCTCTAAGTCCGAATTGGGCAGGCAGGAGGAAGTGTCTGAACAACACATTTCACTATGGAAACTACAACACATTTCACTATGGGAACCACAAAACCAGACAACTAACTTTTAAGTGATAGCACTTAAGATAGACATTATTGTAACTCTGTACATCTAATAGCAGAGCTGTTCTATGTATGTCACAAAAATTACTTTATCATGAGATCATGACTTACTGCACCCTGTCAAAGGCTGAACTGATTTTTGTTAAGTGTTAGAGCTTGTCATATTTCACACAAAACTTCTGCCACACATCTGAAGGAGAAACTTCTTCCACAGTAAGTACAGTTAAGCATTGGAACTGCAGCCCAGTGCAGTCTCCATTCCTGGAGGCTTTCCAAACTGGACCAGACCAAGCCCTGAGCAGCCCAGTCTGACCTCAGAGCTGACCCTGCTTGATGCTGAAGGTTGGAATAGAGACCTCCTGTTGTCCCTTCTAGCATGAATTATTCTGCGATCTTATGAAAAGATCATGCATTATGTGACAGACACCAGTGATGAATGAACACAGAGGTGACATGAGTGATCTTCAGATTAATTCTGCAAACAATGTGCTTGGCTCTGCTGACCATGCACTTCCTGCAGTTAGAAATTCAGGGCCTTCCTTGATTTATCTGCTGTAAGGAAAAATCTCAGAACTGACAGACTCCAGAAGAAACACAAAAGGCTGGTGGTGCTAAAGCCTTCAGAGGTTTACATTGACTTACATCAGAGCTGTGGGCCAGAAAAAGTTAAGTGCTTTACCTAAACATGGACTGCTTAGAGTGATATCTCTAAGAAAATCTCACAGTCAAATACTCCACTCATAGGCATGAAAAACAGCAACATTTTTTCTTTCCCATTAAAGATTTCTTAGCACTACTACACTATCTTATCCATATACTTGCACAGCAAAAAGCGGCTCACAAAAGAAAAAAACCTTTGTTTAGTCTAGCACAGCTTACATACAGCAAAAAATTATCAGATCATACAGAATGGAAGAAAAATGTTTGATCCATAGAACCGTGAGGTCCATTTCCATAGATGTTTTCTAACCATTGCACATTCTAGAGAATGTGAACATTAATTTCTGGCTAATATACAAACACTTATTTACTCTCTGTCACTAGAAAACCACCAGGCAGTGCATTCATGACTTACATAGGCTAAAAAACACCAACATTTTGTGGTATCACATAACATATCTGCATGAAAAGAAGGGTCTCTTTCTTCAGCCTACCATCTCATTAGCATTTCTTTCATTCCCTTATAATAAATTTATCATTAAAAGAATATTAGCATTAGCAAACAAGTAACACAATCATTGCAGATTTTAATTAGAGCATTTCTGAAGATATTCAGGTATCATAATCTAACCCAGGATATTATACAGATATATCAGCAATTTTTGTAATAAAAATGTAACTAAACATACAGAATTAAAATAAAAACAAACAAAAAATCAGAAGAAATCAAAAGCTTTTTATTAATGCTATAGTTTTCTACATAGTGGTTACTGAAAAGATACCCTTCCAGTATCTGAATTGCTTGTAAGTACTTCACTTATTTTATATGAGACAAGGCAGCTATTAATACTACTGCGAGGCAAGTTTCATTAGCGGCAAAGGAGAGCAATATTCTAATTTGTACACATGAAATCACAAAGAAACAAAAAGCACCAGGGCACTTAAAAAGAGAAATTTGATTTTCCTGAAGCAGAATGAAAAGAACAAGTGAAATGATACGTAAGATCTGCGAGAAAATTGTTTCCAATTTAAAGAGTAGTTTCAATTAACTCCAGACTACACTACAAAATGCTTTGATAAACAGAGACAAGTATTTTTCCTACCTCCTCCTTTTAACCCTTTTGACTGAAGATTCAGAAAAACTTGATTTTGAGACTTCTGAAGATCCACAATCTTGATACCATCAGATAACTGTAATAAAAAATAAGATGGATCTTGATCAGAACGTTCTGCAGCATAGTTTACTGTAGCTTCATTTCCTAGATATATTTTCTATTAAGTTTGGTTTTATCTAGAAGTACACAAATACTCTGAAACATTCAGTACTCAGTTTGAGCAGCACTTTCATTTGTCCATGTCTAGGTTGGTCTCCCTTGCCTATTGATAGTCCTCAGAGGAAGTATCAGTTTGTCAGTTACAGGACCAAAAGAAACCAGCCACAAACAAATCAGGTGGAAAAAATACCTATAGAAGCATACCAAGAGCAAGGCATGACCTCCTGTTTTCACATTTGAAAAGTTCTATGTTCTGGGAACTTCTGGAAGCATACGACTAAAGCAGATATTGTTCTAAGGTGCACGTACATTAAAAAAAAATAAAGATACACAGGAAGTATGTGGTCTATGTACTCCAAAAAAGTACACATGGGTGTGCAATTTCATAGGAGTTTTAAAACAAGTAGTATCAGCTCAAAGCAGCTAGCAATACAGAATGCGTAGAGACAAAAGTATGTCACAGAAACACCTCTGAAAACTTTGACAGCCTCATCTCCCCAATACCTCTCCATGAAGATCTACGGACTTCACCAGGAAGACCACAGAGAAACTGGGGCAAACTAAGCAATAAATTCCCTAACAGGAAAAGCTATTCAGTAATCATAGCACATTATGGTTTTGTTGGAATTCAAGTTTCATATTATATGTGTGTCCCAGTCATATATGATGTGATGCTAAAACAGTCAGCTACAATGTGATGTGATACCGCATACCACAAAAACAAATGTGCTGTGCTAATTAGAAACTTAACCAATCAAAACTAGCTTCCACTTATAGTAAACTATATTAAAATTTTATTGTGTTAAATTATATTATTTTATTAGTCTCCGTTTATAACAAAGTTCAGGATTACTTCCTCACTTCAACAGGTAAAAACAGATCACTAGAGAGAAGCTGGTGCTTACACAGATGTTGATGCTTAGAATCTAACTACATTCAATAAGCAAAGGACTGTCCTAGTCCACAGTATGTAGTCATAATTTAAAAACATTAATAATAAAAAAGTCATATTCCTTTTTACTTAATCCAGTTTTAAATAGTACTTACAACAACAGTGTGTTTATTTTAAGTTCCCACAGAAATGTTACTCTTAAGATTATCTTGTCTCAAGGTGTAACATAGCTTAAACTGGGTATACCACCCACTCCAGACTCATTAAAATGAAAAAGAATCCACAGAACGCTGTAATCCATCATCAAGTATTAAAGGGATACAATACCTGAGTTTTCTCAGGTAGGATTCTTGTAGCAAAACACTGGCAGAAAGTACGAGAATCAATAGATTCAAATTAATAATCCAACACTTGAACTATGAGAGAACAATATACTGGATTTTACTTAATATCTGTAAATTGCATGCAGTAGCTTTAATGGAAAAACATTTACTGATGATGATTTTGTTACCTCAGTAAATTAAAAAATAATTTGATCAAAAGTTCAAAAGTTAATAAAATATTTTCAAAATTAATATGGTACAAATATTACCATATGTATCTTAGTTTAATCTTTAAAAAAAAAAAAATCAGAATAGCTGTTGCAGTCTGCTTACTGACTGTTCCCTGCCAAAATATAGTTTTCTGTGCCAGAGTGCTGTTCTGATCTTTGCTTTCAGATGAATTTTAGAAAGTGGCGTACAGATCTCATTCTTCCCAAAACAGGTAGGCCTGAAGAGAACAAATTCAAGGACACATCAAACCAGGCAAGAAAATAAAAGATAAACTATGTGGATGGTTTGTTTGAAAACCTGAGCACTCAAAGATTACTTGTGTTCCCCATCGAAGTTCTTGAGCAATACAACTACTAACATATAGTTCTTTCCTAGCATAATAGAATGGTTTGGGTTGGATCTTTAACGATTACCTAGTCCAAGCCCCCTGCCATGGGCAGGGACACCTTGCACTAGACGATGTTGCTCAAAGCCCCGTCCAGCCTGGCCTTGAACACTTGCACGGATGGAACATCCACAGCTTCTCTGGGCAGCCTGTTACAGAGTTTCACCACCTTCATGATAAAAATAGTTCTTTTCCTTATATCCAAACTAAACTTACCCTCTTTCAGTTTAAAACCATTGCCCCTTATCCTGTCACTAGAGGCCTTAATTTAAAATCTCTCTCCTTTCTTATAAACCCCCTTTATACATTGAAAGGCCACAAAACCATTTCCCTTTACACATTTGCAAGTCCTCTTACCCTATTTAACCCTAATTTTCAACCTCCTTTCGCTTTCTTGCCTCTACTCATCCCATCCCACCAACATCTCCAGGTTCCCATCTCCCAAAAGTGTGTCTAGAAGAATGCCAAGCAGTACTGAAACAGTAACCACAGGCTGATGCCTTCAACAGAACAAGGTCATTCATTTGACTCTGTCTCCTGTATCCAGACCTCAATTTTTTACGTGTAAGAGCTTCCTGTCATGGTGATGTCAACTCTGCTGTTGAAGCTGGTGAGCAGGTAGAAAATCAACTAAAGATCAAAAGGAAGCCAGAACAAGCACATAAGCACTCTCACGTGACTCTTCTGCTGACCCCCAAAAGAAATAAGGATAAAGCACACGGATTATGTCAGAAAAAGACACATAAACTCAAATTATTAAAGCTGGCACCATTGACTACAAGGGAAGGTTAGCTGCTTGTCCAAACGACCTCCTTCCTTTGCAATACAGGCTCACACCTGAGGCCACACACACCAGAGCACCCGGCAGGATGCAAACGGCAGCCGGTGGGGACTTCCAGCACCACGGCGGTGTGAGAGGCCACCAGCGGAGCGGAGGTGTCCCCGCTGCCCCTCCTCACCTCTCTCCCGCGGTGCCACAGCCGCTGCTCGGCGCAGGGGAAGCCACCTTCTGCCTCGATCCGCGCCTTCACGTCCCGCACCGCCGCGGAAGGCGGCAGCTCGAAGGTCCTGCAGCCCAGGCAGTCATGGAGGACGGTCACCCGGGCCAGCCTGCGACAAAACGAGAGACACCAGCTGAGGAGAGACACGCAGCGCCCTGTCCCGCCGCCTGTTCGCCCTCCCCCTCGGGCATCCGGGAGGCCCGGGGCGGGCACCGGAGCACGCGCGGGTACCGGGATGGGCGGGCGGGCGCCTGCCCGCTCTCCGCGGGGAAAGAGCCGCCCGGCCTGCGAGCCCAGCCGGGCCTGCGAGCCCAGCCGCTCCCGCAGCGCCGCACGCCCGCAGCCTCCCGCCCCATCCCATCCCGCCGGCACTCACATGCCCGCCGCGGCACACAAAGAACCGTTAGCCGCTGCCGCTGCGGCCGCCGCCGCTCCCCACATGGGGAAGGGGTGGGGCTGCGCACGGCGAAAGGGAGGGGCCGGCCCCGAGGGCTGCGCCGCGAGGAAGAGGAAACGGTGAGCGAAGGGAGAGGCAGCCGTGAAAGCAGAGGCAGCGCCTGACAGATGCCCCCGGTCCGGTCTCTCAGCGGGTCCCCGCAGCGGATGGCGGCCCGGCCCGGCCGCCGCCCTCGGCTTTGCCTCTGCGCTGGGAGACCCTGCAGACGGAGTTTCCCGGCTCCGCGGAGCTGGGGGCGGCTTCCTGCGGCCCAGTTCGTGGGACTCGTCGCTCCCGCTGCCTGCCGGAGCTCTCGGCGGAGCGAGCCGGGGCTCCGCGGGCGGGAGAGGAGGTGGCTTGGCTTGGTTTGGCCGGCGGTGCGTGTGTGGCCTGGGGCTGCCGGAGCCGTGACTAACGCTGGGATCCAGAGACGTTGCCGCAGCCACATTCCTCCTGCAGCCGGGCAGGCCGGCGCTGACAATGCTCGTAGTTCTCGGCATTCAGGCACCACCGCATGGGGCACGCGAAGTTACACCTGATAAACCTTTTGTTTTTCAAGTATGCAGAACACAGAAGGAAACCTCATTTTTCTGCTCTTTTGTCTGTCATTTGATTGATCATGAATATTTATTGGCATGCATTCAGGCTACGAAGATGGTTAAGGGCCTAGAGCACCTTTCCTATGAAGAGAGACTGAGAGAGCTGGGTCTGTTCAGCATGGAGAAGAGAAGCCTGAGAGGGGATCTTATCAATGTTTATAAATACCTCAGGGGTGGATGTCAAGAGGATGGGACCAGACTCCTTTCAGTGGTGCCCAACTATAGGATGAGGGGCAGTGGGCACAGACTGAAGCACAGAAGGTTCTGTCTGAGGAAAAACTGCTTTGAGAGTGCCAGAGCACTGGAACAGGCTGCCCCAGAGGGGTTGTGGAGTTTCCTTCTCTGGAGATGTTCAGAACCTGCCTGGACACATTCCTGTGCAGTCTGCTCTGGGTGAACCTGCTTTAGCAGGTGGGTTGGACTAGATGATCTCCAGAGGTCCCTTCCAACCCCAATCATTCTGTGATTCTGTCTTCTACTTTGGCTCATAAGGTATATGGTATGTCCTCATGCCATTCAAGACTTGTGGAAAGTGTGCTCTCTCTTGAAAACAGAGCTTTAATCTATCTGTGATCTCAATGAGCTAAGGCAACCTTGAGAAACAGGAACCTCCAAGCTTCATTGTGTGTAAAGTTCTGCACCTGGGACCAGGGGTTGTGCATCAGTGATGGGCTGAATAAAAGCCCTGCTTCAAGGGAATTGGGGGATACCAGGCTGAAGATGAGTCAACAACGTGCTCTCTCCAGAAGAAGGATGACCAGCATATCAAGGGAAGTGAGCCTCTGCTCAGTGCTGATGAGGCTGGATCTAGAATATTGTGACCAGAATGTGATGTTACGCACTTCCTCAGTTCCAGATCCCAGCAGATAACTACTAACGTGGTCAGGCACCCAAGTATGTGACTTACAAGAAGAAGATAGAGGAGCTGGGCTTGTTTAAACTGATGAATAGGAAACTAAGGTGTAATATAGTAACAACTCACAACTACCTTAAGAGCAGTTACAAAGGCAATGGAACTGAACTCTTCTTAGTAGTGCAAGACTAGCACGGGTCAGTGGCAACAAAGTGCAGCTTGGGAGTTTCACACTGGACGATAGGAAAAAACCTGTCACTGGGAGAGTAGCACAGTACTGGCATGGGTTGTCCAGAGGCACTCTTCATATGGGATTTTCAAGACTTAGCCATGACTGACCTGATCCAGTATTGGTGATCCTTCTGCTTTGAGCAAGAAGATGGACTAGAGACCTCCAGCCAACAATTCTATTTAATTCCAACAGGTCCTCAGTTCCAGTGCATAACTAAACTGAAATATTTGACTTCACTCAGTGTCAGGGAGTTAAAACTGCCACTTGGCAGCAACAGACAGCAGAGTTTCTCTGGAGGTGGGAAAAGACAAAATGTACCTGTTCGCAGAAAGTGTATCAAGCTAGGAAAAAATGAGCCACTAAAATGGAAGGAAGCTTAAAACTCACCAAGGTCAGGTTGATCAGGATCCAGCATAATATCTACTGTCTACAGAATGTGAGCTTTGCCAGAGCTGCAACATCTTATTTCATTAATCAGCAATATTTGTATATTAAATACTACAGGATTATAAGAAAATGTTAGAAATTTTGTAGGTCTGATTCTGCCTTCACCAGAAATAATATCAAAACTGTTTTAACTTAAACAAGATGGATATAACTGTTTGCTTTACTTTAGGGCTTCCTTCAATTTTGCACCATTTCATTTTTTTAACTTCGCATATTGTTACATTCCCTTCAGAGTTTATCATCATGGATTTTTTCATACTATGTCCAAGTGAATGAGAAGGCTGCTTTCCAGTCTTTAATGTGGGTTTTTTGGTGGTTGGTTGGTTGGTTTGGGGTCTTTTTTGTCTTGATACCAAGGGAATATACTACCTGCAGAAGGGTGTGGGAGGAGGGGTACAAGTCTGGATGACTGGACCAGATGGAAGGGGTGAAACCTGATGCAGACTGATCCCTATCAGCTACTAAAACAGACTCCAGACCAGTTGAACCTCCAAGCCACACTGGCAAAATCAAGTTCTTCTTTGCCAGCTGAGATCACAGGAGTGATTTAGCATTTAATGAAGCATGCATAGTTGTTTGAGTGGGATCCTGGTGAGAAACAGCCATCTCACCTAACAGCCACCTCTCTATACCGAACATCTCAAATGGTGGGACATTCAGGGGCCTAAACAATTGTGCTGTCAATGATTGGCTCAAGTTCATCAAGCCCTGTCACATCACATGACAAGGCAATACTCCCAAATTATGTCCTGTGGTGATTTAACATTAATATTGGAGGAAAAAACTCTGGGTACCACAGTTTCTCTCTAGTATGTGACCTCTGCTGTAGAGGTGGAGGAGTTGGAAGGAAAAAGTGGTAAAGAACTGGAACTGTGCAAGGTTCTGGACAAAGGAGCTGGACTCCTGAGCTCCTGAAAATTAGCCATACCTGTTCCACTTATAAATCTGATCCTCTTGTTACAAGGGAGACTATTTTTTTCATACTGGCAGGAATGAATGTCCCATTCCTATTTACTATGGGGCATCTTTCATTTGCCTCTCTTTTATCATGCATTGTCTATTCTGTTTTCCCCTTTTAATAATTCCTGCCTTTGGGTTGTTTTTTTCCTGTCCATCCGGATAGATGAAAGATGCTCATCCTCTTAATACCTCTGTATTAATAGAGCAAGCATGGCTAGGGCATGTTTTCCAATGCAGCCCTTTGATCAGCCGCAGTGTTTAATTGCTGGCATGCTTCTTGGCACAGTTCATCCCATAACCACCACCAGTCTTCAGGACAATGATCAGGCATGGTTCATAAACCAGGCACAACTCCCCACAGGCAAAATGGACAAGGACATTTTGGTTGAGTGTTTTAGACATGAGCTGTGCCTTTACCCTTCAAGCTCTGGCCCCTTCCATGGGGCAACATCCCATTTTAGTTATTGGCTTGATGTTGCTGTTGATGGTAATAAGCAAGACTCACACTGATTTCAGTGATGCTAAAGTTGCGAATTACCAATTTCATGGCATAGCCTCCTAACAAGAGTAGGCACTGATTTAAGTAACGAAGATGAGTAAAGTGAACACTGCTGGGGAAAAACAAGCTCTTCTCAAACTCTACAAACAAACAGACACAAAAAGCAGAAGTATTCCAAGTACAGTTTCAGTAGAAGCCTAATTGCAGAAAGGTAATTGGAATTTAAAGCCACTCCTACAGCATTAATTATAATGCTGATTTCTATCAGCAACATTCTGGCCATTTATCTGGCAAGGAATGTAGAATATAAATCTCCTTTTTATTACAAAGTGATTTATACATATCCTCTTATCCCTTGTCTTTTTCACAGCTTACTACAGTGACCTTTGTAAACCTTATTGTTTTTCCTGATATCTAAATAAAAATGTCCTAGAAAAGTGATTATATAGAAATTACACTGTCTGAACAAAAAGGAGTACATGTTCCAGTCTGCAGATTTTCATAACAAAAAACAATTTTTTCTTTTAATTTTTAATCTTGCTTATGCCTTTAGAAAACAGAACTACGGAAGCTGTGTAATCCTAGTGAAGTTAAATGTATCACATACATATTTGTATGTGAACTACTCTAATATTAATGATTGTACCTGACAACGTAAAACATTCCATTTGACCTGACTAGGTGAGAATTTTGTAGCCATGGCAGTTAGAAAAAAGCGTCTTTTAAATCTAAAATGATTGGGACTAAGTTCAGAATTTTTAAATACTACATATAGAAATTCCTGTGATATAATTTTTATAACTATTTTTCCAAGAAGAACAGCATTTAGATTTAAAAATATATATGGAAAATTTTCCCGTGGCTATAAACAAGTGTTCAGAATGAGGTCATATAACGTCTACAAGAAGGGATGTGCAATTAAAAATAAAAAATGAAAGAGTCTCTGCAACATTAAACTATTTTTGTAAAATGAAATGAAAGCCATTTTCATAGTGACATTTTCTTGAAAACAGAAAATTCTGTGTCGTGGGATGACCTCATATTTTCAGTAATTTAAAATAAGCGTGTGGTAGCAAAAAGAGGTGGATGTAAGTCCCTTATCACTGTGCTTAGAAAGGTGGAATGCAGTCTGCAAGAGGAGCGGTGTGATAAGAAACAAGCGTTACTAGGTCAGTAACGTGGGAGGAAACACACTTCAGTGCAGCACAGAACAGCCTGCAGAGCTGGCAGCCCAGCAGCAGTGACTCAACAACCACCGCTAGACATGAGACAGGGCACACCGAACGTGAAATCAAAACTTGCTGTGACACAGCAAGCACTTACCTTCATTCTTAATTCCTTAAGAGTTTCTAGTAGATGTTTTTAACACTACGTGGTATATATTTCACATTAGCTGGAGACCAGGGGTTGAATTGGTTTGTTGTCACTGGCAGGAGCTTGCTTTATCCTTGCTTGCTAATGCCTTTTCAAGAAGTTTGAGAATAAATCTGCCATTTGCTGATGACACGTGCTACTCATTGAAAAGCCACCCCTTACTGAGAAGTTTCTATTTTATTTGAATAGCTCCATTAACAGAAAACAAGTATTTTTTCTTAAGTCATTGAAGTGGCTGTAGTCCTGTCTAATGTAAATGACAAAAAAAAAACCAAACCCTTCTGGCCTATGAAGCATTTGATTAAAACAAAATACCTAGTTTTGCCCTAAAATCTGTTACGCAATGTAATTTGCTGAAACTATTTTATTATAGATTGGTGCAGTGAGTTTAAATCAGTTCTCGTACTCTGCACTCCTCATGTGAAACCATTTTAGGCAGCTTCAAAGCAAACTATCTGTAGGACCATGTTTTAGTCAAATATTAAAGAACTGAAGGAAAGTATTATCTTATTCCTTTTGCAAGCTGACGTGTTTCTAAATGTCAAATATCAAAAGAACAGGATACTTTCTAAATACTGCTAAAAATAAAGAAAATATTTAAAGGCACAGAGGCCAGGACCATCCATTTATTTCCACGTAATGATTTTGATTTCTCAGTTTTTTGCTTTACTGTTCAATCCAGTTATTCAATGGCACTAAGCAAATGCTAATGGGAAGTACTTAAAAGACCCATAAAATTGTTTCAGTTTATTCTGTGCAAAACAAGGCACAAATAAATGATAAAATTTAAAAATCTTCTCAAATGCAGAAAACTGCCTCTTAGATCTACCTCTAGGTAAAGATTATTTTAAATTAAGTCCTCAAAGTGAGGATCTAACCTTACTTTCAACTATAGTGCAGTAAACATTTCTCTAGAAATGTGAATTTCTAAGAATCACAGGGTTTTCTATTCCAGATAGTACAAACAACAAAATACCAGTACAAAATACATGGCATTTAAATTTGTGCAAACGATTAAACCAAAATAGTGATAAAAATAAACTCCTCAACTGCTCTTTAGAGAATTGCATTAGGAGGGACTTCAGTGTTGCAAGAGCTGCTGTTGGCATACATTTTTAATAAGCAATATGTGAAATTACTGTTGGTGTTTTCTTGCAGCCATTGGTGCCAATACAAGGGCCACATTTAGAACACCCACTTTAACCTTGAAACATCAAAAAAGCAGAGCCTAAATTTGAAAATTGATTTCAGTGCCTAATGTAGCTTCCTAAATACCATAATGAATCCAGGACTAGGGGTTTGCCTCCATTGAGGACACGCAGTAATCAGCTTATCAGAGGTATTTTTTCCATACAACCTAAAGACATTTTTCTTATTTTCATTCTAGAGTACTTAACAAAGCTATAATCTTTCTACATAAGTGAGGAAAATCCACTCAATAACTAAAATGAGATCAGCGGCACCAGATTCTTCATGCATTAATCACTTTAAGAAGTATTTCTTCATCCCTATTGCTTCTAAATACTGCATCTAATCATGCTTCAAAGCTTCATAATATTTTCTAGTCATCAGTGAACAGAGTCCTATGTATTTGGAAAAAACTAGAATATCAAAGAGAAGGAAATTCAAGATATGCAATTTTCTTAAATTATTAAAAGCCACAACTTCAAGCACTTCTGCAAGTATCTGTACATCAGGTAGCGGATGATACTGAGAAATTTCCTTTCAGATAATGCTAGCTTTTTACCACTTCTGTATCAGTTTTATCTCCTTCATAACAGGGTTTCATACAGAAACACACGCAACAATTTATCCTTCAAACAACAAGGATGGGTGACAGGGAGGAAGAAACATGAGCCATAAGTAAGGCCTAGTGAGAGGAAGGGAGGAAAGGGGGAAGAAAGGACACAGGACATCCTTTTCTGGGAAAACCAAAAAGGGACAAGGATTCCTGGGTTACGTGACAACTCCAGTCACACGAGTATAATAGCTGCAAGTAAATACTGCTCCAAACACTAGCTCGTACACAAGAGTTGCAGAATTGTTCATTGGGAATCAGAGGCTATGTTTCCCTGCCCTGTCCTGCACAAGGTAGCATGGGGTAAGACATCAAGTACCTCCAGCCTCCTACACCCCAACTGCATTTCACTCTTCTTTCCAATTTACTGGTGGAACTCCTTCCACAATTGCCTCTTGCCCTGGTTCAGATGGTGTCATGGTTTAACCTCAGCTGGCAACTAAGCCCCACAAAGCCACTCACTCACTCCCCACTGCTGGGATGGGAGACAGAATCAGAAGAGTAAAAGTGAGAAAACTCATGGGCTGAGATAAAGACAGTTTAATAGGTAAAGCAAAAGCTGCGTGAGCAAGCAAAGCGGGGCAAGGAATTCATTCACTGCTTCCTATGGGCAGGCAGGTGTTCAGCCATCTCCAGGACTGCAGGGCTCTATTGCGTGCAACTGTTTTTTGGGAAGACAAATGCCATAACTCTGAACATCCCCCCTCCCTTTTTCCCCCCAAATTTATATGCTGAGCATGACATCATATGGTGTGAAATATCCCTTTGGTCAGTTGGGGTCAGCTGTCCCAGCTGTGTCCCCTCCCAACTTCTTGTGCACCCCCAGCTCACTTGCTGGTGGGTGGTGTGAGGAGCAGAAAAGGCCCTGACCCTGTGTAAGGCTGCTCAGCAGTAGCTAAAACATCCCTGTGTTATCAATGATGCTTTCAGCACAAATCCCAAACATAGTCCTGCAGTAGCTATTATGGAAAAAAAAACACTCTATCCCAGCCCAAACCAGCATAGATGGTATTATCCAATTTATGAAATTCCTACTACTTGGATTGTTCAAGGTAATTTGGCTCATTTAGACAGAGTTCAGAGTGCTTTTAGAAATGGCATTGTTGATTTTTATATCTCTGTCAGTGTGACAACATATAGGGTGTGCTGCTTGGCATACCTCTGTATATTTGAACACAAGAGAAGCAGAAAATGTAGAAGTCAAGGGAGTTTTCTACAAAGGTTAAGGAAAGTGAGATTGGGACTTGGACACCTATAGAGACTACAGAGCAGATTTTTAAATGTACAATAGATTGTATGCTTATTTATTATGCATACATATTCATATTTACACATACACACTAATGGAAAGAGTTGATTAGGTACAATATGGCCATTATTATAATTTATGTAAAATCTCTATTGAAATATGGGTATGACTTAAGTGGAAAATTAACTAAGCCTGTGTTAGCTTCTCTTCAGTTAGCCTGCTTGTGCCTATCTTGAACAGAAGCAGCCACACTGCAGAAAAGGAAAATTGCAGCAATAAATCGTTTCCCAGTCAGTGATGTCTGGATTAGCAGCTGATGGGTTGTGCTAACTAAAGCTGTAGTGTAACTGTACTGCCTCCCTCCTGCCATGGACCATTTTAAAGCACTTCAGTACCTAAAGATTTTTGTAGATGTATAGTAACTAGATTAATGGCAGCTTGTGCTTAACACAAACTAACATGTAAACTAAACCTGTCTACAGCATAATTAATGAAGCCTTTCTGGAGAAGCTCATTTTAATTAGCTAAAAAAGTTTTGTTTTGTTTTTTTTTCAAGTGTTTGCATTACATCTGCATGTTTATGGAAAGAGTACTGAGGATGGGAATTTAAGGGAATTGCACACCTATTACCATTCATTAACTTAATAGTACTGAATATATATAATGAAGGGAAAAGTTTTAAAACTTCAAAACCTGGACAGGAAGTTGGTACTTTAGCTACCGTTTTTTGTATATATTGCATAAACTCCATGGAGCTCCAGCTGGGAGCACAGTACCTGTTATTATATACAGCATGCAAAAAAACCTAAAAAGCATGAAAGCTTGGCCCCGCCCCAAAAAGCATCTATGTGCTGTGGACTAAAGACATGCTGGAAGAAGGGCATACATCAAAATATGAGAAGCAGACTAACTTGATATGACATCACAAGGGTCTGCTAAAACTGATATGTTTGCTTCAAGTTAGGTATCTAATGTCCTAATTTTGCACAGATTTGAAAACTGACATGACTACTGTGAAAAATAATTAGGTATGATATCATTATTAAAACTGAAGTTCAGGTAAAATACTTCACTAAGATATTTGAGATCTGTAATTTTTTGTCATTGACTGATACTGGAATAAAAAATTTCCACTGGGGATCTTGAAATATCACTACATAGTCTAGTAGATACTCACTTTAAATGAGATTTACATAAAAAATATAAACTTCATGAAAACAAATGAGCAGAAATCACTATATAACTGACATAACAGGATATTTGTCATTTATGATCTAGGTGGAACAAAGCCCATCATTTAATAGTATCAAAAAATGTCAATATTGAAATATAGAATTTTAAATTGTTGGCAGCATGAGTAATACTCACTGCAAGAAGTCTGCTTTGAGCAGAACAGATTGAGACATTCACGTGTAAAGGTCAGTTATGTGTCAGGTCAAGTTTGTTTGCCTCTCCCACCTCTGAAACCTGATTTTTTTCAGTCCCACCTCTGTCTGATGCAGTCTCCAGACTGAATATTGGCCCTGCATCTTAATCTAGGACAATCCATACTTGCCAGCTCTGGTCCCTGACAGTTCTGTAGTTCCATCTCTGGTCCAATTTTAGTCCTTCGTGCCAACCAAGCTGACTATCAGACTAGGTCTTCACAAGAGACCTTCATGTCTTACTGGATAATAGAAGAACTTGCTGCATGAATAATTTGCACAATGTCTAAACCTCAGAGATTTCCAAATGTACAAAATTTGCATCAGAAGGGCCTAGTTAATTGATCTAGAAGAAAAGGAGAGAGATTCAAACCCCCACATTTTCCATCCTGCAGTCACCTTGTAATAAAAATACATTACTTTCTTGAGTTTTCACAAAATTATCCAGGAAGCCAGTGGAACAGACTTGAAACAATAGTCAGCTGTTGCCAACAAAGACTTTCTAACACAATGCAAAGCCCACGTTCTTCACACACAGGCAAAAACAGAGCCTGTATATTATAGGGTTACACGTCGATGGGGATTCTGCAGATTGCAAGGCTCCGTGTGGAAGCTCTTGTCTTCATACAGGCCCACTGACAGCAAATAAGAACATTTCTAATTACAACTTCATATTCAAAGCAGCATTTATCTCGTAAGATTTGTTTATATACTGTTCACCCAAGGGTCTAGCTTTGCTTTTTAACTGTTAGCAAGATTATACAGTAAAACAGTATATTGAATTCAAAGTTAGGCAAGTACAGGAATAAAACTTTCCTTTTTCATTTTTTTCAAAAAATACTATAGTGAATGTAATCTGTACATGTAAATTGAAAGTTAGACTCTGAATCCATTACTCATAGGAATGATTAATTTTTTCAAGAGGCTCTGATTAATTTCACTGAGACAATTAGTAAGTAAATGCAGGAGAACCTGACATCTATATGATTCTGTAAAGTAAGAAATTAATTTCACCTCTAAAAGTAGTAATTATTTTTACAAACACTTGGTCTTTAACTTACTGACCATGGGGAATTGAGCATGAACATATCAGCCTAACTGAAAATTCTTTCAGGATTTAATTTTTTTTTACCTGTTCTTATCCTCGATCTCCATTGTCTCTTTTTCTTTGATATCTTCCTGATAGGAACATGAAGCAGATATTTGATTTATAAATTAGCAAATAATTTTTAAACCTTCATTGCTTGGTGGCTCATCGTCTCTTCAATGGATGCTAGAAAACCCAAGCATATGAAACACAACTCAGTGTTCACTGCATCCCTGAACTCCCAAAGATGTCTGTTAAGATGTCTGTGTGCATCACCATCTGTTACTTCTCCAGTTTTCTTTTAGAGCCACTTGCTTAATTGTTCACAGAAGTTCCCTCTCTTATTATCAGGAACAGACTTAACAGGACAGGTCTCAGAAAGCCAGAAGGTCTTGTTTACTTTCTTTAACTGAATTCAGGCTATGTTCTTGTGCAATTGTTTTATATTAATCTTCAGGAGAAGGAAGGGAATTCTGGAAGCTGCTGTTTCTGCTTTGTCTTCCTTTTTTTCTGGCAGCAGGCACAGTTGGAAGAGCAGTTGTGAGGGCTAAAGTCTGACTTGTCTTCTCCCTCACACCTGCTAGAAGCAACTTAACATCAGCTCAGGAGTTCTGCAAGAAGAGACACAAGAGAAAAGGAGTGGGTTGTTAATACAAAACAGAATTGAACTGAAGGGTATGGAAAAGTAATTTCCTCTGAAGGCCTAGTTGCAGTTACTAGTATTAAGTGAGTCACGATACTAATTATAAACTGCCTCTGTGTTACAGTACTTGTAAGCACATGGAGAACTGAAAAAGAGCAGTGAGGTTTCCTGCTTCTCCTCCAGTACAATATAGTACAATCAGTACAATAACTATCACATGAAGCTGTTAAGTATGCTGAATAAATGGGCAATTTTTAATTTTCTTCCTTTGCCTCAGTTTCTGCTAAACAAAACAAAACAAACAAACAAACAAAAGGCTCTAGGTTATACTTTACAGCCTTGACATGAAATTATGCCATCAAAGAAAATGGGCTGGGCAGAACATATATGGAGAAGTATTTTGCCAATCTATTCAAATAGCTCGCAGCTAGGGGAAGAGATTAACTAGCTTGCAATGACTTTCCATAGGGAGGATTCAAAGTCTTCCCAGCTCATCTCCACTCCCAGCTGTATAGGTCAGCATCTACCCTATGCTGCACATACCTTCAGGAACTATTTCCTTCAAGTTGATACACAGAAATTTTGTAGCGCCAGAATAACAGATAAGTGAGGTAAGGCATGTGCTGTCAAGCAGTAGAAAACATTTCATTCAATATACGTTT
This sequence comes from Streptopelia decaocto, assembly GCF_964273445.1. Lineage (NCBI taxonomy): Eukaryota > Metazoa > Chordata > Aves > Columbiformes > Columbidae > Streptopelia > Streptopelia decaocto. The sequence continues at coordinate 191,703,036 of NC_138663.1, read as the reverse complement.
TAAGTTATTACCCAAGGAAAATATGTTTGAGAGAGCTGGGAGGATGACAGGGGTATTTCATTATTGTTCTGCATCTGGCAAATGTAAATCCTTCTCTGAGCCTCTGACAGTGTTGGCAAGTCTTTTCATAACGTGCAGTTGCATATGTCCCTCTTCAAACAGTAACACAGAGACATTCTTTCCTGACCCAGAAAGGGAAACTATAGCTAAATTGCAAAAGGTGAACTAGTTTACTATCTAAGTGTGGTATTGAAATACAAATGATATGAAAGAATGGAGGCCAGAATTTGTAGCTTTCGTATTTTTTTTAATACTTAGGAATTTACCTACTCAGTTAGTAAATGAAATATTGAAGTATGTAGACTGAAATGAATTCTGAATGCAGGTTTACCATGAAAAGCATAATGGAGAATGTAACTTAGCATGATGTGTTACTAAATGGCTTCAATATAAATTTTTCATTCTACAGATGCTGAGATGTGTATCTAGCATGTAACCCAAAGACAAGTTCCTCACTTAAGTCATACTTAAGTAACACAGATTTAAGCAAACTGCCAAGCAAATCCAGCCTCATTTGTCCAGTTGTGAATGATTCTATAGAGAGATTAAAACCATTGGAGCCCCCCTGCATAATGGGTTGCAGCTGGGAGGGAAGGACCAAGGAAAAGCATTTTGGCTCCTGGCACTCTGTGGTGCAGCCATAGTTGGTAGACCAGGCCAGCTTATAGTGTTCTCCCTAAAACATCATTAGTAAAATCACACATTAAAAATGCTTAGTTATTTAAGCAGCTTCAATTGTCTTGGGGAAGGAAAAGCAAAAAAAAAAAGGTTTATAATAGAAAGCTAATTATGACTTTAAAAGAGTCTCTCCATAATTAGTGAGTGGCACACTTTCTCAGACTGCATTCTATTTCTAGGCTTGGCCTTTCAAAGATTGTCTTCTACTTTGTTGCAGTGGGGAAGCTTTTTAACTCATTGTAATTTTGCACGATTTCTCACATAGGACTGTACATGACTTGCATGCTGACGAGACTCCAGCTAAATCCATTATCTTAGTAAGACAGTAATCACTGCTATTTTCCCCAGGACACTGAAAAGCCCCTTGTATCAAAAGAACTGATATGTTGCTTGCTCTTAGGACTGACATCCCTAGAAAAATAAAAATATCTTTGAGGATTTTTGACAATAACACTTTGTCCAGAAAATTGATAGGTCTAAAGTACCTGAAAGCAGCCTAGCTATTATTAATTCAATAAATAGTTTGCTTAGCAGAAGAGCAAGTTATATCACAGCATGAAGTGACATCTCTACACTGGCAAATCGTTCTGATAATCCTCGAAGGAGCTTGGTCTTGCCAGTATGGATGGGACCCAATGGTGTTAGTTTGCTACCAGATCACATTACAGTCCTAGAAAGATTTTGACACAGTCTTTTCTATGTTGTCTCCCATGGTAAGAAAGAGAGCCAGCTTGGCTGTCAGACATCAGCTACAGACAGAGCCTGGCACACTAACTTCCTGACCTTACACTTCTTCAGGGCTTGAGCATACCTTATATCTTCATATACTGAGCTGCAGCATCTGAGAACATTCTGTCATTTAATTCATTAGTATAGACATAACCATAAATGTCTCCTGGGAAAAAAAAAAAAAAAACAGTTACAAACTTTGCCTACACCAGTTTTCTACTGTAGGATTTATTAGTTTACAAAAGGAAGCATCTTTTACTGGAGGATTTTATGTCTGTCTGTAATTGAATTTTGTTAGAGCAGGTTTAGTAGTCAATCTGTAAAATAATCTTCAGTATTGTGGATGCCTGTGATTAGTTGTAAGGATGAAGCCATCGGCATGGGTGCTAGTGCATAGCTGTGCAAATACTTAATTTTGTCTGCAAGTCCGGTAAGTACATGTATATTAATACTATTCCATAAATTTCTGACGTGAAAACCATTAGAGGTTGTGTGATTATCTATCTGTTCACTTCTCATCCATACTTTTAATGTTGGAATGAGTCTAAACTACACATACTACATAACTTTATTTCTTCAACAATAACAACTAAATCAAAACTGTTAGTACTCCACCCAGCAGCATGGGAAGCATGTGAGAGCCATTGGAGCCACTGAACACAGACCAAAGCTTAGATGAAAAAACTTGTGAGTAAATCACAGCAGTAGCCTGTTCTTGATTTATGCTTTACATGGTTTATAAGCACAATTTGATCACAAAATCATTATTACTTATGCACACTTCTGTTGGAATAGACAAGACAGCACAACAGGAGGTCTGTGTCCTCCGGCAGCAGAGCTGCAGTGAGCAGCACAGCATGAGCTCAGCTGGCCAGAGGTGCAGCATGGCTGTGTCACTGGTGGGATGTGCACAGCCAAAGGAACCACGTCTGTCTGCTGCAGTCACGGGTAACCTTGGCTGTACCTGGCATTTCTCCTCAAGGTCTAAGGATACACCATAGCACAATCACCTCATGCTAGTCACTCTCCTTGCAGTACTACAGATACAAATAGTCCATGTGTAAAGGGGGTGAGGGGTTTTGTTTTAGGACGTTCACTCTCACTCCCAAATGCTTCCTTAGTAAACTGTAAATTGAATGAAAAAATACAACTCATATCTCACAAACATGACATCAGTTCAGTTTTACCAATAATGGCTTTACCAGCAAATACAGGGAGATGCACCTTATGATACTATGAACTTGCATTCCTCTATATTAAAACCATGTGCACAAGAGAAACATCCCTTTAAAAGGGAAAAAATCAGGATGCCTGGCAAAACTGAAGGCTGACAAATGAGTGCCAAGAGGGACAGAACAAGCTGGAAACCAAGTATGCCTGAGGTCTAATCGCTGATCTCAAGTAGCATGGGGTCATCTCAGGGCTAATCTGTAACCTCCTGTATACCATTATGAATACAGAATGGCTCCACTGTTTCACTAAATTCTGTCTTCTCCTGGATTTATGAGGCAGGAGTGTATGACAGGTTTAATTCTCACAATTAAAACCTCATGCTATGCAATAGCAGCGGTAGGTCTGAATGAGCACAGACCACACTCACCATGGCTATAACAGGGACTGGCAATGCTTTGTGCTGCTACACATTCAACTTTAACATTTATGGGCTATGAACCTGGGTGAAGGGTTTGGAGATGAAGCCATATGAGGAGTGGCTAAAGTCATGTGTTTTTTTCAACCTGGAGAAGGGGAAACTGAAAGGAGACCTCATGGTGGCTACAGCTTCCTCACAAGGGGAGAAGGAGTGGAAGGCACCAAACTTTTCTCTTTAGTGATCAATGACAGGACCCGAGGGAATGACAGGAAGATGTGCCAGGGGAGGTTTAGGTTGGACATTAGGAAAAGGTTCTTCACCCAGAGGGTGCTGGAGCACTGGAACAGGCTCCCCAGGGAGGTGTCACAGCCCCAAGCCTGACAGTGTTCAAGAAGAGACTGGACAACACCCTCAGACACATGGTGTGAACTGTGGGGTTGTCATGTGCAGGGACAGGAGTTGGACTTGATGATCCTTGTGGGTCCCTTCCAACTTGGGACATTCTTTGATTCTATATATTAATGTGAACTCTAGCACTTTCACCACTGCACGTTAGGAACACAGTACTCTGTGTATATGAAGAACAAGATAGAGGATCTTGTACAGAAATGAAGCTGTATGAATACTAACATATGTAACCGTTCAGCCAATTCCACTCCAGTCTTTCAGTCATGCAGAGTTTTAGACAGCCTGAAACAGATCTATCTTTATACAGCTTGCATGCCAGAAGAAGCAGCTAAACCTTGAAAAAAAGAGCATCCAGGTATCAAAAATTTGAGAAGACAGGCACCTCTTAAGTACAAATTGTTCCTGTCAATACAGAAGTATACTGGCTTTGTTCAAAATGCATGCCTGTCAAAGGTTAAATTAAATTAAAGGCTATTGCACAAGCCCAGGTACCACACAAATATACAGAGTCACTTCTCAGAGATAGCTGTTCTCCAGAAATTTGAGATGGACCTGATATAGTGTAATACAATAATGTGCCAGCAAGCTAGAAATGCTGGAAGTAAAGTAGATATGCCCATAATATGTTTATTGTCTAGACAGTTTTGGTGCAGCAAATTCAACTGAAATGAGTAGTCCAGGCCATCAGCAGACACAAATTAGTGTCATCAGTGAAGTATATGGCCCTGCATTTACACTGTAATGCACTACATGAGCTTTCATGCTTTACCACATGCAATTTTAAAATTAAACGCAAACTAAAAGCTTTCAAAAATGCCAATGATTTAATACTATTTAAACTATTTATACTATGAATATTGTATTATTAATGATATCAGTGTTATCATTAATAAAAATGCACTCTTCTTGATTTTTATATAGAGGACAGATTGATAGTAGATGTAAAAAAGTGATTATTTTTCTAGAGTATGATAGTTTTGATGCATTTGGCATAGTAGGAATTTTTCCTTTATATACAAGGATAAAAATATTTAACAGATGGAAAATGGAGCAAATTTTGTAGTCATTGCTCTTTTGGAACAAATATTGTTGTTTGTGCCTACCCCTTCCAAGGTCACACCAGCAATGGAAAGAGCAGCAATTATCCCTCTTAGATCCCATAGAATAGTAGTAGTAATAGACCAGCAACTCTATAATTGTCATAGGTTCCTAGAATAGCAGGAAGTTTGATAAACAAAGAAAATTCCCAGCTAAACCTGAGGTAATGACTATATGCCACATGGGAAGTTGGGGGACAAAACCCATAGAAGACCCTGCCAAGCTAATCACAAATCTGGGAATGTATTTAACCTTGACTGCATGAACCAGATACCCAGCCAGGTATTCAAGAGACTTTAATGACATCCCATATACCAGCGTATCTTTATTTACAACCTATCTGTAGTAAATCATCTCCAGTGCCTCAAATTAAAGCTATAAAAAAAAAAAATCCAAAATACGCAGTCAGAAATCATAAGATACACCAATGTGTTGAAGGGAAGAGTCCATTCTTCCTGATCCCTGCGGGCACCAGCAGAAACCCAGAAGCAGGGGCTGTAGTTCAATCAGACAGTTATCCAATCTCCTCCAAAACTGACCTATCAGATACCAAATACATGCCTGTATATAATTATGTTAATCAATGTCTTTGAATGTGTTCATTTTTACTTCTTTATCTGCTCAAAGGACAAATCCTGTGGCAGGATGATTATGTACTGCTGGCTTTGCTATCATGCCAAAAATTGATAAACCACAGAGAGCAAAGTTAACAATATTTTCTAAGATGGTCCTTAGAGGTAGCCTGCCTTGTTCACAGTACCTAACAACATTACAGCAGTGATCTGTAAGTCCAGGAAAGCACTAAGTGGTTCAGACTACTTCTGAAAGCTGTTTGACCCCAGCTCCCAGCCTATTCAAAGGAGAGCATCTCTAATGCATTAAATCAGGCAGCTAGAGCAAGCCAGTCTGATTATGGTACAAAAATGTCCCTGTTCATGTGTGCCTAAATCCAGAATATGCTGAGATCTGTCCACAGAAAGAGGGAGCGCTCCCCAAAATAAAAATCTCCAGCAAAGGTTTGAGGGATGGAGTGTTTTTTCACAGAACAAAACCAGAACAACTTAGCTCAGTGCTCACATTTCCTCAGTGATTTCTGAAGAAGCACAAGAAAGGCTTATGAAGGTGAATTCAGTGTGGATACATCTGTAGCACATAGTGGAAAATGGTTCAGAGTTACCTGAGCAAATGGAGAAGCTTCTAGCTCCAAAACCAGGAGCAGCAATGACCCTGCACTGCAGTGGGCAGAGCTCACAGACCTGTGGTTCTCAGGATGAAGCTGGCATCTCCTCACAGCTAAACACTGCATGGAAACATCAGCTAAGGTGATCACTATCCTGAGCCATGGAGCAGTGGAAATTTGTCTCAGGGGGCAAAAAAAAATAAGTACAATACTTATTCTCAAGAACAAGACTAAGTTAATTGAAAACAAAAATAGGTCCCATCTCAGCTTCATCTGTTTCTTTCTCGAAGGAACAAAGGAAACACAATTCTCAAAATGTGAATGTGCTTAACACAAGATGTGCAATACTTCACTTATGGAAAAGGTGACTCAAGAAGAATGACTACATACAAACTGCAAGAAAGCTCTAAAAATGACTTGTAATAATATGACTAATTAACAGTTTCATTCTGTGGTATTCAAATGATCTTACAGTAACCATCTGGGACTGTGTGATTGAATTATGCTTAAAGCATTCTTTCATCAAATTCTAGTGAAGTACCCTTATATACTCAAAGAAAATGTCTCAAAGTGATTTCTTCACAACACATGACAGCTGGAGAAAAAGGCTTGAAAAAAATCCCAAAACTGAGGGAAAAAGCCATGTGGTTAAATCCTCACTGCTGTTCTCTAAAACTCGGAGGTTTTAAGACCTCTCCTCTGAAACTGAAAGCAGTGTGCACCACACAAAAGGACAAGCAGAAGGAGAACCATTGGCTCTTAGGGTTAGTTCTGAACCATTTAATGTGTTTTCCAATGAAACAGGAAACTGAGGCTGTCTATGAACCATCATACAGAAACCTAAAGAGCTCTGTAGTCACAAACATGAACAATGGGGCTATTAAGCAGAGACAAAATTGCAGGAATATGAGTTATGACTTGACTGCACAATACAATGCCCTTTAGAGATACCCAGCTTAACTGATAAGCTCTGCTTGCTCTAAAGCAGGGTACATTAAGTCCAACCTAAACACTGGGTTAAATGCAGCTATATAATTTCTAGTATCTGAGATAGTCTGGACTATCCACTGCAGCAGCACACTGTTGCCAATATCAGAGTTTATGAATTATTTAACAGTGAGATGTCAGTCTCTTGAGTCCCTGATGAGACACCTGATTAAGAACAGGATAGGAACTGAACCCTTGTATATAAAATACCAAAATTTGAAGATAATTATGTGAGCAGCCTTTCTTGTTAAAGTTGATCTCTGTAACTGATACAGGCCTGGAAGGAAAAGTAAGTGGTCAAGTGTTCTGAAAATACTATTCCCCAGCGGGGAGTGAGTACTTTTACAGATTTCCTTCTCTTTGTTTTTGTTTTAATTAGATTTTGTTTTCATTGCTAAAATGATTCTTTTAGCTACAAACATATCTCCCTCCAGCACTTTTCTTCAGAAGTAACCTGGAAAACTCACAACTTGATTATTGTTTTGCAATGTTACTAGTGGCTGAAATACAAGCAAAACCACATAACCTTTGTGGTTACAAAAAGGCACTTTACGGTGCTGTACCCAGAAGACTGCTATCATGAAGTCTAAGACTGCACTTTATGCAGAAATGTACTTAAGATATAACAGTAAATTTTCTTGTTTTAAAGATGAACTTAGGAAGAGTATTTATTTACCACAAAGTCAGTTATGCTGTAAATTCTGAATAGCTAATCTTGGTGTCTAAATTCTTTATGTGTTTTGCCCCCTACCTTGTAAACTAACAGGCAGTTCAGGCTTAATTATACTGAATGAGAATACAACTTGCTTTAGGTGATAGCAAATAGTTAAGTCTCTATGTTGAAATGTGTAAAGCAGAAAAAAATACACTTAGGAAAATTTCTTACCTATTAACTAAATCAAACTCCAAATAATTATCATAAACAATACATATACATAATACGGAAAGTTATTCTTTCACACAATGTTTTAAACATTTTTTATTTTACCTTCAAGTAGAGTGTTTAGCTTATCCAAATCTTCCTACTGATCTTACTTCAGCATTTAAATTAAGAGCAGACAGGTTCAGATCTTTAAAAAAATTGTCTTCAATCAGTAAAATAAATTGATGTTTGATTCAGGCATTACCATTCCCTGAATGCTGTGTAACCTCAGCTATATGAAGGCCTCACTTCCTTCTCCGGCCTAACATCTTCTTCTTGGATCACCTTGCAGCACAGATGGCCATAAGGGAAGGATGTTAGCCTGCTGTTAGGAGCAGCTTTGTTCTTAGTTGGACTTTCTGTCTTCTAAGGACAGTTCAAGGTCTCTTTTTCATTATTATTCTTATTATTGCAATTAAGATTGTAAAGAATTGTTTATCACAGGAATTTGAAAGCCCTGAGAAGAAAAGCTGTTTCTAGTGCTGAATTATTTTTTTTTCTTTCATTAAATGAATATTTATTGTTATATGGAACTTCTCCTTTTTGTTTAAAGATATTTGGACTCAGGTAAAAATGATAGACACAAAACACAAACCTGTATCAGATATACATAAATGTGAATTATTTATTTATTGTATGAATGCGTTTTGTAGTATGTCCTCTAACGTTTGAGGTAGATTGACATTCTCAGTCCTACAACTCAGAAATCTGCATTTGACTCATAAAGCCTGACAAGGAAATATCAAGTCTACAATTAAGGAATATTCCCAATACTTTTATAGAAGGGAAGGTATTAGCAGCTCTCAAAGGAGCATTCAAGAAGCCAAGCTTTCTCCTCATACTTATCCTGTCCTCAATTATTGTTGCAAAGAACCTTTTTTCATGTTGAACCACTGGAAAGCTTATGATGAGGTAATCTTGATAACATCGTGAGCCTACCAAGTCATTTGCTCCTTCAGGAGGTATGAGATATGCAGACAGCCCTGGTTTGAGGGATCTCCAGGTGGGACAAGTTGCTGGCATAACTACGTCTGACATAACTACGTCTTTGATTCATTAAGTCAAGGACCTTCACAGCAGTTTTGGACTGCAGATTTTGTGCAGTGTGCCACTTCATCAAATGATGCATCTCTGCAACAGTTTCCAAATGATTTCTGGGCACAATTTGAGATATGGCCTTTTTATTAGAAAGCCTCATGCACAACCTGTAATGGAGGTAATGTCACAGAGGTAAGTAGCTTTCCCTTTTATTCTTAGTGTTCAATATGGGAACCAAGATTACATGGCTAGTAGGCAAAAAAAAAAAAAAAAGTAGAAACTGAAATTACTGTAACTGAGGTAGGAGTTCAAGTTAACTCTCTCTAGTTGGAAGAAACCAGATTATCTCTGTCCCAGAACCCTGGAACACCAAATTGCAGTTTTAGTAGGAAATATTTTTAATAAATCAAACTGAAGTTAGTACTATATGACTGGTAAAAAGTGATCTGGGCAACTATAGATTGTTTTTGCAACATCAATAAGTGTTCAAGGCTTTAGGAAGGAAAGACTAATTAAAGACGTGAAAGCAAATGCAAAATTTTGAAACACAGCAAAATCAACCTAATAGCTTCCATTAAAAAATATTTTCCAGATAAAGGAAATGGCATAAATCTAATCTCTTCAAGTTTTGAAACAATGAACTTGTCAACAACTATTAGTTAAGGAGAAAAAGATGCTCTATAGCAAATGATAACAAGAAGCTAATGAGAGTTCCCCACAGACACGACTTGAGACCACAGAGACAGCCAAGGGAATCAACAGCTGTCCTCTAAGCAGAGACTAGGAGAAACTGGTATCTTTAGTCAAGGATAATGAAAGGGAAGATAGCAAAGAAAAAGTGGGATTATTCTTTGTAAATCTATTAGATGGACAAGCACAGGAAAGGAAGACGTTCTTTTTAACCTGTTAGATCCTTTGAGTACAAAATTACATAGGTTTAAATTACTCTGGAATAAATTTAGCCTACAGTGGGGAAAAACGAATAATGAAAGCAATGAGGTTCTTGGGCAGCCCTCCAAAAGGAGATGCAAGCAGAGAAAAGTGTCAGCTTTCTTCCAAAAAAGGCTTTCCCAGCCCATGACATCAGATCCCCGCTCTCTTCCAGGAGATCCCTTCCAAGCCCACAGTGCTCCTCTGTGCACAGCCAAGCCCTGGGAATCACTTGGGACATCTAAGCTGACAGTGGCTAAATTTGTGTATCTGGAAAAAGGGGAGCTGGGGAGGGGTGAGGAGGAGCACTCAACTCTGAAATTCACATCTGCCCTCTTACCCAAGAGCAGCCGAGTTCGCTGGCCTGTGGGCCCTGTTACCAGGTCACTGCATTCACTCCCAGTTTCTCTAACAGAACTGGATAAAATGAAATTATCTTGTGTTTCTGGTATGGGAATTCTTTTGTGTTGTCAGCGTAGTGTCAACAAAGCTTTAGTTTAAAGAAATCTCACTTGTGCATCTCAGATTTTCTAAATATATGGCTCTAAACCAAGAAATTAATGGATACATTAAGTGCAAAATTGTTTTACTGTCATCTCCTGAAACAGAAGCTCACTCTGTTGTTCAGTCAGCCAGCAGGGAATTTCTATGTTGATGCTGAAGATTTTGTTCTGTTTGCTTGCATCCGGGCATACCACAGGACTGCTCAGTTTCAGGCAGAAAAGTGAAACACATGAATTTTCCCTTCCACCCAGATACCACAGGACTGCTTGATTTAGGGCAGGAAGCAAAATATTTTGTAACATCTGCTCATTTGCTACAGTTTCATAATAGTATCAAATCTAGACTGAAGGTACTCAATCTGCTACTGTTATAAGGCATCATATACTCAGCAACCAGCTTGCAAATACGTAAGCTACCTGAACAAATAGACCAGACCTGTGAGGAGAGAAGGTATAATTTTGGACCAGACTGGTCCTGACGTATGGAAAAGTGTATATAAATTCCAGCAATACCCAGTGGCACTTGAGGAAAACTGAAGCCCTCTGATTCTGGCTTCCCTCTTTGAAGAGCTCTCAAGACTGGTCATCTCAGCCTCAGAGACTAAGCCATCAAAGATTGTGTCCATCAGGGCCAATCAGGGAGCATCAGATTTACAGTATCTTATGCTTAGGGCTTGACTGGCATGTGTGATTAATACTTGGTATTTAGTTGTTACAGTATTTGAGTAAAAAATTGCTTGCTTGAAGTGCGGAGACTTGCTTGGTATCTCAGAAAACTCCCTTCATGGCAGTTCAAAATCCCCTAATAATGACAGTCCCAACACCCCAATACTGACCCCAGAATCATAGTCTTGGAAGCAGAGCCTGCAGTACCTGCTAGTAGGACATGGTGTTGCCGTAACACTGAAGTAGCTGAAAGACTGTCCATTTTTAATACCTCATTACCAAACAAGAATTCTCTAAGATATTTTTGGAAGAGGACAGTAATGAGGAAAGGCATGGTGGAGCTAAAGGCAACTGTAATTTCCTTCCTCTCCATTAGCACCAGCGGGTGGGGACACATGGCCACGTTATGTGACATGGTTTCAGACACAAGCTGCACAGTGCCTCCTCATCATCCTCACTTGATTCAGATCAGCATGTTGCAACCTCTGAACTTCCATGAGAGAAAATACTGAGTGGTTCAGTCGCAAAAATAGCATGAGAACATTAGAGACTGTCATTATTAGCCAACCAAAAAGGAGGTCAGCTTTGTGGTGCTGGAGAGGAGCATGCATGAGGGCTGCAAAGGCTTTGAAAATAAGGACAGGCAGCTCATGCTTGATGCTTAGGAAGAGAGGAATCAAGAAAAGCGTAGAACAGGGTGGCCTTACTCTAGTGGCAAGTCAGGAAAATCATTTGCACAACAGCATCTGGGTCAGCATCAGCAGGGCAAGACTAATTACAAAAGCACAAGAAGGATGCTGTATTATAGTATTTAGGATCCAGGATAGACAGATAAGGATGCAACAAGATAAAGTCAGAGACAGCTGTATGGCAGAGCAGAAGGATTAAGAAGAGTTTCCATCCTGCCCCTAATCAACCACTTCCATTTACAGAAATGTATATAGCCTATAGACCAGCTGGACACTGTCTCTTTTTCCATATTGGAAACATATACAACACTTAGACTGTGTCTACACTACTGCAGCCTTCTGCCCCAGGAGCAGGACTTAGCCCCCAGTCTAAATGGTACATACTGACTCACATGAGCTCAAGGTCAGAATCAGACTAGATCTGGGCCACACACCCTGTACATAGCCCTGCTCCTGGGTCTCTGTGCCCCATGTGACATCCATGGCAGATTTGTAGGAGTTTTGGGGGAACAGCAGGATTCTTTTTAGGTCAAAAAGCCTGAAATAATGATGGTTAGGTAGCATAAAGTCACTACCATGGACTTAATGCTGCATGCCTCCCTGACTCATGTCAAGGAGAGAGGCAGGTCCATAAGCAAAAAGTGGGGAATATTTTGCTGACTGTCTTCTCTCTCTGGAAGAATTCCATATAGCAGCCAGACAAATCTTCCTGCAAAGTGCAGGGGGGTGTTTCAGAAGCAGACTCAAAAGTGAGACATTCTTTGATGAGTGCTGCTCATCTACCTGGCAAAGGGTGTTGTTCAGACCAAAAGATAAAGGCTTCTGAAGTGTTTTTTTCAAGGCCAAATTTTATTTTCAGTTACACACATAATAAGTACATTTTCTTTCTTATCTTCCATTTTTTTAATAAAAGCAGTGGGAAGACACGCTTAAGATCACTACATAGTTACACAAGTATGGATAGTGTTTGACATACATGACCAAAAGTATTTTAATCTATGCCATTTGTCAGCCCAAACTGCTGACAAATGGTATGGCATTTTCTTTCTATGACTAGTATGCTTTTAAGCAGGGAACTTATCTATATGAATTTCTTCTTCGTAAGTAGGAGGACTTGTCCCTAATTTGAGACACACTATGCCGAAAATTTTTGTCTAGGAATGCCAAATGTTGCAGAAACAATATTAACAAGAGATTTCACTCAGTACAGCATACCAAGACAGTGGGGAGAAAGTATTTTAAAAGCTGAGAATACTTAACTCCTTTGCTGATGCTGCAAACCAACGTGAAAGCACTGAAATGTAGCCTGTTTATTTAGCAGGTGTCTCACGACAGCAACTGTTGTTGAAAAATATGCTCAGAACTCTGCCAAGATATGGCGTGCCCATGATCTGACATCTCTTCCATTTCTTCTATTGCTTCACAACATACTTAGTTCTAGATATTACTTTCTAAACAGGCATTTCAATTATCTTTTTTTTCCCCCGCTAATTAAAAAGGCTAAAAAGGTGGCCTAACACTGAAAGAAAATGACCAAGGGACCAGATATGGACATTTTAGCATATGAAACAGAAGTAACATTATTCAGAAACAGCTATATAAAGCAACAAGCGTATCATAAAGCTGCATTCATGAGTACTTGCAGAGTGTTTTGAACTACTTGATTAAACAGCACCTTATTAGAGAAAATTATGACTAATGAGAAGCTTATAACAACAAAACTGTTTGCAAGCACTGCAATAGAAAGAAAGAAATGAGAAGCACATTTCAGAATATAGTTGCTAAAATAATAATTAACAAATGAAGCTCCACTGAAAGGATATTTGGAAGTTTTTTATATTATAGTGTTACGGTTGACCAAAAAGAACATGCACTTTGTTGTATTATTTTGTTTTTTTTTTTTATAAAACTTTAAGAGCTTATTGTTATTCCTCCTTTTACAATATGATGAGAGAGATGCCAGAGATCAAGATGAAGGGGCAAGCTGGAGCCCCTGGGATCAATACACTCAACTGAGTCTGAGCAATTTTCTTACTCCATCATGTTCCATAAAGCAAGCTGGTGCCTTTTGCATCCATCTATAACACTGATCCATTAGAGAAAGAAGAAACGTATCCCTCATTTATTATGTATAAGACAGGGCATGCACAACTTGTCTGACATCATCCTTGTCACAGCTAATGAGAAACTGAAATAAATCAGTTTTTGTGACATCACAGATGAGGTGAAAAAGCTCTTTCAGGTCTAGTGATCCAATTTGCTGCAGGATGGGAGTGCTCTCTAACATACGCAACCAAATAATTTATTGTGTTTAATTGTGTATGTCCTGAAGTGATGAGCTTTCCACATCACTACTGCTGTTTGGAGGAGGTCCCTGTGTACATGTACATATATTGTCTAAACATCAAACAACCAATATGATTTTTAAAGTTGTGTTTAGCATTGACAGAAGTAACAAAACAAAACAAAACAAAACAAAAAACACCAACAAACAAACAAACAGAAAGCACTTTAAGTCCTTCAGCTCTTGAATTTAATTTGCTGTGGTGAATCAACGCTATTATGCTGGGATACTGCACAGCACAAATCTGCTAGGGTAACATGGCCCTATGCCAAGAGACAGGGATGTGTTTCCAATGCCAGTCCCAATATGAAAATGAAGGTAATGAGGTGAAAATTACTTGTTATCACCTGGAACAAGACTCCACACCACTGTGCAGTTCAAAAAATCACCCTCCAGTGCCCAGCCTGCTCCATCTCCATGTGCAACCTGCTCTGCCTTAGTAGAGCAGCTGGACTAGATGACCTCCAGAGGTCCCTTCCAACCCCAGCCATTCTGTGATCCTGTGATCTCCGGTCTATGGACTGCTCTAAGCAGAGAACCCAGCTCAGCACACGCCTGTCCTGGCCCTGTGCAGGCATGAGCTTGGCTGCACCTCTGAGCACAAAGGAGAGAGATAATGACCAGAGCAGATTTTCTTCCCTAGCTCTATTATTTAGCAGCACAGAGATGGCTGGGGCCTCCAAATTCACTCCTGGGGAGCAGGAGAAATGTGAGATGCTGCTGGGAGATTGGGGCAGAAAAGAGAGATTGCTGTTCCAAAAACATCTCATGAGGGTTGATTGGAAGCAGTAATTCACATAGGAATGGGCCTGAGAAGGACAAAAAGAACAATATGTAGGGGGCAGTTTATGGGGAAAGCACAGGTAGCATAAGCAAGAACTGAGAACACAGTACTTGCAATTCCCCTTCTCTCCCAAGAGGTTTCCAGACATCTGACATTAGCATTTTCTTTCATAGTGTGAATGATTTTATGGAACAGGACTCGGTGACAGCTGGTGCACACTTGCAAAGCACATCAGACCACTCTGAAGCTACTATCATGTTCTCCAGGATCTCAGCTTACATTAGTTAAAACCTTAGAGTAATTTCTGTTAATGCTGCAATGCTCCACCATGTAACTAACAAAAAGATAGCCAGGTAAATTAGCCTGTCTAGGGTATGAGATGCTACTTTTGTTTCACTGAAGCTTTAACTAAAATTGGTCATTTAAATACTAACATTATTATTTCATTCTTCATGGGAGACTGGAGCATTAAAGCTCTGACCTTTCCTATTTTCCACCAGCTGTCTTATCTCAAATAGGTGGTGACTGGGATATGCAACCAGCTGTATCATTCTCCTGTAAGAAAAAAGAAGCCAAACCTTACCACTGAGGGGATCCTGGGGCACATATGTGTCCCCCTGAGAGGTCACTAGAGGAGCTCAGAACACCTGCCCCATCACATCCTGAGTAATCATCACCTTCCAGAAATGGTGCCTTCTTTTGGATTCACATGGGCAGAGACAATTTCTACAGGTAAGTTTGGGGAAGACAGCTAAGCCTGATTTATTTCTACTCTGACCTTCATGGCTGCACATTTCTTTGTATGTAAACACATGTAGATCTCCAAAGGCAGTATGAAGCCTTCCTTCTTCACACAGCTCTGGTGTACCTTCATCACAACCAACAACATACTTGCTAAAAATTCCAAAGAATAACTATTTTCCATTGAGCTGGTCAAAAAGAAGGCAAAAAATACTAATAAGCTAGACCACCCTATTTAAAGATTTAGTTCAAGATTGCTAAAATACAAATATATCCTCTAAATACACAATTATAAGAAAAATCTGAATATCATCTACAGAGAAAACCTACTGTACCAAATTAATGTGCAGCTTGTTATATTTCTTAGCTGAGGCAGAAATAATTGCTGAATAATTATGTGTATAACAAAAAATATTGCTGAACTAATTATCACTTATTTCTAAAAAGACTGAGTCTTCCAAATACTTCAAAATCTGACATGCATTTTTCAATTCTGTGCATTGCTCCAAGGGTTTATATAAACTGGGCAGCTAGACATTGGGCAGACATTGGACATTGGGCAGCCCCAAACATTGTGAGGCACAATGACCACTGGCTAATTTGAGGTATGTATATCAGTTTTCCTGGAAGTGCCCATGTTTCCATTGATTTTAGGGGGAGCCACAGGCAAACACCATCCTAACTTGAGCATCTTAGATCCTCCATATTATTTTTCTATTAATCTGGGCCTGTTGCCCTGGAGGCCATAAAAAATCATGTCTGAGAAACAGGAAAACAATTAGGAAAGAGGAACAGAGAAAGAAAAGGTTTTCCAGTTGACCCCCAGAATGCCAGATTCACCCTAGTGTAGTTCTGCTGAGAACAATGGAAGTACACAGGAGCTGAACTTCTCCCACTGTATTCACAGAACAGTAGGCAGCCTATAAAACAATTTTATCTAATTAGATTATGTCATGGTCCTGCAGATTTTCAGTATGGGAAAAGAAATTCTCTACGTGGGATTTGTTTTTTGTATTCTTACAACTTTTACATGACAATGCGAATGATCACTCCCTTAATCTTTGGAAATCCTGTTTCCAATTAGAGATGCTGCTTGATGTTGGGAGTCTGACAATCCTGACACAGGAGAGGAAAGGGACAAGAACAACCACAGACAATACCCCAACCTCAGTATTCACATTTACTGCTGGAGCACTCCCTAGGTAACAGTATTTTGTTATAAACTCCTTAAGGGATAAATTGTGATACCGTCAATCAGCTTCTGGTAGCAAGCAATAAGTTGTTTTACAGAAAAAGCTGATGGAGCTGTAATACCTCTGAGAATACAAGGTGAAGGCAACTCCAAAAGCAACAATGGGAAAACGGGATTCTGCCTTACATCCCCACTGAGGTGATCAGCGTGATGGGGACAGAAGTGTGTAGTTACTTGCAGGCGTCAGCATCAGGAGATGCAGTTCTGCCAGGTCCCAAAAGAGATGCACAAAAGAAGACTCCTCCTTGCATCATCTGCTCATCCTCCTTAACAGGCCTGCACAGGCTGTTCATCACAACTACCCTGCTGTCACCTCCCCTGCTGCTGGAGCGAGACCTCCCAGCCGTTTCTGCAGCAACTGGGTAAGTACCAAGGTACAGCCGCAGAAGCCATCAAATAGGTGACATTCTTTGGTTTAGAGCAAATCACCTTATGCAGTACTTAGACAGATTAAATCAAAATTAATATTCTCATAAAATAACAAAGAAAATAATCATTACTTAGGGGTTTTTTTTGCTCTACTGACATGAATAGTTTTAGCTGGAATAAAGAATTTTGCCTAATTACAAAAAAAAAAAATGCTGAGAAACACAGTGCAGTAAAGTTCCTCTAGCTCTGCTTTTTGACTTGGTTTTAAAACTGTACTAGATCATTAGAACATATGCAGAAAAAAAATCATCAAATCATTTGCCAAAGAACAAGATACCAGATTTCCATAAGAACAACTGTCTACATTTAAAAATGCATACATCTGCTTTAAGTAGAAAGAGCCCAAAGATAGGAAAATGTTCATTCGTTTAGTAATAAATCATACTTGGCAGCCTCTTTGGGACAGCTATGTTAAGAACCAGCCTCCAAATGGTAACACGCAAAGCTATTGGAATTTCATAAGCTTTTTACAACTGCATACATAAGAAAAAAATTAAGAATAGAGCATTTGGTATGAAGTAAGCTTGTGTAACAAATAATTCTAGGATTTTTTACAATTAAGTCAGCCATCGTAGTGCGAAAAAAATGTGTTGTGTATCCCAGTGCTTGAAAGCAGCTCTGAAATTCAGAGCGAGGCCTTTGGCCAGGGCGGGTGGTACTGCAGCAATCTGCCAGCAGCCCTGGAGAGCAGAGCCCAGACAGGCCATCAGGAAAGGAGGACAAGCTGATGGGCAGAGTCCTGTGCTTCACCCACCCTGCCAGCGCACTGCAGCTCCTGACTCACCCAAAAATCCTGTTGAGACACAGACGATACAGCTATTCGCCCAAATACACTATCAAATGTGTCACAGTCAATGCTTTCTCCACCCGTGAGTGCTAAGAGCATCTGAATATCCGTAAAACCTCTCCCACAAACAACTGCAGTGACCACGGGATCTGCTATTGAGCTCGTACTTACAGGATCAGCCGGGACAAAGCTCGGTGTTTAACTATTTCTTCATAAACTGCTTCCACATGCTTGTCTGCTCATTGTGCCATTTCTTCCATTGGTTGCTTGTGTTTGACAGCATCTGGACCACAAAACGATCCTTTTCCAGCCTCTTTTGCGAAATCAGCGGGCTGCGGAGGGCTGCTGAGCGCTGCTGCAGCCTCTGGGTCTCCCGGCAGCCCAATGCAGCAGAGCCTTTAGCTCCCCCTTCCCAGCCTGGGATTGTCTGTCTTTGTGTGTGTGTGTCTGTGTGTGGTTTGGTTTTTTTTCTTTTTAAAGAGATATGATCCTTGAAGCACAATACAAACTGCAGGCACAGGGTGGTCATTGAACAGAGAAGGATACTGAGACAGAAGGCCAAAATAATACATTTTCAAGAGATACTATTCCAGGCATGGCTTGCATTTGAAGTAAATATCTTTTGTGGTTTGTCCTGTTTCAGTCAAATTTACTTCCTGATATTTTGCTGCATTATTTCTTCACTTTTTCAATTTATTTCATCTTTTACAACAGAAATAGCTGATTTTCTATCTGTTTCATGCTTGAGCTGTCCAGTTATGTCAAATAATGTTTACTTTTAAAAATGTTCATTATTTGAAGAAGTGCTCTCTGAAAACTTCTGTCTGTATAGCAGCTTTAGTAAATACCCTTACTATCCTGTTTCTGCCCATCTCCGTTACCAACAGTGTGCAGTGCTCACGCTCTTTAGGACTGCCTTAGAGTAATTTCATCAGTGCTGATTACATCAAGACTCAGAATACTATGTGGTACCAGTAGTATCCTCAGTTTGGTTTCTCTTTTCCGAGTTGGCACAGGTAGCTGCTAGCACTTACTCATTTTAAAACTTAGCTCCTTATGTACTTCACATTCAGGTGATTGGCTGTGCGTAAAGCAGATCTTGAACAGAAAAAAAGATCAGAGTGGACAAGTTAAGGCATTTGTAAGATTTTTAGATCTTAGATCTCTCACCTTTGTCACCCATCTTAACCTGTCAGGTTGTCCTCCAAGAAAAGCAAAGAAACCTTTCCTTTGAGAGCTCTTCTAATCTTGCCAGTCCTCCTGTTTTGAATTCCAAGTGTCAGTGCAGAGTGCTGTCCCTTACCATAGTCCAGCAACCCATTGCCTCAAACATACACTTCAAACCTCTGTCAGTCTTCATTTAAAATACTATACTAATATAGAACTTCACAAGAGCTTCAGGACTGGCCAAAATTATGAAACTAGGGATTCTTAGGGAATTTGGAGCTCTTTTTTGCTTCTGCAGTCCTTGGCTGCACAGAAGATGCCCTAGAAATAGCTTATCTACAGGGTAATGCCCACAGAGGCAGAGAAAACAAATACTGACAGGAAGAAAACACAGCGCTATTGCAGAAAGGACTCCTCCTTAGAGAACTCCTGAACTTTACTATGACTCTGCAGCTTTTGGTTAAAAAAAACCCTGTTCCTCTGCCGGGGAGCTGAGGCTGACTTCTCTCGTGTTGAAGGTTAAAGTGACACTGCAAACACTAAGAGGCATCCGCAGCATCGTATAAAAAGATATATTAATCTTCCAAGGAAAAGGAGCCAGTTTCGTGTTAAAGTACATCTGATAGTAAGTGACATTATTTGTGTTACCACAAGCAATTTACTGGAGGAGGCCAACATCCTTATATTTAGAGCCCTGATCATGAAAGTTCAAGAAGTACTGAGCATAAGTAAGCAACAAAATTTGCCCTACAGTATTGATTTTTGTAGCACTGAGATCAGGGAAACCACATTTTTCTGGTCATCACGTCTCAGCTTTACCATGGTTAGGGTAAGAAATCCTCTCTGAGCTCAAGTGAACAAAAGGACATTGTAACCAGGCAGAGCAGACTGTTTAGCCAGGAAAACATGCAGCGCCAGTCTCCAAAACATTGCCCCACTGGATAAGCTCCTGCAACACAATGATCTCACACAGCTGTCGTCTTGCTCCTAAGTTTAGCTGCCGGACACATGGGCTCCAACGCAGTGGCACGTTGAGAATGATGCCTTGCTTGCCGAGCAGGGCACGTGTGTTGGCTGCAACTGCCTGGAGCTGTGCTGGCCACACAGGAAAGGAGGGTGGCATCAGCCCTGTTTATCAATGTCAGATCCTGAAAGCAGAAAAAAATCCATATAGGGGGTGGTATTGAAGCCACCGATGACACAGGAAGCATCACAAGGATGGGAGACAGTGGAGAGGCAGGACATTGAAAAGAGAATGCTTTAAAAATATTCTCTCACAAATCCTTTTTAAGCATCAGACATGAAGAGTCCTCCTTTGAAATTCCCTTCCTAGAGTGAAAAAATAGACTGGGAACTGCTAGCATTATTAGCAACCTTCTTATGGAAGAATGTGAGCTGAGGGCAGTTCTGTGTCTGGAAACTGAACCTGAAAGAGCAGCTGGGCTTCCTGCATGAGAAGCAGGTGAAGGGCAAATTTCCCCTCCAGGGACATTTTAAAACAAAGACAAAAATAAGTATTTTATGGATTACTTCACCATCCAAGCTGTGAAAATCAAGTAAAATTAGAAGTCTCATTACCACTGCTGAGCCTGTTATGACTTTCACTGATGCTGATGTGGGTGAAGTTCAAGCAGCTATTCAAATGGGTCACCCACAATGCTGATGCCTTATAAAGTTCACCCACCTCCTCCCTCAGCCAGAATCATTCTCCTTACTTCTCTGCCACTTTCATTTTACCTCCCTCCTCCCAAAATGGGACACCTTCATTCACACAACACACTCAGTATTGGCAGTCTCTGCATGATGTCCACGGAGGGAGAGTCACAAAACTGCATCCCCTGTTACCCCTCAGGCACTCATCACTGTGCAGCCCAGTGGCTGTGGTGGGGTGGGGACAGCTGGGCTCCCATCGGGCAGCACCAGGCTGGGGGCAGCCAAAAACCTGTGTTGTCACTTTGGCAACAAACCATGTCACTGCAGTGTTCCAGGACAAGCAAGTGCTTTCATCGTCCACATGCAGCCCACAGCCACCAGCACAATGAGCGGAGCTGAACTCTCCCTCAAATGGCAATGCACGGCATTTGCATAATGGACCCAGTTCAGAAGTTATGAGGGAGCTTGAACTTCTTTTTACCTTTCTGGAAGATCTCAGTAGAGGTGACCCAGCCATTATGAGAAATCCAAAACAAAAATCAATATCTTAGCCACAGTTAGTTTTCATAAAGAGAGCTCTAATTCCTTGAGAATTTGATTAAATTTTTCCAGCCATTGCAAGATCACACTCCTGAGCTGTTGGAGGAAAAACAGCAATTTCCTGTTTAATCCAGCTCCCCAGCCCCTGGCTCAACCTCAAATTAAAGGGGATAAAAATTAAGCTTGGCCATAAAACCTTCCTGGAAAATCCATCTGTTAGTGACCTGTACTATGCAACAGCAAAGACTAAATGGGTTATTTGAAGCCAATGAATGTTCAACAGATAACTAATTAGTGAAAGGTTCAGATTGGATATTAGGAAAATCTTCTTCCCTGGAAGGGTTGTCAGGCATTAGAACAGGCTGCCCAGGGAAGTGGTTGAGTCACCATCCCTGGAGGTGTTTAAAAGAGGTGTATATGAGGTTCTTAGGGACATGGCTTAGAGGTGGACTTGACAGTGCTAGATTAATGGTTGGACTCAATGATCTTAAAGACCTTTTCCAACTGAAATGATTCTAAAAGCCAAACAACAATCTGAGTTAATTTCTTAAAATACCAACAATAGTGAGAGGGTTTTTATTGTATGAGATTAAATATCTGGGACTGCATTAATTGGATGTTGTAGTAAGATCACTGTAAAACTTAGAACAGCAAACACTTCAGCACAGCCACTCCAGCCATCCCAAGTGACTCACATATGGTTTGAAGGCACTACAGGGAAAAGAAGTTTTTAAAAAAGAATAAAGATGGGAAAGAGGTGACGTAACTGAAAAGTATCCTGTACTGTGAGTGCCAAGACTCATAAGTATGATTCTTTTTTAAGTTAAAATAGTGATTTCTGCATTTTGTAATTGATCATATCTGTGGTAGACCTCTTGTTAACCTTGATAAGAACACAGAAATGTTAAAAATTAACATTTCTAGGCTGTGATCCAGGATGATTAAAATACCATCTTGCCCAGGCAATTAGTGCCACAACAATCATAATGCCAGCAAGGTCAGGCTATTAGTGTTTGGGTGATTAAAATACCAGCCTGGTCTTCTAGAGCCAGAGTGATTAGTGTGTTGCCAGCCCAGGCTATTAGTGTTAGCACCACCAATGGTGTGGAATTTTATAGTCCTTTGAGAATTTAATTTAGGCTCAGATTACCTTGACATGCTGCTTTTTCATTAACTATACTCTTCACCATTAAAATATACATCTATATTTCAAATATTTATGGAATCGTAAGAAAAATGTTTTGCTGCATTTGTACCACTGCAGTAGTGGAAAATTTAACATATTGTCTAGGTAGGAGGAGTCATAAAAAGACTGGGTTATCAAGTAAGAATTCCAAGCAGGGAAATTAGAACAATGATGAAATGTTTTCACCCTCTAAATGTAAGTGCCAGCTCTGGCAGTCCATGGCATGCAGCCCAGGCAGAGCCATACAGGCTGACTGACCCCCTGTGCCCAGGGCAGTAGGTGCATCAGCTACTGCAGTGCACTGCAGCCTTCTCTGCCTCCTGGAACCAAGCAAGGAAGAGCTGACATGAACATGTGGTTTTGACACCAAGTGTTCAAATTCAGGCAATTGGCTTTTTCTATGATTAATGCTGTGAACACCAACAGAAGGGGCAAAACTCTACATTAAGGGCAAAAAGGCTGTGGAGGATGCACTGGCAGAGACCTTATCTCAGGCTCTCCAGAGAGGTGGTACCATGAAGAACCAGCTTTGTAGAAGCAGATACTTACAGGAGACTGAAGCCATGTCACAGCAGGTAGTAGGGCTGTAGAGCTCAGAGCATGAGTGTAAAACTCAGAACTGCATCTTAGGAACAGAATAGGGTTCATATATATGCAAATATATACACTGTGTACTATAAATATATATTCACAAATACATATTGACCATTTACTGCTATTTTTTTACTGTCTTTTAACCAAGTAATCAGTTTATTCTTGCCGTCTTATCCTGGGACCATTTAATACTCCTTAAAAATCTTTGCCAGTGAACTCAAATGCTTCTTCCCTTATCCACCAACGCTGTAACCCTGTCACGGAAGGCCATCAGATTTGTCAGGCACAATTTGTTTTGAATGTTGGCTGTCATCATTCACCTCCTTATTTTCCATGTGCCTGAGTGTAGTTTCTAGGAGAATCTGCTCCATGATCTTGCCAGGCACAGAGATGAGTCTGACCAGCCTGTTCCCCAGGTCTTCCTTTTTTTTCCCTTTTTAAAAATGGGGGTTATAGTTACCTTTTCCAGTCAATGGGAACTTCACCAGACTGCCATGGCTGCTCAAATATGATAGATGGTGGCTCAGCAACTTCATCTGCCAGTTCCCCCAGGACCCATGGATGCATCTCATCAGGTCCCATGGTTTTGTGCACCTTGAGGTTCCTTAGATGGTCTCAAAAACCTTGTGAAAGTGTCCTGTACACATATTGAACATACCAGCATATAGTTCCTCATCTCCCTCTTTGAACAATTTCTGAAAAAAGGTCTCATCAGTTGCTTTTCTAGCCCTTCTAGAACCAAAGGGTTTTGAAACAAAAATTGCAAGCATGGAGAGTTATTCAGGTATTTCATTCCTGAGTTCTTAAATTAACTTGTTTTTGAAAATGTCTAGGTGAAACATCTGGCCCTGGTAATTTGTTACTCTTCATTTTATCTAATTTTCTACAGATACTTCACTTCAAGGCAGCTACTCTGTGTAATTTCCATCTGGAAGGATGCCAGCATGGAGTTTTCCCTGCACTCTGTTGTGATGAACATAGATGCAAATAACTGGTTCAGCTTTTCCTGATATGGGCTTGTTTTCTTTCTTTACCGTGGAAGGGCTTTGTGTTTACCATGTTTGAAAAATTATGTAGAACTAGTTCTGTGCTTTTGCAGGTCATTCCTCAGTAATTAGCTCAGAGCTATGTCACTCCCACTCTTGGTTTATTTAAAAAAGGATAATTTCCTAGATGAGAAGATGTTTCACCTAAGTAATGGTAGCTAATACCTTCTTAAACGTGGTGTCACATGGAATGTAAGATAGGCATGACCTAGCATTAATTGTGATGCTCAATAGTCAGTGCCATGATTTAAATGTGAAGGAAATACTCTCAGAGAAATATTATATGTAGCAATTTTCACGGACCTCAACAGATATAAGTTATGAAAAACATTTCAGGGATCTCTCATCTTTCTTTCATGTATCTGCTCTGTACCTGTACAGAACAGGAAAGCCGGCTGTGTGAAATGAGGGGTGTTAAACTGGATTTTGAAGACAGATTGGTGGCGAGTCAGACTGCAGTGTCAACAAGCCTGCACCCTGCCTCCATCCTGCAGTCAGAGAAAATGTTAATTACTATAATTAATAATATAATACATAAAATTTACATATTATCTATATTGTGTATATATTCTATACATACATAAATATATATATAAAGTAATTGTATGTATTTTGTTTAGAAATAAGTTTCTTTTAAAAATCTATAAAGTAATTTTATGATCATAATCTTGATCATAATGGTTGTTGATGACCACTATCTGCTGGTGTGGCACAGCCATGAATAAGGAAAGTGTGATGGGGAGATATGGGAGACAAAAGATGGGAAGTTATTAGTGAATGAAAGCTATTTTCAAGATTCTACGTGATTCTGATTTAATCCTGGTTAAGTAGGATGCCAAGAAGATGCAGAGAACAGTTTCAGAGAAACCCTAGCAGTATAGTTAGAAAAGCAACATTCACCTTGAAAGAAGAGGTTTAACCTGCGCAGATGTAATGGGAGGACTCTGATCAGTGAACAATTTTCCATTATAATCTTCAAGTGATGCTATCTCTCTCCTTTTCATTGTCAAGGAATATTTCAATTTACCAGGAAGCGCAAACTCTCTTAAGGGAGTAGATATTGGGTGGAGTTCTCAAATACAAATAATAAGATAATAAATAAAATAATAAATAAAACTATAAATAAAATAATGGCTGTAGCAGCACCCCTACTTCTGATACTCTCAGAGCCCTCAGACTCAGTGGTAGCACCGTACTCAGGTGCACTCTACAGCTCCTTTGGGATGTTTCCTAATAGCCTCATGGGTTTGTACCAGAGTTGTTTCTAGTCTCCTCTAGCAGCACAGCACTGCATTTCTAGCTACTCCATAAGAATATGAAACTTTAAGGCTGGCTCTTGCTTTATTTGTTTAGATTTTCAACTGTTTACAACATCAGCTACCGACTTTTTGATCATGCCCATTCTTTATTATAAACTGCTGTGGTTCCAAGGTAAGCGTGAGCAGAAGTTATGCAGTTAACCTGGTCATCCCTACAAATATATATATTCCCCTAATGTGTGTGCATTCTGTTAGTCACCCTACTTTTCTATGTCTAACTGGATTCCTCTGGAAGCCAAAAGACACCTCTTCAGGGAATATTAATTCCCCTAAGACTCAGATTCTCTCTGCCCTAAGTAGCACCTGATTCCCAACATTGCACTTCCAATGTCTGTTTAGGTTATTGCAGACTGATATCAGGAGCCTGACATGTCTTTCCTTGGCATATTCCTTCCTAAAGCAAGGCTGCCATCAGCTGCAATGCCACCACACTTGGAAGCTCTTCTGTGCACAGGTCTGCCAATGCCCATAAGCACTCACACAACCCAAAGCCTGCCAAAAGCCAGGGGAGTTGTTGCTGGGTGTCTGGGAGGCATATTATTCCATATACTAGAAATGATGCTGGAAATTACAGTGATGATGCTCTATCAGACAACTAGGTTATATTCTCAGTTTTGGTGAGAGATAAACAGAATGTCAAGGATTGGAAGGGACCTCAAAAGATCATCTAGTCCAATCCCCCTGCGGGAGCAGGAACACCCAGATG
The DNA here is from genome assembly GCF_964273445.1 of Streptopelia decaocto. Classification (NCBI taxonomy): domain Eukaryota; kingdom Metazoa; phylum Chordata; class Aves; order Columbiformes; family Columbidae; genus Streptopelia; species Streptopelia decaocto. The sequence continues at coordinate 191,677,009 of NC_138663.1, read as the reverse complement.
AGGTTACACAGGAATGTGTCCAGGCGGGTTTTGAATGTCTCCAGAGAAGGAGACCCCACAACCTCCCTGGGCAGCCTGTTCCAGTGTCTGTCACCCTCACTGAGAAGTAGTTTTTTCTCAAATTTAAGTGGAACCTCTTGTGTTCCAGTTTGAACCCATTACCCCTTGTCCTACCATTGGTTGTCACCGCAAAGAGCCTGGCTCCATCCTCATGACACTCACCCTTTATGTATTTGTAAACATGAATAAGGTCACCCCTCAGTCTCCTCTTCTCCAAACTAAAGAGACCAGGCTCCCTCATCCTTTCCTCATAAGGAAGGTGCCTCACTCCCTTAATCATCTTCGTTGCCCTGCACTGGACTCTCTCCAGCAGTTCCCTGTCCTTCTTGAACTGAGGGGCCCAGAACTGGACACAATATTCCAGATGTGGTCTCACCAGGGCAGAGTAGAGGGGAAGGAGAACTTCTCTCGACCTACTAACCACCCGCCTTCTAATACACCCCAGGATGCCATTGGCCTTCCTGGCCACAAGGGCACAGTGCTGGCTCATGGTCATCCTGCTGTCCACCAGGACCCCCAGGTCCCTTTCCCCTACACTGCTCTCTAATAGGTCATTCCCCAACCTATACTGGAACCTGGGGTTGTTCCTACCCAGATGCAAGACTCTACACTTTGCCTTGTTGTATTTCATTAAGTTTCCCCCCGCCAACTCTCCAGCCTGTCCAGGTCTCGCTGGATGGCAGCACAGCCTTCTGGTGTGTCAGCCACTCCTCCCAGCTTGGTGTCATCAGCAAACTTTCTGAGAGTACACACTCAATTCCCTCATCCAAAGCATTGATGAATATATTGAATAATACCGGCCCCAGTACTGACCCTTGAGGCACTCCACTAGATACAGGCCTCCAACTAGACTCCGCACCATTGACCACAACTCTCTGGCTTCTTTCCTTCAGCCAGTTTGCAGTCCACCTCACTACCCAATCGTCCAGACCACACTCACTCAGTTTAGCTGTAAGGATGCTGTGCGAGACTGTGTCAAATGCTTTACTGAAGTCAAGGCAGACCACATCCACCACTCTGCCGTCATCTATCCACCTCATTATGTCCTCATAAAAGGCGATGAGGTTGGTCAAGCACGACTTCCCCTTGGTGAAGCCATGTTGATTGCCCCTAATGACCCTCTTATCCTTGATATGCCTTGAGATGGCACCAAGGATAAGTTGTTCCATCAGTTTCCCAGGGATGGAGGTGAGGCTGACCTGTCTGTAGTTACCCAGGTTCTCCTTCTTGACCTTTTTGAAGACTGGAGTGACATTTGCTTTCATCCAGTCCTCAGGCACCTCTCCCATTTCCCAAGACTTCGCAAAGATGATGGAGAGTGGTGTAGCAATTACCTCAGCCAGCTCTCTCAGCACCCGCATGTGCATCCCATCTGGACCTATGGATTTATGGATGTCCAGATTGCCTAATTGCTCCCTAACCCAGTCCTCATCAACCAAGGCAGACTCCTCCGTTGTCCTGACTTCCTCTGGGGCCTCAGGAGTATGATTTCTCTACAGTGTTCTTGTAAGTGACTTTGGATTAATTCATACTCTCATTTTTCTTACCATTACTGGAATCAGATCCACTTTATCACAATATATCATCTTTCAGGCTTGCCAGTTCCTCATTCAGGAGCTCCACCAGTGTTAATGGAACATGTGTTTTGGTGGACTTAGGTATTACACTCACATGAGATGTTGAAGCAGACACAGCTCAGTTGTCCTGTGCTCTGAACCAAAAGCCATTTAGCTGTGATTAGCACAATCCTGATCCCAAGCTATTGAGCTCTAGTGGGAGGCAAAGTTTATTAACTTAGTCTGGATGCCACATAAACACTTGAAGCAGGGAAAGAGTGAGCTCCTGTTGGTCTGACAAAATCACGTAGCCATATCCATGCAGGCATGGATCTATTTCTAATTAAATTTTGCAGATGACACCAGACAGGGGAGATCAGTAATACACTTGAGAGCAGGCAATTCAGAGGGACCCAGACAGGCTGGAGGAATGGTCCAGTCATGAAATTCAAGGACAAAGGCAAATCCTGCTCCTAGAAAGGAAGAGCCACTGGCACTGCATAGGCTGATTCTGCCTGGCTGGGGGCAGCTCTGTGGAGAAGACCCTGGGCATTGGTGGGCAGCAAGATGGGCATGAGCCAGCAGTGACACTGGCAGTAATGAAGGCCAACAGGATCTTGGGCTGCGTGAACAGGACCAGAGCCAGAGAACAAGAGAAGTGATTATCCCTTTCTACTCAGGACTCATTAGACTACATCTAGATTACTGCATCCAAATATGAGGCCCTGAATACAGGAGAGACATTGACTAACTGGATGGAGTTCAGCAGAGGCCACCAAGATGGTGGGGGCTGAAGCATTGGCCCTGTGAGGAGAGACTGGGGGAGCTGGGCTTGTTCAGTCTGGACAGAGACAGAAAAGTATGACTCTTTATGCAACATGTTTTTAAAATATAGGTCGGTACCCAAGTTTAAACCAGCACTGACATCAATTAGTGTTCGCTGCATTGTTTAATTTCTTGTTGTTAGTTCTCACTTGTGTTGGCTTTTTCAGTTCCACTCGACTTCACCTGTGAGCAGAGCTCTGCCCTACGTGTCAGGGAGAACAGGACCAGGGGTTGCTGCCCCGACTTCTACCACGAGAGGTCCCCCCAGCCCCATCGGCGGGGATCGGGCCGGGCGGGGCGCGGCGGCTGCGGGCACCCGGGCAGGGCTGCGCTTCGGTTTGGGCACCACTGCTCACCGCGGCCGGGGGGAGCTTCAGCAAGACACTTAGTGAGCCTTGGGTGTCTAAAATTAAGTTAAGCACCGTAAATGTGAGACTTGATTTTTCTGCTCCCTCCCGCCCCCCGATTAATTGCGTTGGGAATAAGAAGAGGCTGCAGGAAAATATCCAGCAGAGAGCAGAGTCTGCTCGCAGCTTGTCTACAATACTGTGTGGTTGTGCTTGGAGTTCCTTCACACAAGAAGGTATTTTAAATGATGGTATTTGCAAATTCCTGCCTTATAGTCTCATGGTTGCATTTATATCACCCCAGAGACTGACATTAGATATGTTGTTCTTTTAATAGGTAGTAAGTTAAAAAATAATAACAAAACCAGAACTAGAAAAAATGGCATTGACCAAATATTCAGAATAACTCAAAAATATTCTGTCTCTGATGAGACTTCAAATAAACCAACTACTGGCAGTTTCCTCCAGAGTTACTTTTAAAATTATAATGGAAGTGTAAATTTCTGGGTGCCATCAGAGGCCCAAGCAAATGGACACGTGTTATACCTTCTTTTCACACAGCACTTGCCATTTGCTTTTGCTGCAGCATATTCTGAGCTGTGTTTTGGTAGGCATCCAGATGACTTCAGGCTTGGGTGTGCTTCAGCCAAATTGTTAATATGAATAATGATTCACGGTAGTGAAAGTGACACATATCTGTGCAATATTCATCAACATGAAAGAACGGTGCAGGTGGCAGCGCATTAGCCACCCTGTTAGTTTTGATGAGTGCTGCATCTCAGTGGTTGTCACACATCTTTTTCTATTTTTTTTTTTCAAATTGAAAGTTGTGTGAGAGACCAACTGGTTGCACATTAATCACTATTGCAGAAGGGAATGGCGAGGAACAGGTTGGCCTAGTTGTACAGTTAGAAAGAACCAGGGGCTAAATGGGGCAAAACTCTGTCCTAGCTTTAATCCAACAAAGCATGTGTTTAAGTTCATAAGCGATTCGTTGACATCAGTATGGTTATTCTTATGTTTGAAATTAAGCACCTGTAAAAATACCATACAAGATTGAACCTCTCCCTTCAATACCCTCAGAGTGTTTACACAACAGTGCCCTTTGTAGTGTCTGAAAATCTGGTTCCTCAGCTTCCTTTGCCTGCAGTTATACTGCATAATGTGAGAAGCAGGTCATTTTGGGCCTGGTCCTACTGTGAGCTCCACTTAGACATCAAAGCTGTAGAGAGACTGTATAGGCCAAGTCTCTTAAAGCCTGTTTGCACCAACTGCAGTGATAAATCTGGGCTCCCGTTGCATCACCAAACTGAGTCTCAAACTATGGCAAAACAAATTAAGCCTGGTAATTCACATCACTGCTGTACCAGGGCAACAGCTTTAGCTTGCATAAAACTTTCTGCAATGCTTTGTCACAACAAAATGCCCAGTTTACTTACAGTCTCCAAAATTCTGAAAGTGACTTCTGATTAGGATATTGTAAGAATACAGTCCAGTAGACTTACATGTTTGTTTTCCTAAGCTTCCTAAAAATCTTGCTTAATTCCCAGATGGAAAATGGTCTCTAAGTATATAGCACTGTTACCAAGTGAAACTGCTGAATTAGCTCAAGTATGAATGTATGATGCCTCAGTAACATACCTCAGCAATGTACTGCAATACACAAAGCAGAATACATGTATTTGCATGCAGCTAATCATAAACGCTTATGATTTACCACTGGCTGACCTGGGGGAGAAATGAAGTAACCTTCTAAGTGGCTGATTAGAAGGGAAAAATGTTATCCTGTCATTAAAGAATGACTGAAGAGGGGAATACATTTCCAGACCAAAGACATGAACTAAAATAATTTGAATTACTTTCTGACGCTAAGTATATCAGGCATTTGGACTGCAGCCATCACTGCAAAACTACCATGTGGTGAGCCAGGAGTCGTGTTTGTCACATAACTGTCACCACGGAGGAGTGGGTGAGGAGTGCCCTTCCCAAAGGGCAACAGCATGCCGGTTGCAGGGACTCGTGTTAGACCTCAATCACACAGTAAATTATAATCTGTATGAAGTGCCAGCTCAATGCCTTACAGTAGTGCCTTTAATTATGGCACTGGCTTTTTGTTTCAGTATCAGAGACAGGAAAAATATTTGTGTACATGTGTATTTGTACACACGTTAAATTCCACTTATAGGAAACAGAAACTTAAAAAGGGCTATTGCAGAGATTAGAGAAAAATTTCAGAAGCAAATGCCTCGAGTCTGGCTGCTTTGTACTTAAACACTTAATTTAAATTTTGAAAATTGTTAGTGTCTAGTGGGTCTTTCCAATGTGAATGGAAAGTGCAACAGAGGGCTTATATACAACCACAAATTGGTGTTTTGAAGTCTAGTCTTCTCTTAAAATCTTAGTGATTGTCTAGAAATAACTTGAACAAACCCATATGTTTACATCAACTTCAAAGAAAGAAAAGTATGTGAAAATTTTCTTCACAGGGCATACATTTCTACTTGATATTAAACTATTTATGATAACACATATTAGTATAGAGAGGCTTTTTCATATTTTTTCATATTTCAGTGTCTTACCTTATGATGGTTGGTATCAGAATTACTGTAGAAATGGGGAAACTATACTGAACAGACTGTCCAGAGAGGCGATAGATGCCCCATCCCTGGAAACATTCAAGGCCAGGCTGGATGGGGCTCTAAGCAACCCGATCTAGTTGAAGATGTCCCTGCTCATTGCAGGGGGGTTGGACTAGATGACCTTTGAAGGTCCCTTCCAACCCAAACTATTCTGTGATTCTGTTATATTGTTTTAAATGGATATATCAGCAAAAATTCATGCATGGAAACACATGAAATGATGCAAATAGATATGGTCGACCAGAGGGCATAGCTGAAACGTGTAGTATGCAAACATCATCACTGCTATTGCATTTGGGTATCAATGCATTTTTCACCCACCTCTTTTTTCCATTATCTCCCATACCACACTGACAGTGGTTCCAACACCCAGGTCCTGCCACTGGGTAGAGAAGGTTCCTGCATGCCTCTGACTTTCCATTCGGAGCAATCCTCTTGCTGCCTTGTCACCTAAAGTGTAGGACTTCCTTCTCCAGAAATGTCCCACTATCTGCAGAAAGCAGCAAGTCTCTGAATTTGGTCTTTCATTTCAATGATATGAATCCAAATCTCATCACTGTGGTACAAATTACAGAAGAATTTTGCCTTTGCTGGCTTTGAAGCAATAAGGGAAAACATGTGCGTAATCATTAACATCTGTGAATGTACACATTTTGAGGCACATTTTTAAATGAAAGTATGTGCTCTCTGAAGATGTGATTAGTTAAGCAAGCATAAATCCTACAGCTATATTGAAGTCTGAGGTGCAAATAACAGTAAAGCTTTGGCTTCAAATGCTCATGAGACTTTTCATAAAATATTCCACATTAGGTAGTAGCTTTATCAAAAAAACTTTTAGGAAAAGGTACAGATCATTATGCTAAAAGTAGGACAGTTGAGAAATAAATATGCAAAAACAGTATTTATAGAAATATCTAGTAAAGATCATATTTGGATAATACAGACTGTATTACTTGTATTCACAAACTTTAACTTGCTTATGGCCTTAAATGATCACTGTTATGTAGGACTAAAGGAAGATATTGCTCACTGGAAGGATTCTCAGTTTGAAGTGTCCCTCCATTTTCTTCCTTACACTCAAGTTTTAAAACATCTATCAGTTCATCAGTAACCCAGCTATGATGTAGTAGACATTTTATTTTTTAAAATAAATGTTGCACATTCCAAAATGTCTAATGAACCTCCTTTGTGTGTATTGAAAACGGCGACTGCACAGAAGTGCTATTTCCAGGATCCAGCAAAAGGCTCTGGACAATAGTGGAACTAGTCTAACCATTTCCCCATCACTCTGTTTAAAAATTGTTCCCATGCACTGAGAATCATTTGGATGCTTTAATCTTACTAAATGTTTGGTCCCACAGAGGACAGATTTGCACCTAAGTATTTGAGTTAGCATTGTAAAAGATGGAGGTATTTATTTTTGTTTTTTGTGGCTCTGCCTGAAACACACCTAACTGCCAAGGTGCTCCATCATCTGTATTCATCTCCCTGACCAGCCAGGTTGGGCATCTCTTGGGGTTCACTGCAGCTCCAGCTTGGCTCACATCCCCAGGTGTCCTTCCTATGGAACCCAGGGATCTGGGGAGGGATGGCTGGCATGCACATGGGTTTCATTCCAAAATGCGATCCAGACATGGTGTTTGTGCACATTCTGACTCAGAAACTCAGATGTTTCCCAGGTTATGGTGTCTAGACACAGGCTTAGTGCTTCTGGGATAATAATTTACGTTTTCCTGCGCATAGGTTTCTCATCTGCGCAGTGGAGGTATTAATACTACCATTGTACTGTCCATGTTGCTTGCTATCAGTTTGGAATAAGAACAGGCTCCTGACTGCCTTGTTGAGAGTTAAGACACAAACATCCTAATTTCTATGTAGATCTCTAACCAGTATTATAATTACTACACACACAGTAATTTTTTGCAAAGTGTTAGGGTATCTATACAGAGAATATCATGCTACCAGAAATCAAAAGAGCAGATCAAATAGAAGTTTAATCTCTCAAGAATACATAATGCATGCTTCTTGGCTACCCACCTGACTGTAGTGATGACTACGATGCCACACACCACATAAATCCAGAATGCTTATAAAAAAAATACATTGTACCACCTGTTCTCATCCAGCTTCTTTTCTTTTTTTAACTAAAACAACTGCAAGTGAAATACAGACTTTCAAGCCAAAGAAACACTTCAGGCAGGGTCCAATTTCAAAGGGTTCATATTAAAATTATATTAAGAGAAATCCAACAGGAATAACTTTGGGAATTCAAAAGCATAAAAACTGGCAGTTTCAAATTCCACACTGGAAGATGACTTATTTTTAGAGACAAATGAGAATTTCTGCTTCACTTTAAACCTGTTCTATTTCTGGAGTTCTAGCCAGCTGCCTTCCCAATAAAAATGAATAATAATAATAACTACAACATGTGAACATTGGCCTTCTCACAAGGGTTTGCAACTTTAAAAAAACATTGCTAGCAGTTATTTTCTGCTGCTGCAGTGATTGCATCCACAGCCACACTCACCTTAAGTGAAGGTGAGTTAAACTTTTGGCAGCAAATCTTGAGTTAGGAATTATTTTAGGTACATAAATGCAATGCAAGCTATGAGAAAAAGAATGTGTATCTAGACACCTGTTTTTCATTTATAATATTGGATTAAGTTCATCTCACAGATTCATAGAATGTCCTGAATTGGATAGTACCCACAAGGATCATCGAGTCCAGCTCCTGTCCCTGCACATGACAACCCCACAGTTCACACCATGTATCTGAGGGTGTTGTCCAGTCTCTTCTTGAACACTGTCAGGCTTGGGGCCATGACACCTCCCTGGGGAGCCTGTTCCAGTGCTCCACCATCCTCTGGGTGAAGAACCTTTTCCTAATGTCCAATCTAAACCTCCCCCGGCACATCTTCCTGCCATTCCCTCAGGTTCTGTCATTGGTCGCCAGAGAGAAGTGTTTGGTGCCTGCCCCTTGTCCTCCCCTCATGAGGAAGCTGTAGCCACCATGAGGTCTCCCCTCAGTCTCCTCTTCTCCACGCTGAACAAACCAAATGACTTCAGCTGCTCCTCATATGGCTTTGTCTCCAAACCCTTCACCAACTTCATGTCCCTCTTCTGGACACTCTCCAGTAGCTTTATATCCTTTTTATCCTGTGTCACTCAGAACTGCACACAGTGCTTCAGGTGAGGCTGCACCAGTGCAGAGCAGAGCAGGACTGTCACCTCCCGTGTCCTGGGTGCATCAAGCACAGCAACTTGCTGTTGACCAGAACCCCCAGATCCTTCTCTGTGGAGCTGCTTTCCAGCATCTCGTCCCCCAGTCTGTATGTATAGCCAGGGTTGCCATGTCCCAGGTGCGAAGTCCAGAAATTGCCCTTGTTGAACTTCATGTGGTTGGTGATGGCCCAGTTCTCCAATTTGTCCAGATCCCTCTGCAGGGCCTCTCTGTGCTTGAGATTGTCAACAGCTCCTCCCAATTTTGTGTCATCAGCAAACTTACTAAGTAGTTCCTCAAGTCCTGAGTCTAAGTCATTTATAAAGACATTGAAGAGCGCTGGCCCTAAGATGGATCTCTGTGGGACCCGCTAGTGACTGGTCACCAGCCTGACATAACCCCATTTACTAGAAACCCTTGAGCCCGACCTGTCAGTCAATTGCTCACCCACTACATTATGTGTTTACCCAGCTGTGTGCTGGACGTCTTGTCCAGGAGGATACTGTGAGAGACAGTATCAAAGGCTTTGCTTGAAATCCAAAAAGATCACATCGACAGGCTTCCCTTTGTCAACTAAGTGGGCAACCTTGTCATAGAACAAAATTTTGTTAAACAAGACTTTCCCCTCATGAACCTGTGCTGGCTGGGACCAATGACTGTGTTGTAATTCAGATGTTTTTCAATAACTCCCAGAACAATCTTCTCCATGATTTTGCCAGGCACAGAAGCGAGGCTGACAGGCCTGTAGTTGCCATGATCATCCCTGTTGCCCTTCTTGTAGATTGGGACAACGTTTGCCAGCTTCCAGTCATCCAGGACCTCTTCAGATTCACAGAAGCATTGAAAAATCACCGAGAGAGGTCTCACTGTGACATCAGCCAGCTCTTTAAGCACCCTTGGATGAATCCCATCAGGCCCCATCGACTTGTAGGGATCTAGATGGAGTAGCAAATCTGGTACAAGTTACGGATTTATTGGGAGTTTGTCATTCTTGCAGCCGTGGTTTTCTAGCCCAGAGTTATGGGGGCCTCCAAGTCCATCGTCGGTGTTGAAGAGTGAGGTGAAGAAAGCATTAAACATCAGGGAGGTGGTGGACTCACCATCCCTGGAGGTTTTTAAACTGAGATTGGACATGGCACTTAGTGCCATGATCTAATAAACGGACTAGAGTTGGACCAAGGGTTGGACTCGATGATCTCTGAGGTCTTTTCCAACCCAGTCGATTCTGTGATTCTGTGATCTCAGCTTTGTCTATGTCCCTGTTAATAAGGTGACCATGCTTGTCAAGTAATAAACCAATGTCATTTCTAGTTTGCCTTTTGCCATTAATATATTTTGAAAAACCCTTTTTACCTCAAGGCAGGAAAATAATTACCTGAATCCATCTGTAAGAAGTTGAATAAATGATAACTTATGCAAGAATGCAGAAACTCCCTTTCAACTAGAAGTAAACAAAATGGGTCACTGGTAATTAGATTATTGATTAACTTGGCCTGCCACCCATGCCACAATGCAAACTGATCGTTATTCATTTAGACAACACCACATGTCAGCACCCTTTTGAATCCAGGAACCCTGACTGTTTGAACTGGTAGTAGCCTCCCAGTTAATACATGAGCATGGTTTTCAAAGCTCAGTACTTAGTGGGTGAGAAAGAAAGAGGACAAGATGCAGTGAGTTTTACTGCTGTGAATAGGAGGACTCTGTGGTCATCTGAAGTATAAGGCCTTTTCTACCTGCAAATTCTCTGACTTGGTAGTTCGTGGAGCATATACTCAATATGTCACTTGTTTTCTCAGCAAGCAAGTAAGAACTGAACTGTGAGCCAATCAAGGCCATATGAGACCTCCCTGATCACTTACAGTATGTGTGCATAGGGCACATATGAACTCCTTTCATGATGATAAATGAAGATTTGAAATATATATGAAATACAGTATTAGAGTGTCTAACTTTGGAAAACACGTTTTTGGATACCCTAATAAAGCCTGTTTGACTCTACATCCAAAAAGGCTTTATTACAACTGAAGCGCTGTGGCACGTATAGAAGATGTACCAGGTTACCACACCCTAACGTGCAAGTGCACAAACATGTACATGCACAAAGGTGTTTGACAATTTTTCATCTTTCACCATACAAACAGCCCATAGTTATTTCCTTCAGCTAACATACAGCATCTATATTATGCTGTTGTCCCTAACTATAGCTGCTAAATGTGCCTTCAACTAGTAAATCTGGCAAAAATAAGTAAATGCAAATATAATTAAAATACTAGCAAAATTAGTGTCAATTTTGCCCCAAATTACAATAAATCACATCCTTAAAACAACGGTGGAGGAGTAGAACATCCTTATTGCTGCACCACAGTATTTTCAACAACGGGTTACAACTTTCAAGTAAAAAATCATTGTCATACACAATAACACGATTGTGTCCAAAAATAAAATTAAAATTAAGACAAATCCGTCTTTATGTATTTCATTCAATAGTTGCATTTGTGCAGAAAACATTAATTCTCTCTGTGCATAAAAATATCCTCAAATCAACACAAAGGAACAGGAGTCCAAATGGCAAATATAAAACATTTTAGTAATCTACTAATAATTTGCCTCTATTTCACTGTGTTTGCAACTACACTAATCCTTTTTTCCTCACTAGATTCTGTATTGTTAATTGCCAGTACAGCCACTCATTTTAATTACAGAAATCTAAACTCTGAAACAAGAGGAATATAATAGTTAAGAAAATACTGCACACATAGAAGCACTTGTATCATGACCTTAGGGGCATTGGCTGATTTTAGATTGGAGGTTTATCTTGCACATCATATTGTATAGTGTAAAATTTGAATCCAAATAATGAGAGAGAGAACTAGGTAAGTAATATCAAAGCAACTTCAGCAGCGTCTCAAGTAGCTTATTTTTGCCAATCACCTGCATATAGGGGCACTATTTTTTATACTATTTATACACTCAAATCTTACCTATATGTCTCGCTGACTTACCCAGTTCTTGGTGCTTGTTCCAATTCCTTTTCTTGGAATATATCAAAGTGAGAAGCCAAATACAACTTCTGACAAGTATAACTCGGCAAGACCGTCTTCAGAGAGAGACCCTTAGATGGGTTCATTATCTCACCCAAAGCAAAATCTGCAGCTGCTAGGAGCTGACTGAAGACCTTCCAAATTCTTCCTTTTTGTTGTGGATCTTCAGATATCATTGTTTTTGTAGATATCTGCCCAACATGTCTTGACAGCTACTTGATCTCATATTATCTGATAAGAAAATGTAGAATAATTTACTGTTATTAATAATAAAATCTCTTAAGTCCTACTTTGCAAACACAGAAGCAAAGTGTACTCACATTAAATGAGCAACGTATGAGTATGCCCTGGCAAGTTTACCATCTAATACTAGGAACCTCTGAAAAAGAACAGCATGAGCTCTTTTTATGCCCCAAATTGGAGAGTAAAGCAAGACAAAAAAAAAAAAAAAAAAAAAACACAGGCAACTGTGTCAAGAGTGGGGATTAAAAATATTGGCAGGAAAGCTGCTGTAACAAATGGGGTTTAAGAACGGTTATAAAAGAAAAAATAAAGTTTACAGTTCCATTTGTAGTTTTTTGTAGTCCTGCTTCCATTCCTAGAATAAACTCTCTTCCTTAGGAATTCACTCCATGTGGTTCTGGGAAAGGAAAGGTGAAAGGGTGCTGGGCTTTGCAGCATGCATGGTGCTCAGCTGTAGGCACCTCTCCCCAAGCTCTCTCACTGGTCTAGAAATGGAGATACAATAAGAAAAGGGATTAAATAAAAACTTTGAAAAAGTAGTCAGGAAAAAGTTAAGAGGAAGGAGAGTCTACCAGCCTTCCTACAGCTGTACAGAGGCCTGTGTGTATGTCTATGTGCTTTGATAGCAACAGCTGCACATCTGCCAGACCCATTGCCCAAGCCCTATTACAGCCCATGAAGCTGTATTAACAGAGCCCTGAGTTTAAAGAAATAAATTTTGCTGTGAAGTGGCGTTAAATAGCTCATACTACATGAGCACGCTTGTATGGATGTTAGTTCTGAGGTCGCCTTTGTGTTCTGAGCGCAGAGATGCAAGTGCCCACGCTTATCCATGTACACAGAGCATAAAGGTATGTATTTTTCCATTCTCAATATATATGTAGATACAATCCTTCTCAGTCTCTCAGAACTATTTTTCCAAAGAATTTAGCATAGCTAGTTCTAAAATAGAGCCTTAGCCTTTTTCTTTTTCATTAAAACAAGTTCTCTTGTGAGGAATATGGATATAAACCTGCAAACCATTATTTCTTTCCCTAGTCTTTATGGATGAGGTTCAGTTCTGGCACAGAAGGCTGTACATATCATCCTGTACTAGATGAAAAGATTGCAGGAAGAGGGGCTTCAGGATCTTGTGTTCAAAACAACTCACAGTCTTAGTAGAAAGGTCTCAGCTCCACTGTTTAGCTTGCTGCACAGCACCTACAGCCTCAAGCAGCGACCTTTGGGGTGCGTGTTTCTGTGAAGCCAGGGATCCCCACAGCTGTGCTGCTTGCCTCAAACAGAGAACGTGAAGGTCTGTGTCTGCAAATGCTCAAGCACAGGCTGCTCTCTCCTAAACTCTCTGTGCTGTACCTCTAATACTGCTGCAGGAATACTTGTGATCTATGTGCTCCCCAGCACATTGTTCCTTGGACTTCAGTAACACTGCTCACAGGACTGGAACCTTGCAAGACACCAAAAAGAAAGAAAAAAAAAATAAAAAAATTACTAAGGCTTCTGTGATATAGTATTTCAGTCTCTTACTGGATTAAACTAGCAAAATGGAAGTAAAAGGGGTGTTTGCTGCAATGCCATTTCAGCTATGAGCTTCCTGTAATTCAGCACTAAGGACGTTCATCAAATCCCCTGTTAATACAGTACAGTATTGGGTCCCAAGCTAAGACTGACGGAACAAAATAACTTGTGATTGTGAAGCACATTTCCAAATGAAGCCATAAGTACCTAATTCTTTGCCTTAAGATTACATCTAAACATTTTTTACAGATCTCAGACCCTTAGAACTTTAAAACTTTACAATGGCATAATTGATTTTAATATTTTCTAAGCACTTATCTGGTATATGAAACTAGATATTGTATAGTGTGATTCAGCCCTCAGGCTTTAAAAATTGTAAATACAGTTCTCTTGAATGATTAAGTATAAAATCAAATATGATATCTCTAATGACAGCATTAGGCTTCTCAGTTTATGGTTTTATTACTGTGATTAATATACAGCCCCTGTGCTTGAGGTAAAATGAGCCCACAATTGTGAGAAGAAAACTTGTCCAATGTAAAACAAAGCAATAATTGACTTAACTGAAAAATCAGATTGGCAAGGACATTAACTCAGATATGCAGGACTGTTTATAATACACTTTGTTAGGATGTTCAGCACTTCTGTCATGACTATGTCATTTTAATACCCATCAATGTCAAACTTCGAAGAAGAGTGAAGTGCTTGGAGCACTGCTATGGAGCAATGCCACATGAACACTTAGGTGTTGGGGCACAAATCAAAATTCATAGCCCAAAATTAGATGTTGAAGTGTCCACACCACCTGGTGAAGTAGGAAGCAAACACAAATCGGTTCCTTACATGGCAGCAGCCCAACTGTATAGCCAAATACACAGACCAGCAGGAAATGCAGAGAGAAGGGCAAGTCCCAGTGTCTTCACTGGGGTCTGAGCATGCAGCACCCCACTGCCAGATCTGCCTGCAGCCAGCTCCAGCTCAGACCCAGCCAGCACAGACTTAAATCTCTCTTTGATGTGCCATGTCAAACCAACTGTGAAACCTCAAAAAAAAAACCCCAAAGGAAGCCTTCTACACAATAGATCTACACAAGATCTTTTAGATTTTTTTTTTTTTTTTTCTGTCTGGCATTATTTGCGTATGTCCCTTGCCCCATGGCTCTATCTCAGAATTTTGGAGTAAAGCATACACCCCTGCTGAAAAGCATACCTAAGTCTCCACGGAGTAATGACTTTAGCAAAAATCTCATATGCGCTGATACACAGCTTTTGCAAAATCAGGCTTTTATGTATTTAGTGTTTGTGCTTCATGTAAATGCTGCTATTATGTCCATTTTGTACAGTTTTGTATCATATAATAAAATTACTGATGTACTTCTTAGGAGGTATGAGACCCATCTTCTAAGCCAATGCCAGTCTGAGGGCATTTGAACACACTTGTCTCACAGGAAAAGCCTCACCCGCAGACTACACATCTGGTGAATGAGATGTTCCCACGATCAGTACCAAAAATGTATATGAATGTGCTTTTATTAAAAAATAGTCGTTTGAATTTCATGAGAATGTTGGATTAGTTTATCATGTCTTTAGAGCAAAAGGTTTAAAAGCTGGAGTGGGCATACTGGGCTAGACTGACTGCTTTGCCTACCCTCAGTGAAGCAGAGCAGGAGACTTCGGGAAACTGCTTACAGCTCTCTGATTCTCTGCCTAAACTTAGCCTGCTTAGGGAGGCCTGGAGACTGGCTAACCCTTACCAGAGAACAAGCATCTCTCCTGAGAACCTCTATGATGGCAGGGCTGGCTACGACAAGGGCATAAGTGAGGTGACTGGAAAGCAAAAGGCTTAGCCCTTTCCCCACTCTTTATTCAGTGGGGGGATGTCGAGGAGCTTTCACCAAATACTGCTGCTCCACTCAACCAGAAATTTGGAAGGTGGGAAGGCAGCACTCAGGTGAATCCCTCCAGGGCTGACTTGGCCCATGTTGGCACAAGTAGGTGTAATCTCTGTCTCATGGGCCAGCAGAGGTGAAGTCGGGAAAGGATGTATCTTCTGCTTTTAGAGCAGGAAAAAAGCCATAATTTATAAACTGTATGCAATGTCTACAACAAGCCAGCTCAGATCTCTCCACATGATTTCTGTGTTGCAGACCTTAAAACTGTGCCTTAAAATTACTGATAAAAAATGGGAACAATGGATATCTCATAAGAAGCAATGGGAGTAAAACCCGGAAAAAGTGCTGAAACATCTTTTGTTTGTTTGTTTTCTCTATGTTTTTCTTTTTTTTTATATTACTTAGTTTTTGGTTGCACCACCAGGTGCCAGTCAAGAGTGGGACGACAGGGTACAAAAATAAAGCTGCAGTTTATGCATTTGAGGACTTAGGTACCACTCTAACACAGGATGTTGTAGTTCTGACTACAAAGAATCTTACAAGCTTTAGGACACAGAAAATAAACAGTACTAAGCACAAAGACTACAGAGGTTAATTTTAGCCCTTAGCTTCTTACTTCACTCTTCAGAAACTGCAACAAAAATTTCTGAGAGCTGAATTCAACCTCCATCTCGGATACATGGCTATTTCTCTATATTATACAACACTCTCCAACCTGTCTTGTACTGCTATCACTCAAAACCATTTATAACTTGCTAACAAGGTGGTGACAGGGAGCTGACTGTTTTCCCAGAATAGTTTTAATGTTTTAATAAAGGTAAATATCTTGATAATTTTAAGAACACATTAAACAGTGGGAAAAAATAGCCTTCTTTGACATCTGGAAAAATGTTCATTTGCCAGAAGGTGGTGCAAAATAGATGCATAAATCATTTTAACAAAAATTAGTCTGGCAATTGACAGCACCAAAAAAATACCACAGATTTATTGATAATTTCATAGCTATTTTTATCATAATAGAGAGAATATCGTTGGACAAAATCATTGAGAGCTAGAGAAAATTCAGACCAGGGAAAAATTAAGTACTGTGGTAATGACAGAGATTTCTCCCAGGGAAAGTATGGTGCCAGTAGTTTATGAAGGGAAATGCAATTATGATTTCTACAACCATCACAGATTTTTTTTTTTTTTTTTCAGAAAGCAAGCCATCTGCCCACAGACTGTGGTACATAAAGCATTCAATTTTCACCTTTTCTTCCCAAAGCCTGTTCTCCAGGCTCCACAAACTTTTCCACATGCTCTGCTGTTCACTCTTGGTACACAGGTAGCTTTCTGCAGGGAGCAGAAGAAACCGGTTCCACCCATAGGGACAACACCACTGCGGTGGTTCCTCCATGCACCAGAGGGGACTCACATCTGGACCACAGTGGGACAAAGACTCGAAGTCTGGCTTTCCCAGATTCCTTCACAATTTTGTCCATATGTTTGTACATAACGTTATCTCTT
This sequence comes from Streptopelia decaocto, assembly GCF_964273445.1. Taxonomy (NCBI): domain Eukaryota; kingdom Metazoa; phylum Chordata; class Aves; order Columbiformes; family Columbidae; genus Streptopelia; species Streptopelia decaocto. The sequence goes on along the minus strand of NC_138663.1, from coordinate 191,660,163 downwards.
CTTAGATCAAGCTCTCCTACTATTTCATCTTCCTTTTGAGAAACTGATGCAAATAATGCTATTCAGTGATCAGATTTATATAATGTCAGTGACTGAAGAAGATAGATTTGGTATGTGTTAGGGAGCTACTGCAGATTCAAGTCCTGTCACCATGTACAAAAAACTTGTAGCAAAAGGAAAGATGGAATTAATAAAGAATCTGTGAAGTGTAATGAGAAAAATGTAAGGTGTAATGGAAAGTATAATGAATGTTACCTTCACCTCTGCTGTTCAGACAGGAAAAAATCCTCCTGAAGAGCTGAGCAGCACATCTATAAAAGACTTAGTCCTGAAGCCCTGAATTAGAAGAAGTTTGGCATCTGTGTCAACATTTGCAGAATCAAAGTTCACACTAAAATGAGGTTTCTTTCTTTCAGCTTTTCAGTTTTCTTTTTTTTTTCAGCCCTCCTTTATGCTGCTCCCACCACCACACAGTTTCTTTTTTCCTTGTTTGTTGCCAGAATGCAGAGAAGGTCTTTTAGGATTTTTTTCCCAGCTCTGTCTGATGAAAAACCATCAAACTGAGTGAGATGCAAATAAAAATGTCATCTGGTTTCACATGTTATAAAGTGCCTGAATTTTTGTATTTATAATTTTAAAATTACTTAATTTTAAAACCTCAGACTTTAAAGGATATCTTCATTATGCCCTGAAAACTAGCACAAAGGCAAAGGATAAAGAAAACTGGTTTTTAAATGAACGTTTATTACATTTTTTTTTCTCTGACAAGCTTTTACACAAGCAGCTGCTATAGTGAAATCATTAATAAACTGTACGATACTCTACCCTTTGAATGTCAACTTTAATCTACATTTTTAAAAGGAATCAACATTTTTTGTGCACTTGCCCTACCTGCCTCCCAGCTCATGCTTTTGGGATAAGGACATTATCCTCTCTCCAGCTGATCACCAAATAAAATCTCTATGCTCTCATTTTGCATGTGTTTTGCCGCTAATTATGCTGCTGCCCCAGAAGAGTAGCTGAGAGAAGTTATGACCACTGAGTCACTGGCACTCCTGTCTACAAAAATGCAGTCTTCAGGAAAAAACAAATTGAGATGTTACCTGAAGGTACAGCTGGGCACCATAAAAATTACCAGGGTTTTGTGGTTTGTGTCCATAACATACTCTGAAGTGCAATCTCAAGATGATGAGTGTGTGTGTAAGTGTATAAAACCAGGCTGTACAATGGTCACATTTGGTAGAGAGGAGACATGGGTGTAGAAAATGGGTATCAGTCACTTTTCCAGTCCCCTTATCCCAGGCTTGTGGATGGCCAAACTAGCCCTCAGTATCACACGTAAGTCTAACTCTGCAGAGTTAGAGCAAAACTGCAAGGACAGGTGCCACTCAGGCTGTCCTGTGTCCTTGGGACCCCTGCCCCAAGGGACACACACTTCTCCACGCTATGGAGGTCCCCAGGTAGCTCTATTTTGAGCACCACGTGCCACCTGGTAACAAACAAAGGCTGAAGATTGAAGGAATCAATGCCCCATCCCTGGAGACATTCGAGGCCAGGCTGGACGGGACTCTGAGCAACCTGATCTGGTTGAAGATGTCTCTGGTCATTGTAGAGGGGTTGGACTAGATGACCTTGAAAGGTCCCCAACCCAAACTATTATATGATTCTATAATCCTCATTTGGGCTCACATCACTTACACTCCTATCTGATTTCTTCAGGAGAAAGAACCTGCACATGCCTTGAGGCAGAGCATGGCTGGGGCCTGAAGAGGAAAGTGGCAGTGACAACCAGCCACAACCCACCCTGGCTGCCACCTCCCCACAGAAGTGACACAGCTGTAGGAGCTGGTGACCTCTCTCAGAGCTTGAGTCCCTGCTGCTGCTGCTTGTGAATCTCATGGCAAAAAAGAAGGTCCCCACCTTCAGTCAACGTGCAGGCCAGTCATCTCCTGGGGCTACATTTCCTGCTGCAGCGGGATGCAACCTGACACTCTGCCTGTCATGCAGAGACAATTTGCTCTCCTTTGCAAAGCAGAAGTGCCTTTGATCCAGAGCCTGGATTAAAATCCAACTTTGAAGATTTGTGAAGTAGTGCTACATTTAAAACTTTCCTATAAATTAATTTAAAGACCCAACAATTATCTTAGAGAATTTCCAAGCTCTGCAGCTGTGTTGCTGTGATCTCCTCTCACAGAAGCTTGGGTTGGAGAAGGACCACTTTGCAACCTCCAAATACAGGATAACCTCATCCACTTTTTACCTTGTGACACCTCAGGTATGTCCCAGTATACAGACTGAAAATTATTTCCCCAAGCGAATCCAGAAGAAGTGGTGTCAGATGGACAACATGGAGCCATGACCACACACAAGCCTGGTGCAAGCAAGAGGGGCTAATCCCACCTCTCCATGAGTGTCAAACGTAGCCCAGGGCCCTAAGGAGATCTTTTACAGAACAGTGCAGTTATCCACTTGTATAGAAAACTTGATCCTTTACTTTGCAGTAGTGTTTTGGGGTGGTTTTGCAGTCCTTTTGGTTACAAACACTTTAAAAACAGATTAAGCTGCCTTATTTCATTGCTATGCCAGCTTTGTGTGTCCTTGTGACTCATAACTGTTATGTTAATGGCAATAATTGGAAAGCAACTTGCCAAATTAGAATAAGGCCATTACAATTTACACCTGATAAATGCAGGTGGATTCAAGAAAATGTATCAAAATACACTCCTAGGAAAATGCATCATTAAAAAGAAAAGGATGCCATACAGTATAATTCAAGAGTTGCATACCCTTACAATCTAACCAAGTACCTATGCACTAAAAACTCCTATAAGCTGATCAAGAATTTTATCAGCTTTAAAAAACATGTTACTGTTATCTATTAGTCCTCTGTAAATACCATTTTCAATAGTTCATAGACATCAGTGACTTGTGCTGAGCAAAAGATCATTGCTGCTCAAATATAAATTATTTAGTCCTCTTTGTGTTTCAACACTGGTACAACTAATTTTCATTTTATCCAAATGGAGGGAGTGTGATTTTGGAGATGAATTTGCTGTTTTTTTCACCATTGCCACATATCATAGTCTCTGATCAAGGCTATCTTTGTGTGTCTTATATGTACAATAATCCTCTTCCCTCCTGTCATTCCTTATAAGCATGTAAAAAATGATGTTGTTTGTTTGTTTGTTTTTTCCAGAAGATCAGTGTTTTTACTGTGTTCCATTTTCATGCTATTTCACTGGCTATTTTACATCCCTGGTTCCTTTTACATCTAACTGTCTTGCAAGATCCCCAGCCACCTGCTCCAGCCCCTGCTCCCTCTCTGAGACTACCTTTTGTTTTAAATAGTTTATTATGTATTATTTGTTTCTGATTCTTCTAATTCTACATAGACAAAGTGGTTTTTGTTAGATTAATATTTAACCAGAACAGAAAATACTGAGATCATCTAACCCATCTCTGAATAATAATGGCCAACAGGACTGCCTTGAATTAACTCCCCTTTCAATTGGAGGAAAACTCTAGAAATACATATGAACTTGATTTAAATTATTCCAGTGATGGTAAATCTACCACAACCCGTGATAAACTGTTCCAGAGTTTAATTAACATCTCTATTAAAAATGTGTGCTTTATTTGTAGTTTACATCTATCTGTTTCATCTTGCACCAACTGGATGTTATTAAAAGCTAGTTTGTTTTAGAGTTCAAAAAGCCTTTTCAGAGCGAGTTTCTGGTTTTGATCTGGGTACTTACACATTTGTTGACTCTCTCACCCCGAGGCAAGTTTTCAAGGACTCTGGTCATTCCTACACCCTTCACTTTCTTGACATGTACACATAAGACCCTGGCACTTATTTTTTTTTCCTGTGTTCCATGAACATCCGGAGCCACAGCAAATATTTCAGTCTAAACTTTTAGACTATATTCCCCTGTTTACACACCTGAAGTTGGAAATTGTTTTTTTTCACCAAAGCATGATTTTCAGATGATAATCTGCTTGAAAACTTCCTTCATAAGAGGCCGACACACGTCACAACCAGCATCTATCAGGGTAGCATTTATGGATTTAACTGTTACTAGTAGTAGCATTAAGCTGTTATTATTAATAGTAGATAAAGGTACATGCGAGCACTCAGGCAAGACTCATGTTCATGATCACTCCTTGCTGCCCAGCTGGAGCAGCCACTGGGAGGCCCGTTCTGGTGGCTTGCTCAGAAATGGAGGGCCCTGCTGAGGCTCTGGGGGCTTTAAGTGGGTGCTCAGCAAGTCCCTCCTGGTCCCCTGCTTTGTCAAGCTGGATGCAGCAACCACTGTGGTCCACAATATGGTATGAGTAGGTCTCAGCACATGCTGATAGCCTTGCACATGCTCTTGCTGTCCCGAGTTTATCTGTCCTAATGGGTTTGCCAGGACCAGGAGGCTGCAGAGCTTGTCAACTCCTGACAGGTTTTCACATGCTACTTCTCAGCATGTAATTTTTCTTTCTTCAGCATTCTGTCTTCATGTCACTTCATTTCTGCATCCACATGCAGAGGCCTCAGAGATCCCGCCCATACAAATTCACCCAGGGGAGATGTTGATGGCATCCCATCACGATGCTCAAGACTTCTGCGGAGTCATTCCTTCCCAGGCCCATCTCCTGTAATTATGGCCTGAAGACTCCTTTCAGCATATGGACATTTCAGTGTGCCCAAACATTTCTTCATAGTAAATTTCCCTAATTATTCAGATGATCCTGCATTCACAATCTGTTCTTAGCATAATTTAGTCCTTCCTCAGGCATCTCAATATCAGAATAAAGTTTCATATAAGAGCACTGAGAATTGTTTTTGCATTAGCTTTCACACAGACCATCTTGATGCTAAATGTTCAAATATGCCTAACAACACCACAGAAAAATATACTATTGTTTCAGTAATTAAAGATTTGTTTTTATTTTTAACGTCCATCTGTCCCCTAAAAGAAGTTGAAGTGAGTTTTGCATATTTCTGGATCTATGTCAGGTGTTTAATCTCCTTTTATCTTCACCTATTAAGATAATAATGGATGCAAAAAAAATCACATTTGTCTACAACTCCTTGAAACTTCTAAAAATTTTGTCATTTGAAATATATCAAAACTGTCTCTAAATAGTGTATCATGGGTTCTTGAACTGGAAAGTATCATTGGTTCTTAATGTACTCTGTAGAATATTTTAGATTATATTTTTTACTATCTTTACATCAAAGCAATTTAAAACTTAGAAATAGGAACATAAATATCCCCAGCATTAACTTTCTGCTACTTCCATGAATTTTAGACAGGAACAAGTTAAGAAAAACTAATCACTTACTTACATCCTCAAATAAAATCGACTGAAACCAGCAAAAGGACTGCCTCTGACCTCAATGTTTTTGACTCAGGACTGGATTAAAACTAGGATTGGATTGCTTCATTCACAGGTTTTTAAAGAATTTAAAATGAGAGAACAAAATAATTCACTGTTGTACAAACTAGTTGTTGCTATTAAAAAAAAAAAAACACAAAGCAAACAAATCAAAAACAACAAAACATGGGACAACTGAGCTTGGCAAATAGAGGCCAAAAAGTTTACTTAGCAGCCATCATTTAAAAATTAGTATTTATTTCATGAGAATTTAAGAATTCTCATTAAATTGAGATAAACAAATCAGAACTGCTCCTCTAAAAATGAATAAATAAATAAACAAATAGTGGACCGTGATCTCATTGAACTCTTTAGAACAGAGCGAGTAGAACAGAAGCATTCAAATTCAAATACAAGGTTATTAAAAGGGGCTAAATAGTAAATATGTATGTACTGTACTATGCTTATGGCTAGGTTCTCTGTAAGCAGAGTAGCAGTATTTGCAAAATTTACTCCAGAGTAAGTATTTGTCCTGGTGATACCCTTCAGACATGTGATTCCCTTCTCCCTGTTACTGATTAATAGTGAATTGGTTTGAGGTTATCTAGGACCTGAAAATAAGTACTAGTACTTTAAGGGTGTCTGAGGTAGCTATCTTTGTCACTAAAATTAAAAAACAAAAACAAAACCACAAAACAAACAACAAACAAACAAACAAAACCAACCAAACAACAATAACAGAAAGCCAAATCCCATGAACTATACAATATACATTTGCAGAAAACAAATGGGAAAAAAAAAAGATATATATAACTTTCAGTAAGCAGGGTCCCACTGTTCTGCACAGGGACCTATGCTGTTGAGGGTCTTGCAGGCCCACAGTTTGTTAGATTGGTTTAGACTCTCAGGACACATTTTCTTCACCAAATCAAAGCTACCTGGGAGTCTGATGCCTTAGGTGTCTGCACTGGTCACCCCTACACCCCACGTGCAGGCAGTGCACAAAGATCAACACCCCTGGAGGCTGAGTCACCCCACCTGCCCTGGGCATCTTGTTTGAGGCAGGATGAAGCCCTCCCTGAAAGCCCTTATTTGGTTCCTCAGGCTACTAAGAAAATGTAAATAACTGTTTTAGCCTCCAGCTTCTGGATAGCTGAAGTTAGACGAGTTTAATTCTTCCAACAGGAACTGATTACCCCAACATTCAATATTTGAAAGTAGACAACTGCCAATGAGAGAGCCAATGGCATTCTTGCAGGTATGTACAAGCAAATGTCCTTCAGAAAAAAACAAAAACAAAAACAAAACCACAAACAAACAAACAAACAAAACAGACAAAAAACCCCACCACTTTTTGAATATTCATATATTTTGATGTGAATTTCATCTCAGCTTTCCACATAGAGGTTTTCATGACAGTGTTGGACACATTTGAGGTCCATATGTGTGCAATATATAGAAGAAATCAAACACATGCAGAGATTCTAGCACTGATTTTTAAAGAATAAAATAAAATGCCTACTCCTAGACAGAACAATGGTGCACATAATATTTGAGTGATGGATTACATATTGTTTATCTACTTCAAAAAAAAAATATATATATACATCAAGGAGAAAAGATTTAACCTAGAGACAGCACTAAAAATCCTAAATAAAGCCTGTTATAAAAATTACGACTATTATATTTTGAAAAGAAGCAAGTAGAGTGAACATGAAAACATTTACAAAAGATAATATGGTGTGAGAAAGAGGAGATGTATACTCTTCTTACAGAGTCCAGATTCCTCATCCCACAGATGAGAATTTATTCTATCAGTAAAACTATTGCCCATCTCAATACATTAAGATTTTTTTTAACTTCTCCCATATGTGCATGTTTAAAATTAAACAATTCACTGAACTGGAAGAGAAATTCTTAATGTTACTGGAGCCTATGTGCTGCTAATATAATATCAATTCTACATCCTGATGTGCTCTGTTGAATTGACCAGTGTTTCTCCTCATACCTAACTGACCCTGCGTGTCACCTTTATCAAGAGTTATTTACATGTGAGTGTTTTTAGGTTATGAGGTTCTTATACAGAGCTATAGCAGTTTGGGTTTGAAAGCATGTGTAGTTTTATCCAGTAAGCTAATCTTCCTACTTAGACCTCAAGAAGTGCAACTCATGTTGCTTCTGTTGCAGCCTTCATGTGGTCTGCAGAAAGCTGGGTATAATTTTTTCAAGAAGGACCCAAAATTTTACAGTACTTGAGTGTAAACAGCCAGAAATCCACAGCTTCACAGAGCCTTAGAACTCAGGTTACTCTTTTAATATGAAGTATACATTCAATAATGCTGCTTCTGTGCTATCTGATAGTGAATTGTTTTTATGTCATCTTTCAGTCAACATTTCATCTTTACTATGCTGTGGACTCACCTTTTTAAGTTTAAACAAGCCTGGCACAGAGCAGGTCCCATCTCTCAGCATTATTATTTCTGGCTTTCTCTGTGACCTCAGGAAGACAACCACATTTCCATGCAACCATGCATATAAACCCAAATATTTTCCCAAACATCAGGGCCAGAAACATTTTAAAACAAGGGCTGGAAAGCTTCTCTGGAAATTTGCCAAATTATTCTGGAATAATTATTTCAATAAATTCCAGTAGCTTCACAAGTGTGGGCACACCCTCGGAATGGAGACAACAATTCTGCAGCGAGCGGTGGATTCCACAACAAATCGTCTCCGTAAATTAGCACCCCAGCAAGGATATAGAAATTCCTCTGCATCTACACATCTGGTCTTGTTTTTAGTGTCTGCCAACAGATTTTGAATGGATATTTTTGATACAGGGGGGTTTTGTCCTCTTTCTTTGTTCTTACGATAATAATTCTGACCTCCTCCTTTGTAAAACTATCGGAGGATCCTCACCTAAAAAGGTTCACCAATTCAAAGCAAATTACTTTTATATTTAATTGGAAAGCTCTGTCTGCTGTTTGCATTCCAGACAGAACAAATTGGCTCTCTTTGCTTTTTTTTCTTCCAATAAGGATGTGTGCTCTTCTTCTACAATAATTATTTTGCATTTCAGTACTTTCGTTACTTTGGAAATAGTTTAGCTCTCTTCTGTTAACTGGTTGCATCTCACAATCAGTGTGCTCGCTTACAATAACATTAATTCCGCTGTGATTCTTGATGTTTTTCCAAGTCTTTTCAGTAGATTAATTAAAAAAAAATAATAATAACAATTCATAATAATGAAAAAAAAAACTTTTTCCTTTTTGAAATTGGCATAAAAATAGATAAACAAAACAATGTGACAAATGTGCAGTGAAAGAAACCATAGTAATATTCTGTGACATGGCATTTTTGTCTGCAAGCATGCACATGTCTGTATGTGCACATGTGCATTTGCCAGTGCATACACAGGTGATTTTGAAATTTTACTGTCCCAAAGTCAAAAACGCTACTTTCAAGGAAGCTGTGCAGGCACAGAATGTCTCAGAAATATTTTTCTTCGAAGAGACTTGATATTTCTGTCAGTCACTGGATGAAATGAAAATCATTTACACGGGATCACTTAGAGCAGTGAAACAGGTGAAATGCGGTGTTATTAAAATATGATCAAAAGGAAGAAGTGTTGGTAGTGCTTTTGAAGAAGTCACAGCGAGATAGCTTTTTATTCCTTTATGTAAAAGTATTCTAAGGACTTGCCATCCAGGTGGTTATGCTTTTCCTTATAAGCATTTAAAATCTTCACAGGATCAAAGGCCATGTGACACCTACTACATCCTCCGAGATCTGTAGAGCAGGGGAAGTTTCAGGGATAGTTCAGAGGATGAGGGTGATAACAGTGCAATGGGAATTCATCTGTCCTGCCCTAATTTGGGGGAGCGCAGAGCACAGAAGTCGGTGTTACATTTCCTGCTGATGTTGGCCTCCTCATCTCCTGCTTGTTCACCTCCTCCTGCAGCTGAAGGCCACATTGTCCAGCTGTCCCATGCCAGGACAGCACTGCTGACAGCCCTGTGCTATAGTATTGGCAGAAGAACTGCATCTGCATTGCTGGCAAGTCCCAGCTGAAAGCCTACAAGTTTTCCCACCCCAGGCTATGAGATACATGGAAGTGCTTAATCAAGTCTGGTTTCAAAGGGCAGATGTCCAGAGCACAAATATGATGAGTGGCTGAGGGAACTGGGGCTGTTTTGCCTGGAGAAAAGGAGGCCTTATCGCTGTCTACAACTACCTGATAGAGGATGTAGCATGGAGGGTGTTGGACTCTTCTCACAAGCATCCAGTGATAGGACAAGAAGAAATGGCCTCAAGTTGTGCCAGGGGACATTTAGATTGGATATGAGGAAAAAATTCTTCACAAAGAGGGCTGTCAGGCATTGGAACAGACTGCCCAGGGAAGTGCTGGAGTCACTGTCCCTGGAGGTGTTTAAAAGATGCATAGATGAGGTTCTTAGGGACATGGTTTAATGCCAGTGTTAGATTAACAGGTGGCCTCAATGATCTCAAGGGTCTCTTCCAAACTAAATGATTCTATGATTCATCATTTTTGGTCCTGATCCTTTTGGCTTTAGTTCAGCTCTAGAGACCTGAGTAGCCATAAAGTGCAAGCAGTATAATATATTTAATGTATCTTATCCACTTTCACCAGTTAAAGCAGTAAAATTAAAAAGTAATCAACTAAAAAGTAGTTCTTAATCACTACTCCTTTGTAGGGTGGGAAAGTGCAAGAGAAATGAAACCACTACAAATATCAGACTAGCCAAGATCTCAGTAAATTAATATGATCTCCTACAATGCTTAAACTATTGGCCCACCTCAATGCTTTCAGGAACTCCTCACATGTGGCACTCATCACTCCACACCCAAAGAATTTGCTGCCTTCTCTGCAAAAGAGACATTTGAAGGCATCTCTGCCACTTAACTCCTCTCTCAGGCACCCCCAGAAGGTGTCACAGATGGCAGAAGGCAGGGCTGACACAGCAAGAGTCAGGTCTAAAGGAACATGCTGGGCTTCCTCCACAGGTCAGGAAATGTCCCCCCAAAAGATGCAGTAGAACTGCAGGTCTTTCTCCTTTGCACAGAGCCAGGATGCCCTTATGCCTTAGGTCTCAGCAGGCAGTGGTACACTGGCACTGCAGACTGCAAAATAATGATAACCTGTCTTGCTTGCAGGTGACTTCTTTGGACCCTGACATAGGATTGTCCTTCTCCCTGCACCAAGCTGTGCATTCAGATGGCTTCTAGTCCCTGAGATAGCTGGCACGTTTCTGCACATACTGCAGGGTCAGCACTCGTCTGGAACCCGGAATAAACATAAATGGTGGGGACTGAAGTGATTCTCAGTGAATGACAGAGGATATGGGACATCTGCCCAGCTCAAGGGGGAGTCTCTGAGCTAATAGAATGGCAAACAAAGTATTATTCACCTTCACAGACTTTTAAAGGAGATTTTCATACACATTCCCTAACCAAGAATACCTCATATAAGTTTTACCATGGGAAGAAGAAATCTAGGGCATTTTGATAACCCAGAAAAACCTGCTTAAGACTTCTGATCTTAAGGCACCTGCGCGTCCATATAAAATATTCTTAAAAGGTAGGTGTATGTGTGGAACAACTACATCAGATTATATGCACTTCCACCTTCTATGAAATTATATATGCATGCAAAAGAGGGAGGCTACATGTAAAAGAGAACTACAGTTGTCTGTATCAAGATAGACACAAGTTTCAGGAAATCATTTTGGCACAAGACTTGGAATAGTAAATTAAAATAAAAAGATAAAACATGGAACCATGACACATCTTCAGCTTAGATAAGGCTACATAGCATAAGATACTGTAGAAAACTGTATTTACGCCATGACAGGTGGCTGCAAATTCCTGCCAGAGAAATGACAGCTAACAGACAGCAGCACTTAGAGAACATAAATCACACAAAGCAATTGTAATACTCAGAAATTATAGCTAGTAAGAGCTCAAGTTACACTATGGGTGGGCAGAACAAAATAGACTTTGAAAACCATCACGAAGTACAAGATTTAGAATACGGAAACGGGCCTCCGTGTTCATACTACTTGAAGAGCCCTCTAATTCTTTTCATGGTATCTTCTATTTTGACCTCCTAGGGAGAGGAGCAGTTACTTACTGGGAAACAAGTGAAAATGTGCTTCAGCGTACTGTGCACCTAATACTTTGAAGTAAAAATTTACATCAGGAAATCTACAATTTAAAGCAGGTGAATAAAAAGTTTCTTTGCAGTAAAGTGAATTGTTCTATTTACTTCAATCGGCATATGTGGCAACAAAAAAATGAAAATACAAAATTCCCTGTGTTTTCTACCTTTTGTAACTTAAATACTTTTAAATGTCTTCAGTAATTGAATTTAAAACACTTTTATGTATCTTATTTTCCAACATCTGTGTTGTTTGTTCAGTGTTAAAATTTTGTAACCCGAGAAACATAAGCATCTTCAATTTTTTGTTTTCAGCCTGTGTCCATCACTGGCTCTTACTTGTAAAGAGAAGAATTTAATCCAAGTAAGAATTTCTACTTTTATTACATTTTTCAGGGGATTTAAAAAGCAATGGTAATAATAAAAAACCTGAGTGATCAAAATTAAGTGAGAATTTATAACATACTATATCTTTTGTTAGAGCAAGTACATTTTTACAAAAGAAGGCCCTAGACATAATTCCTGCATTTAATGAAAATATCTAGAGATTCTACGTTAGATAGAATTGAATGGTTTATGTACAAATTATAAAACTGTTTGGATGTCAAGCACAAGTCAACTTGTGGCTTTCAGGAATTTTGGTAAGGATTTTCATGTGCTGGTTTTTTTTCCACTGTGAGCTGTTGCGGGATTTCGTATTGTCTTTTGAAGGATCTGACCCCAGCCAGTGTCAGGCAGGAGGCAGGGGGCTGTGTGGGACCCTGTATACATCAGGGCATATGAAGACCAATTGAAAAAGAAAGGAAATGTCAGACTACTAAGAACTGGGCATAATGGGTTTTTTAGTTATCACCTGTTCACATGCAGTGAATAGTGAGAAGTCAGAGAAAGGAACTCTTCAAAGAAAACTCAGTAGTCCTAACACTGTGAGTAGAGTGGGAGAGTTCAGAGTATAATTTGCTGGGAAATGTTGAAAAAACAAGTCCCTCAGCAAAATCAAACAAGTCTAGACTTTGCAGAGATTGTATTCGCTTTGGCAAGTAATGGAGTTTTCAAATATCCAATTTTTTTCTTTTTCTTTTTTTTTTTTCAAGTAAGAAGGACAAAAAGGCCAGTAAGGCAGCTTTAAGATGTGAATTTTGAAATTCATTATCCCTTATATAAGTCACTACGTCTCCACCTTCTATGCTATTTGTAAAAATAACAAAACCATCATCACAAAAGGAGACCCCTTTGTTCCCTTTTCCCCTACTGTACTGAAAATTATTCCCAGATATAAAAAAAGAAATATACTTCATATTATTATCAACATACAATATTTATATGTTGCTATACCTACTAGCTAGTTTTGACAGTTGCACACTTTTTCCAGGTAAAGAATTAATTAAGTAGATCTGGGTGTTTTCTTGATAGAAAAAATGGGCAAGGCCTTTGTTCCCTGACATGACATCATTCAAGCAATGGGAAGTACAGTTGCAAATCCAGCACCAATTCATCCTTGGCCTGAAAGCTTGTTACCACATCTTTTTCTACAGTGCTGTACTGCAGTGTTCTTCATTCTGTTCTGGCTTTCTGCTACTTATTTAGAGTTGCTTCAGACTTCCTTTTTTGGTCTCTTTTTTTGTGCTTCACTGAGAGGGTGGACAGTCACTGGAACAGGCTCCCCAAGGAAGCAGTCGTGACACCAAGCTTGTGAGAGTTCAAGGAGCATCTGGATAATGCTCTTAGTCATGTGGTTTATTTTAAGGTGGTCCTGTGAGCAGCAGGGAGTTGGACTCTATGATCCTTATGGGTCTCTTCCAACTTGAGATATTCTATGTTTCAGTGATTCTATCGTACCTGTTGTCAAAACATATACTCTCCTGTACATCCTAACTGTTCTTCATATTGAGGAACATCTGTAAGATGCTTTCTATTCTTTCGGATAGTTGATTAAAAAAAAAAAAAAGTTTATTTTTCTTTTGTTTTTATTTTTCTACTTAAAAGAAGGATGTCATTACACTAGGGGCTGAGAGATGAGAGAAGTTGCTGAGTCTCAGCTAAGCTGTGGTAGCTGCTCATGCCCATTGTCAATGCAAACTTCAACAAAACAAAATAATGTGAGCCAAAGTATATCATAATGCTGTAATCTAGAATCATGCACGGTGAAGATTATTCTGTTTCAACTGTTAATGTAATAAGTTGAAGTGCCCAAGCCACTGGCTTCAAAGAGACTTAAACCATTACAGTTACTATAAGTTGTCCCTGTTAAATAAAACTGCAGCAGCAGCAGCAATTTGACACATTAAATGTGATTAAGAGTTACAAGGGATTTTCAATTACATGGAGGACACACCACAAGCATTAAATAGAAATACTGGCACTTTACACAGGACAACTTGTAGCCATTAAAGCTGGTCCTACCCTTGACATGGCATGAAGAGGAAATGGGTCTCTGCAACATCTGTAGCTGTCTCCACTCTAGGGGTGGAAACGGTTCAGCTGGAAATATAGGCAAAGACTTTGTCAGCTGTGTCCTCTAATTTTCTCAGGGCATTTCCGTCCACTACATCAATTCACTGATACACACAAGGTTCTTTGCAGCTGCCAGAAAGAGAAGGGGTGGATCTAAACCTTCTGCCAGATAACATTGAATAATAGCATTGTCTAAAGCCAACACAGGCATTAAAAAGTGTTTCCATGGCAGTGCTACACATAAAATGAAGACTATTTACTTCTCTTTCTAAAACTTCGATTCACTACTTTTTGCAGCGTTAGGTATGCTTTCACTGCAGCAAGGTGCAATCATAGCCCATATAAGGAGGGCCTGGATAGCTTTAAGTTCTCCAGTTCGGGGAGCAACATGAGTAAAGGTGTGGCAGCACCGACTTCAGGAAAATCTAGAAAACCAAGTATTCATGTATCTTTATATAGCATATTGTAAAGCCAGCACCACTAAAGACTCACTGATTCGCTGCCTGAGCTTGCTGTTACCTGAATGGATGTTATCTCAGGATGCTCACACACACCGCAGTCACAACTCCCAACAGCATTGCATATATGCATATGCAGCTGTGATATTATAAAAGACCCTTTCATTTTGTAAAGGGACTGTGCATGGACTGTTATTACTTCAGGTGGAGTTTTGCTGTACTGAGGATGGTGGAGCCATGGCACAGCCTCGCAGGAATCCCCAAAAACATTTCTAGCTGATTCTGCTGGGGCAAACCCACATCAAAGGAGAGGCTCTGGCCTTTTTAGATAAGGTGTTATTTAAGTTCCTTTGCCCTCTCCAATCCGTTTAGAGTCAACGTGCAATTGTACTTTTCTTGTTCTTTGTATTCAAGGAACTTAAGGAATGTAGGTAATTATGACTAATGGCCTCACTTCCCTTACCTGAAAGCATTCACAAAGGACCAGCCACATCTCTGTCAAAAAAAGTTCAAAAAGCAAGGCAGAGAATATTACAAATATGAGTTTAAATGTGATCTCAGCTGTAAACTTTATTGCCTTCTAAAATAGCAAACATCTGTAGATAAAAACAATGCTGTAGCACAGTTTTTACAGATTTGCAATGTCTTATAAAGCAATATTTTTACAAAATAAATAATAGAGTCTTTCAAACTCAACAAAAGTTATCCAGTCTTCAGTATATCCCCCAAGTTCAGTAAATAATATATTTAACCCAGGCAGCTAGGATAGCCAAGGCCTCCTTAGAATTACAGCTGGTGAGAGGGGTCAAGGACAGCAAAAAGAACTTTTTCAAATACATAGCAGATAAAACTAATACCAGAGGCAATGTAGGCCCACTGATGAATGGAGTGGGTGCCCTGGTGGCAGAAGATACAGAGAAGGCAGAATTATTGAATGCCTTCTTTGTCTCTGTCTACTCTGCCGGAGGCTGTCCTGGGGAGCCCTGTACCCCTGAGACCCCGGATGAAGCCAGGTCAATGGAGGAGTTTGCTTTAGTCGATGAGGACTGGGTTAGGGAGCAATTAAATAGTCTGGACATTCATAAATCCATGGGTCCAGATGGGATGCATCCGTGGGTGCTGAGGGAGCTGGCTGAAGTCATTGCTGGACCGCTCTCCATCATCTTTGCCAAGTCTTGGGAAACGGGAGAGGTGCCCGAGGACTGGATGAAAGCAAATGTCACTCCAGTCTTCAAAAGGGCAAGAAGGAGGACCCAGGTAATTATAGACCGGTCAGCCTCACCTCTGTCCCTGGGAAAGTAATGGAACAGCTTATCCTTGGTGCCATCTCAAGGCATATCAAGCATAAGAGGGTTATTAGGGGCAGTCAGCATGGCTTTACCAAGGGTAAGTCATGCTTGACCAACCTCATAACCTTTTATGAGAATGTAACAAGGTGGATGGATGATGGCAGAGCGGTGGATGTGGTCTACCTTAACTTCAGTAAAGCCTTTGACACAGTCTCTCACAGCATCCTCACAGCTAAGTTGAGGAGGTGTGGTCTAGACAATAGAGTAGTGAGGTGGGTTGCAAACTGGCTTAAGGAGAGAAGCCAGAGAGTGGTAGTCAATGGTGCGGAGTCTAGTTGGAGGCCAGTATCTAGTGGAGTGCCTCAGGGGTCAGTACTGGTGCCAATATTATTCAATATATTCATTAATGATTTGGACGAGGGAATTGACTGTACTATCAGCAAGTTTGCTGATGACACTAAGCTGGGAGGAGTGGCTGACACGCCAGAAGGCTGTGCTGCCATCCAGCGGGACCTGGACAGGCTGGAGAGTTGGGTGGGGAATAACCTGATGAAATTTAACAAGGGCAAGTGTAGAGTCCTGCATCTGGGCAGGAACAACCCCAGGTTCCAGTATAGGTTGGGAAATTACATATTAGAGAGCAGTGTAGGGGAAAGGGACCTGGGGGTCCTGGTGGACAACAGGATGACCATGAGCCAGCACTGTGCCCTTGTGGCCAGGAAGGCCAATGGCATCCTGGGGTGTATTACAAGGGGGGTGGTTAGTAGATCGAGAGAGGCTCTCCTTCCCCTCTGCTCCGCCCTGGTGAGACCACATCTGGAATATTGTGTCCAGTTCTGGGCCCCTCAGTTCAAGAAGGACAGGGAACTGCTGGAGAGGGTCCAGCGCAGGGCAACAAAGATGATTAAGGGAGTGGAGCATCTCCCTTATGAAGAAAGGCTGAGGGAGCTGGGTCTCTCTAGTTTGGAGAAGAGGAGACTGAAGGGTGACCTTGTTAATGTTTATAAATATATAAAGGGTGAGTGCCATGAGGATGGAGCCAGGCTCTTCTCAGTGGCAAACAATGATAGGACAAGGGGTAATGGGATCAAACTGGAACACAAGAGGTTCCACTTAAATTTGAGAAAAAACTTCTTCTCAGTAAGGGTGACAGAGCACTGGAACAGGCTGCCCAGGGAAGTTGTGGAGTCTCCTTCTCTGGAGACATTCAAAACCCACCTGGACATGTTCCTGTGCGACCTCACCTAGGCGTTCTTGCTCCAGCAGGGGGATTGGACTAGATGATCTTTTGAGGTCCCTTCCAATCCCTGACATACTGTGATACTGTGAACCCATACAGCCAGAACAGACTGATTTTCAGTCATTCTTCACAGCTGTGTAAAAGACCTTCTTTTCTCTCATTCTTGTCTCCCACATATGTCGGTATACTTCAAATGCAAAAGAACTCCATCAAGACGGATTAACTCCTGCATGAACGTATTACTATTACATACACATTCGGAGAGGGAAGGAGATGTAAATACTGCAAACTTCAAAATGTCAGTTTGGGTTTATTTTCATCTAACTGGTAGGGAAGGAAAGCCATCCCTTGGCACAGTGTTTCATGGGCTGGCATTTAAAACGTCCTGAGGGATATAAAAGCTAGCTACATTGCTGAACATTCATGGGGTGAAACAACAAGAATGTATAAGGTAAATTTTTCACTTATGTGGTAAGGGGATGTATTGACTTTTCAATACAATGATAATTGACTGTGAATGAGTGGTACTATAGTGTCCTTCATTCTCTTCAATCTTTCCCCCTCTGTGAAGACATAAATAGCAAAGATACAGGAAAGTTTCATTATATTTAAATATCAAACACAAAACAATTTCTTCAAGAAATATTCAGACTTGATAAACCTCAAATTTTTTAACAATCCTCCTCACGTATTCACGTTTATCTGTAGTAGATACTGACTTCACTCATGAGGATGCAAAGATGTCATTCAGCAGTGGCCCTTTTTACTTAAAAGTGCCGACAAAGCACTTCTGTATATTGCTGTGCTAGGTTAAGAAAATTAGGAGCTCCAACTGTCTGTTCCACCTCTTTGAAAGAGTCCTCTGAAAGGGACCTCCAACAAAGTCTCAGCCACTTTTGTGCCAAGTCTGGCATCTTCATTACCCATTTTTATGTGCAGCTTAAATGAGGAGGTAGAACTGACCTGAATACCCCGATGCCCCTTTTCTGCTGTCTCCACTGGGAAGACACAAGCAGTCAGTTAGGAGTGGTGACCTCCTGAAAGCAGGCCTCAAAATCTGCATAAGCTCATCTCTGTGCTTCTGAGTCTTCCCTCTCTTCTCCTGCATGCAGTGGATCTACAACTGCTACTGTCTTCCTTACATACCAAATTCACCAGACATTTATTACCTTTGTTGTCCATTCCAGGAAAGGGGAAAAAAAAAAAAAAAAAAAAAGAAAGATAAAAAACACAAACAAAACCAAACAAAAACATACAAACAAAAACCACACACACACTTCTGCTATCTTTGCTGCCCTCCTTTCTACAGCTCCTTGGTCAGGGAATATTCAAACTTCTTCCCACAAGGTATCAAGCAACGTTATCATTATCTTTAATTATAACCTAACCTGATGTCTTTTTATAATTAAAGGGAAGTAAATAACATTTAGAGTTTAATTCTGAGCTTCTGTGGAAGGCAGTGGTTAAGTTAAATCACTTATTGCAAGCACAAAATACTATTCACAAAAGATGAAGATGAAATAGAACGACAGGCAAATGTGAATCATGTCCACAATACCTTGTGTTTCATAATAAGTATCTGCATCATTTCAGCAAGAGAAAGAACCTAGCTGTAAAAGGTAGTTGGGGTAATCATATCATGCCATAAAAAGACAACTTTGAACAGAACTCTATTTCTTATGAAACAGGGATGAAAATTGCTGTTTGCAGCTCCTTAATTAAAAGGTAGCTATCAAAGCCTTTTAAATCAGAGAGATTACTGGTTCCCAAATGTTAAGTTTATACTCTCCTTCTATATAGTCTTATTCTTACATGCATTTCTATTTTCAAAGCCTGTATGCTGAGGAAGAGGCATGCCAAAATTGTGAATATCAAAATAGCAAGAGATACAGTGTTAACATGTTTTTCAAATAATTAAAGGCTCAATAAATAGTACAGTTATTGATACTGATTCAGTTCAGTTCGAAGCAGTGCCCCCAGTGCTGTAGCACACTGCTCCCAGTATGTCTGGCAGAAAGAACCAAGCAGCACATAGTATGCTGCATGTAGTCTTTTTAGAGGATGAAAGGCAGCATCTGCTCCGTGACTCAGTGGGGACCACTGCCCCACCAGACAGCCCAAACCAGGGGCAGCCAGTGCGCACTAACCCAGCATCTCAGGGGCAACACCAGCACGGCCAGGCAGGACTTCAGGGATCCTGCATGGGTTATGGCTTGGGGTGGTGAGTATGACATGCAGGTAAACGGTTCCCCAGCAAAGGAGGCAACATGCCCACAAAACCTTAATGTTGTCCTGGCCAGGCAACATTGAGCTTTGACCAGAGCTGAGCTAGCAGGGTTGAAGGAACAGCAGATGTGCAGAGTTAATCTACATGACATGTTAGTACAGTCCAGAACTGCTGAAAATTAAGTCACTTTTCCATAGTTGCCTAAAATATGAGCTTTTAACATAGTGTGAATAAACTACCAATAACATACAGACATTTACAACACTAAGGATCTTGAGGGATTCTTGAAACATTAGAAGCTTTCATTTCATGTTGCAAAACATAGAGTATCTATTATAGCACTTGTTATTTGTAATTCTCTCTTTAAATAACTGTAACATTATGCAAGGTCTTAAAGACACTTTTTGAAAATGTAGCACCAATTTGTAAACCTCAGTGCATTTTCATAAATACCACAGTATACCTCTTAACTGTAGGTTATCACCATCTTCCTGCACATTTCAACATTGTGTTCATTTGTGTTCACTTGCCATTCTGCCCACTGGCTTCCTTTGTGCTAGAGGTCTTCTCTAATGATTTCACATCTTCCACTGGAGTTCATTCTTAAAATAATATGAGGACTATCGTCAGGAAAAGAGAGCTTTCTTGAAACTAAGCTCTCTACCTAATAGCTTTTGGCCCGTGTCTGCACATTCCTGTCAACATAAAGAGCCTAGGATATAAGAGTTTATTTGAAATCATATAAAAATGTCTCAAATTACTATGTATTTGATACCCATCCCATCTTCTCCTCTAATTCTTCACAAAAAGCATCTTCCACTCCTCCAGGTAGTAGCGGTGCTCCTGAAGCCACACCTGTCATCAGGTACTATCTTAAGCACACTTCTTGTTAAAGCTCTTTCCTGACAGCATGAATAGCATTAGACACATCACCATTCAGATGGGTTTACAGAACAAAACCTTTTTGTTTTAGTCAGCCAAAATTCTAACACCATCAAGTAACTAGTCTTTGAGTAATCAGATCTTCCACCAGGTACAGCATACAGCTTTGTGAGTCAGGCCACTAGAAAATAGGTTGTGCTCTCTGAATTAACAATGAACAGTTGTCCTGAACATTTATTTGGAGGTAGTAAGATCCTCCCTTGTCCCTCAGACAGATGAGTCTCAGAGATATCAGATGTCCTATCATTGCATCCTTACCAGTTCTCATTCATTCTTTTCTGTGCCCAATGAAGAGGTATGAAATCGAAGAATAATAATTCTTTCTTTTCAAAGTATTTATATATATTTACCAAGAAGAGCTAGGAAGGGAAACGAAGAGCACTTATATAAAATTGATCGTTCTGGCTGTTCCCTTGTCCCAGTCAGATGATTGTTCATCAGCAGTGCTCACGCAGGTTGGATAAATCACAGGAATGATTGCCTCACAAATGCCCAGCCACACAGTTTTTCTTTCTCCAACCAAGATACCTCCAGGCAGTGCTTGACAGCCCTGTTCTGCAAGACAGAACTGATGGGCTCCGCATGTAGCCTGACAACTCAGTATCAGCAAACCTGCTTCCGATTACTGTTTAGTACAGGAGATTATATAGCTGTTAAAATCAGCACCTGGTGTCAATGTAATGCCAAGTTCAAACACAATCTGCATGTTATCCCATCAGCCACCTACTGCATCCCCCAGAGAGGAACCCAAAGCTCTTGCTGTTGTTTCTGGTCCTGCTGAAAGAGGCGCTGCAAGAAAATGATGCTCTTCGGCACTGGTGTATCTCAAGTAATGGAGTCAAGACTGGGCACAGCCTTACGTGCTTCATTTAACTTAAGATGTTGGCGTGTTGCACACAGTTTCCATCATGTGAAAGGGAAGATCAAAAAGGTTCCTCCATAAGACTCTCTGAAGAAAATATGATCAGTGGCACAATTTGGTTGGCACTTCAGACCAAAAGATGTGGCTGTAGGAAGCCTAGTGCCTAACTAGGGTTGCAGAAGTCAGTGTAGCTGCAGTTTACAGAACTTGAGTACATCATAGCTGTGCAGAGCAGGTACTTATAGCTGGTTTGACTGATTTAATTTTCCTTACCTGAACAAATACTCTATTAGGAACAGACATATAGAAGCTGATGAAACAACAGGCTTTCTTCACTTTAGGTAAAGAAATATGGCAAAGATCATTAAGCAATAAGAGGAAACCATTCTCAGAGATCCCTTCATACATGTTTTTCCTGTAGCAGTGATGAGTGATACTTCAAAAATCTTTCAGTGATATCTGTACCAAGTAGTTTTCATGAAGTCATAAATGTTTCAGTCTTACTAAAATCTTTTGCACAAATGGTCTGTGCCATTCCAGAGCAGTCACTTTGGCCTCACGGAGGAACTGGGATCTCTCTTTCAAAATAACTTCTGATGGTGAATACTGCAAAGTGGGCTGGTTCTCAGACCACTGAGATCTCCTCTGCAATCACCTCCTTTGGCTCTTCTATACCACAGTACCCCATTTCATCATCCTCTCCCCTTCTAGGGCATAAAGATTCCCTACTGAGCACTCCAGGCTGCTCTGAGAAGCAGCAGGTGATTCAAAGGACAGAGAAAAGGACATCAGAACACAGAGTGCTTCTAGCCACTGCTCCTTCTGCTGGAGAAAGGAGGCTGTTCAAGTCATGTCTGTTCTGGGTTGCAGAAGAAAGGCTGAGGTGGTGTAGGGCCAGATGCTGCAGAGTCAGGAGGAGCTGAACACAAGATCTGTATTGTGATTGCTGCAAACTGTTACACTATCACAGCAGTGGCACCTAAAATTTCTATGAACACTTGCTACTGAGATACTATGGTGATGTCAGTATAAAACCCATCATCACCCTATAGATCCATTCCTATTCTACAGCATCTTGTAGACTGCATCTCCACACAATTCCTGCTTACAAAATCTCCAGCCCCCAAATAAGTGATTTTCCCTTCGCAGCAGGCTGCTGCCTTTGGCCAACTGACACTTCCCACATAGGCCTCTGATCCTTCTGAATCTGATCCCTTTGATACCTCCATTTTTTACACCTACCTATGGCAGTTGCTTCCAGATGATTTTTTTTCAGCTAAACACTTCTGCATGAACATGCAATTGGGCAGGAGTCCAACAGAACACAAGGCTTAGTCCAGGCATTTGCTCTGATCTTGTGGAACACACCAGGGATCCAATGTCTCATAGACCATGGTGCCCTTCAATTGCAAGCTATTAATGCTAAATGCCAAATAACACAGTAGTTTCATAACAGTATTTTCTAGGGTGCA
Organism: Streptopelia decaocto; assembly: GCF_964273445.1. Lineage (NCBI taxonomy): Eukaryota > Metazoa > Chordata > Aves > Columbiformes > Columbidae > Streptopelia > Streptopelia decaocto. The sequence continues at coordinate 191,637,677 of NC_138663.1, read as the reverse complement.
AAAGCAAAGATTATTAAAAACTTAAGATTCTAAATGTTAGTATGGAACAAATATAAAAAGTGTTTATTTTACTACAAGAACTTGTGGGTATCAAATAAAACAAGAAGTCACCAGGTCCAGAATGAACAAAAGGAGGAATTGCTTCATACAGCGTGACGTTAAGTTGCAGAAAAATAGAGACATTATCATGTTCCTGATGGTTTTAGCCATTCTATAAAGTTTAGTTCATTCCTTGATAAATGTTTATGTTTAACACCAAAGTACACAGAATAGGTCAGAAGCTGGAATAAATCATGTGAATAATGGAGCCACATTTCTATACCTCAACATTTTGAGAGAAAGCAAGAATGTCACACAAAAACAAACCAAGAAATAAAACACTTTGTCATGCAAGTTCACATTCCAAAGAAGAAACAGCTTGCTAAGAAGTGATTTTTCTGTGGAATTTCAGTAAGGAATTAATATGCATTAGGTGATAGTCACCGATCTTGACTATGATTTCTTTCCTAAGACAAACTGTTGTCACAGAATTTTCCTGATTAAAAAATTCTGTTATACCTTCATAACCTATTCTGATCAAATCTTAAAGCTGTCTTCTCATCACTTATATTATTACTTTGTAGATATTATTAGAGCCCATGATTGCTTTTCCTAAGTCATCTTCATGTAGTCTTTATAGTCTCTTGCTTTTAGGTTGTTTTAAACTATTCTTTTAATAGGTCTTTATTTTTTAGAAGAGCACAAGGAGTTTTAAGGTGAGGAAAAGTGCAGCAATATATCTAGGGAAAATATATGAAAGCTTTACAAATCATGAGCTAGGAAATGTGTGTCAAACTAAATACAGAACTCTAGACTGAAAACAGATGAATGTCAGAAGAACAACATCTGTTTTTAAAAAGCTGGCAGCGAGTATCAGCTGAGCCTAATCCTTTCTATAACTTATGCTCCTTTGTTTAACTTTTTTCTTATTCTTTTGGCATTTTTATGGCTGTGGCTAAAATGGAAGATTTCTTATAGACAGTAGGATGCAGCTGCTATCACACCATACAGGGAAAGTATAGTTTATCATCTATAACCAGGAAAAAAAAAAAAAAAAAGGAAAATAATCAAATCTGTCAACTCTTTCAAAGTAGAATATGTGAAAAAATGATGTATTGCAACTGGGGCTGCAGACAATTTCATAAGGATTAGATCTTGTTACTGTTTCTTCTGAGACACTGATTCTGTTCAGATGTCTTCTTAATGACAGCGCTATTTATCAAAGCTGCCTAGTTGAGAGTGGTGACAATCTGTACAACTTCTTGTCTTTAATTTCTTCAAATCTACTTTTCTCTAGGAGGTGAAACTCATCCAAAAATTACACTAATGTTGCTCTACAAATCAGTTACTATATCGCCTTTGGAGGAAAGGCTCTTTATGTCCAAATCTCCAAAAATAACATGTGGGCTAGGCCCCAGTTAAGAAATATGCATATACTTAAACTCTATTGACTGTCTCCTGCTTTAGGAAACAGACATACAGCACTTTGTTATAGAGATGGAATTAAAGAAACACCAACTCTTTACCCCTTTTGCACTTTTCAAGACAAAAATCAACTTCTGAGGGATTAAGTTTGGGTTCTTAGGATCTTAACTGCAGAAGGAATAAGTACCCACAGTTCGTAGTAATTCGAGGCGCAACTGAAATTGCTCAGCACAGAAATTTAGGTTTCTGTTTGCAGTATGTTGTGTACTTTGGAGGAGAGAATTTGATACAGGCAGTATGGGATTTTACATGAACTACTGAAGTGAGCTCCCAGATGCCAAAGTAATCATGAATCAGGGGAAGCAGAATTGTATCGTTAGCAGGTCTGTACTGATACGACTCACAGGAAACTACAAGCATTAGCTGAGAATCTACTATATCTCTACAAGTGTATGCCTTAACAAAACAGGCCACTGAATCAAAGCTCTGGCATAAAGTAGTATTTTAGAAAACAATTTAAAATGCAGTATTGATTAAAAAAGTAATACAAGTAAGTAAACATGTTCTTAGTTTCTTTTTGATTACATGTGGGAAAAAAAGTTTGGGAAAGAGGGACAGTTCTGGTTCAGATTGACAGGAAAAAAAAGAAAAGGAAACAAGAAACATAAGATCTATGAGATAGACTGAGGGTGTTTTATTCAAATGGGGAAAATTCTGAACTACAAAGTGAAAATAAAGGGCAAAACTGATGTTTGAAGATAGAAATGTGGTCATGTGATTGCAGTCTTTCTATGATCAGACATAAGTATTTTTAAATATCATTTTGTCTAGAATTAGAACGTTCTTTTTAGTTGAAACTAACTTCATGATCTCTTAGAAATTGTTTTGCTGGAGTTGCCTTAAGGGAATACTTCTAAACATGTGTTTTGACAACAACTAGGCAGGTGGCCAGCTGTGATCTCTACTCGTGATCAGTTAATTGCACGTATCAGATTGGTTTCTCCATTCCCTTCCTTCCCACTTAGACTGCTTTCTTTGTCTCTTCTATAGAATAGTTAAATTTGGATTTGGGATGTTTGGTTTTTTACACTGTTTTCTGCAACATCTAGCAAAATGTGGCATAACCTGGTTGAGACCTTACCATGCTGGAAGAGTAAAGGCTAAATAATAAAGTGCTCTGAAGAGAAGGGCATGCTACTAAGTACATGAATCTTTTTAAAAGTAGGCTAAAAATATAGTGCGTAAAAACATCCATTGACTTCTGAAATACAAATTAAAAATCACAGGTATATCAAATCTCTCATTCTAGCTACATGAACAATATTGCTGATAAAGCTCCAACAGCCTTGGGGGAAGTCGGTTCATTGACCCAACTCCAACAGCACCTCTGGAAAGAATGCTGTGTTATCAGAGCTTCCAGGCTAGTGCAGAGCTTCATCCACCCTAACAGGCATGGGACCATTTCAGTACAAGTGAAAAACTCAGTGTGGAAGATAGAAGAAACTTTATGTTTTCATTTAAAGAAACAATTAGGAATAATTACAGAGACACAACTCTCATGCTGTTGATTCACCTCTCAGATGTGTCTAAGGACAGCTAAGGGCTGTGAAATTTCACTGCACAGTGAAGTGAGAAGTGCACTAGTGCCCCAGGGATTCTTATTATTCTTCAAGAACAATTTAAATACAGAAACTTTTGAAGTTCCAAAACTAGATTATTTTGGTTTGGAATTCACACATAATTGTTTTGCACTATCTGAAGTAGATATGCTGGGGATGACTGGATGGCCATATGGCATAAACTGCCATTGCTCCTTTGATTAAATTTTAGCTGTTACTTACACAACTGAAGATCTAACCCAGTGAGAAAAAGTAACTCATCTCCAGTCATACTTATGTGATAGAACCAGAAATAAAACTGCAACTTCTGACTCCAAATCACAGGTGAATTAATACTTCCTACAGGGTGCATCTACATTATCCTTGAGGACAACCTCAAAGCCAAATTCCCAACGTCCCACATTATCTAGATGCGGGAATGCCTTTGAGGCTTCCCTCAGAGTGATTCACCTGGCAAGCCAAGAACCAAAAATCTCCATTTCACTTAGATCTTAGGGTACTTATAAGAAAACCAGCCCAAACTGGATCCTACGAAGACCCATGAGGAAAAAAAACACAGACAAACAGCAATAAAAATTCAGGACCAAAGAGAGGCAAACCAAAGCTGTTTTCTCCTCATAAGTCATAAGGTCAAAGGCCTGCCATTGCAAGTACAGATAAATGGCAAACAGGGCTTTTCCCTGAAAGTCGAAACCTACTGGGGCTACATTCTAAGCTAGTGTTAACTAGAACGAGTTGTTCTGCAAGAACTGTGCAGACTGTTGCAGATTAGGGAAAGTCTGATGACATGCTCTGTGACAACAGTGAGCCAGACTTTGAGGAAATGCCAAAGGGTCTTGATTTTTCTGCCTAAAGGTGCTGTAGTCGAAGTTCTTACGAACCTTATGACTATCAAGGAGATTGTAAGCACTGCAGCAGAGAGTGGGAGTAAGAATCAGCAATACATGGACTAACAACACTCATGCGATAAGACAGAAACGGGGTGTTCGCTTTTATTGGGATGGCAATCCAAATCATGTAGGAGGATGGATTTGGGTATTCAAAGCATCTCTCCTGACCACAGGACTGACCATTCTCATGAAACAATTTCCCAAATCCTTTAGAAGAGTGATGATCAGCACTTCTGACTAAAACTGGGGCCTCGATTGACAACTACTGCTTCAGAGCCAGAGCTGACCTGCCACAGAAGACTCTGAAAATTATCTTCTATCTCTGTAAATCAGCAGCGCATCAGTGATCACCAGGACAGAGATGCCCTAGTAGATGTGCATGATGAAAGCTTGCAACTGCACTGATGCTGCTGGTGTGGCATTTTTGACAGGATATCCAGTATCTGTGCCACACTTCAAAAGTCTGTGGTAGCACAAGCAGTGGTTGCACAGCCAGTGAGTGGGCTGCAATGATGGCACTGCATTTCCTATGATGAGTGAGTTCTGACCTCTTCTCTGAACCTTGGTCGGAGGTCCTATGGACTGAACCAGAGGAAAGGTGACATAAGAGGTACAGTGACGTGGTGCAGATAGCATGTATATAAAGCAATATGGTAAATTGTTTGATGTATATGATAAAGTATGTTAGGCACAGCGTGAATACTAGAAGAGCATTGTTTGGCATGGGACAGGGGTTTGTATAACCGCTGTCAATAGTTTGATAGGTTTGATTGTTTCTTCCCCAAAGAATTCTTCTTAAGATTTAGCTACATTTAAGAAACATCTCCAGAAAGTTCTAATTTCTGTCAGCTGACTTGTTCTTTTATGGCTTTGAACCAATGAAGCAATTTGGGCATGAATAGCAGCCCTGGGCTTTGTTCTGTTTTCCTAAAAATTCCTGAAATGGGATCTAACCTGCCCAACTTAAGCTTTGTTTAATTGTTGCCTGATCTTTAGGAGAAAAATGAAGTGACCTCTTTAACAGCTTGAGGTCCTCACATAGTAAAAAGAGAATGATAAACTCACCAAATATTTCTCAAGGAAGATTCTTTCGAAGCACAGAAAAGTTTAAGCAATGAATTAGGAAGACAGCATCTCCCTCTGCAGGGTGTCAGAGACACCTCTCTGGTTTCATACAGGAAAAACAAGTACTTCTATAAAAGCTTTTTAGATACCTAAACAGTGAATATAAGCTGGATACCCAATTCCAGTAATTTCAGGTCAGATCCTACCCCAGTAATTTCAGTGATTAGTATCAAACATCTAGTGAGTAGTCGAATGGATTTTAATCAGACCACTTGTGCTTGAATGCTTTGCTGGATTAGTGACTACAAGAGGAAGCACGAGCTGATGATCAGAAGGTATAAGTGAAGTGTCATGTTACATAGACTCTAATTCTGGCCCTGGTACTAGTTTGTTCTGGGCCTTATACAAATATGTGCCTATTATTCTGATTTTATGTAAGGAGAAAAGATTATCATCAACCGATAGAAAAATACTGAATTATATTGACAACATTATTATTACACACTTCTGAACAGATTTTGAGGAAGCTGTAGAATAGGAAAGAGTAGATATTTCAGGCTTTCAGCCTCCACAGTAAAAATGTAGTGTCATAAATGCAAAATGCAATGCTTAAGCTTTAGAAGGTTAAATTGGTAATAATTAACCTTACTTCTCTTTTTCATATGTACAAAAGAAAGATCAAAGACCTCTAAAAGACCTTCAGGTCTTGCTTTTGCTTAAAATGCAGAGAACTAAAAGGTGCCTTCTGAGACCAGTATTGTTCTTAAAGAAAGGCATCTTTGAAATGAAAAGGGTTATTTCAGTTCTGTACAGCTCACCCGTAAACTATATTTCAACATAAGCCTTTCCAGTTTTACCATGAAAGCAACAAAGGGACTGTTATCAAAAAATCTTCCACTGAGTAGGGGGAAGTTGTGTGTCAGAAGAGTGCAAATTAATGTTAAAACAGAAGGAAGTGTCCTGGATAATTTTCTTTTGTTTCTAATAGATGGAAGTGGAAATTAGAGAAAGAGATAAATTTATGGTTTGTTTACAGATTTTTCCAGCAGCATATTCCTGAAAGTTGGATTCATTACCTGCATGATACTCCTTTACACCTGCAACACCTCCATCTCAATTACCAGAACATCCCAAAAAAAGCCAGCCCGCATAGACGATCCAAAACAGTATTTAAACTATGTCCAACTAGGAACAAAACTACATTATATCGCGCCCCTTATAACGATCTGAAAGCTCTGTGGAAGTGTTAACTGCGGCCTAGGAAGCGCAGCGCTCCCCACTGGCTAGCGCTGCCCACAATCCAGAAGGCTCCTGCAGCAGGAGCCGCTCGGCAGTGGCCGGAGGGCGGGCGGCCCCGGCGGCGGCAGCGCCCAGCGCGGCGGGCAGGGCCCGGGGCAGCGGCCGGGGACGGCTGTGCAGGCAGGGACGGCTGTGCAGGCAGGGACGGCTGTGCAGGCAGGGCCGGGCAGCTCCCAGGCTGCAAGCGTCGGACAGGGCCTGTGGCTGGCAGGGGGCCAGCGGAGAGAGGGAGGAGGCTGCAGCCCGCAAACCGGGCATCGGACGAGGAATCTCAACGAGACACTTACTTTATCACTCTCGCACTCGACTATCCAGTACCCATTATCTCCTGATTGTTTACCTTTGTTTTTAATGCTCAAGGCAACCATGATTAGCATATTTCCTGTTCTAGCTTTTGCCTTTTAAACTAGTTCTTAGTTACTCAGTGTGCAAATATTTGCAGGAGTCTACCAATGGTACCGTAAGCTGACATGCTCATATCGCTTTTATCTGCACATGTGGTGTATATATACCCAAAGGATGGGGTATACATTTATGAGAACTTCTGTGATATCTTCAACATAGCTGATTATCCTAAAAGCCATCCTGCTTGATATTTGTATGTTTTATTAACAGCTGAAGTAGAGAGGGCTGAATTAATCTCTGTGCCAAGAGCCAGCCTCGCCTCCAATCTGAGAAAATGAAATTCCATTGTACATTTCTTCTGCATTTCCTCTGTACCGAAACAGTGCAAGTCACAGCAGCATTGAGAATTCTCCTGCTTTCCACAGCTGCGCAGGATCCTCCAACAATTCTTGAGTCTATGACCTGCAGCAGCACAGAGAATGTCTGTCAACATACTTTTAGCCCCTCCAAAATCCTCTCTCTGCTTGACAATGCAATGGTGACCACTTTGAATCTCCTCCACCTAAAAAATGCCCTTATACTAAAAAGCTTCTGAAAGTTACTTATGGCAGCTTTACAGCTCGTTTTCATAAAGGAAGCATGAGCCACAGATGAACAAGGCTCAAATAAAATGATTTGCAAAAGGCCACACAGTAAGTAGCAGGGAGGACGTGAATCGAGGACTAAGAACGTGCTCTATTGTGCTTGATTTTGCCAGTGCAGAAAACCAATTCCAGTGCACAAAATACACCATTTTCTCCTCTCAAATCCTCAATGCAGAGGCAAACAGAAGTAGTTTTCTGTCATGTGTTACAGCTGCCTAGCAAACTGACCTGCATGCCTGACTTTCAGAACTTTATGGAAAATCGCAACTTCCTGTTGCAGATAAAATTATAAAGCATCTTTTAAAGAAAACCTTATAGCTACACTATCCTCCCTTCTTGGGAGGACATTTTAATGTAATGAAACCTTTGACGTGAGCCCTGGGTTTATTACAATGGACTAACCTGATTAGAAATCATGCAAACTCTTGTTGCTCTGGAGCTGTATTCCCCCACAGGCTGTATTATAGCTCTCTAACCAGTCCCACAGCATTGAATGATGTCATGGGATCTGCAGCTCTGCGAGATGAAAGGGATAAAGCGGAACCCGCTGGCACTGGGGAAAGCTTCCAACACACAATCCACAACACAGCTTGGGAACTCAAAAGCTACAGATCCAGCCACTCAACCCGGAGCGTTTCAGAATCGTGTGCTTTCTCCCAGCACAAGAAAGGAAAGTGGGAAAAAAAAAAAAAGGCTAGTGACCGGTTTTTAACAAAAGAACTAGAGTACTGAAAGGCAGAATTTAAGAGTGTAACTACCTGCTGGAAAAGGAGCCTTTTTTTATTTTTTTTTCCTCTCCAAAGCACTGCCTTTGATGTATGGCAACTGATCACTGATCAGATTACAGGCATTTGGTCTCAGTGCTCGTCTGCCTTTGATCTGCACGGTTAATTTTATTTTCCCGGATTTGGAGTTTCGTCTGGGCTTGTGCTGACATACTCTTTTTTTTTTTTTTTTTTCTAAGGAGGTAAAAGCATTTAATACAGAAGCTCTGGCAGTGTGAAATTAAGCTGCAGAAAGCCTGGGCGCTGGAAAACTTCATCAGACAACAGGTACTGGATTTTGTATGTTTTCACAGTTTTGTATTGCAAGATTTTAAGAAATTATAAAGTCCACATAAACAGTAATATCATTGTGTGTACCAAGTTCAAAAAGATTATTTATAATTTACGCAGCATTTGATTTGCAACTCTTAGATGGAATTATATTGAGAAAAGACAATTGAAAACTGAAGCAAAATATATTTTTTCAATATTTTGGTGGTATATAAGACTTCAATGTGCACTGCTCAGTCCTACTGTCTATAGTTTTGTAAAGTTATATTCTAATGTATTACATGAATTAGAAGAGTATTTATTTTCTAAGAAAAGACCATCCAGATTTCCTACACACTGTATACTTATCTGCTCTCAGTGCATTTATTAAACTGTGACTTCTTCAGACACTTTTAATCCTAATAGTTCTATACTTGAGATAAAAAAAGCCTCCTCTCCCACAAGTTGATGTAACTTTATAAATATAACAACATCCTTATATACAAAAGAGAAATCGTTTTATTTCAGTATTGGAGAGATCATAGTTCAACTAAGCCATATAAAAAGAAATCTTGATAACAAAAGTAACGTTTTAATCTGATGATAGAAATTTCGTTTAAGGCTTTTAAATAAAGATATTAAAGAAATCTTAAGCTTATCTAGACCAAACACCTAGTTCTTCTGAACTTCATGGATGTTTTGCTCCTATTTCAGTGAAGAAATTTCCATTCATAATATTTTGTATTCTGTTCCTGATATTCATATTTCTGAACATGTACTGTGTTTAAGAAAATTTAAGACATCTACTCCAGAAATTCATTGTAAAGGAACAATCATTAAAGTATTTAGGATTATTCACTATGCATTTGCAGTTTCAAAGGGCCAAATTTTTGTGTGGGTTTGGGCCAAGTCCTTGAGTGTTCTGTGTCTGTAACTGGAGCTAGTCTGTTAAAATAAGACTCAACCTTCTTCTGTAGGTTTTAAATATAATTTAGATTTTCAGAAGAACTTAGAACCCATAACTGGGGCCAGACTTGCAAAGAAGTTCAACATTCTCGATGCTGAGCTCTTTGAAAATCTAGTCTTAATGGTGGATATTGATTTCTTCTGAAATATTGCCTTTAAATGTATATTCTTACATCTAAATTTAAGTGCATATAAACTTAAGCACATCTGTTTATTAACAAATTGCAACTAAAAGTCAGCATAACTGATAGCTGTTCAGCACTGTTCAAAAACTGTTCTTCAAGAGGTTTATCAGTCCATAGGACCCTCGAAGACGTTCATATTTCAGTATGCACCACAGCAACATGCAAACCCAGATTTTAACAGTCTGCTTGCATCTGAATAAGATTAAGTTATCAGCACTCCCAGATAAATGTAGTCAGCTTTCATTAGTCAGTCTGCAAACTTTATTTTGTTTATATTTGTATATATAAATTTTAAATGTACTGAATATCAAGAGATAATATGCCAGACACAGATTAACTTGGCCTGACTTGGTATCATTTAGTTTTCTATACCACCAATTCATTCATATTCTGACTTAACAAGTCAATTACATTATAAGGAAAGTAATTAGCACTGCATGAATAATCTGTGTATAGCTGTCAAGGAAGAATATTGTTTAAAGCATAGCCAAAGCAAAATTTAATACTTTGCCTAAAGTGGCAATGATGTACTGAAACATGGGGGGTTTTAACCCTGAAAATATGGGTTTCTTAATTTCATACTTCACTACCTTTCCAATCATCTCTTGCTTTTTGCTAGTTGTCTAATATGTACATTTATTTTCTGAGGAAATTTTTTTCTAAACGACACTTCTGTTTTCTGTAAAGTAGAAAAAGAAACAAATTTTAAAAATAGCATAAGGACTCGTTTTCCTCCAAAGTCAAAATAGCTATGTGAATCTAATACAATTAAACTATCACTATAAGGATCTGACCCATCATTTAAATGGGTAAAGTTGCACACGGAAGTAATACCGGTTAATTAGATAGATTACACTTATGAGTAGGACTTACATATATCAATATTGCAATATTCAGGCCCTAGAAATGTATTTCAGAAACAAAGATTTTTTTCTTTTTGTAAAAATTCCTTAGGATTTTAGGTAATCTTCCCATATATTTAAGCACAGATGGGCATTAATCCATTTACACTAAAAATATATATTTGTATGTAAGACTGAAATGAAAGGACAGTTGGACATATTTAACTATGGGGGTGGAGAAGGATTTTCAGCATTTTTGTTATTTTAAGTAGCAGTTCTCTGACACTTTAGTTTCATTGATCTGACTTTTGAAGATTAAATAATAATAATTATTGGCACTTGTGGCTTTGCTTTTACAAAGTACTGTATAAACATTAATTAATCCCCAGGCTTGAGTCTTCAGAAAGAAAAAGTTCACAATGCTTTTTCAAGCAAATCTGACTAGGAAACTCACAAGTATATAATCTTCATTTATTTATTAAAATAGCTTGAGCAATTTCTGATTATAAATAGAGCCATTTCCAAACAGTGTGTCTTAGATAACATCACAAACATATTTTAAGGTTTGTAATAGCTAAGACTATCAAAAGATACTGCAGTTATACTGACACCAGTTCCCAACAGCTGTCATAACAAGAGTAGATCTATCTCACAGTTGACTGGGGGAACTGTGTTAGCATTTGAGATATGGAGATAACAACTTCCTATTGCTGTACAATTTCTGCTTCCACATCAGATATGTCACGCAACTTAGTCTTATCAAAGGGATCAGCTGAAACTACTTTCCAAATATTTATTTTCTGCTTTCTCTACTGTAGTGAGAATCTCTATACTTGCATCTATACTGGTTGCTCTAACAGTTCACTTCTTCCATTTCCTTAGAAGAAACATCATGATTTAAAACAAAAGAAACCCTGCAATTTTCAACATCTTTCAATGATGAATGGATTAACTCATCCATTTTACATTTACAGGAAATCTTTCACATGGAACAACAGGGACTTCAACTTTTAAGTTTCAGTGTTACAGACTACATATTGGTCTTAATTCCTTGGCATAGTAATCCCCCATCTGATGAGAAAGTCTTAATGTTTCTGTATATGGTAATCTTCAGTGTTTAGTCAACACTTCAGGAATCCTGGGATGTTTTAAAACACTTGTCTAACCATACTACTTTAAAACGACTATCTGGAACAGACATGATGACTCCACTTAGAAAAACTCAGGCAATACATCTCACTGGTGTCTACACAAAACAGATAACATTCAAAACAGTTGTCCGTAAATGGCGAGAGGATGCAGCCTGCCCAGTGCTGTGCAGCAGCTGCCATTCACAACAGATGCGCTGCAATTGTGTCGTACTGTGCCATTCCTTACTGAAATTCCAGCTTCTTGCAAATCTCCTTCTGGCAAAGGTCCTGAAGCAAAACTCTTCTTTGAAGGCCCTTTATGAGATAATTACATGAAAACCACCATGAATTCCAAGCTAGTTTGTTTTTTTTTTTTTTTTTAATTGAAAAGAACTAATTTTGCAGCAACAATTTCTCTCTTCTCAGTCATCTTGCTGTATTTCAGTAAGCACTGCTTGTTTTTACAGAAGTCCACGTGGCTGGTGAACTCCAAAATGTTATCTCTGTGAGAAGCTCCCAAAAAAATTCTGTTTATTTTAAATGCTTTACTGCCAAGTATATCCATTACTTTATTCTCTTCAGGACATAACTCATTTCCCAGTATATCCATACAACCATAGTCAAATCATTAACCTTTTCATTATAAGTAAAGCTAATGAGTAAAATCCCTGCAGTAGCAGTTCTTTCACCAGTGTCTCCAGGATGGGTTTCACTAGTCCTGGAGCATCACTAACTTGAGAAGAGCTCTTAATTCACATCGCAGTAAGTAGCAGTAAAGTACACCATTTCCAGTGACTGCAAACAATTTATTCTCTGTGAAGGGCTGGATTTCTGAACTCGCATTTCGTATTGACACTATGCTCATAGCTGGGTAACTTGTTACCTGCAGAATGGAAAAATATTTCAGAATCTGAGATGGCAGGAAAAAAAGTACTTTGGAGAGAACTTTGCAGTGTGTTGTCAGAGGGCCTCCATTGTGCTTTTTGGGTTGAACAAGCAGAAAGGACTTTGGCAAATTACAAGGACTCCTACACTCACCTTCTGAACGGCTGCAGAGGGTTTTGCCCGGTACATTGACCTCATTAATGTTTAGAAATATGTAAAGGGTGAGTGTCACAAGGATGGAGCCAGGCTCTTCTCGGTGACAACCAATGGTAGGACAAGGGGCAATGGATACAAACTGGAATACAGGAGGTTCCACTTAAATATGAGAAGAAACTTCTTCTCAGTGAGGGTGACAGACACTGGAACAGGCTGCCCGGGGGGGTTGTGGAGTCTCCTTCTCTGGAGACAAAAACCCGCCTGGACACATTCCTGTGTAACCTCATCTGGGTGTTCCTGCTCTGGCAGGGGGATTGGACTAGATGATCTTTCGAGGTCCCTTCCAATCCCTGACATTCTGTGATTCTGTGTGATTTAACAACAGCTCGGCGCTAGCCAGCCAATGGCACTTCTAAGCCAGGGCTCACGCTGGGGGAGATTAGCCACACCAAAGATGTAGCTCCACAGCCCAGGCTGCCTCTGGAGACAGAGCGGCCCGCACTGCACCACCTCGGTGCGCTCCGCAAGCCCCCGCCATCCCTGACAGAATAAAGAGGGACCAGAGCGCCTCATTCGCGGTCCACCCTGGTTTAACACCACCCTGCAAGGTATACCCCACCCCTCAGCACCAGGCACACATCTCCTGGCGGGGAGGAGACGGCAGCGGGAGGCGGGCAGTCCCCACAGAAGAGGAGGCGGCAGCGGGGCCCCTCCCGCGCCCCGTGGCGGCGGCCGGTAACGGCCGGTAACGGCATCTCCCCGCCGCGGGGCCCGTGCGACGCCCGACCGCCACCGCCTCCTCGCCACGGGGCACGTGGGCCGGGGGCCGCTGATTGGCTGCCTGCGGTCACCTGAGCCCGGCCCCCTCCGGCGCAGGAGGGCGGGGAGCGGCGCGGCGTTGCCGGGGTGACGGGGCGAGCCGGCGCGGGCGGGAGTTGCTCGGTGCGGGCGGCCGGCCGGCAGGACGCGGCGCGGCAGGTGGGTGCGTGCGTGTGTGGGAGAGCTGGGTGGACACAGTCCCCTCAGCTCCGGAGAGCGCTTGGCCGATATCCTCTGTCAGAGGGGCGCCGCCTCGCCCCCTTCTGCGGGCAACAGGGAGGCTCTGAAGTGAAGGTGCGCGGAGTGGCGCGGCCACGGGGGGGAAGCAGCGGCGCCTCCGCTCCCCGGGGCTCCGCGGAGCTTCCCCTCGCCATCCCCCGGGGCACCGGCCTGGCTGGGCGCTGACCCGAAAGTGCTGGGCGGCCGCAGCCCGCCGTGCGCCTGGCACCGGCCCGCTCTGCCTCCCTGTTGCGCGTAGGGCCCGCCGGGTGCGGGAGGAGCTGATGGGAATGAGCCTCCGAGAAAAGCGCAGGCTGCGGGGCGAGGGGAGACAGGCCGGAGGGGAGGGCTCCGCTGGATCCCTTCCTCCCCGAGATGGCTCCAGCTCCGCCGCTCTCCAGCCGGCCCCTCTGCCCCTAGGCGTCCCGCGGTGGGTGTGAAGGGCACGGCGCAGCGAAAGGGAGTTGCGGCTGATGTTGCTGGTTCTGCAGAGCTCGACAGCCTTACGAACTCCTCCGCGCTCCGGAGTGCGGCGAACAAAAAGTCCTGAAAGCTGGGCTTTCGTGTTCACTAGCTCTTCTCGTGTCTACTGCATGAATAAGTTTGCTTCAAACAGCTTTGGAGCTGGAGTTGAAGGAACAGGAGCTAGTAACTTTTTCTCTTTGCTGGTAAGAGGTTGAAAAGCCCCAGTTATGGTTCTGTTGAAAAACCTTTGGTTGTTTGACTGCCTTTCCTGATGTCTGTCTCTGTTAATCTGAACTTGGACAGAAAGCTTTACCTAATGTTCATGAAAAATCTTGATACTCAATACCTATTTACCACCTTTATACTTACAACTACTTTAAATGAGTGCTTTTATCAAATTAAGAAAGGGGTCCAGTAGCACTTAATATGAGTAAAAGTGTCACATTGATTCAATCCCTAGGTTTATTAATCTGATAGGTTTGTTAACTACTGCATAATGTCTTTAAAACACACCTTCCCCATCATGTGTAAAACTGGTTAGGGATGCTACCTGGAAGCTTTTTACCATCTAAGCAAAGAGGTTGTTCTTTTTTAGAAGTAGACTTCATAGTTAGTTCAGTAAGCTGTTTAAATTGTCAGTTAAAGAGGCAATAAATTACTTTTTTCAGTTTCCACAAATTGCAGTTGCAATCCTAATAACAGAGAATGCTGAGAAAAGTAACTCGTCTGTGCTTTTTAAGACATTGCATGCTATCCAAAACCACCAAAGGGTGGCTGGATAAATGTAATGCATTGGCATTGCACCATTGCAATAGTTAATGTGTTAACCAGCTCAGTGCTTTGTAATTTAAGATTTTTAAAAATTACGTTGCAAAAGAACTATTGGTATACTTCGATATAAATGAAATCTGAATGTACTAATGGCATTCTCATTTTATTGTATTATTCACATATCTAAGTGCAAACATGTACAAATGCAGCTCTGCACTGAGGTTTCATCTAACACAGTAGTGTCTGCTAGAACTTGAGATGCATGAGATGTACTAAGCAGAAGGAGCAACATGTTTTTATCACAGCTTTGATGTTGAAGCACAGAATTGTTCATTATGCAAGTAGTCTCATCAGTTTCAAGGGGATTATGAGTTCTGTGAATCACAGTTTCTAATTCTCTAGAGAGCTTTGTTTAAGTGTAGGAAAAATGTCACCACATTGCACCTTTGTTATGATATTTCACTCTAATGATGGTCTGGATATGTTGAAGAACATAGATGATAAAGCTATTTTACATAGTTTTACCAGCATGGATTTGGAACATTGTTTGTAAGTAGCAAAACGAGATGAATTATGTAGCACATTCTCAAGTTTTGCAGATTATACTCTTTTTGAGACGCTGGGATATAATGCATTCTGTAAATGCTGTATATGATAGTGAAGACACTGTAGAGATGCTGCTTTGGGGTGTTAAATTATCACCATTATTCTTGTAAAATCAGGTACTTCAGCTAATATAACTCAAAGCATATGGTACTCACAAAGGGCACAAATATTTCCTGACTTTGTATAAATCTCCTTCCTCTCCTCCCTCAGCCCCTAAAATAGATGTAATTGTTTTCTATCACTGATGATATCCCAACTTTAATCTTTTGTCTTTACAAAACTAGAAATAAATTCATAGCTGCCTAATTTGCACAATTTCATTTAGGGCAGCTTCTGAAAAATACAGATTTATTCAACACAATATGTAATGTGATGAATGATTCCTAGCTGACAGTATTTCTTTTCCCCACCAAGGGACTTCTCAGAGCAATTGGAGCAAATGTGTTCTTACAAGACCTCATTTACTTAAAAAATGGGAAGAGTACAAGGGTTGTGATCAGGGTGTAAAGGGAAGGTGTTTTAGAATATGAGACAGAATAACAAAGTGTAGCTCTGTAGCAGAAGTTCTTGTCCCTAACTTGTTCCCTTTGTTTTTATCATTGCAGCAGCACAAATACTTTCCCTTCTCTTGTTTCTTGCCTATGGGGCACTGACTCTGCCAAAGCCATCTGCCACTCCTTGTCACTTTATTGCATGCAGTTGACAGCTGCAGGTGGGAAACAAGGCAGTTAGAAGGAAGCTGAGATCCTGTACGTTGGATACCAGAGACCTCTGTTGGCAAGATAAGATGGTTATACATTCATCCCTCTTTCTTATCCAGAACTGCTCAGAGTACATTTTGCTGGTGTTATAGGGAGCATGAAAAGAGGTCAACAGGTATGAATGTCAAATAAAATATGGGAAACTTATAAGATCTAGGGAAGTTAAGTGAACTTGAAGTTGGGACCCTTCACCTCTTCTAAAGTTTCCCTTAGAAGACGGATGATGTAGACTTCGAAGTTTTGATGCTAACATGTATGAGAAACCTGCAGGCAGGCCATAACTTAATGATGCTGCATGGAGTCTTGAGGTGATGTGTCTTTCATGGTTAAGCTTTATTTTTTGGAGAAAAGGAAGAAATATTTTTCTGACAGATTGACGTTGAAATAGAATGATCACTGCTGCTCAGCCAAGCAAGTAAACATAGGAGTAAATTTTGGAGGTCAGTGGATTGGAGGATCCTGGAAGGCTGGAAGTTCTTATTTCCATGGTACATTTATTGTCAGGTTGGTGCAAAAGTAACCGCAGGTTTGAACTGTGAATTTTAAATCATTGTAACTAGGTTCAAACACTTCTTTATTAGTCAAAATTGGAACCATTACAATCAACACATTTTTGTCAATGAGAAATAATTTTGTTTATTCCTGTAGCATAAAAATCTGTGTTTGTGATTTGATGAAATCTTGGAAAGCATATGCTGCATCCTGCCGGTTGTGGAAGCATTTTCCCTACAAAAAGTTGTTGAGATGCTCGAAGAAGTGGTAGTCAGTAGGTGCATGAAGCAAAACTTCATAGGCCAATTCCTTCAACTTTTGAAGCAGTGGTTGTGTGACATGCAGTCAGCTGTGGTTGTGGAGAACTGTTGACTGGTGCTGGCTGCAGGTGGTGCAGTTTTTGGGGCATCTCATCGATTTGCTGAGCACACTTCTCAGACGTAATGGTTTGGCCAGGATTCAGAAAGCTGTAGTGGATCAGAGCGGCAGCAGACCACCAAACAGTGACTGAGACCTTTTTTTTGGTGCAAGTTCGGCTTTGGGAAGTGCTTTGGAGGTTCTTCTCAGTCCACTCAGTAAGCTGGTCATTGCCGGTTGTTGCATGTCACAATCTGATCAAGAAATAGTTCGTTGTTGTGTAGAATAAGAGAAGATGACACTTCAAAACCACATTTTTTTTTTTTATTTTCAATCAGCTCATGAAGCGCCCACTTATCCAGCTTTTTCACCTTTCGAATTTGCTTCAATTGCTGAATGACTGTAGAATGGCTGACACTGAGTTCTTCGGCAACTTCTTATGTAGTTGTAAGAGGATCAACTTTGATTGCTCTCGTTTGGCCATTGTCAGCTTGCAATGACTGACCACTATGCTACTGCTCTTCAAGGCTCTCATCCCCTTGAAGAAACTTCTTGAACCACCGCTGCAGTGTATGTTTGTTAGTAGTTCCTGGGTCAAATGCATTGTTGATGTTGCAAGTTGTCTCCACTGCTTTATGACCCATTTCAAACTTGAATGAGAAAATCGCTCTAATTAGTTTTTTTTGTCTGATATCATAATCGTAGTCTAAAATAAATATAAAATAAACAGCAAGTAATAAGTCATTAGCAAAAAAGCATAAAGTGAGAAAAGTGCATTAAAATGATGTATAACATCACATTTATTTCAGAATGTATTCCAATAGCAAATGGCGAATTTCAACAGTGCAAAACCCACAATTTCTTTTGCACCAACCTAATACATGTTCCTAATTTATTGTTTGGTGTTGCCATCTGTATGCATACGTATGGTAGACCCCACACAACCTTAAAACTATGCAACCACATTTCTTAATGGCAGTTCTGTGTCTTGAGTTCAGGACATCGCCAATGATGATGGCTTTCCCCGAGTATTTTGAGCACATGTATTACTGTTAACCTAAAAAGATGCACTTGGAATGATGTACTGAGCTTAAAAAAATGTGTCCGTAGTTGGTTTTCATTTAATAAAATTAAGGGTAACTGAACTCAGCATTGCAAATATCAGTATCTGGACAAGAACCAATAATATCTAAATATATTGAACTTCTATTTGGTCACACATAGTTTAGAGGCAAAAACTTCTTCTGGTTAGTTCTTGAATGCATATGAGGTGAATGGCTTGTGTCCAGCAGACATCAGTGTAATGCCTCTTGATTTCAAGAGAGAACAAATTTACCCAATGGCAACCTATTATTAAGTGCTGCAGTGTCTGCCTTTTAAGCAGGGCTTTTAACCGAACTGGAGACAGAAACAGGAAACAAGCAGCTGGCACAGTTATGTCTCCTTTGGGACCTGCTTTCAATATAATGAGTTACTGATGTGCCTTAACCCATTTGCATTATTTTTATCAAAATGTTGTCATAAAAAGAAACATTTTATTTTTTGCTCTCTTAACAATGTTTCTTTTTTATTGTACATCAGTTAGTTTCTTTCTTGGATGTTAGAGCCAGTATCTAGTCTTTCTTTGTCTGTTTTTTGGTAGGCACTGGGACAATAAGCACAATGTCACCAGAGGCATTCATACAGGTCTCCTGAAACGATTTGAATATGTTTTGGTGCTACTAAATCTACTGAAGTGCACTGAAACTTAAGGCCCATAGACCTGCAAGCTCATTTTGGAAGACTGGATGATTATAAAATACAAATTATCTAGGGGATATCTCATATAATAGACTTAGAGATTGCATCATACACATAATGATCAGTCAACAAATGTGAAGCTCAGTAAAATGTGTAGATGAGTTGGAGAAGTCCATGATAGTTTGATGCCACTTCTAAAACACCTGAGTTTGGAAATTTACTCTGCATTTTGGAACTCCTGATGTTTGAAGGTGTTGGATTTGGCAGGAGTGTTATAAAGGCAGATTTGCTTTTAAATATAAAATATTTCACAGGTGCAATAAAATTTTCACACCTAAGTCAACAAAATGTGTTTTAGTACAGCATGCTTCTCTGCATGCTTTCTATTTTCTAACAGTCTTGGAGGTACTTGCTGTAAGATTGTCTTATATACCGATATGACAACTCCAAAACCGAAATACAAGCTGTCAGCATGACCAGTAACACTTTGAAAACTGCTTGTTATTCCGTACTACTTTCTACTACCGACTACTGAATCTACTGGCCAGATGATTTGGCTATTCTTTATTTTCTTTATTTTTCTATACTTCAGGTGATATGCTCAGAAAAAAATACAGCCTGTTTAGATTATGCCACAACTTCATATTTTAGATCAGTACAGCTCACAATATTATTTGTATTGATAATTCCACATGAAACTTGACATAAAATAGACAATTATTACAATATTCAGTTTCTTTTTAATATGTCACACATCTATTTTCAGAAGCAAAAGTAAATCCTAAAGTTTAAAATGAAACATACTTTTAACCTTATAAAGAATCCTATTTTTTGTGGTATTGTATAGAAGTTCATAATTACATTAGAACTGTGCTATGTTTTATTTATTTAATGATAATATTATTAAGGAATGTAATTACTGTAAAGTCATACAACTTAGAATAATCACTTGACATTCGGTTCTAAGCAACTCAGTTACACTTACAGCTTTATTTCACTTGCATGCTCGTGTAAAGTTTTGCCTCCTATAGCAACTAAGAAACCATAGAAAGTATTTAATTTTTTCCACTGAATGCCATTATATGAAAGCAAGAAGTCAATGGTTTTTTTTCTCCCAAATTATTTTTGTTTCAGCATGATTCTTCTGAGTTCCCTTAACAGTATTTTTATTGTCTCTGTCCACTCTTTGGTCTTTGCTATTATTAATATTAGAAATGGTATTGTTCTTATATACCTAATTATTTTTTTCAGCATTAGCACTTTCAGCTTCTCATGCCAACTTTGTGCACTTAGTAACTTTTAAAACTTGTTGACTCTCCCATTCCATTTTTCCATTTGTTCTACAATACTTTTTTAAAGTAAATTGTTGTATTTGGGTCATCCAGAATTCTTTCTGAGATTTCCCATTTCATGTTTCTCTGCTTATCTTTTTTTTTAACTCAGACTTGAAAAAGCAACCCATGTCAAATACTCTATCTGTATGTATTTGCGTTTCTTGATGGTATGTCTTCTTTTTTAAACATGTTGACATGCATATAATCTGACAATTGTCATTGTCCCATAGACCATTACCATTACTAAGTGGGAAATAACCATAAAAATGTAATCTTGACTTTCCTATAGAGTGCTGCCTGACACATCTCTTTGTATGTTCTGTTCTACCTAGCAGACTTCAGCTCTTTTTACACTTCAAAATACAACTTATCTTAAAAGATATTAATGGTGACACTGAAATATCCTTTCTTCTTGTAATTTGAAATCATTAATAAGGGTATTCATGCAGTAAAATCTGAAATTGTGTGTTAGTTGTAGTTTATGCTCATTCTGGTTGTGTATTTTTTGAAGTGTATTGTGCTTGTTATAGTTTCATACTGTAAAGCATTTTGCAACTGTTCTTAATAGCTTTCTATACGACTTTCCTTATGTTTTGGATTCTATTGTTTCATTTGTCCATCTCTTCTACTCTTAAATGATAAAATTACTTATTTTGTCTTTTAAATCAGTCCTTAAGCTCTGAAATAGACCATATCCAGCTGAAAGCAATGGCATTATATTACTGTCTCATAAGGTATGCAAATTAGGATCAAATTCAAATAGCATCTTATTTAACTGGATTCTTTTCTTTTTATTGTTGCTATATAGTTTGGATTTCTGGACTAAAAGTTACACTTGCATTTCCAGGTAACTGACAAAACTAAAATGTAAGAAACCAGAAGCAAACACAAAGAGTCAAATAAGCAAAAGGAAAGTAAGCAGAGAAAAAAATATTCTGTTGGCTCAGCACAATAGTCTTAATGACTTTGGGGGTGCAGATTCAATAATTAAAAAAAAAACCTAATCCCAAATTAGATCTTCCTTTCCATGACAGTTTTTAATAGTTCCCCTTCTTAGTTGTTGTGGTTTTTTTTCCTATCATTTGTTTGTTACTGCTTTTTAAAAAATAACCAAGCAAGGCCATATGGACTCTTCTTTCGTGTTTGTCTGAGATCATGATAAAAATTGTCTGCCCTAGGATGTGATTTGGTTTTGCAGTTTAAAATGTCGTCTATAATAGCCTTTGCCTACCAGACAATAAACAATCATGTTAACACATCTTTAGAAATCAGTATCTCTTAGGTAAATGGTAGATACAGATCCTGTATATGCCTCCAGTTTGTTGCAAAATGAAATAGGTTATTTTAGCCACTAGGTAAACTCATTCTGCTCCACATTGCAACATAGAGGGAACAGTCTTGTGATCAGCTAAAACTTGGCTGATACGTGGCATATTTGAAGAAACTGATTTTTGTCTGTTGATCAGGTACTTAGTTGGGCATCTAACACACAAGAAAGATGTGTTAGAGATGTTTGATTTTAGAGTTACAAATGTTTGTGTTCCCTAGTCTAGATAGCAGTCTCTTGTTTTGAGAATTAAGCCTATAGAAACTTCATGTATATTGCCTTATCTTCTAAAAAAGGACATGATTTTCAAAGCATATGTTTGTAGTTTAGGTTCCAGGAACCCACCTGAAATATTTTAATGACATTAACAGGTATATGTTTTGACATGCTGAATGACATGGATGTGACTTTTGCGATTTAAACAACATTGTGAAATATAATGATTTTTTTCCTCTTTTTTTTCTTTTTTTTTTTCTTTTTTTTTTTCCTAGGGAGACAGAAATGGATGCTAAAGTATTACAAGGAGAAGATAAACTGAAGATGTTCATAATTTTACTAGCATATTTGGTAAGATTGTTTTTTGTTATTTTTTCTCCCAGGATAAATGTTGAAAAAAAAAAAGAATTTTGGATACAGGAATGGTGTCTTTAGTTTTAAACATTACTGCTGACACTAGAAGTCTTAAATAAGTATATGCAGACAATTGCATATGCATTTTATCAATTTTAAAGTTAATTTGGTCAACTGATTTGTATAATTTCTTACTACTCCCCACATCCAATTAAAAATTTTTACCTTGTGAGCCTCTTCATAGAAGAAGGCTTGGACTAGGACAGGAAATATAGGTGAATATAGTGCTATGAAGGTGGTACTGCCTCACTTCAGAGGGATGACAAGAGTTGCCACCAATTTGCAGTGACCATCTCTTAGTACAGTGTGCTATATACATAGTTTAGAAGTTTGGAGTATTCAGTTTATTGACAGAACATGGCATAGCACACAATTACATTGCCTCCTAAGCGTACTTTAACTCTGGTTTGCAGAGACAAGCTCTAGAACAGGGGTGTCAAACTCATTTTCACCAGGGGCCACATCAGCCTCACGGTTGCCTTCAAAGGGCTGAATGTAATTTTAGGACTGGATAAATGTACGAGTAGTTACCCTTTGAAGGCAACTGTGAGGTTGATGTGCCCCCCAGTGAAAATGAGTTTGACACCCCTGATCTAGAACTAAGGGTAATTAATGCTTCACAGCTGTCAGAAAGGCTTTGGTCCTTCTGAAAAAGTTAATACACAAGTAAGAATTTAGTGTCAGTTGTGGAAACCACTTTCTGTGGTGGAAGCCTATATGCAGAACCTGAGGGAATGGCAGAAAGATGTGCCAGGGGAGGTTTAGGTTGGACATTAGGAAAAGGTTCTTCCCCCAGAGGGTGGTGAAGCACTGGAACAGGCTCCCCAGGGAGGTGTCACAGCCCCAAGCCTGACAGTGTTCAAGAAGAGACTGGACAACACCCTCAGATACATGGTGTGAACTGTGGGGTTGTCATATGCAGGGACAGAAGTTGGACTCGATGATCCTTGTGGGTCCCTTCCAATTCAGGACATTCTATGATTCTGTGCAGTCATTTAATTTTAAATTCTATTGAGGGAGCTCACAGGGCTTGCAAATGCTCCTGGGTAGGATTCCAGTGATTATACTGAGACTCTGCATGGCTGATATTACTGTTCATGGTATTTCTTATAACCTTAGTTTCTGGTTTGGTCAGATAATGTACTTAAATGCCTTTGAAGGCACAAATTAGATTCTCTCTCATTTGTCCCATTAAATATAAAGCGATAGTGAAATTTAGAATATCCAGTATTCATACCAGTTTGGGATATTCTTTAAGTTTCCAAAAGGTTAGAGCAACCTTTTAAAATCTCTAAATATTTCTGTTTAAAGGACTAGATTTTATCTTATTCATTCAATTGTAATAGCATCATTAAAAAAAAATTTAAATCTCAAAGAGATGAAACAAGGCAATATAATGTGATGTGACATAACTTACTGTCATGAAAATTGTAGCTTTAGTTAACAGTCATGTCCATCTTTCATAATGACAAGTAAGGTGAGGAACCTAAAGTCAAGTTCAAACATTAAGTGTCTTGAAATTTCACAAGTGCCAAATATCAAGCAGGTCTTCTAAAAATTGTAAAATTATGGCAAGACCTTCGGTATGAAGAACCTTTAAAATTCAGGCCACTTATCCATATTTGGAGATAGATTTTTAATTTTCATTGCCATATTTAAATCTTTAGATAATGAAGGAAGTCTTTTTTAAGATAGAAACAAATTTATTTCTCAGATTTAAAGTTTATATAAATTACATGTTAATCACAGATAATTATATTTAGTGAGTTGACTTTTTTTTTTTTTTTTTTTAAGTTAAATAGGGTTATTTGTGAGACTGGAGATTGCAGAGAGCAAGAATTTAGGGACCACACTGGAAACTGTATCCTCTGCAAACAGTGTGGACCTGGAATGGAGCTCTCAAAGGTAAGCAAAGCATGCTTTGCATTGTTTCCAGTAAGTGCATTTATGTATGTGGTTTGAATAATAAAAATATCTATTTATGTGGAAATATTTTTAAATTATTTTGGTGTTTGAACCTTTTACAGTTTTTCAAGTACCTTGCTTTATGGTTCTCTTTGTATAAAATACTCAGTTCAGAAAATGGTGATGCCCTTAATAAAGTAGGCAGTAACATTAGAGATCTGGTTATAGGATCTCAAATTAAATTTTTTTTTTTTAAATGTGAGTTAGTGCTAGCAAGAGAGAAAAAACTCCAGGGAATTAAGACTGGATCACCTCACTGTGTAGAGGAGAGCACGAAAAATGAATTTCAAACTAGACTTTGGTACAGACCACTGAAATAGGTGGGGGTTGATTTTTACAATGCTGACTTTCAGAATCACTTCTGGAGTTTAGGTGAAATTCCCACTATAGACAGTGTTTAAATATTTTCTGTACAACAAGTTGTCTTAACAGAATCGTTTATAATAAAAATAAGGGCAGAAGCAGGTAAATACAGAATAGGATTCAAGTGAGATCTGAGATATTTTCTTAGAACAGCTGGAAGACGGCTGATTGTTCTGTTTTCAGTAGCTCACTTCGTGTTGGGAATCTAGATTCAAGTGAGGCTAAATTTCTTTATTTTACGATTTATTAAACATGTTATAAGCCTTAGCCATATCTTTATGCAGTGTAAAGTAACTGGGAAGATTGAGGCCAGAAAAATACAAGGTAATATGTAAAAAGCACGTAAGAAGTCCTTGTTAATATCATGGCGAGGGAAAGATTTTTATTGTGAGTCTCATGTGAATGTTTTTCTTTTACAACAACTGTGCCTCTTCCTTCCCCACAAAAGTTTTGGAATTAGCAGCTTTTTTAGGAGTACAAAAATAAATCAATGGAGATGAGCGGTGACTGAGGTTATGGACTGGGATTCAGTAGAACTAGAAAGTTAACTTCACAAATTTCCAGCAAAATTCCAAGTCTGAATGCAAGCCATGAGGGCAGTCTTAGTTGCTTGCAGCATAGAGAAAGTAGGTGCTATGTATAAGCAAGGACAGAGAACAACAAAGGAAGATACAGCTGAAACAAGAGGGAGGGGTATGGTAGGATCCACTAACTCGATCCCTGGAGGTGAGAGGGATCACAGCATGAGTTCTGTGTCATGGGGAGACTGGATGTTTTGGGGTAGCAGGTACGTAATGGTAGGTGTGTGAAGATGGTCAGACAAAAACAAGAGGGTGCAAGCTGGTATCATGAAAGGCGAGCAGACTTTTTGAGTCTCATGCATAAGCGTAAGATGCGTTTCTCAGCATCCAGCTACTATACCTGCATCTTTCCCATTGTTAGAGAATAAAACTGCGGCCCAGATATAACTGTGCAGTTTGATCAATACCTGATAGGTGGGGCCATAAAGCACGAGAGAAGTAGCTGCCCTGCCCAGTGCCTTGGCACATGGTAGGGCAAACTGCTTTCTACTCTTACTGCAAAAGGGATGATGAAAGTAGAATTTAGAGTGGTATTTACGAGTGAAGTTTAATTTTCAGGGTTGCTTTTGCAGGCAAGTATGTTACATAGATCTACAGAAGAACTGGAAATTTTATTTTTGAAAATTTTTTTACATGAGACATTACTAAGTGTGGTGTGTATGTGTGTTTAAACAACAGGCAAGAAGCTTTCAGCTTTCTGGCTTTGTATTACTATATTTAGCTCTGAAAAAAACACAAGTGTTCTGGTTTGTGGGTGGTTTGAAGAGATTTACTGAAATTGAGTGACACATTTTCCATATCTCTCCATGCCTTGTAGCTAGTGTTCAGTGCATTAACAGAAATATTTAGTTTCACACTTCAGTGAGGATTCCTTTCTATGTTAGGCAGTATTAGTTAAGGTTTAGTCATACAAACAATGCTCTAAAAGTAACGATTTGAACATGATTAACAGTATGGTTGTGGTTTTGTTTAGATTTTTTTTTTTTTCAGATTTGCCTTGAATTTGAGGACTGAAAGGTTCAGGGGGCTGTTTTAATTTATAAAGGCACTTGTAAATATGGCATTTTATAACAGTTTTCCTACTAAAGCAGTATTATACACACTGATGTAGCATACTTACCTAGTCAGCAAACAAAAACCAAAAGCATAAAAATTAATGCCCTCAGTAATTACAGTTTTCTTTGAATTTAATAAAAAATGCTAAACTGAAATAGGAAAGTTATAGTTATGTTTTTACTTCAACTAGTTTTGATTACAGTCTGATAATACTGATTCTTAGGACTAGTTTTTCTGAAAATATAATTGCTCAGTTAATTTCAATGTGTAAGCAATTACTTCTCCCAGACGTGAATAGGGTTTCAAATATTATTTTTTGCTACTATGTTAGAACTGAAATAACTAAACAGATTTTGCTCAAACCGAAGAGTGAGTGGAAGCATAATTTCCTTTATAAATAGAGGTAAAGTTTTCTGTGAATCGTGGTGAAGGATGTGGTGCTGTGGCTGTTACTGAAATGCAATTGAAAGGAGTTTTGCTGAACTACAGCTTGAAGCAACAAAGTGTGTTAAGTCAAAGGTCAGAACGCAAAGGGAAAAGGGATTTAATGATATACTTGAAGTAATTTGCAGCACAGGGGGAGTTTTGTTTGCTTGTGTTTTTTACATGCGAGAAAGCACTGATGTAATTATCCTGTAATTTAACAACAGTTTCTTAAAAACAGATGATGTGTCTGTTTTCCTATCAAATATTTCATACTCGTGGATAAAACTAGATATACTGCTGTATGTGTGAGCATAACTCTAAAGTATATAGCAAAATATAATTATATCAGGGTTTGGTTTTTTTTCCTCTTTCCCCGCCCTCAAAGTGTTTTAAGCAATTGACTGACAGGTTTCAGACTTTGCAGTATGGATACATGTGCAGGGCAAAATACCCCCTGTACAGAGTGGGTGTGTGTATATACTTATTTTTACAACTATTAACTTGAATTACTTATAAGACCTTTGTTGCTATGCTTTGTGAGCATTTCATAGTACCTTTCTAAGGGAAATCCTGTTGCCTTTACTTAATTTATACATGAGACACTAGCACAGAAATCAACTTACCAACAGCAATACAGGAAGTTTTTGGTGGAACAGAGTAGACAGAGGCCACAGAGTGGAACAAGAGGTTGGAAGCTCTTTCTTCACAAGGCACCACATGGACAAGTTAAGGGGCAGCAAGGACAAGCTCTACCAGGAGAAAGGTTTTACCTCTATATAAGAAAGAGTTTTTTGTTTTTAATTGTACAGAGGGAGAAGAATTGTTCACTGGATAAACCTCTCCCGGAACATGGCAGAGTCTCCATCACTGGAGGATTTTAGGATGCAATGGCAGTGTGCTAGATCATCTCATCTTGGCTTTCTGTCCCATGAACGGTCAGACCAACATGGTCTGTTTTATGATTCTATGATGAGCATTTAATTTTAGTTACAAACTGATAAACTGGTGCTCAATCTATTGGATTTACCTTCCTGTCTGCATAGATAAGCAACTTCAGACACCCTTAATAGCATGAAGAAAAAAACAAACCAACCAAAAACACAAAAAAAACCCCACACCACCAAAACCAAACAAAACCCCAGCCTTATTTCATGTAACTAGTTCCAATCTAGACTACTCTTTTCAGTTTTTGCTGTTGCAGTTTCATGGGACTTTCTTTTTCAATAATGCTTTGCAAGTAATCCTTTCTTCCTGAAAATGAGAAAAAAAAGTTACACTCTCAACTTTTCCTTTCTGATCCCCTATTGACTGTTCTAACAGCAATGCTGCAGATGTTGCATTAACTTAGAACTAAAATGCATTGATGGCTTATGTTAATTCTGTTTTTTATAAAGTGCTATTAACATATTGCCTTCATAAGAAAGCCAGCTTTGTTATTATATCAATAACATTGATGGGAAAGGGAGCGAAAGCTGCTTCTCCTGTTGGTTTGCTTCTATTTGTTCATTTAATAATCTATGTAGCCTTTTCTTCTCATGAATGTGTGTCCTTGCTAATGTTTGTGAAGCCTTTGAACCATTGAAATAGCTTGCTTTTGAGTGTGTGGGGTTTTTGTTTGAGGTTGGTTGGTTGTTGTTGGGGTTTTTCATTGTTTTGGGGTTTTTCATTGTTTTGGGGTTTTTCATTGTTTTGGGGTTTTTCATTGTTTTGTGTTTTTTTTTTTTTTAAGCAGCACTTGCTTCTGGGTGGGAGACTATTATATCGATTCAGAATGAAGTGTTTGCTTCATGTGGCTCAGCATAATTTCATTTCTCATTCACTTAGAATCAAAGCATCATGTAGTTAAGCAAGTGGTTTAATATCTTTTGTTCTTTATGTGGCTTCAAGGTGCCAGTGCCTGAATGGTCATTCGTGGGTCTTGATAGTTTTTTGTCCCATCTTACCAGTAATGTGTTTCTGTATAAATCAAATCTTATATGTGATTCAAATATATGTATATCACAATTAATGCAGAAAAAATAAACTGGGATAGCTGGGTTCCAGCCCTTTCCTGAAAATGTTCCCGTATAGAAATGAGTCCTTCCAGTCCTTTCACCATAATTTGCTTTCTTAAAAAAAACCCATAATCTGTAACCCTCTATAGCTTCCATGTATTTTTTACTTTATTTATGAAAAAGTAATCCATATCTCAGCCTAATCAAGCTTATATTGCAACTTAGAACTTTAACTGCAATTCTAGATTGTTTTGTCAACATATCACATGTGAGGTTGTAGTTCAGAAACATTGAAATGACAGTTTTGTCAATATTAAGTTCTTTCTACATTGCTGAACTTTTAGCCTGCATCAGTCCTGTGGTCAGATCTGCACCTGTGCCTCATAATTAGTTGTATCAGTACAGTAGAGGACAATGGATCACAAGGAAGAAAAAGCAAAGATGGAAGGGAGAGAGTGCCCTAAATCAGCTTTGCCACCATATGCATGATGACAAATACTGTCACCAAGAGAATGCTGCTGTACAGAGGGCCTGTTGGACAGAGGCAGCTTGATGGTTTCTAAGGCAGGGCTACACATCATAGACTGCTTCTTTGCAGCAGGTGTATGATGAAGGAAAAGGAGACCTGCATCTTGGCTCAGAAAAGGAATTGTAAATTAAATAGGAAAGTACTGTTTGAAGCTACTCCTGAATGCAGAACATGAAAGGTGGCTTGCTGTGTCTGACGGGTTGTCCCAGTGACGTTACCAAGAGCAGCTGCTTCCATGTTTAGCAGTCACCCTGTCGCTTCTCAAAGCAAGAGAGCTACTGGTGAGGAAACCTGCTGTATCCCACTGTGGGAGAAGCTAACACATGTTTCTGGGTCAGTCTCCTGATAGATCTGGCTGACTATTGAATTCTAGATGAGGCTGATCCACAGCCTAAGGTACTTTTGGAAGGTAAAAGTGTGTGCTATTTAACAAGGCCATATACTCAAAGGTATTACGAAAATCTTCATTTCTCAGCACCAGTGTAGCACTGCAACCTGTTGTGTGACCTGACATCAGTTTGATGTGTCTTGATGACTGGAAGGCTTTTTCTTGAGTACTCAAATGTTCTTGTAATTACCTTGGCATAAGTGGAACTTTGTGCTGTGCTCTCTAGGGACTTTGAAGTACTAGAGAGAGTTCAGAGAAGGGCAACAAAGCTGGTGAGGGGCCTGGAGCACAAGTCTGATGAGGAGTGGCTGAGGGAACTGGGGCTGTTTAGCCTGGAGAAAAGGAGGCTGAGGGAAGACCTTATCACTGTCTACAACTACCTGAAAGGAGGTTGTAGCATGGAGGGTGTTGGTCTTGTCTCCCAAGTAGCAAGTGATAGGATGAAGGAAATGGCCTCAAGTCACACCAGGGGAGGTTTAGATTGGATATTAGGAAAAAAAATGCTCACGAAAAGGGTTGTCAGGCATCGGAACAGGCTGCCCAGGGAAGCAATGGAGTCACTATCCCTGGAAGTGTTTAAAAGGTGTGTAGATGAGGTTCTTAGGGACATGGTTTAGTGCCAGAATTAGGTTATGTTATGACTGGACTCAATGATCCTGAGGGTCTTCTATGATGTACATAGGTTGTAGATAATTGGTGGAACTAGAAACAAATTCTAAAATGTATGTTTGGATTACGATCTTAATGATGCCTGCAAACATTTTTTTAAATGAAATTTGAGGTTATTTTAATTGAAATAATGTTTAAAATCTGATTTACTGTTCATTTACTTTCTGCAATGCATTGAACTTTTCAGGAAAAACCATAACACTTAACTCCATCACCATTTATAGTTTACTATACTTTTGGTCCTTCTGTCTGGGTCAATGTTTGGGTAGTATATACTAAAAGAAAGTGTTAACACTGCCAAGGTAATATTTTAAGAGGTGTCTGTATTATTGTATGTTTTTAATATTTTTAAATTGAAATTGAATTATGAGTTTAGTTAACTGGTTTGTCACAGATTCCCAGGTGGCATTAGCCAGTCATGTCACTTGATACCTTAATGAAACCTGAACAAAGTTGTTCTGGGGACACATACATTAAAGGTAGTGAGATATCACCACACTGTAGTTGTGAAAGCTGTATAAATATCCAGGAAACAAAAGTGCATTTGAATTTTGAGGATTTTTATTTAAATCAATTTTAATGTAGTTTTCTAAATTAGTGTATGGATTTTCATGACTTCTAATGTGTATCATTTGAAAGAGAATTTTTCATTAGAGTTACCTGGTACCATTGATGGAAGCACTGAAAAGGGGAAGTGAAAAGGGAAGAGTAGATTAAGTGTTCTTCATAGTACGCCTCACAGTAGGAGAAATAGAGTATATTTAACTGCTCTTTTTTTTTGTGGCACAAAAATAAAAAAATATGTTTTGTGTGATGTTTGGTTGGTTTTGGTTTTTTGTGTGTTTGTTTTGTTTTTTTAAAATCCAGCTAACTGAGGTTACAAGTTTTATTTCTCTTTTCTGCAGTCCTGAGGTAAACTGCCACAGATGAGCCCTCTTTTAAAAATATGAGTGGGAGGATCGAAGGGGTGAGGGAAGTTGGGAACTATTCAGATTTCATCAGCCATATGACTTGACAGCTTCATAAATAGACACTGGTGCACATCAGTTCTGCACATGTACTGATACAAACAATCAACTGTTCATCTTTTATCTTTGCTGGGCTGCTAAATTATAAAGTCCAAGATTTCAAAGAATTCGAATCCATCAGCTAAATCATATCCTTCACTTTTGGGAATGTGGTTAATTATGAGTGCAGATGTGTTTGAAGTTCTGCCTGGTTTACAAGCTTAAATATTTATTTGCACCTGCCAGGCAGTTAAGTACCTCAAATATTATGTGAACATAAAAAGCACATACAGAAAGATATAGTTGTTATGGATTATATTTGCAGAATTCCTGGCAAGGACTTAGAAACCATCTTTGAAAATACTGGAGACTGTAAAATCCTTAGGCAGAAATTTCTTTGTATTGCATCCACCATTTTTATAGCTTTAAAGTAAACCACTCCATGTTACAAAGGACCACTAAGATGTGTCCATACATCCAACTATAGCAAAGCAGATCTGATAGAGCTGGAAACAACTTACCCAAGCTTTGGTAGTTTGGGCAAGTGAGTTGGAGACATTTAATTCTAACTTTATTTCCTGATATTTGCTTGGTTTTGATCAGAAACTTCAAAGGAAGTCTGGAAAGGAAAACTTATAATTAAGTTAATTTGAGCCTTATATTTGAAAGTTTACTAGGACTTGGAAGGGACTTATTCCAAGTGATTTATTAAAAGATCCAAATATACATGATTTCAGTGAGCTATGTCATATATCCTGTAACACTACTATTTGGATGATCTAAACAGAAAGAGTAGGTATTTAGAAAGAATGTGTTAAGGAATAATGAGATTCAATGTAAAAGTTTATTATATTTACAAAGAGCAAAATCTCCTTACAGAATTTAGTCTGGTTCAAGTCCACAGTGGTAGTGATGTAGCTTTGTATACAGGCTTACAATTGCATAAATGAAATGGAGTATAAAATTGGGTGGAGCAAGATATTTTTTGTGACATAAAATAGAACTGCTAGAACCTTCATTTTTAGTCCCCAGGAGAAAGTAGGATTGAAATAAAATTATAGAAAATGTTCTATGTCTGAAGTAAATAAAAAAAACCTGTTTTTATCCCCTTTTGCCTGCCAGCTTTATTAGGGTCAATATCTCACAGGAGGAGTGTGCCGTACAGTATGAAACTGTAGTATGGTTTTTTTTTTTGGTTGTTACTAACTGCAGTGATTTGTCTGTCTGCTCCTTAATCGAAATAGCAGTCAACAGTAAGAAACTGCATTTCAGCTAAAGCACAAAACAAAAACTAAAACTTCTTTTTTAAATTCCTGGGTCTAGAGACTGAGGAAGAGGGCTATTTTTAGTGTCCATTTGTAGCTGCTTTCTTAGAATTGTTCATTTTCTGTGTACTTGAGTGCTTGCTCTTCTTCAGAGAACAATAAAGACATAAAACATAAAGGAAAATTGAAAATTCTTCAAATGTCCAGTAAGATATACTCAAAGTTGTTTATTTTTACTTTATAATTGCAAATTAGAGGCACTATGAAATACATATTGATCAACTCCATCACAGAGCTTGTTCCATAGATGCTTTCTGAGTGCGAAACCTTGGAGAATCCTGAGTGCCTTTCTAAGGTTCAAAGCTTTTTTCATTGCAGCTGATTTGCTTAGGTTGGTGACTCTAGAAAAAATTACTTATATGCATTGAACATGCATATGTTGTGGAAGAAACTGGTAGACACCTTCTCTTAAGTTGCCCCAGCTGAAGATTTCCTATATTTTTCCCACTGGGAAGATGCCCTGTTCTTCCACTGAGACTATGTACTAGAGAAAGAGATTGTGCCTTTCCCACCTACTCCCTTTCCTATTAGCCCTTTCTAGCAATTAGTTGTATTCCTCTTGCTGTTTTGTGGTGTGTCACTAATGCATCAAATCTAACTCAAAGTACTGAAAAAAAATACAGAATATTCAGGTGGGAAAAGGGAAGACCAGCTCTTAGTAACTTGGTAACTCTAAGAAATAGTGGCGTAAAAAGGAAGTAGATTAATAGTTCTTGATAGTCAGTTTGTAGAATTCAGTCCCCATTTACTACATATTGTTGGGTGAAGTGTTTCTCTTTGGAGCCTGTCAGTCCAATTAGGTGTCCTTTTGTAAATAAATGGAAATAACGTCTTTAAACAACGAAATTTGGGATAAATAACCAACTATAACAATAGTCCTTGTGTAGTAA
The DNA here is from genome assembly GCF_964273445.1 of Streptopelia decaocto. Taxonomy (NCBI): domain Eukaryota; kingdom Metazoa; phylum Chordata; class Aves; order Columbiformes; family Columbidae; genus Streptopelia; species Streptopelia decaocto. The sequence goes on along the minus strand of NC_138663.1, from coordinate 191,604,439 downwards.
AATATTATGTCTCCCTGCGACCCTCAGAGCTATTAAACTTTTCCAACAGTTTGAGAACTGTTAGAACTGGAGAGGATTGAGTTTCTGAAATTCTTAGTGGCTAAGCAATGTTTCATGCCTAGCTGGTGGTCATTAACCAGCTCTGTTTTATTTGGTAACAGAAATTCCAAGTCTTTGAAGATCACTGCACTCTCTTTGGCAATTAACTTTGTTCACCTTAGCTATGAACCTTAATATCAAAGTGCTTCTTTGCTGTTTTTGTAACTGAGTAAGTGTCTTTATACTTCACTTGTCCCAGTTTCTGCACTTTCACATGACTGACCTAATTAAAAAACAGACAGCTCAATAATTCTGCCATAAGCTAGTAATAATGAAACTGTGGGAGTCCTTGAAGCCCTTTATCATTCAAATACGCAGTGGTTTCATGAATAAAGTGGATGACTAAGTATTACTTATAGAAGTAAGGGAGATTATTAGCAGTGGAAGACACATTTGAACTTGCTGAAAGGGTGGCTTTTGTCTCTAGAAAGACCTACTCTCGGCAATAATTACACTAGGTCTTAATTTTATCCCAGCATTCTCTTCTTGTTCACGCTTTCAGTGACTGAATAGCTTGCTATTGCTTGTTAATCTCTACAGGAATGCGGCTTTGGATATGGGGAGGATGCACAGTGCATGACATGCAGGCCAAACAGATTCAAGGAAGACTGGGGCTTTCAGAAGTGCAAGCCTTGTCTGGATTGTGCATTAGTTAACCGGTTTCAGAAGGCCAACTGTTCTGCCACCAGCAATGCATTATGTGGAGACTGTTTACCAGGGTAAGTCAATTTCTGAAGATGAGATTTGAACAAATTCAAAACTAATTTGCATTGACATTTTCTTGTTTGTGTTTTACGGATGTTTGTATCCTTTAAGTGTGTATGAAGGTCCTAGATTCTAACCTTGACCTTGCCAACATTTTACTGTATGATCTTACTTAATTTCAGAATTGCAGTCTTAATTATCTCATCTATAAAAAGGGTTTGATAGTTACCTATGGGAGTATTGCCTATACAGTACCTGAGCAAAATACTTCAAAATATTGAGTGTTACTGGTGACTTACTTAATTGTTATGAAGAAATAAACATTTGGAAATACACAGAGTTACCTTCTTGAAGACTGATCACATTATTTGCTTGCTTTTTTCCCCCTTGTTAGGTCAATGCCTAGTAATTTTCAGACACATATATTTTTAGGTCAAAAGTAGTGGCTATGATCTATGCTCCTGAATTTCCTTCACCATGTTGGTTAGTTCATAGAACATGATCCTGGCTGAAAATCATAAATGCATCTGAAAGAATTGTTTTGGAACAAATTATAACAGTGTAGAGATTTACTGAAACTTCTGTTGTAAATGAAAACCTGTGCTTAGTTTGTTGTCCCGTCACATCTCTGTTGGTAATCTTCTCTGTTTGTAGTATTAAGAGTTAAGATCTCTAAAACACTATTCTTTACATTGTGGCCAAGTTCTGCTATTATAAATACCTGCCCATGAATTTGTTAAAAGGCATTTCTGATACTTTTTTTGAACAATGGATTGGTAGTTTAATTGATAGGGGTAGGCTATGAGGACTGATTTGCAATTTTAACAGCCTTTGTATTTTCACGGTATATGTTTCAGAGATGCTTAAAGGTTCACACATTTGTTTTCTGTATATATCTCAGCCAGTATATTTTATTTATATATATACTTTTAATGCCAGCTATCAAATCCCTGAACACTGAAGCTCCTACAGTTATGCCTCTTCAGCCAGAAGTGAGGTCTTTTCATTTAAAAACACTTTGTAAAGCTTTGGTAACTAACATTAGTTTAAGTTACAGTATAAGAAGGTGCAGCCCCAGTCGTTAGATGTTACTCACAACCACTTTAGATACTACCTACAACCAGATGATGGATTGAGTTATGCTCTTATTGCATATTCTATGTATATATGTGTATATATATACACACATATATATATATCTATAGTAGGGCTTATTTGGCTATCAGCAGGAAGAAAATTTTCTTCTCATGGTGTAAACAATATAAACTAAATTTTGGAAGATTAGAGAAGAACAAAAAAGAACCCAAATTAAAACATGAATTAAGGGTAAATCTAAACTGGGGACACTTCTCAGTATTATGGTCTAGAATGCGTTTTAGATACGTGTGTTGAGTACATGTTAAAATGAGAGCTGTTTCCACAACCTGTTTTTACTGGCAGCAAGGTTGGAAATATGAGGACAGAGAGAGTCGTGTAGGGGAGTCACAGGTCACTGTTTTGGGGAACAGAACTTTAGAACACACCACCACTCATACCTGTCCATCAGTTTAGATGCTGCCTACGTGAATGGAGGATATATTAATAGGTAGCCAAATCAAATGGTTTAGCTAATGTTTTACCTCTCAGCAATCATATTTATTTCTGTTTTGGATGGATTTCCAACATGCCATTTGCTATTATTCAGCTTCAAAACACTGCAGTGAGCATGTCAGCCAAAACCAAATGTTAACACATTACATTCAGAGTAAATTACCACAGTGGCCCCTTTCGGTCTTACAGCCTATGAATAGTTTCTGTTCACATTGTTAAAACATGAGTTTCTTGAGCAATTGGAAAGCTGTTTGCTTTACTTGATACAGCCTTCATACTTCAATGGCATTTGCAGTGTTAGTTATTTAACATCAGTAGAGTTAGTACCTTTTATTTAATGTGCCGCTACAGCTACAGAAAACAATTCATGTACTCAGCTTGAACAGACCGTAGCTATTGATTCTAGCTTAGTACTAATGATTGGTTGAAAGACAGACATATCTACTCAATTATGGAGCTGTTGTAGATAAGTTCTTCAGAGGATGTCATACTCTCATACAAATTTAAATATAAAACTTAAACTTATTTTAAATATAGAAAAGTTCTGGGTTTTTGTTTGGTGTGCTTCTGTTCCCTGGTTTAGGAATGTAGGCTTTTGCCTGTTACTGTAGTCATTAAGCTCTTCAAACATAAACTCAACAGTAAAGTTCTTGAAGGGTCTTTAGAATAAAATGTCTCCTTTTTTACTGCAGCAGATTTCCAGAGTATGACAGTAGTTTTTTGGGGGGTTTTTTTAAATGTTTTTGCATTAATTTCTTTAGGAATGGGTAGCTGGCTGGTTAGTTTGTTTTAGTTGCTTTAGAGTTTTATTTTATTGTTCACCTGTTACTGCTTGTGGCCTCCCATTGCTATTACTTATCTAAACCGTCTGACTGATACTTCTGTTTGCAATATCCATTTTTTCATACCTCAGAATGCTTGCTATCTAGAACTAAGTAAGAATGCGAAAATGAAGTGGAGAATTGGATAATGTACATGGGGACACATATAGTCACTTGGTTAATTTGCGTGTTGTGATTTTGGTTGGTGGTGAAGATCTTCCTGGAGGAGAAGGAAGAGTCGGAGAGGGATTGTTGGTTTGCTAAAATATAGTTCTGAAAAGCAATTTTTATTGTATTGCTCTTCTACATAGCAATCAGAATAATCTTGTTTTCTGAAGATTTTGTCACACAGCATGTTAAAACTTTTTTGAAGGGGGGATGCCCTTCTGTACAAGTACATAAATGAACCAATTTCTGAGTGATTTTTCCTTCTCTGAGCTAGAGGATACCTTAGAGATTTTCATTAGAAAACATTGGCGTCTGGCCCATTACATACTGTTATTGGTGGTAATTACTTTGTAATATCTTGTTTCTTTTAGGAGAGTTGTATCAGTTCACTTTTATTTTTTTTAAATGTGTAAATAAGCTTGCATAATGTAAGTTCATCATACTTGTCTTATATGTTGCGATCTGTGTGGAAAATGGGATATTGATTTCTGTCTGAAATCTCCAGAATTATGTGAATCCAAGATTATAGTGGCTGTGCATTTGGACTGATAGATTTAGAATTTTTCCTCAGTTTACTTTAGATCTACTGCTGTACTATTCATATCTACTGTACTCTCGTTTGCTTTTATTTTCTTCTATTTCCTGATAGTTTGCATTGGTATGCAGATTGACAAAAGTTTGCAGTCAGAGTATTTTGTTAAAATACCTGATTCATTTTGTGAGCAGAAATAACTGGTTTTGAATTACTGTTTTTTTTTCATTCTTTTTTCTTCCAGATTTTATAGGAAGACTAAGCTTGGAGGCTTTCAAGACATGGAGTGTGTTCCTTGTGGTGATCCTCCTCCTCCCTATGAACCTCACTGTAAGTGCTCTTTTCCTCCTGCTGGAGTGGGATTAACTTTTTTGCTTTAGAATGTTTTCTCTTTTAGCTTGAAAGCTTGGCCAAAAATAACAGTCACAGTTGTGAAGAATGCTTTTAAAGGCTCATGTTCTTTTAAAGGCTCATGTTCTTTTGAATGAATGATTTTATTAATACATTTCAGCAGGTCCAGCACCATAATTGCAGAGTTCCCTCATATGACCAGTCACTTGAGGATAAACATTTCTGTCATACCACATGATTAGGGAGCCTTGAGTCCACTACTGATTTTGTGCTATTAATTTTAATTTCTGTTTTGTGTTAATGCCGAAAGAAAGGCAGTCTTCCTAGACCTTCTGCCTACTACCAGGTAGGCCTCAGTGAGTATGAATTTGTCCTGATAACCAAAAGGTGTGACTTGTTGATACCTTTAAAAATAACTTTTGTACTAAGGCTACAGCAAGAGAGAACGATATAGGTAAATATCTTTATACTACCATATACCTTAAAAAGAAAATGAGTAATCAGTTTTTCTCTTTGTTTTTCGCCAATGGGAAGATTATAATCTCTTTAACAAGATAGGATCTGTTTTCTGCAACACAAGCCTTTTTACTACTTCTTCCAAGACGCAAGTTTTAATTCAATAACAGGAGTGAATTATTCTTGTTGCATTTATTGAAGTTGACTTTATAATGTTAAAAATATAATTGATTCAACATAACCTTGTGGAAAACCTTGGGTACTTGTTTGTTTCTGTAATTTGAAGTTACATTTTGGCAATGTTTTCCCCTATTCCAAACAGAAACAATTATTTACAGAAAGAATGAATTGTCAAGTTCTGAATGCTTCATGCTACTTTAATAAGAATACACTGTTTCTTATAAACATTTTTCCTTCTTTAATTGTGCTAAATTAAAATGTAATGAAGTATATGCTATTGTGCATTAAAATCGTACTTTTACGTGGTTTTATATTGTATTTAATTACATAACAATTCTTCAGCATTTCATGTGTTGCTTAGACAGTTGTTTGTCAACTGAGCCAGCCTTCCTTGTTTTGTTTCCATTGTAGTTTTAGTGCCTTTGGGGGAATAAACTTATGAAATCTCCTTTCAATGTACAACATAAGCTTAGAAAGTAAACTCTTCAACTATTTCTGTAGTGTAGACAATATAATATCTTAAAAGTGTTTAGAGAAAGTATGTTCTTCATAGACAGTCCTATGGGGTTTGATACCAACTGAACCAACTTGATCATACTGAATCAAATCACTTTAGATTCAATGAGTTGCAGAAGGTATTTCTAGACAGAGTTTGAACCCAACAGGCAATTTCATATGTACATTTTTTTTTAGTCTCCCTAATTGACCGAATTAGGTATTATCGCCTTCACTATAATTCATTTAATGCAGTTTTTCCTCTTTTCTTTTTTGTTCTCTTCTTCTAAGAAAGCATGTTATTCAAACATGAATTCTGCTTTCTGGTGCAATAGAAGACAGGAAAGAAGAAGAAATTACCTTTGTTATCTTTCTACTTTGACTGTAGCTAGTGACTCATAGGCATATTTCTGTCTTTTCCAAAGTCACAAATTTTGATTTTTAAAAGACAGAGAAAGAATGGTTACAAAGTCTTTTGAAATAACTCAGAATTGTTTATTTATAGTGATTTGGCTTCTGTAATTGAGCCTAAGCTTGGACCCTAAATTGAACTATTAGGAAGCTACTGCTAATTTTAAGTGGGCAACAGACAACTTCATGGAGAAGAGCATTTTCTCTGGCACAAACTGCAGTGGTAAATCCAAATTAGAGACTTTTTTGTTGTTCCCTAATCTCATGGCTGTGACAAAGCCTTTGGCTAGATAACAGAAGTGTTGACAATTGCTTGTTTTTCATATTTACAGTGTCAATTTGTGACAATTGGCAGGTATTTCCAGTTTTTACAGAAGCAATAATAAAAAGTTTGAAATCATTAATTTTCTTTATTTACATACTAATGAGCCATTAAAATCTTAAATAATGGAAATCCTACCATGAAGTATGGTTATTCTCTCACTGTGGTTTTCAGAAGGCTTTTGTTTGGAATTTGTATATTGGTTCTTCAGGTCCCTAACATAAGCTGTCTCAGTTTAAGCAAGTGTACATGCCTTCCTCAGAGCAGCCTAGGAAGCTATTCCTACAATAGTGGGTAAAGGAACTGAAATTGGTTTGAATTTTACTCAACATCAAATAGGTGAAAATATCTCAGTTTTAAGACTAAGTCAAAAACATGATTCTACAATGAAGTATAAATAATGGTGTGTGAAAGCAAGCTTTTTCCACCTAATGCTGAACATGTTTACTGTTTATTTCAATAATGAATATATTTTGATACTTAAGATGGTTAAGATTGCATTACTTGAAGTCCAAAGGAGACAAGCCATTCAGTTTATGGGGCAAGTTCTCAGTGATCAGAGGACTAAGTTTTCTTTCTCTGCCTTTCATATTCTTCTTTCCGCTGTGAAACTGAAAGTCAAATATTAGTGCAACTATCTCTTAAATTACAGATGAAAATGAAAAGTTTAAATGTCTTATTTCAATGAATCAGTTGTCCTATGAGGTGTGCGGTGATCTTTTGTTTGCTTAAGAATATTACCATAAGGGTACAGAGGCTCACAGCCCCCTACCTGGACTAAAGGTTCAATTTAAAGCTGAGACATGGATGAAGTTCTTTTAGCACTAATAGCTGTTGATTATTACCCAGTTAGCTATAAATCTAAATACCTTCTTTTATCTTCTTCCTTTCTGTAGACATTTTAAACCAGATCTGGTTTAAATATTTACTCATGAAAAAATGAGTTTGTGAATTGCTAGAGGCAAAGTTGAAAGGATTCCATAATGAGCAGGTAAAGAGAGCATTAGAGGCCAGGAGAATTTCAATCACCTTTGTGTAAACTTTAAAAGGGACACCGTGACTTATGTGTGTTTTTAGGATGTCAGAAAATTAAATACACAACAATATAGTTATATTTTAATTTGCTTAGTTCAGGTAAATAAACTGTAAATACCAATCCTATATATAGGATCAGCATCTAAACATCAGATTAGAAATGAAAGCATGATTTTAAAATTACTATTTACATTCACTTTCTAAACTGAAGACATTTTTTTTTCTCAACTGAATGACAGAAAAGGAGTCTTTTGAACTAGGAACTAAAGTGAAAACTCTATCAATCAAAAATGTAATTTCTGAAATGAAAAGCAGCACAGACTGTCTTAAACTGGTAACTGTTCAGTAGAGAAAAAGTGATGTATGTACCGTTTAATGATTCGTTTTTTTCAGCACCAATTTAGGCTTGTGAGTTCACTCTCCTGTCTTCTCAGGCCAGTGTTGGGCTGCTACAATGGTTTTGCTTAAACTGTTAATAAAACTCTTCAGTAAGTGAGATTGTGACTCTATCCATGATCTAAAAAGAATTAAAATAACTCAATTCTGAAGGTTATTTTTAAGTCTAATGAGTTTGTGGCACAAGTGAAGGAGGGTAGTGCAAAAGGCTGGGGTAAGGAGCAGAAGATTTTCCAAAGATATCGTTGACTTCTTTGAGCAAGCATTATGTTTTCAGCTAGTCTGTCTTAGCATATAAACAAAAAACTTTAGAAACCATACTCATTACCTTCCTTTAGTCATATGAACATGACATGAAAATTAAAGCAGCAGAATTATTTTATCTGATTGGCTATGTCAGCTATTCCTACAAGTGATTCCTGTTGTATTGTTCAGTTCAAAATGCAAAACAGTATCAGAGTCACCAGAACCCTTTAGCCTCTGGACAGGCTTTCTACTAAGCAGAAGAGCCTGTGACATTGAACTTTTTCAAGCTCTATTAAAAAAATAGTCCCTAGCACTTTCACATTACTGTGGTGGTTTTTTTTCTAGATCAATCTAGATCTAGTGGTGTTCCCCTGTTATGTGCAAATTCAGTCTAGAATTTGGATGTACAAGCAGTTAAATTAGAATAAATTGTGGGAATCAAGGAAGAGATGAAATAAACACCTGGACACCAAGAGCATTTTATAGCCAAACCACCACAAAAGGAACAGCCTTGTCCTTTTTTTTTTTTTTTTTTAATTATCTGCACTATTATATTTAAAAAACAAACAAACAACATAATGGCACAGTATCTCCAGCCAAATTCACTTTTCCTTCTTCAGGATTACTTCTGCTTGTTTTCATGACATAAAGCAAGAAGCATGGGAAGATGGGGAGGGGGGACAGGACAGGGGCAAGATACCATTCTGCGTGGAGCTTGGGAAACTGGCCTCTACATGTTCCAGGAAATAAATGCATTCTTTGCTTCAATGAAGCAGAAATGTTTTGTTAAATAAGTCACAGCAGTGGAAATATCTATGATTTGATTGTAACATCATGTGCCTTTTAAATAAACCCTCACTCAGTTCTAAAATTGCTGCTTTTTGCCATGAGCCATGTTTTGAGATATTGATTTCAGTGATAGTGGTTTCAAATATAAAGAAGATCTCAAATTAGAAAATAAGCAGTTTTTGCTTGCATGAGGAATAAAAGTGAAGAGGACAGCTTGTTGAGACATAATAAATATATCAGATCATAGTGAAAACATTACACTTTTGTGTGAGACATCCATATCTTATCTGCCTTAAATTTTGTTTCTTTAAGGAACTTCTGCAACACTTTGACTACCTCCACTAAGACTGATTGCAAAGCTCCCCTTACAGTTTTCTTCTGTACATTTTTAAAAGTTAGTTTGCTTCTGTATGTTTACAGAATCGTTTTTCTGAGAATTAAATGTGAGTGTCCTAAACTGCACCTGAGTCTCACTCTTTAAATCTACAAGGTATGTTGTTTCCCTAATGAAAGGTGCTATGTAAGGGACAAAATTTGGTGTTATTTCCTTCTTCCTGATATTAAAAGTGGCTAGTATAGTAAAAGTAAGATTTACTTATTTACATTTACAAGATTAGGATCTGTGATTTTGTAAACTTTCGTGTGAGTGTAATGGGTATTTGGAGTATGCAAGGACTAAACTTCAGAGCAAAGATGATAAAAAGCTAGAAATTACCATCTGCAGGGAAATATTGTAGGGTGCTAAAATACATGATTAAAAGTAAGGGAGGGGCTGGAAGCTTGCTAGCTACATATGTATCCTATAAAATACTTTCACTAATGGTAAAAGAGGAAAATTTCTACTGTCTCAGCTTTACTGTATTTTTTACATTATTTCACTAAACATAAAAATAGCATTTTAACTTGAGAGTAATTTTTGGATTACATTCAATTCCACAATAGTTCCTCTGTTTACGTAGTGGAACTTTAATTTACTTGTATCACTTTCTTCTTTCTGTTTATAGAATTTTGTTATTTGAAAGCTGTCAGACTCCAGATAATGTTTTTCCAGTTATTAAGTTTTTCTGTAATTTTTATTTGGTTGCTTTATACAGTAAACTTTGTATTACTAATGCAAAGCAGCCTTTGAAGATAGGCTGCTTATGTTAATATGAAGCAACTGGCAGCTGGAAGTACATAACAAGTGAAATAATTCTTAATTATTTGCTTCTAACATGTATGCCCATCTTATTTCAGTATTTTTTTCTGATTTAGGGTTACCTCATAGCATCTTTCATAATCCTCTTTGCCATGTTGGACACTGTGATAGAAAGCATCTGGAATATTGTATAAACCTTTCATGAAATTCATAAGGAGTGACAGCTAATTTAAGTAGAGCTAATAGAATCACTAGCTTATAAATATCAGTACTATTTTATTACAGACATTAGCTTTCCATTATCTCATAACTGAAATGTATACTTCTGTAAAAATGTAATAAGTCAGTCTGATATTTTCCATATGTGGCCTGATGGTAGAGTAGCTTATCTTCAGGAAGTCTAAAACAAATTTGACTAGGTGTTTCAGAGAGATGAGAATTGCTATTCATGTCTTATAAAGCTTTATTGCAATTCCATTTCTCTCACTCAACATAGATCAAAGAGTTAACCTAGAAAATCTAAATGTTTTCAATTCCTTCTCCTTTATAATTTTGATGCTTCTGACCCATTGGGGAAAGATTCATGTATGACTTGGAGTGAAACAACTCCTTTTCTTCATGTTCTGAATTGGCTGGGCTCCTTTCCTAAAACAAAAAGTTGCAAACAAGAAGAGGGCAGATTTTTCCTTCTTTTAGTCACAGAGATGTTACCACTAAAATCAGTTATGGTAGTTCTGAAACAGAGAGGAAATTTAGATTCATTGCATAATTTAATTATGTTCCAAAGCTTTTACTTGCCTAGATCAGAGAATAACCTTTTTTTGCATATACATTTCCAGCTTTCTTTCACCAAGTCCTGTTGTCTGTACTTCTCATTTCTGTGCTTGTATCTGGAGAAGTACTTCATTATGTAGCTACTTATCGCTAAATATATATTACAGTCAGTAGGCAGAACTGGTTGTAGTTGTTTCCCTCATTTCTATCCACTATCCACCCTATTCCTTGCCCAAGCAAAAAAAAACAAACAAAAAAGGGGAGGGGGGAGGGAGAAACACATAGGGGAAAAAAAAAATGAACTTTCCGTAGAACAAAGTTTAGCTTAAAACTGCCAAAATGAAATTACATTTTTTAAAACATTCAAGAAAGCATCCCATGTTGCTTTGCAAAGTGATATCAGCCTGGATTTCTGGGTTCCTGTGACAGGTTATTTAGGAAGCCCTGACAAGGAGCTGCTACTCCCAACCCCAACAGAATCTCTGTGTGTAGCCAGCCAGACACTTTACCAAGGAATCAAGCCAAAGCACCCAGGGCTTTCAGTCAGTCTAAACTGGTAGACTTTTGCCCACTTTCTTGCACTACCTTTACATGTTTTGTTCCATGTGGTTTACTTTTTAAATTTTTTGTATTATAAAGATTTTTCAGCCATCTGTAATATAACTTAGGACTGCAAAAGTGTGTGAGGGCTGTTCTAATGAACTGATTTACTAGTAACTTCTGCAGAGTGGAAGTACTCAGGAGAGCATGTCTGCTCTGTTACGAAAGATTTATCACTTGAGTACAGTAAACGATAGTAACCTGAACAACATCAGCAATTCTAATGAGCGGTTTGAACTTCCTGATCTTCCTGCTATCTCATCTAAGTTAGATTTCTTTGCACATCAAAATTTTATTTCGCCAAGTGAATTTCAAGTAACTCAGCTCAGGCTACATACTAAAACAACTGGGCTAGTAGCAAATGCTTTAGAAATATGCTTAATACAGGCAGCATTGTCATTGTCAGGTTTTTAGAAGTACTTAAGGCTTAAATATCCAAATAGGCCTAGGATCCTGACTCCAAAACTGCATCACTGTTCTCTTCAAACTGCAAATGCTTAAAAATCCAAGGGACTATGACCTCCAGGAGTATTTCACTGACTCTGGGTCCAGGTGGCTTGCACACATTGCAGGTTTGCATTAGGCCAAAAAGGTGGTGGTTCACTTGCTTTCCCCCAGCTGCCATGGAAAGGAAATGCATATGCATGGACTGGGCAGGGTGCTTTCAATAGATGTCCAGTTGGAGAAGACAGGCCTCAGTCTGTGTCATCGTTAATCCAAGAAGTAATGGAACTGGAATTTAAGGAGGCACCTTCAAAGTTCTCTGTGCTCTTCGGTGGTGATCCCAAAACATTTGCAACACTCAGCAGCTGTGTGCCCATCTGGCACTGAAGCCATTGGGATCTACAGGCTAATCAGTCTGTCACCCATCTGGACAATCTGTTTCATGGTGTCTTCTGACGCCGAAATGATCAGATCAGGATATTGTCTGGGATTCCTTTTCTTGATAACTTCTTTGAGTCCAGAATTATTTCCTTATCATGGTGACTGATTGTGTGTTGACTTCTTCTACTTACTCTTTGACTCTTACATCATGAGTAGGTTCCCAGCGTTGTTTACACAGCCTAAATGATACAGTGCTTAGCAATGCAGGGCCTGTGTCTGTTTTGTGATTCTAGTGTTGTGGTTTAACTCCAGCTGGCAACTAAGCCCCATGCAGCTGCTCGCTAACTCCCCACCACTGGGATGGGGGAGAGAATCAGAAGAGTAAAAATGAGAAAAATCATGGATTGAGGTAAAGCAAGGAAAGCAATACTTCATCACAAGTAACAGTTACTTTGGAAGACAAACACCATCACTCTGAATGTCCCCCGATTTCGTCTTCTTTCCCCGGTTTTATATGCTGAACATGGCATCATATGGTGTGGAATATCCCTCTGGTCAGTTGGGGTCAGCTGTCCCAGCTGTGTCCCCTCCCAGCTTCTTGTGCACCCCCAGTCCAATTGCTGGTGGGTGTGAGGAGCAGAAAAGCAGAAAAGACTTTGACTCTGTGTAGGCGCTGTTCATCAGTGACTAAAATGTCCCTGGGTTATCGACAGTGTTTTCAGCACAAATCCAAAATAGAATCCCATACGAGGTACTATGAAGAAAATTAACTCTGTCCCAGCCAAAATCAGCATACCTATTTCCATGCCTTACCAAATTAATAAGTCTGAATACAGATCAATTCTTCTAAGATACCTCCTTCAGATAATTACATAGTTCATAATGTCTGACTGCATTCTGACTGCAACCACAGGTGATGGTTAAAAGATTCCAATTTAATAGCTTTTAATATAGCTTTTCAAAAAGAGGAGAGAAGCCTATCTGCTGTCTTTGCTGTTTGGGTATACTGATGAAAATATACCAGTAAGACTGTTCTTTTATGAAATGGAAATTTGTTCAAATAGTTAAGAATTTGAGTTGTGTTTTTGAAGTAAAGCTTAATCTGTAAATTAGTGAGTTTCCATTTAAATGATTATCTGACTAATCAACCAAACTTTCCTTCCTACTTCCTGCCTTATACGTTTGTGTGAGGTACAAGTGACTAGGTCAGCCTTTCTGTTTCAATTATTCTGCTCTTTACTCTCAAGTTATGGGTAGTCTTCTGTTTTGCTCCTTGCTACCTTTGTATTACTAGATGTGTTAAGATTGGCCAGAAAATTATAGAGGAGGTCTGCTGATAACATCCAATGGACATTTAAAAAGCTGAATATAGCTTTGTAAAAATCTCTGCAAAATTTATCAAAAAATGAATGCATATCAAAAAAGGGAAGAAAAACAGAAAAAAGCAAAAGTTTTACTTGCGATTTTTTCCCCCCTTCTTTTCTTCCTTCCAATAAAATTATGATCAACAGGAAGGAAAGTATGCAACAGTTTTCAAGGAACTGACTTATGAGTAATGGGATAAAATTTGGTAATTGTAAATTCAAGTAGAGCATCAAGTAGAGCATCAGGAATACATTCTAAAATATGATTTATTGATCTGCCTAATGCATTATAATGTGTAATCCTAGACATCAGGTAATGAATATGCACAAAAGAATCAGTAAAAGACATTTCTGCTCTATTAACTGGTGTGGGTTTTGTACCTTTTAATTCAGAAAAATATTGTCTTTCCTTGATTGTAATTGTATTCATACTTCTGTAACGAAAATATCTTCTGAGCAGTTTTAAAAAACACAGAATGTCCTTGACATACAAATAAATTTTTCTGTGGCATGTGCAAGATCAAGGTGTGATTCACCAACATAAACGTTGCAGTAGCAGTGCAAAGCCAAAAACATTTTGGATTTAATGCATACTCCTTGAGAGTATTTCTTTCTGGAGGTTCTACAGAAGGATGCACTTTGAATTCCCCTTTTCATTGTGTCATTTTTCAAGGAAATTGTTAAACCTTTCCTTTTATCATATATGATAATTATAGTGTGTGACTTTTCTTCCAGCAAAATGTGGTTTGTTAGACTGATTTCACACATGGTGGATTGTGGAAGTTTCACAGTGAAGTTTTATGTATGCGAAATCTGTCTGATTGAAGTGATAGTTAATGGAAGGCCAAACTGATACACAGGCAGCGAAAACCATCCATCTTTCAGTACACAGACAATATCGTAACCTCACTCTGTCCTGGCCAAAGTGAAGGCTAGGCTTTTTATGTGGCTGTGAAAATAATACTCCCTCCTTAGATCTGGGGACGGTCATATATACACATTTTATGAAAATACTGTTGATGCTAGGAAGTGATAAATAAGGAGGCAGAATACTTATTTTACCTTAACATGCCAATTAAGACATTTGTACTTCATTATGTATCTACAGTTTACCATCTCTCTGAGGCTAGAGACCAGTGATGATCACTACTTCTGTTGCTAGCTGAAGAACGAAGGAATGTTGTAGCTCTTGCAACAAAGCAAAAATACCAAACTAAAACTACCTTTTCTACTTCTTTCTTGCTGTTACTTTGGGCAAGCTTGTGATGTTATCTCAGATGGGATACTGCCATCAGGTTTCCTCTTCCAGAATTGGCAAGGTGTGTCCCACCCTTGTGCTGATTGACCCTCACAGATGTGCCTGAGGCTGTAAGAGGTTGTCAATAGGAAGTGCTTTCTTCCTGACAGTCAAACGTTCATTCTAGATTCCTGTCATTTAAGTTCTAGATTTATTTGGATTGAGCTGAATTGGAACCGGTGCTGTGTAACATCTTAGTTGGTGACATGGACAGTGGGACTGAGTACACACCCTCAGCAAGTTTGCCAACAACACCAAACTGAGTGGCACGGTTGATACACTGGAAGGAAGGGATGCCATCCAGAGGGACCTTAACAGACTGGAGAGGTGGGCCTGTGCAAACCTCATAAAGTTCAACAGGCAAAGTGCAAAGTCTTGCCCATGGTTGGGGGCAATCCCCAGCACAAATACAGGCTGGGCAGAGGATGGATTGAGAGCAGCCCTGAGGAGAAGGACTTGGGGGTGTTGGCTGATGAGAAGCTCAACATGACCCAGTGATGTGTGCTTGCACCTCAGAAAGCCAACCGTATCCAGGGTGGCATCAAAAGAAGTGTGACCAGCAGGTCGAGGGAGTTGATTCTTTTCCTCTACTCTGCTCTTGAGAGACCCCACCTGGAGCACTGTGTTCAGCTCTGGCACCCCTAACATAAGAAGGACATGGACCTGTTGGAGAGAGTTCAGAGGAGGGCGATAAAGATGGTCAGAGGGCTGGAGCACCTCTCCTAGGAAGACAGACTGAGAGAGTTGGGGTTGTTCAGCCTGGACAAGGCTCTGGGGAGACCTTATGGCAGCCTTCCAGTACCTGCAGGGGGGCTACAGGAAAGCTGAAGAGGGACTTTTTACAAGGGTATGTAGTGATAGGGCAAGGGGTAATGGCTTTAAACTAGAAGAGGGGAGATTTAGATTAGATAGAAAGAAAAACTTTCTTTCCCATGAGGGTGGTGAGGCACTGGAACAGGCTGCCTGGAGAAGCTGTGGATGCCCCATCCCTGGAAGTGTTCAGGGCCAGGTTGGACAGGGCTTTGAGCAACCTGGTCTAGTGCGCAGTGTCCCTGACCATGGCAGTGGAGTTGGAACTAGATGATCTTTAAGGTCCCTTCCAGCCCAGACCATTCTATTATATGATTCTGTGATCTGTGAAAGAGTTTTCCTCCCTGGCAGCTTAGCATTATTTGGGAGGAAACTCCTTTTTCCTTCCTGGTCACTGAAGTCCAGGTTTCTGAGAACAGAGCATATGTCTTTAATTGTTTTTCTCTCTTACTTATTTTAAGCATGCTGAATCTTGCCAGTGGCCCATTAGATGTGACAGTTGTCATTTCTAGCTGCTAAAAATAATTTCATAATTGTAAATTCAAGTGTTATTGGAAACTTCATAATTTTTAAGTATCCAACCTCTCCTGATAAATGATAAGCTTCAAATTTTGCCCTCTTCCATTTGATTTCCTAAGTGAACACAGTATATACAACACTCTTGTCATTTATTAGCCCTTTTCAATCCTTTGACATTGATAACTAATTTCTATCCATGCTGACAGAGTAACAGAGACCTTAGACAAGGAATTTTCTGATCTAGTGATCTAATAGTGCAGAGAGAGCTACTTTAGTGCAGTTATTGAAAAAGTTGTAGCATAAGCTCCTACCACATTCATCAACAGCACAAAATCTACAGAAAGGAAAATAGTGCAAAAGAAATGCTCTTTACAGCATTCATTTATTATGATTGGGGAAGGGAACAGGAACATTTGTGTACTAGAAGTCTGAGAAGTTTGAGATCTACTCTAGTATAAAATCTACTAGATAACTATTAGTAGTCCCTACTTAGAACGCTGTTAGGAATATAAATATTAAATGCTTTTTCAGAGTAAGGAGAAGTAATGTAAATGACTTCCATCACAGAAATGGAAATAATATAATAAATCAGGAATGAAAATGTTGTTTTTCAACACTATTTCTTTATAATCTCTGAAAATTTAACATATAAAATATATTAATATAATCCAGTGAAGTTTTAAGTAGATGGTATGAAGTTGAAGTGATATTTGACCAAGCTGAATTGCATTGAGAGAAATTGGCTTTCTAGCTTCAGCATGAGAGTTGCACTAATAATGTGTAATCCATTTTTATCTACTAAAGCATGTAGTAATGTATTTTGGGGACAACACAAAATTCCAGTGTAAATCTCTTTGAAAATACATTCCTCATTGCTTACTACAATATGATGAAAAAAATATAGCTTGAAATGTATAAATGTATAGCTTCAAGAAGTGATTGGACATTGTGCCCTCAGACACATGGTGTGAATTTCGGGGTTGTCATTTGCAGGGAGAGGAGTTGGACTTGCTGATCCTTGTGGTTCCTTCCAATTCAGGACATTCTGTGATTCTATGAAATGAAAATGGAAAGGTCAACTTATGATTTTTAAAAAGTTGAATCAAATTTCATTTATTTCATGAATTCATGAATTCATATCACAAGGTCATGCATCTGTTAGGAGTTTGCAGAAGTGGTGCCCATCTGGCATTCAGAAGGTTATATCAACTAAGTACACAGTAACGTATAGGGCAGATTTCATATCTTTGTTCCAGCTCACAGTTGGCAGCCCTATCTACTAATCCTAGTGAAAGCTTCGGTTTGAAATACAAAACTGCTTTTGAACTTGCATATCTTTCCCCACAGATGTCTGGAGCCTTGGTGATGTGTTTCTTTTATGATCCTTTTTTCAATCAGGGAATGAACTCTTGCATTAAGAGTGAAGTTAGGCATTCATTGCATGACATTGCAATGAATCCTTAAATATCCATTTTAAGAGCATGTTTTATATAAGGAAAGAAAGCTTGAGAGTGACCAAAATACTTCATTTTGCGTTATTTTATGTACTAAAATTAACTGTAGAGACCTCTCTTGTTTATTAGGTTAAGAAATTCATTAGTGTATGGAATGATAAAGTTTGTAATTGCAGTATTCACTTCTAGTTTGTTAATCTAAAATATGAACAAGTAGTTTGCAAGCATATTTTGTTTTGCTTCTTGACACTGTTAGGTACAGTTAGAAAATGAAATTCTCAGCTTAACTGCAGAGTATGAGAATTTCAATATGTTTTTTCAGACCAGTTTACCATACTTTTGTTTCCTGTAGTAACTTGTGCAACCTTTCATCTTATGAGTCAATCCTATAATTAGTATCCTTCTTTGCCAGAGGCATGCTGCGTGTTTGTTTTAGGTACAGAATGTCTGCAAGAAATTTAACTTAATCGTTACTTTTTAATGTAAGAGCTGGTTAGCTCAATTACACTAGATTAAAGTGAACTTGAAATTCCTGAGTTAGAGAGAAGGGGCTAATCGTTGACCTGTACTGAATAAGTACTATTTCCTATGGGCTTTTTTTCTTATGTGTACTTGCTAATGTGGCTAGCCCTTTAGCCCAGTCTGGCAGTGGCTGTAAGTAATTATCTGTTCATTGTATGGAGTGGGTTTCCAAAGTTCTTATTTAACTTGGCCATTAGGTTGATCAAAATTATTCCGGTATTGCATACATTGCAGTAAAGCTGGAAAACATTTTTTCAGTTAACTTTTCCTTTATTGTGTTTGGGGATAAACTGAAAAAATGAGTAGTAGTTACAGCTTTGCAGTAATTTGGGGTGGGGTTTTTTTAGATTTTTTTAGGCATTTTCTAACCACAGAAGCATATGGCTGTATTTTATATATATATTAATTTAGTGCCATGCTTTTACTCTATGTTCAGACTGAAAATATTACTTAAAATTTATCTCATACAATGACCCAGCTAATTCTGGGAATGGTTGCATTAGCACCATTGCGACAGCACTGAGCTTTGGTGTGTATGACATAAATAGATGCTGACTGCTATGGCTTCTGGGTACAGAGAGTCCAAGTTGTGACTGACATGTGAGTATAAAATACTGCTATATTAAATGTACAATACTGTGTTGAGGTTTTTTATTCTACTTTTTGCTGGTAGATACTGTTGGCTATGTTACTTGGCTACAAAATACTTAAGCTGTGTTTCTCTTAAATTTCTTGTTTAAAATAAAAACACCACAGAAAACAGGGAATCCATCTAGATTGAAACTTCCCATATTGCCTACTCACTATGAAGAAAATCATTGTCAAGCAAAAGAACACTTAAATATCACTCCAGAGGACTGGAATGTTTTGGAAACAGGATAAGATGTGATAGCCTTAGTACTGGATTTGTGCACTAAGGGCCTTAGCAGTACTTACTCATTATAAACACCTCATGAGCTGGAGACAACCCAATAGAAGAATGACCTAGTGTTGCTACTGATCGCTTGCATCCTTCCACTTGTCGTCTGCTTTGCTCACCTTTAATTTTTTGGGTAATAGGCCTTGCACATTCTCACTTTTACTGTTTCACTTGTGCTAAGGCAGTGCGCTGCAAACCTTCTCTTTTACAGACATCTTAGAGTCATCTCATGCATTATTTCAGGCAGTGACATGTGCCTTTGAGGTATAGGCTGTGACTGTTTCTTAGAAAGATTAGCTCTTTGTTACAGCTTTCTTAAATAAAGGGTTGTATCCACCAGTTTTAATAAAGTTTCATTTAAGTCTAGTAGTATAATTGTATGTGCATCCTACTGAATGTAATTTATAGTTACTATACCTGCATGTGGAAATTTAGGATGGAACTAATGCACCTTGATTTAGGTATATAAATGTTAATGCTTAACTCTGAATTTGTCAGCTCAAACTCCCACTGATAATCAGCAGAGAGAATTAGGTACTTCTAGAGTTCAGGCAAGCCAGATGAGGTAAGCTTCAATGACTAACACTAAGCAGTCTTTCAAGCCATTTCAGCTTAATTACTTCTCTGGAGATGTCTGTTTCTGTCTCTGTTTTAGAAAGAGAGCCTAAGGTGAGTAGCCTTAGACCTTCAGGCTTCTGAACTTCAGAGTTTCATCTAGATGCCAATATCAAGTTAGATGAAAACTACTAATTCAACATTGTATGATTGTATCTGTCTTCCTAAAACCTGATCTTCCTCTTACCATTTTTTAGATAAAATATGAGGAAAGTTTGATTTTTGAAGTGTAGATTTTTTTTCACTCCTGCTAAATAAGTAAAAACATATATTAAATAAATTCATAAAAATACTTTTCTTATTCTTTGATGAAATGTTTCTTACGAACTGAAGCCCCCATTCTGAGAAAACTTGCCAAAGTTAGAATGTGCCACAACTGAGGCCTGCAGCCATAATTAGATTCCTTGATATATAGTCACTCTGATATAGTTTTATTTACATAGTTGCATATGTTATTTCCTACTGGGCCTTTGTTCCTTTAAAGCACAGGATAGGCAAAACCTATAATTCTGTGTCTGGCCTTATTTGCTACACACTATTTTATATTTCATACAGAATGTGAGTTTCTAATTTACTGCTGGACTTTTCTGTGGTTCTGCCACTGTAAAAACTTTGTTACAAATTTTGCAGTTGTTGAGTTTTATCTTTACAGTAGAAATGATGTAAAATGTATAGTGTCTGTTATACAGCTAACGAAGTGAAACAGATAAATGAAAGTCAGAATAGTCAGACATCCAAATCCCTGTGTTGTTACTTGATAAACCCAGAGAAGGATGTGTCCTTCTTGACTGGATATTTATAATGGCTACATCTATAAACTGGTCACCTTAGACTCACTCTGTATTCAGTGGAGAGAAATGATCAAGGGAGGTGTTTAAAACCAATTGGATTAATTGCACCCTAAAGGAGCCTTTCTCATCCCCCCCACTACTGTGTGGACGAAGTCCAGGTGACTCCCTTAGAAGCAGATGTTTGCTTTAGTCAGATGAATCTCACCAATAGAGCTTGACTTTTCCAAGATAACCTTTCAGACTGTATTCTATGTATTCTATGACTAATTCCCATTGAATTCTGTTAAGGAGGGGAGATGTAATGTTTCAGATTGGGTGATATAACAAAACAAGGGTATTGTACTCAGTAGCATTTTGTTCTATGTGACTTGACTTTATCCCCAAAGCTTTAAGCGGTGAATTAAAAACTGCTTTTTATAAGCTGTTATTATTTCTGACTTGGAAGCTACAGCTTTTTCATCTGTACTATAGTTTTCATGTGTTGGGTTACTATTGCACAGTAAGTAACTTTCTTGACAGTAAATAATGACATTTACTTTGATTTTTGAAGTATTACAAAAAGCTGGTGATAAATATCTAGCTTCTTAAAGTGTTAAGGCTATATGTAATAAAATTATGAAAATTCATATTTAATCTCATATATTTCAGGTTACTTACCCAAAAAATGCATTTTTAAAAGATGCTGAGGTTGCGAAGTTGAATATTAAAATGTTAGAAAATACTAGTAGGGTGGTGGGTTATGCAACTCATAACTGCCACCTTAATTCAGAATCATAGTTCAACCCAGTTGTTTGTAAGTATTATGAAACAGTCTCGATTACATAAACACACTCTGTTTTCCACAGTACAGACATATTTTCCCCCCAATATGTGGAAATCTTTTACAGTTATGTTTTTAAAAAAAAACAAAAAAACAACCCCAACCACCAAGCCCCCCAGTCCCAAAAGAAATCCAAACCAACAGCTACTCCACATTCAGAAGTAGTTTCCTTGCCTGGAGAATTTAAACTAAATTAGTGATATTTTAACATGATTATAAACAGGATAAAAAGTAAGTGGTGGACATACTGGAAGAGTGTATATGCTCCCTGCCTGAGTGAGAATGGGATGTATCACAGCTGCCCTGCCAAACCTCAGGCCTGCCGGGCTGCTCACGCTTACGGGATGGAACTTTCCACACTGTCGTGTTTCAATCCATACTGAAAAACAATCCATGCACCAATCTGCAAGTTCATCACACTGCAAATATGGCATCTTGATTGAAACTTCTAGAACAGATCATAATATGCATGGGATTCACGATGTTGAATTACACTTTTGATTAGTGGATGTGAGTTATTCTCTGTTGGCTTAAGAAGCAACACAGACATTCAAACATGCATTTACACACGTGCCATTGTCACTTAACTAGTGAATAGTTAGATTCCAAAGGGTATATGGTCTTCCCCTCCTCTTTCAGAAAGCAGGTAATGGCAGCAGTTAGCCACTTGGAAATGGTGTGTACTTAGACAACACAAACTCTATTTCTGCTTATGTGGGTAATGCCTTGTATAAGCATTTTGGAACTGAGAGTGATAGAGTGTGTGTACAAGCAATAACTGTCATCAACTGACTTGACTCAAATACTGCACCAGGTTGTTTTTAATGTATAATTGGGTAGTCCTAGAGATGAAATGGTACTGCACATACAGAATATGAAACAGGTGCTTTCTACTTCTGTTGAAAAGACAAAGCAACTTTCATAATCTGAGTGGGGTAGATGGATGCATTCTATAGTTGGATTTGAACAAGAGAATGTCCTAAAATAATGTGTTCTTGTTCCCAAAACATGTCTGGAAAGGAATTTGGTTGAAAGTACAAGTTAGAAGTAAAGCAGAGAAATAGTTTTTCTGCTGTGCCTGGCAATCTCATATGTTCTGACAGAAACTTTCTGTGCTACTGATTTAACACATAAAAACACCTGAGAGAGGCACTGCATTTTTCTGCAAAGTCAATATTAAACAACCTCAACTGTCAGAGGTGAAAAGTGAGCTGCTAGAAGGAAAATTCAGAAATGTAATTGCTGACAAAACCACAGTCATATTAACAGCAATATATACTTTGTGCCACCAGATCATGCTAAGTATTTATGATTTATGGAGGAGAGACATACTGTCTTTTCACATTGATAACCAGTTATGTTATGTTGCAGGGAGGGGGAAATGTAGTTCAGCAGTGACACAGATTTTATCCCACTTTCTATGTTTTTTTGCTATGTCAGTTTTTCCAGGTTGAGGGTATCAGTGATTTGAGGGTTTATCCTCACATATTAGTATTTTTAAATGGCTCCACAGTTCTCAAAGGTGAAAGTTTTGTGTATGAAACAATGTTACTTTTGTGCCCATGTATCAATTCAATTTAGATGACCATGGTAGTGCCAAGAATTAACAGCTCTTAATTACTAAAAGAAAAACATGTTGCAGAAGTTGACTATGCCTTAGAGACATAGTGATGTGTATCCAATATTGTGGAGTTCACATATATTTTAAATTCACATACACAGTGTAATTGTTCTACCGTTTTAAACATAAAAAGCTGTTAGCAGTTGTAGTCTGTGAAAATACGCAGTGCGAGAGAAATGGTCTTGGAAATAAATAAATCAAATTCAGAAGATTTTCATTTATAAGCACATTTCTCAGGATTTCCAAACAATGGATAAATACTTGAATAGTCATTTTCTCCCCTAGGGCTTCTTGGTACATTTACTAAGAAAGTAACAAAACCAACAAAAAAGTTGTAGGGCACTAACTTGGAAACTGAAGGCTTTAAAGTCAGCACTTGGAGTACATTTGAAATATGTGGTTTGACATGATGAACTTTTGGGTATAGGCCATGCACGCAAATGGCTGCCCTTTTACAGATGTTGGGAGACTTTCTCTCTCTGTGTTTACCACAGTCTCAACAGTAATGTTTAATAAAGCTTCTTACCTCCTACTTAAAAGATCTGGAGAAGGGAGGCAACCTTCTGCCTTGTAAAGACTAAAAAATATACTCAGGACCACTTACTTTCCATTGATGTTAATGCTCAGTAGTATATATATAACATGTATTATATATATACACACATCTATAATACATGTAGTATCTGAATTATATACACACACAGCATATTTATTCATAATTCATTCTTTTGGTTGTTGGGGACTAGGTAGAAGTATTGCCTTTTTTCTTTTACATGTACACAAACATATTTTAAACATTTTTCAAAATGAAGGAGTTTCAAGATAAGCCAAATTGCCTTGTATTTTCTATGGATCAAGAGCACACATACAGATAGCCCCTGCAATTCAGCTGGCAGGCAGTGACTTGTTAGATTATTGTAACTTGAGGGTATGTCTGAGCCCTTAATTCTTGTCAAATTCAGCTTGATGGCACTGCATGGTGCCAATAAGCATAAAGGTGGGAAAACACTTTTTATAATAGGCGAATGCTTCTTTCCCCTCTCTTGACCAGAAATACCCATATTCCAGGAATTGACAATATTTTAATTTACTTTTGTGTGTTATTTTCAATCCTCATAGTAAACGATGGCAGTCTGTCCAGTATTACCATGTTATTGCTATCTAAGCGGAAATTTGATTAGCTTTCTTTTATTGAGTAAACCCTCTTTGGGTTAGCACTGACTTGACATGGTAAGAAAGAAAACCCAAACATAATCCACATTTTATTTTCCTCAACTTTGGTAATTATTATTGTTATATTATTTTTTATTATACCCGCGGAAGAAACATAAAATGTCACAAGCTCTTTTTTCACATGGTTAATCTACCACAAAAAGCTTTCTTTTAGGCATTCTGATTCCAGTAGTGACTGTAACTAATCATGGTTCTGACAAAAAAATCCAAGAAAATAAACATGAAATAAGTGATAAAGGAAGCCTTTATACATTTTGTCCTGTCTCTGGTTGTTTGGTATAATAGGCTGAAAATTCAACTACTCTGTTTATTGGCAAAAGTTCTAGTGATACAGCTGGGATTCATATGTTCCGTATTAGCTGACTTACTGCTATTTAACCATCTTGGATTAGCAGAAACTTTACTTGCTTTTAAGAACCACACCTTCACATATACTGACATTACAATGCACTATTGGTTAATTAAAGGAAGAATGTGTGTTTATGCTTCCTGCTCAAAATTAAGCAGGAGACATCTTGGTATTTTGGTTAATTTTTCTGTAGCACCAGCACATTTCCAGAGTATGTTGGAACTAAGATTTAGAAAAAGGAATCTATTTCTCAAATGAAATGTATTTTTTGTTTTCTTTGTGTGATATGTAATATGCACATGATTTCCAAAATCAAAACAATGTGCACCTCCTTGCACTGTTCTTAGTGTATCACATCCTATCCACAAAGGGTTTAATTACATATTTAAATTTAATCATGTAATAGATGTAAGTGCAAGTTTAAAGTTTAAAATGCACCTCCTTGCTTTACTGAAATGTGACCATTAAGTGTGTGAGCCTGAAAAGAAGGAGCGGGCTTGTGAAAGTACATACATATCCACCTAACACTGAAAGCAGAGTTCAGCAATGCCCAACGGGCCACTTCTACAATAGCAATCCACTTCTGAAGTGTTGGTCTCTGCAGGGAAGATCACTATCATTATAATTAGAGCTACACTACAATGGACTGCTCACAGTAGCTATTCCAAAAAGTTCTTTGAAGGTGAAGATGAGTGGTAGGCATTCTCAGGAAAAGAAAATTGCTTTCTCAAGCAAATAAGTAAATAAATAAATAAAAATCAACCAAATAAAGTAAATCTTAAATAAACAGATAGCTAAAATAAACTTATTTTTTGCCATCTCAGTGTAAAGTACAATGTCTGTATTTCCAGTTTGGATGTTGCTGATGGGCACTAAGGGAATACGTGTAATTTGTGATTTCCCAGAATACTGCTAATTGTGAAGGCCTAATTTGTTAGAACTGCTTAGTATTTTGGGTTGGTACACTGATACAGCTATTGATATGCATAATATATATTAATATGTGTATGAAAAATATTGGAAGATATTTTGATCAGGTTTTTATTTTCCTGTTTTTAAATACTTGTCCAGGGTGTATTTACCCTTCTAAAGAATAGATCAAACACTTGACTAAAATTGAAAACCCAATATCAAAGCATATTGCTTGGTTTTCACACCACAGCCAACACATGTTGCTGTATGGATAGCTTTTTTATATATAATTTTACTGCTTCTCACAGAATTATATTCTGGAACTTTTCATAACATGCAGAAATTTCTGCAGTCTGTTAAATTGTAAACTTAAAACTACAACTGCTGAGTAAAAAGCTTTCTGAGTAAAAAGCTTTCTCTGTGCAAGATTGCACTGCTGCTGCCAAGAGCAGTGAAGTTATGACAAAAAGATTACAACATTGGTTGCTTTTTCTTTTAAATAACAATGAAGATCTGGAATAGAGGTCATAGCGCTTAGCTCTGTGAGTAATAGGAATTACAGAAGAACATAAGAAGGGTAGGTAGTAATTATTTAACAGAAAAAGTACCAGAGACCCTGAATTTAAATTGTACTCTATTATCTGAAACAGAACTGATAAATAGGTTATCTGCTATGATAATGCAAATGATAGCATTTCAGCACAGGGACAGTATAAAAATGTATTTCTCGTTCATGTAGGAGACTTCAGCCTCTTTATTGACTTGAGTTTTGAGATCTGCTGTATTTTAATAACTCAAAATCACAGAATGGTTGAGCTGGGAAGGAACCTATGGAGATGATGTGGCTCAACACCCCTGCTCAAGCAGAGACGCCTCGAGCTGACTGCCCAGGACCATGTCCAGATGACTTTTAAGCATCTCCATTGAGAGAGACTCCACACCCACTCTGATCAATCTGTGCCAGTGCTTGGTCAGCCTCACAGTTAAAAAAGTGTTTCCTAATGTTCAAAAGGAACCTCCTGTGTTTCCATTGGTGCCCATTGCCTCTGGTCCACAGAAAAGAGCCTGACTCTGTCCTCTTTGCAACCTCCCCTGAAGGATTTATACACATTGATGAGATATCCCTCGAGCCTTCTCCAGGCTGAGCAGTCCCAGGTTTTCATCACAGGAGAGAGACTCCAGTTCCTCAGTCGTTTCTGTGGCCCTTCACTGGACTCTCTCCAGTAGCTCCAAAAAAGATATGCTATAAATTTGCCCTCTGCACTTCTCATGTGGCAGTGGAACATAATAGTACAAATCAAAGGTAAACAGAAATATTCAAGCAGATGTAAATGCAGTAGCACTTGTTTTTCTTCACATTGAACAAAAATTCTTCTGAATAATAGCTGTGATCTGACCTCTCCACTTTTTTTTATATTCTTCCACTTACCAGCAACTACATGATACTAAAATCCACAGAAACTGTCTTTATTTGATAAGTTGTACATATTTTTTTCTTAAACTTTGGGTTATTTCCTATAAATTAATATTTTCTTTGGTGTAAGTGGTCTGAAGACTTAGAATTGGATCTAATAAATTTGATTTTCAATATATCTAGCTCTTTGGCAATCTGCCTGTTACAACAAAGCAATATTGAGTTGTAAATGTTTTGCTGCCCACGTTTCATGTATGTAGGGGAAGTATTCCTGAATAGTAGAAACCAGTTTATTGCATTAACTAACCTAGTAAGTTAGTTCTCTCCTGCTAGTATTATATTGCAGTTAGGACCTGAAACAAATGCATCTATGTACAATTTTATTAGAGATTTTAATGTAGTCTGGCAAACATTTATCTCCCACTTTCAGCTTTTGACTGCATGGACCATTTCCTGGGAATTATAGTCTTTAGGTTTTAACCGAAGATTTTCAGGGGGAAATAGGCTTGTTTAACTTATTTTCTAAGTTAATAAAATATGGTTTGTGGTTTTTTAAAAATTTGCTGTCAGAGAAATACTCAATATTTTGTTCCTTTTCTCATAAAATACTGTTTCATTGATGTGAACTTCAAAATAGATTGAAACAGGTGAGCTATCAGAATTCGTAAGTTGTTAAAAAAAAATAAAATAAAAAAAGGACTGTCCAAAGAAAAGCAAGGGAGCTGGTGAGGGGTCTGGAGCACAAGTCTGATGAGGAGCAGCTGAGGGAACTGGGGCTGTTCAGCTTGAAGAAAAGGAGGCTGAGGGGAGACCTTATCGCTGTCTACAACTACCTGAAAGGAGGGTGTAGCATGGAGGGGGTTGGTCTCTTCTCCGTTCTCTCTTCCAGCCTAAATAATTCTATGAGTTTAATTTTACAAGACCATTTGTAATTTAAGATAATTTCAATAGTTCTAATAAAACTTTTGATACTTTCTTACTTTCCATGTAAAAGTAACTATGTTTGTCCAAGCTAGAAACACTAAGTCTTTACTAACATGGATGTAAAGTCAGTCTACTGAATTTTTGCTAGAGATATTGTCTGTATTAAAAAACTATCACTGAACCAAAAAAAGTTAGCACAGTTGAACTCGTAGGTTTGATCCTAGAAATGGCCATGATGTCGTGACATCACGCAACCAAACAAAATGGTTTGACCTTTGGCGGCATCTGACCTTTTGTGGGTGTCACAGTTCTCAGAAAGTTTCCACATTAAGGAAAGTGCGTGTATTTGTGACCCCCTCTAGTGGATAGCTTTCTCAACTGTGCACTAGGATATGTTTCCATATTAGACAATCTGACATCATTAAAAATTGAGAAGTCTTTGTTTCCATGGTAAAGATCTGATTCCATTCCCATGGACGGTCAGAATGTGTTTGTGTTCATCTCCACTCATTACCACTCACCTTGCAATATATTTTAATAAGTTTTTTTTCATGATGTGGTTGCTCATAGTTTTATCTATTTGTATGTGCAACTGATGTTTATACATTAGCTGACGGAACATCCTTTTTTTTTCTGTGGTGTGAACCTCTTTTATTTCCCATACCTTCATTTACATGAATGTATATTCCTGAAATGTTTAGAGTTTGCCTTAATTCTTATTTAACTTTATTTCAGGTACCACCAAAGTAAACCTTGTGAAGATCCCATCAACTGCTTCCAGTCCTCGAGACACTGCTCTAGCAGCTGTTATATGCAGTGCACTTGCAACAGTGCTCTTAGCTCTTCTTATTCTTTGTGTTATCTACTGTAAGAGGCAGTTTATGGAGAAGAAACCAAGCTGTAAGTTTCCAGTTATTATTGTTTCTTTGTGATGTTTATGTACGTGTATTAGTTTGGCAAATATCTCTGTAGGTAAACAAATGAAATTTCCACAGCATTCAAACAAATTTAGCATTGAGATGAGCAAGCTAGCAGAAGCTCAAAACTGTATATCCATACATGTTTGCCAGGCCAGTTTGGGTGTTCCAGCTTCTACTGAGAAAATGCTGTGCAGATATCCAGAAATAATCCAGTTGCATTAATTCTGTGCCATGCTCTGTTAGATGCTGCACAGATAAAATGTGGACCATTTGGGATCCAAGCTGGGATGTCATTATGGAGTTGCAGTGCTAATGTGGAAATACCGACTTGGAGGATCTGTGCATCACATGCCATTGTGAAACAACTTAGCTCGTCGAGATTATGGAAGTGGACAGTGCAGATAGCAGATTTTTCATTTAGAATTTTGATTTTTTAGGCATATTCAAGATTAATTAAGTACCTAAGCCAGCATCTAATGAGCACTGGATGTCAAACAATAACAACAATAACTAGGAAGAATCAGTGTTATCACTGCTTAAAGCACAAGCAAAAATAAAAAAAGATTCAGAGAGGCATTGTGAGAATTGTTCCTAACCTAGAAGATGCTTTGCAATGGAAGTTTTAGGAAATTCAGACATAGTGAATCCAAACTTCAGTAAGTGAAATTTAGTAACTTGTTTGCCTTGGCCTACAACTATACAGATTAAAGGAAATCTGCTTTTAATATAAAGCTCTTTAAGATAGCATAAACAAAATCCCAGTGGCTGAAAGCTGAATGTGGAAAATTTCAGATGGGAATCACTGGGAATCATTAAACACTGAGAAGATGTAACAGTCAATAAGATATACTCTCAAATCATCATCAAAATAACAGCAGATGTCTTCCTAGAAGAGGCTGTAGTTGAACCAGCTGTCCTAAGGCTTGTTGCAAAATCTGTGGTTTATATGAAACCACACGATCAGTTGGAAAATGTATGGAAATACTGTATAGTGTGACATTTAAGTATTCTGTGAACATACGAGGCTCTGAACAGGAAAAATAGTATAATTTACTAATATATATTTGTATTCATTTTGTCCAAAGGGTCTCTGAGATCACAAGACATTCACTACAATGGCTCTGAATTGTCATGTTTTGATAGACCACAGCTAAATGAATATGAACATAGAACTTGTTGCCAGTGCCAGAGAAGCACATCACAGACATGTGGTATGTTAGGTCTACTTAAAAGTGACTTTATGGCATGATGAACATTTATCTAACACTTGAGTTGCAACATTTAACTTTAACTACAGAGCTAATGTTGTCAAGTACCCTTTGTCCTAGGCTAATTTCTCAATAAGCACATAGAATTTCCAAGTAGATATTTGGTTATGGTATTTTTTTTCTGTTTTCATTCCAATGACCTGTCACTTAAAAAAAAAAAAAAAAAGTTTAAATGTCTATCATCTCATTTCTTTCTGATAAAAATAGCACTGCATCTGGCTTTGAGACTTAAATTGATGTGAAGAATTTACCACACAGTATCTAAGAACATGATATGAACTCTAAAGGACATTAAAAATCTGAACAATTCAAATCATTGAGATTTTGTGAAGTAATTTCAGAGCAGATGCATTTATGACATTGACAAATATGTAATTTAAGATAAGAGCACAGGCTTAAGTACCATCCTAATATGTTAACTCAGAATGTGATACTTCCTCTCACATGTATCTAATTGAAAAGTAAATTAATTTAAAAAGTAGATATTCGTGACTGGCATCTGCATTAGTTTTGGAGGAATGGCTTGGCTTTTATAAGTAATTCCATTTTAAAGTAATAAATTAAAGAACCCATTTTTTTGCAATAAGATTTTTTTCTTCAATCCATATGTTATAATCTAACTGGAAAACCAATACTCAGGTTTGAAAGAGTATAGAGGCTAAGTTTACACAGACCTTTGACACTTTTAATATTATTAAATTAATTTTCATTCCTTAGGACCAGTTCACTTGATTCCATCACTGTGCTGTGATGAAACCTGTAGCATGGATCACAGCAGTCACAATTGTGCTTTCCACTCACAGACTACACTTAATGAAAGGTAACTTAGTTTTATAAATGTCTATTAAACATTATGTATTTCTTATGCAGTCAAATTAATATTTATACAGATAGAATAGCTGTTTGGAGTGGAATGAGGTATTTTGATGAACTGTAGCCATGTACTTCTGTTTTGTGCAAAAAGAGGTTTATAGTGAAAAACGAGTTTGGAGTATTTCTTAATAAATACTGACATGATATATCCATTTCTCTGACAAAGAAGTGACTTATTTCTCTCACAAGCAGACAGTCCTCTTTCTCCCTCTCCGGGGAGACCTTACAACAGCCTTCTAGTACCTAAAGGGGACCTACGGAAAAGCTGGAGAGGGACTTTTTACAAGGCCATGTAGTGACAGGACAAGAGGTAATGGCTTTAAACTGGAAGAGAGGAAATTTAGATTAGATACAAGGAATAAATTCTTCACCATGAGGGCAGTGAGGCACTGGAACAGGCTGCCCAGAGAACTTGTGGATGCCCCATCCCTGGAAGTGTTCAGGGCCAGGTTGGACAGGGCTTTGAACAACCTGGTCTAGTGGAAACTGTCAAATCATTCTGTGATTTTATGATTATGTGATTATTCTATGGTACCTTAGAGGCTTTGGTGACCCCCTCTTCTGCTGTGGGTTAGCAAGGTGCTGCATAAACCTGCGAATCTGGGAGGATTAAGGTACCATTTAGAAGTGTCATGAAGATTTTCTTTTTTTTAGAAGCTCTTAATGACTGTGAGATTGGAAAGATCTAGTTTTTTATTTCTAACAGAATGTAACCATTAGTTTCTTGTGATCTGCTAAATAAAATACAGTAGTAGAGTAGTTATTTCTACAGCAGTGCTGTGAGCTAAATATATAAAATTTATGGTGTCATTCAGAGTTTCCTGGTTACAGATTTTAACACAGGATGTATTTATTTATTTTAGCTAGAACTGTTTTCCATATAAGGTTTAAATTGGTCTCCAGCTGCCTTGTTCTTATGACCAAATGTAACTAAAAATGTAGAGGCAGCCTCTTCATAGGTATTGTTTATGCAAGGTGACTTAGTGACCAAAGTACAAGATACAAAATACCTAAATTTTCTATAATAACTTGTTTAAATACCAGCAAGCTTGAGTCATCCTTTTATACCACTAAGGCTGACAAATTGAAAGTTGTGTACTTTCTGAGGGATCTTTTGGTTAAGGCTTTAAAAATAAATGTCATACCCATGCTATGTGGACATCAAAGATCCTGTGGTTCCTTCCAGAAGTAACGGGGTTTGCTTCAATTTCCTTTGCCAAAATAATGTATTTCCTTCAATTGTGGTGCGATGTCCTGACTTTTGGCCTCATCTATGAAAATACTTTGTGTGTATATCAAAGCAATTAAAGCATTATGTTTCAGAAATTAGTAAGGCTACTTAAAATTTCTTATAGGCAATGTTAATTTGGGAGGAGTTTTGTCACACTAATTATTACTGTATATTAGACTTAATAAAGCCTTTATATTTTATAAATCTGTACACAGTTTTTGAAAACAAAATGTATTAGTACATTATTTTGGGGTTTTTAATACTTATTTAGGTATACTATAGTAAAAAACACTACTGGGCTTTCAACAGAGATAGGCATGTGTAGTACACTCACACATGTATCATCATGTACCTTAAATACATTTGAGACAGATAACTTTGAGTTTCTACTTCCATTATCTCCCATTTTCTATTAAATAAAAATGATCCTTGTGAGAACTAAAAATCCTTGCTCTTCACTAATACTCTGTTCTTTCCACATGAAAGACAATACAAGAAAAACTTTTCATGTTTTGAAGGCTAGACAGAAAAACTGAAAAATCTAAAGTGAATGTGCGTTCAGTATGAAATCACATAGATACAAGGAGTTTCAAACAGTCTTGTGCATTCCCTTTTCCCAATCTGAACCCACTTTACTTCTTTTACTTCCATTAGATATTTGTCTAGCCTGTGGTTTTTTGTTTGGTTGGTTGGTTTTGATTTTTTTTAAAAAGAAAACCTAGTGTTGGAGTTTCCACAGTCTTCCCAAACATCTTTCTTACTGCAATTTAATCTTGTATCTTGTTTTAACCCCTCCATGCATTGTGAACAAACAAATTCCTTCCTCTCTGAAACAGTCTTTGTATCTGAACAGTATTATAGTATTTTTTATCATATTTCTGTTATTTAGACTATAAACAACCTCAAATGTAGTTCATGTTTTCTAAAACCATGAATTCACAGCATGAAAGGTTCTAGGCATCCTCTTTACGTTTAGTGGTGTTCTCCAGAGTTTTCTTCATTTCCAGATGAAGAACAAACTATTCCTTTTCAAAAGAACTTGTTTGTACAGGGTGCCTCTAGAGTATTAGCATAATATAACCCTGTTAAACCATCTTGAAATACCTGTAATTATTATATTAATGACAGTAATTACTATACTAATAATATTTTCTGGAATGCTTTTGAAACCATGTCCTTTTTTATCCTTTTGCAGGGCTTCTGATTCTGTTGGAGAAATGATTCCTACTTTCCTTGGGTCTCTTTCACACTCTACCTGTGGAGACATTTCAGATGCTTGGCCCCTTATGCAAAACTCAGCTTGCTGTGACAGCATTTCTTTCTGTGAATCATATTCAGAAGTGGCCGGAGGATCTGCAAAACCCTGCAGTCCTGAGACTGAAAATGCAGCCACTGTTGAGTCGGATAATAAGCAGGATCTAAGTGAAGTACTTATTTCAGCTAAGGCTCTTGATGGAAACATTGCAAAGTCCTTTGAAATCTCCAAACATAGAACCTGCATAGAAGTTTCATCACTTCGGAACTCAGCGGCTGCTGAAAGCCAGCCAAATACAGAGTGTAATGGAACAGCAAATGGCTCTACAGACTGATAAAGAGGTAAAACCCATAACTACAAAGGAGTGAGAATGAGTACTCAAGGCATGTAGAGCTAGATAAAAATAGAATTGTAAAAAGTTGTAGGGTTAGGATGTTTTTCCTTAGGTTACACCTAGCTATTGCTGAAAGGAATTAAAACTCTACAAGAGATCCAACAGTTTTGTGTTTTTAAATCATTGACTGAATTTGAATAGTGTAACCTTGAGAGAATGTGAACCAGAATACAGGGGTAAGTCTGTACACCAGTTAGCTTTTATCAGGTTTCTCCATTTAATTTCCAGGGAAAAAAAAATCGGTTTAATAGCCTTATGACCAGACTGTAATGTGAAGCTCGTCTTGTTTATGAGGGAAGAACTGAGAACTTGTCTTTGCTTACTGTACACAAGGCATAAAAGACATGGCAAGTGTTCATCAAAAAGTATTTACAAAGCCTTCTCTGAAGTTACTACAGCAGCAGCAGAAACAGGAGAATCTCAAATGCTTTTTAATGCCATATATATTCCCATCTCATCAGACAAAACATTCTGTAAGTTTGTCCATAAAATATGACTTAATCTATAAAAACTTACTATTCCAAGCACTATTACCATCACAAAAAAGTCAGACTGCTGCTGCTTCATCATTATATATTTTTGAATATTAGCTGTGCTCTGTATTTTTAAAATAACATTTTCCACTGCTGGAAGTAAAGGATCCCAGAGTATGGATGTGCACTGGTGGTGTTACACAAGGGTTGTGTAGACTGTGGTTGGAAAGCTGAAATAGCCTCCTGTGCATGCACACAAAGGCAGGAACAGAAGTACTTGCCACTAATATTAATAATCCACCAAACTTAATTAAGAAAATTATCCTATCTGTAATTATGAAAATTTTGGGCCATCTGCCGAAATAAAACTGCCTTCCTTTGATCCTTTTCCAATTGGTTTGATGCCACTTTCGTATTGTTCTTAAATGAGTAGAAAGTAATTAGTATTTAACAACAAAAAAAAAAATTCTGAAAACATGCAAGTGCAATAGTTAATTCTTTGTAAATCAGGCCTTAATTCTTTAGGTGATGTTTTCAAGAGGTGGAAGAGCAGGTAAACAGACTGCTAAGTCAGGAATTTTTTTGGCATTGGCTTCAATGGAATTTGTATATCACCCCAAAAATCTACTGCTGTCATTGAAAATATTAACCTTATCTATGTTGCACATATTTTTCTCCATATATTATTTATAATATATAGTTTGTCTGTAACAATGTCTGGCACTAAGTGTCCCTGTGTCAGGTAGCCCCTGGCATAGTTTCAGTTTGGTATATGCCAAATACCATTAGGTGATAGCCCTGTTCTCTAGGTATGTATAGAAAGGGACAATGGTATCACTGTAACTGCAAATATTGATGCTGCTAGTTCTTCGTTTTTCAATGCTTATCAATGGAAGTTGAATGCTCTCTCAGTGTTTTAAGGGAATATATTGCCATGTTAAACAGTTTTTTAAAAATCAGAAATTAATTTGTGGGTAGTTTTGCCCACTCAGTTTTCAACTGAAGAGACATGTGATTAATATTAGAGTTTTTCTATATGAAAGGAACCACAAATTTCAAAATATCACTAAAAATTAACTTACATTTCACCGTATTTGTTAAAATACCTAAATTGAAAATTTTCTTACTGATTCATATGTGTGTGTAGAAAACTTTTATGACATTTCAAACTCCTGTATTCTTCAATGGTTTAGTGTTATTATGTATTACTGTTGAGATTTGTGTATGATTATGAATGAGATGATTTAGGTGGTTAGGTTTTTCTTCATTTTTTTTGCTTTAATAGACCTTGCTGATTCGTGTTCTACAATTCCTCCATCATCATACTCTACACTGCATCAGTCCATATGCATCTTTGATGAAGAAATTCAAGTAGCATTTGAGGGATGTTATCAGGACTAGGTTTACAAGAAATGTATTTTCAGGCTTAACTCACAAACTGTACAACTCCAAGAAAATTATTTTATCTCAGTCTACCTCATTTTTTTCAATTTACCCTTCAAATTTCTTGTCTTTTTGAAATGTTTGGCGGGAAGGATTTTTTTTAGTACATATGCATGCATTACAGTCTTGCATAGGGCCATACTTTTATCACATCGGAAAACAAATAATAATGTAATAAAATCAGAAGATCACATGTTTTTATTTCTGTGTACATAAATATACATTTTTAATGGGTATTTTAATGCAGTTTCAATATTCAGGTTTAGGTGAATTTCTACTGCAAGCAGTAAGTGTAGTTGTATTCTTTTAGTGTTTAGTCAAGTATGACGTACACAGAGGTTTTTAATGAATTTATGTTCTATCACTTTCTTCTAGGAAGCCACGCTAGTTCTCTCAGCCCTGAAGCTGACTGATTCCCTAATGCTCCTGTGCTGTTTATCAAACATAATCTGGTCTTCAATGTTGCATGGTTTCAAAATCAGCTGGAAAAAAATGGCACCATTTCACACCTTCTGAGCAGTTGCATCTGAGCCGTAACAGCTGTAAAGTGAAACGTGAAGGAGCATCCTGGGAGAACCATGAAGGTGGATTTATGACCTTGTGCATCTCTTTAAAAAAACAAACAAAACCTTCCATTCCTTCAGATTCTCAAAAAGTCTAATGGAGAGAGTTTAAAAGCATACACAAATAGAGCAAGAAATAGAAATACTTCAGTGTGTTTAGGTGAGTATGTTAAATACAGCTGCAGATGTCAGAAGGCGTGGGACAAGACTTTGCCAGTTATTCTGCTTGCAGATTTATGCATCCATTAAGGTTTTTTTGGCTGGCTCTAATTTTAACTCAGTTTCCTGCTGTTGAAGGACTTAAAAAATAAACATTTCTATTTATACAAGGATCATCTATTGATAAGCTGAAGCTTTTCTTATGTACTACATTATAGTCAATAAGCTAGTTTGGGAAGTTAGAGAATTTGCATGTTACAATATCTATGGTTGAAGTCCCCTCCATCCAATTGTTACATTTGTGGGAGGGGGCATTATTTTCTTAAATATAGTAGGCAATTAGCTTTAAATTAGATTTAGTTTAGTGAAAGTCAGCCATATAGGTAGGGATGTTGTCTTTAATTGGTAGTTTTGGTATTGGAACAAAGCACTTGTTGTTATAGCATGTAATTTTTGGATGTTGAAATAAATATAATCAACTGTCACATCAAAATGTCATGAAGGTATTCATACAATGAGACTATTACTAATATTTTTTAGTAATGCATTATTTTCAAGGGTCAAGCTTCATGGTGATCTGATTCATTTATATAGTAGGCCTTTTCATTCATGTCACTCTGTCCTTCTCGCTCTAGTATTGTGTAAATTCATTTTTTTCATGCAAAATGTAAACATTAATTCATAACATTTTTAAATACCTCTGAATGGAATCCTTAAAGTTGCACGCATGCCTAGCAAATCATCAACTCTGCCCTCACTACTGTTCTTTAAGATTTTAACTGCAGTTTGTTGCACCACATCCCATAACATAATGCCATTTGTTCTGCAGCCATTTTTATCCCTAAAATAGTTTTCACTTCTGTGGGTAATCCCAGTAACCTCTACTGATTCATTACATTCAACAGGCTCAAACCTGTCAGTGATGAACTCCACCAATTATTCTTTAAACTACCCAGTGTGCCTTGACAAAAGCAATGTGATCAGCAAAACAAATGCAAATTGCAATAAATATTACTCATCTTTCCACACATGGTTTGTGTGGCAATGGAAATGTTGAGTATTCATGTTCCAAAATGGAAGACTTTTTCTTGGAAGCACCCAGTAGAAGCTTGAACCTGCACAAGAACAACTGAAGTAGATGTAGTGACAGTGAGATTCTTCAGCTAAAACCTGTGAGATTATTCATGTGTGCAAAAATCATGAATAACAGTTACCAAATCCAAACCAAGTAAATGAAGAAATTATGTGATTGTTTTAAATTTTTTTATATGATGGTAAATACCACCATTTGGTCACTGACAGAATAATATGCACTTATACAGGGTGTA
This sequence comes from Streptopelia decaocto, assembly GCF_964273445.1. NCBI lineage: Eukaryota > Metazoa > Chordata > Aves > Columbiformes > Columbidae > Streptopelia > Streptopelia decaocto. The sequence goes on along the minus strand of NC_138663.1, from coordinate 191,567,035 downwards.
CAATTACTCAGCTAAATACTTTATATACTCAAATAAGAGTAGTTTTGAATAATTTCTTTGAATACTTCCATACATTTAAGAAGTGACAAAACATTCTTTTTTCACTACATGTGCATGAAGAGATGTGTGCTTCTTTGTATATACTTTGTAAATAGAAAAAAATCCAAAGTGCATTTCAGTATATGGCAAGATATTTTTAGAACATATGGAGATTTAACTTTTCACTAATAACAGTTCTTTAAAATGTTATTTTCAAAGGTTTTGCCAGCATCTGCCACAGTATGTTTTCCCATTGGAATTTACACTTTGTATAATTGTTTTTGTCTGGCGAGAAAAATACTCATGTCTTTAAATGAGTGACAGATAACTTGAGAGCAAATTGGGGGAAAAAAATTAAGAGAGTGCTTTCTAAATATATGTGTATATTGTGTATATACTTTTTTCTTTAATTTAACCAAATTGGTCTTTTTTATATTGCCTGTGGCAAGCAATGTTGTACATGCCAATAGAAAACATACGCTACCACCGCATTTAGACTGCCCACATATCATGTCTAGGGATTTAGAGTGCTGTTTTAAATACTCCTTTAAGGAATGTAAATTAAAATGTTTTATATATTGTTTTGTAATACTTTTTCTACTTGTGAATAAAATGTTACATGAATTGGTCTTGGTTTGTTGATCTCAAATTGATAATAGCATTCTGTACAAAGTTAGTGATAAACTATTTATTATTTTTAGAATTCCATAATGATTTGTGTTAAAATTACAGTATAATTTGGTACATCTTTGTCTTGAGATGCTTTCTTTTTAACAGTAGCGTTGTTCTTCAAGCTGGAGGGCCTCGAAGAAGCTGTAAGTTAGAAAGTTAAAAGAAAAAAGGCTGATGAGCACTACAGTCTAATGTCTTTGAAAAGAAAACCCAGTACTCCACACAGCAGACTGTTTCAGAGAAGGTAGACAGGTAAATAATGAGAAAATAGCTTTCTTTTTGAAACAGAAAAGGATGCGCTAACCATGGCCCTGAGAGGCCCCACGGAGCCTGCGCTTGTGTTGTGCTGCAGCAGCCAGGGGTGGTTCCAAACCTTGGCGAAAGAAGAGGGAATGAGAAAATACCAGTGGAGAAAACTAACCTGGGCCATTTTTCAAACTTTGTCCAAGAGGTTTATATGTTCAAAAGATTCAGAAAAATGTTACTCAAGTGGGATGCTCCAGAATTTAAATTATTAAGAAAGGAGTGGCATGGTTTGACTGACAAGAGTAGAGGACTGAGAAGAGTTATTTGATAATTGCATATAATTATATGACTTCTTATGGAAAAGATGTAAGAAACAGTGACTGGAGACTGAATCCAGACAAGGATGGTAAGCAACATAGAGCCAGGTTGCTTGTGGTGGAAAATTTATAGCACTATTGGTTTTTATGGGAAAGTTTGAGAGAAATTGAAAGCTGCTCTGTCCTTGTCACTAGTTCCATCTAGCAAATTCTGCATTGGTTCTTGTCTCTATGTTGCTGTTACTTCTCTAGTTTTTAAGCACATAATTCAGAGCGTAGCTGGAGAGCACCTTCCCAGAACAGCAAGGTCTCCCTGTGTGGCTGTGCCCATGTGCTGTGCTCCTGAGTGGTCTTCTCGTGTCTTGTGCTGAGGCTGCGAGCCACGGCAGCAGCCCAGGGCACTCGGCAGGTGCGGCAGCTCAATTCTACCCCTTTGTGTCCATAAAGGCAGCTTTGTGACTCTCAGCACAGCAAGGATCACAGGAGCGTGCCCCTGCCCAAAATAAATAAATTTTAAAAACCCCAAAAAACAAGGAATAAAAACCCAAGAATTGAAAAACAGGTATTTCTTCTCTTTCAACTAGAAACAAAATACAATTCAAAACAAATTACATATGTCGTAATAAAACTTGCATAGTCATAAAAGATATTATGTCATAAAGTAAGGCTGCAACCTTCTATCCAACTATCTTTCTAAAAGAGGTCTACAGAACAGTTTAAAAAAAGCCACCCCAAAACCTTTTCCCTGGTCGGATGGCTTTTCGGTACAACGGTGTTTCCTGTCTGTTCTACAGGGTAGACCAAGCTCTCAATCCAAAGCTCCTCATCCTACCCTGAGCTGGAGATCTTATGGCTTTTCCCTTTGTTGTGGGCTCTTTGAGGGCCTTTGGTTTGCATTCCTGTGAAGTCCCTCCAAGCAATAACCTTCATGCATTAAATTAATCCTCTGGCTGACTTGGGTGATGGAGGTTTCGATCGCTACCTGCAGCACATTCCAGTGCAGACACTGCTGCTTTGTTTAACCCTTTTTTAAAAAAGGGTATTGAAGGGAGCGTGTAGTGTTTTATCAGGCATGGAGCAAGCTGAGATTGGGTACTCAGAGCAAAGCCACACAATGCACACTTTGTGCCGGCAGGGTGCAATTTAATCCATATTTAGTTTTGCCGTGAGTGTTGGTAAAACCCACTTGCTCTTCACATTGCACGTGAGCCATTTTGATTATGTCCGATAAGGTGGCGCTTTCAATAGGAGGAGAGCGGGTGGATTTGCTCGTGAGCCTGCTGGTTTCCACAAGAGCGGTGAATGATGGGATTAGTGGGAATGTCTCTAATGTTGTGCTGACAGCCGGGGTGGCTGGCGGAGGGCACACGAGGCTGCTGGCAAGAGCCACGGCTTCAACGGCAGGGGTAGTTGAGTAAGATGGGGACTTTTCCCATCGTTTGATTTTCTCAATCCTTCCTCACCACAGTTGTATTTAATTTGTTTTCGTTGTTCTGACAAAGGGAGATTTGGCTTGTTCAAAACTTTATAAATGACATTTTTCTCATGCCTTGGTGGAAAAGCACGCACACACACAAAAGAATGCAGCATTTAAGCAGTGCTTTCCCCGAGCCTCAGTCTTTGTGAAGTTTCCATTTCTTCTGCCCAGATCCCAGCTTCAGTTTGCGAATGTACAATTTATGTAATATTCAGCATGCAAGAATTTTCCTAAGTATAGCAGATTCTATATTAAAATCTAGTCTTTAATCAACAGTTTAAGGGAGAGCATGCTGGTTTAAAGCTTAGAAAATTAAACCACTGGAATTCAATAAATCACCCTGCTTTGCCCAAGTTCTGTATCAGACATTTCATTGGAACATAATGATAAACATATATAAATACAGAATGTATATGTGTACATAAAGGTCTATTCTACAGTAGAATAAAATAATAACCTTCTTTAAAAAAAAAAAAAAATCGTCTTGCATGTGATATGAGGCAAAGCATTGCCAGGCTGGTTACAGTAATTTTATTCCTAAGTGCTTAAACATGATGAAATTACAGAACACTATGGACCAGTTCCGATGAGACCTTTGCACTACACGAGCTTCTGTTCTGCTGGTGGGGATCTCAGCAGGACTTTTTTGTAATGGAAGCACGCTGAGCATGGGCATTTAAGAGAACAACATTGAACAAAACAGAAACGAGGTTTTTCATTGTGAAAATAATAATGATAATGAGAAAACAACATCTAGCTGTTAGTGCACAAAACAAAGCAAAAACCACCAAAGCAAAACTAACCCTTATGTTGCAAAATAATCATACTTTTAAAGCCAAAGTAAAGATCTAGTCTACAGCCACTTGATGTCTCTAACTGCATGTTCACTTAAACTCACAAAAAATCTGCACCTGGCCAAAACAAGTTGAGGAAGATCTGTAACCAGCAGAATAACAGTATTTTCTGCACCGATTTTGTTCATACATTGCAAACGTGCTTCTTGTAGATTATGTTGACTCCTGCTACATATGGTAGTTGAATTTAACCTTTGGAAACTCAACAGCCAGTATTGGCTCGGCCATTTGGTTGACCCTGTTCCAAGACAAAAAAGGAAGTTGTTGACCAACCTGATGCTGTTTTATGTTGTTAGACCCAACAATAGTTGAATTCCTTTATCATTAGTAACTCATAGCTTCAGCTTTATTAAACCTTAATGCTAAGGATGTTCAACAATAGAGGTTAAGGTGACACCGCATCTGTGCAAGAGTGAGAATATCTTTCCTACTGAGACAGCAAAACAGGCCCATAACGTTCACCAAATAAGACTCGTGGTACACTTTGTCAAAATTCCTCACTGTTTTTTGATATTTTTATAGAATCATTTAGGTTGTAAAAGACCTTTAAGATCATCAAGTCCAATCTAACACTGCCAAGTCCACCACTGAACCATACCCCTCAACACCACATCTACACATATTGACACTATGAATAGAAAATATTCCTTGTTTGAAAAAAGATTCACATGATGGCAAAATGCTGTGGAATGTCACATAAGAGTATTTTCTCCAAGAGGGTTTGTGCAGTTACCCTCAATGTTAAACCGTCAATAAATGGAAAACCTCCATATTAATTGAAGTTGTATCTATCTTTAAATACATTTTAAGCTTTGGAGGGTTAGTTGTTTTTACTCAAGGAGGATTAGTCCATTTATGCAGACAAGAACTGCCTCAAAGTTATTTTCATAAATTGGCCTTTAACTAGCAGGACAGATGGACTCAGGCAGAAGAAACTATAAATCCTTTAGATGATAAAATACCTATTTCACTGATGGGTTAAAAGAAGCAAGCCGTGTGGGTTCAGCCCTTTCTCTAATTAGTTCAGCCAGGCTATGGGGGCTGCAAGAATGCCATAAATTACCTCTCCTGTGGCTTTCCACAACAGACAGATAGCGTTGGAGTTTACTCAAGGTGTTGGCAAGTGCTGTAATAGATTCCTGAAAATATCTGTCTGCCAGATGATGTTTCCTAATACACAGAATATCACTGAGGAGGTCTTGTTGCCTTCACAGCCAGATGCTTTCTGCTCCTAGTGAAGATGTCTTCTTACTGCCTTTCTGCAGTGGGTGGATGGGGGCGGTGGGGAAGCAGCAGCAGCGCCTGCAGAAGCCAGAGGAGAGCAGGACACAGCATTGCTGCATCCAGCACACACCGTCACAGCTGAATTCCCCCCACCAGTCTCTCAGCTGTGCAGAGATCAGCTGTAACTGTGCTTAGAAGCACAAAGATTGCCAAAGATGCAATATTGCACCTCCTGCAGATGTATCAGTGTTGCAGCTGCAGTAGCTGAAAGCTATAAGTGAAAAGAAATTAATATCTTCTGTGAGTTGAGGGGGAGGAAGGAAAAATAATTAAAGGTTTTGGGCTCAAAGCCTTCTTGGATCTGCTTTCTAATGTTTGCTTGCACACTTTGCATCTAGTTAAAGGTCTACAGCTGCTGTGGCTCTGAGAATGTTCCTGCAATTCCCACCTGACCTTAGGGAGTAGAAGTTACCTTTCAGTTTGGCCTTGTTACACTTCATGCTGGAAAAGCTGGAGGATTTAAATGCCTGCCAGTCTCTGTTCTTTTCACCATTACCTATTTTTTGACCAAAAAAAAAACCCAAAAAAACCCAAAAAACTTTATTCAATTTTTGCTTAAGTCACTATTACTCACAAGCTGCCCATAAGTTCCAGAAGGACAGGGAACTGCTGGAGAGAGTCCAGCGCAGGGCAACAAAGATGATTAAGGGAGTGGAGCATCTCCCTTATGAGGAAAGGCTGAGAGAGCTGGGTCTCTTTAGCTTGGAGAAGAGGAGACTGAGGGGTGACCTTATTAATGTTTACAAATATATAAAGGGTGAGTGTCACGAGGATGGAGCCAGGCTCTTCTCGGTGACAACCAATGATAGGACAAGGGGTAATGGGTTCAAACTGGAACACAAGGAGTTCTACTTAAATTTGAGAAGAAACTTCTTCTCAGTGAGGGTGACAGACACTGGAACAGGCTGCCCAGGGGCGTTGTGGAGTCTCCTTCTCTGAAGACATTCAAATCCCACCTGGACACATTCCTGTTTGACCTCATCTGGGTGTTCCTGCTCCAGCAGGGGGATTGGACTGGATGATCTTTTGGGGTCCCTTCCAATCCCTGACATTCTGTGATTCTGTGTTAAGACTACAGTTTCATTTTCTCATGGAAAAGAAATGCGGTTACCCTAAAGCCGCCCAGAAGACAGCCCGGGAATCAGATGCTGGTTCACACTGTTACCAGCGTGTCTCTCTGCAGCTCTGTCCCCTCGGTCAGGAAGCAGCCCAGACCAAATTAAGACGTGTCTTTGACCAGAGCAACCCCAACCAGCACCAACAACCTGTTCTTTAGAAATCTGTCATTGAATCACAGCTTATGGGTAGTTCAAACAAACAAACAAAACAAACAAACAAAAAAGAAGACAGAGACAGGAGAAAAAACCTTCATAAAGAATTATACTGGAGGCTTATTCAGCAAAGTTTCCATTTGTGTACAAAAGCTAAATAACCTTGGGTTGCACAGGAACACAAGTAGGAAGAAAAACTCTCCTGATCTTTACAGTCACCCTGCCAGCATCCCAGGCATTTTGTCTTCTTGCTCTTCATAAAAATTTGGTCTTGTGAAGCAGACATGCAGCATTTGCTCCTCATTCTTGACTCAGAAGGGTTCACCCTCTCCATCCCCTGCCCAGTGCCAGAGATAGTAACCGATGCCTGGCACTGAAGGCTCTTTCCAACCAGGAAAGGAATATCTCTATCTCTTCTGCTTCCCCTCCTGGCTCTTCCCTACCATTCTGCCTTATTTATGACTGCTGCAATTATGGGGTATATTTCTTTGCCTTCTTTTCTCCAGGTCTCTGTTTCCCATTCTCCTCCCTCCACGAGCTGGTCCGCTCCCCATCGCCACGTGAATGCAGAATTGTGGATTTCATTTAATGAACGTGGAAGATGTAACACAATGTACAAAAGCTTCTCCAAGGCTTTGATCTGTTTTTATATAAATGCAAAGGACAAAAAAAGAGAGGGAAATAAAGCTACCCAACTCTAGTAAGCAAATGCTGGCCAGTGCAGCACTGGGTAAAGCTTACTTTCAGAAAGAGCAAGCTCAAATTCAAAGCCAGCCTACCGGGAATTTATTTGGTTGGATTCCTATCTGTGCACAGCTGCTTCTAAAAAGGAAAATAGTGGCTGAGTGCTTAAAATGGTGATTTTTAAGGACATGCCCTGATCAGGATTTTTTCACAAGAACCCTCTGTGAAAACTAAAGACAAGGAATTTGTCACAGCAGGGAGACAGAGCTAACAATGAGAGTATGTAAAAATGGCTGATAATGTGATTTGTGGTTTGGTGGTGGTGGTTGGTTTTGTGTTTGTTTGGTTTTTTGGTTTTGTTTTTTGGTTGGTTGGGTTTTTTTGGGTTTGGTCTGGTTTGTTTTTTGTTTATATTATACTGTTACAATCTTTACATTTACTTATGGAACAAAACTACAGGGCCTGACAAGGGCCCTTCAAGAGGCCCAGCTCATGAGGGCTGGGTCCTGGCAGATCCAGATCCTCTGCAGTGTGATGCTCCTCACCTCGTCCAGATGAATGCACAAGTCATGCTGTGACCATCGCACACAGCAGCTCCTCCATCCATTCCTGCAGCAGAAAAAATACTGTATTATATTGACATCTCCACCTCCCCACCCTCCTTTTTTTGCTAAGAATTTTATTGGTGTTTGCTCATGGTCTTCCAGTGGGTGAATGGATTTTACACAGGAAACACACACTAGATTACAATGTACTGCTGTGTTATGAAATTTGACCATAAAGAAGCATTTGCACTTGGTCTGTTTGGCTCTGGCTCTTTATTAGGTGATGGAGTGGGAAACTGCAAACTAGTTTCAGTGAGTGAGCCTTTTTCTTAACATTGCTCATGGACGTCCAGCAGCTGGAGGATATATTCCTGGCTGCAATCAATTCATCGATATGTGGTGTGTGAAAATCCAGACTCAGAAATGACTGAAAATGCTGCCACCATTGTACAGCATCCCAGCTAAAGACTCATCATCTATGTGTAACACCCATGCACTGACATTGGCCAAGACAGCTCTGTGCAGAGCCCTGAGTCCAAGCCAGGCTAAAGAAGTCCTTGCAGGTACACAGCCTGGTGGAAAAGCAGAAGGCTGCACCTGGAGGAGAAGATGATGGTATGAAGCTGGGAGTGGGTTTGTAAATCCCATTTTCTCTTTTAGATTGAGGGGGCCAGATTCCAAGGTGATGAGTAAAGGATGGGCAAGGCTGCAGACAGAGAAAGCGTGGGTGTAAAAATTAGTGTAATGGCAATGATTTTAAGGAGCCCAGAACAATGTATAAATTACATGAGCTCAGCCTCAGTCCTGAATTTAGTGCAACACCTAAGGGCTAATTTGCCATCTGTTTACTTCCAGTAGAGCTACAGAACAAGAAGGTGTGGAACACCTTGCTGCAGCACGTGGTCAGTGCTGGACAGCACAGCTGCCCTGGGAGCACTGCAACATAGCTCTGGATTTTGCTAGAACTTGTCTTGGGACTTCACTAGCGATCTGTCATCTTCCTTTTCCTTTTCAGTATTTGTGAGTACTGGGAGTGCTAACCAGCAGGATAGTGGACACTTTTCTAACCCAGGCACCATCAAAGGCTGAGGAAGAGCACATTTCCCTGTCAAAATGTGCTGAACTGTGATATGAAACTGTACTACCCGCCTCTTAGCTCTCCCTGCACAGAAAGGAACATTCTGCATCCCCACTGAGTGCAGTGCAGCTCCCGGGTGAGATCTGCAGATCCACGTGCCTCAGTTCACTCTTCATGTTTTCTCTGCACGGTGAACAGTTCCTGAAAGAGTCTAAAGTGTGTATATGTATATGCCAGCTATGAATATATGGGGACAGTGATGGGGGCTTTCTCCGTAAAAATGCTTCTGAAAACAGTTTTTAAGTGTCTGACTCAGGTATGCAGGTTTACATGTTTCCAGCGAAACTAAAAGATCTCAAAATGTTCTTGGCTGGCCTCAGCAAGGTTTAATTTCCTCCTTAGAGCTTAAGACACTTCTCCTTTTTGAATGAATGCAGCTCTCACGGACACACTTTAGTTCAGACTGACTCATAAGAACACACTTCAGCAGCCCTGAATTCAGAAAGGCATTTGAGTGCACTTGAGCACCTGACCACAGCAAGTGTGTTCGTCATGACCACTACGTCCCCATAGGGACCAGCTTAATATAATGGACTTTTAATTACCTACTCCTTTGCTGGCTGATCCCGCTACACCATCCTGTAGAGAACAGTTCAGACCTGTAATTATAATTTAAATACTATAAACTTCCAGCTGAGCAAGCCAACAATGTTTATCATTTAGCATGTTGTGGTTACTGTGAAGAAGGATGCTCCCTTCGGAACCTTGCACCATTTTCACTACGCTTTTTTGCACTAATAAGATATTATTTTTATTTGACACTATAATAATTTTATGAATCAATTTTATTTATTACCTCTCCTCCTAGAAATGTCTGGATGCCCTTCCTACACCTTTGACCAGTTCAAGAGCATACCAAGAGACTAGAAAAAAAAAACAAAGACACTCTTCAGTCAGTGATTTAATCCAGCTTTCCAGCAGCCAGCTGTGGCCATCTAAATTAAAAGTACACATGGACTTTGCATGGGGCTTCACAGAAGCATTTTTCAGATTTCCCTTGAAGATAACAAAGCTGTGATATGACCCATTCAAAGCAAAAGCTAGGAGAGGGACTTTCCTAGATGGACCTGGCCTGACCATGAACAGTTGTTCTTTGGCCCTTGAGCCACCTAAACTGTGCTTTACCCAGAAAAAGTTATGTTTAAATGCACACATTTTGTTGGACTCTGTCCTGTATAGAAGATTTCACACGCAATATTAAAACATAAAAAGATAGAGACCTGCCAGTAACCGGGAGTGGTGGCGCAGGACTGTAACTCTCATTTCGTAGCTCTCATTTCAAGGCCATGTCATGATACACGTATTTCGTGCACCCTTCTCTCTTTTCTGTCCTTATTCCAACCCACGGCCTCCTCCCTGCCACACCAGCTTGAATTTTTTTGAACCTGGCATCTGCAAAGACAAACCCTTCACCCTAATTTAGCCTTTCGATCCTCAAACATCTCTCCATGCCCAGGGCTTTTGGCATGGTGCTGTTACACCCACTTTCCCTCCAGCTCCCCACCTTACTGTCACCATTTCATCCCCTGGGCTTCTGTCATGTTGGACTGACAACCAGCATGAACACCAAAACCATCTGTGCACACCCTGAAGATGGGATGGTCAGGACACAGGGGGTCAGGTGGCCCCACAGCAGGTATCCCTGCCGTGGGACCTGTGCGAGCGTTTTGGGAGACAGGGAAGAGGCAGACCAGACCCAGGCCAACAGGAGAAGCCGTGGAAGACATACATGCACTTGGGGCATTAATGCAATGGCTGCACCTCTGAGCAGTGAGAGCAGGGCCAAGCCAACCCGCCAGGCACAGCCCTCTCCTAGAAAAGCCACCAGTCATTGACCTTTTCATCCCCTCCTTGTTGCCAGTGCCCAGTTTCTTATGAACAACTTCCAGTCCCCGCAGGAGGGATGGCATTTCAGCAGCCCCACTGATGATGACCCTGAAAGTGGAGGGAGATGTGGTGGCTACAGCTGCTGCCAAACACCCCAGTGCTCCAGAGCAGTAAGGAAATACCGGTTTGACTGCCACATGCCCTGCCAAGGGATGTTACAGGACTATTAATTGCCCCAGATGACCTCTGGGCGTATTAACACCTACTCTTTTTCAAACAGTGGTCACTGCGCGATCCAGTGCCTCCTTCCACTGCGAGCTGGTTTATTCACATTTTAATTGCTCAGAGATTCATCTACAGACAGTAATTTGTCAGCTGCCTCCGCAGTTGAAACCACATCTTCTCAATCCCACTGGCAGGCACTGGCAGCCTGTTGGCAGTGTGCTGGCTGCCAGCCCTTGGACAGGTGACGTAGGTCTGCAGCAAAATGCTGCTACTTGGGGATCCAGGAAGGAGACACTTGGATCAGCCACCTCATTTCATCACCTGAGTGTCTTGGCACCATAGAAATACTCCTACTAGACACATTGTACTCATCTGCTGTGTGCATTGTCTAATAGATGGGACATGTTTTACTCTCAATCAGTTCTGGGATGGTCTGATATGAACCGCAGCATGCCTGCCGTGTACTGCAGGGTGCATCTGCAAACCATGTCTGGCATGCTCCAAATTCATATGTCTCCCATTTCCACATACATACTGTGACTGCCGCTTCAGCTCTTGATAAACAAAGCAGCTATCTGGATGGCTCTCACTTTTAACAAAGCCTCCCAAGATATTACTAACTTTGGTCCTTAAACACTTTTTTCAGACGACCAGAGATAATAAAACACACGTGTGTGTCTCTTGATGGACCTTCTGCCCAGAGCCGAAGCAACAAAGGACCTCTAGCTGAGGATAATGTGAGCTCGGACTGTCTCGTTCCCCAGTCCTGACATCGATACAAGGTGCACAGCCTCACTTCTTCAGCCTAAAACCCAAGGTGGATAATGAAAAAGGAAGGGAAAAGCTCAAGGGTTCAGTTTATTTAAACAAGTCCTGCACTTCTGAACAGGTTGCACCAAAGTGACCTGTTAGGTAGGGTGCAGCAACCGGGATCTGAAGTGTTTGTTCAGTTGGCCCAAAGGGTCCCAACACACAGAGAATGAGCTACAAGAAGAGTTTACCTTTTACTGACCACTTTAGTTGGTGAAATGTATTTTTTTCACAACTGAAACAGAAAAAGCTGGAGTTGCAAGATGGAGTGAGAAACAAACATGAGGCAGGGAAGAAGAAAAAATCAGAATGAAGCCAGCGAGGCACCGGCTTCAGACCAGCTAAACAGATACTTCTGACAGACCAAGGGAAAGGTGTGGAAAACAGAATAGCTCACAAAATTAAGAAACTGAATGCCAAATTAGCTATTTCCTTGTACTCAGCCAGCCTTCATCAGTTTTTCATACACATTTGAGACTGTCAGAAACCAAAGAAAGAAAAAAATGAAAGCAGATTTTCTTGGAAAACAGATTAAAAACTGAACAAACTACTAAAACGACCTTGTCTTGGGAATTTGGCTTAAACACCAGATTGAATCAGAGATAACTAATTTGATTACGTAGAACAAGTTATCTAAATCCCTGCTCAGGGAAAACACCGCCAGCAATTCAGTACTGTTTTGCAAAAGGCCTTCAATGTTAAATAGTTTCAGCAAAAGCAACATCCACAGACACATGGCACTTCTCAATGCCTGAAGAACATGTTTGTTGGGCAGGTGTCAGGGCAAGACAGCAAATTAAATTTACAGGAAAATAAGGAAATTTGCAGAGGATGGTGAGGAATCAGGTCAGAGCAGAACTTACCTGTTCTCTGGCAGCTGAGTTGGGTGACAGGTCTGAATAGCACAGGGGCTTTCTTGCAGCAGGCAATTAAATCTCCAGTTCTCAGGGAATTCCTGTTTCAACCCCATAGCGACAGTGTGTACTATTTGCACAAATCTTCAGAGGCAGAGAACTGTAATTTCAACTCTCATTTGTAATGAATGGGATTTACTATGGCTAGCATGAATCATTTTGATAACACATATAATTAGTTTTATAGAAGTTTTAGTATGCTATAAAAGTTTCTGTATCACATGTATTCCCCCAGGTCCCTCTTGTAAAATGATTCTGTTACAACTCTATTCTTCTGGAAACTAAAGCATAGACAACTGCGCACATCTGTATGTCAAGAGTAGCATTGTCAGCCAAGACATTCATGGCATTTTTGCTGCCTTTTTAGTTTCTAAAATCCATGTGAAGAAATGCAATCACTGCTGGACTCCAGCATTATCAGCTGTTCAAAGCTGAAGATAATACTAATTTCCTCCCAGGCCGTCAATAACTAAGCTGCCTCCATGCAGCTCATGGCTGCTGAGAGCAGACGCTGCGGCTCAGCTACCAGGAGCTGGGATGCCTGTCAAATGTCCTTGGGGAAAATGCTCAACAGATATAAATAACATAGGCCTTTAATAACTTCATTTGAGCTATGCAAATTTACCCTGCATGAGGATTTGGCTCTATACAGAGGGCTGCAAAGCGAGTTAACTTGATTCCACCTTCATGAGGAAGGAAAGTGAGCTTGGTAGGAGTGTGCACTACGTGACACCAGCAATCTCTTCAGACTTTATAAGCATTTTTTCTTTCATATGTGTTTTGAACACTGAAAGCAGGCTCTGATTGAGCCTTGTGACCACTTCTGAAGGGTCCCATTAATAAACAGACTCTGTTTTTAACAACTGCCCTGCTAACCCATAGTGAGTATGCCAGAGGAGGTCACTGAGCTTGCCCAACCCTTACCTCAAGGGCTGCTGCAAACATCAGCTAAACACAGGTTTCTGACCATGCTGAAGGGATGAGCCACTGTTCAAACACTCACTTGATAAATTACCATTATTCATGAGATCCAGCTGCCTGGGGTGTATTGGGAGCTGCTGTCCTGTGGCGTGTGACCTAAAGGGGCTCATCCATCCCCACTTGCCCCAGCTTGGCCATGCTTCCCCTTCTCAGCAGGTCATGTTCAGGGCATTTCCCCAAGGCCCATATCTCCCAACTTTCACCTCCCATGGCACAGGGAAGGCAGGTGAGAAATGCTGCTCAAGCACGAGATGTACTTCAGGCTACGTGGGCATGTGCCAGCAGCAGCTGTGGGCAGGGTGGGAACAATCTACCATGCTGCCGTTGTGCTTTTTCTCTGATGTGAGGAAAAAGGTTCAACAAGGCCAACTGCTGGGTCCCGCACTTGGGTCACAACAACCCCAGGCAGTGCTACAGACTTGGGGAAGAGTGGCTGGAAAGCTGCCTGGTGGAAAAGACCTTGGGCTGTTGATTGACAGCTGGATGAACACAAGCCAGCAGTGTGCCCAGGTGGCCAAAAAGGCCAACAGCATCCCGGCTGTTATCAGGAACAGCGTGGCCAGCAGGACCAGGGCAGTGATCATCCCCCTGTACTCAGCACTGGTGAGGCTGCAACTCATATTCTGTGTTCAGTTTTGGGCCCCTCACTACAGGAAAGACATTGAGGTGCTGGACAGAGTTCAGAGAAGGGCAACAAAGCTGGTGAGGAGCCTGGAGCACAAGTCTGATGAGGAGCAGCTGAGGGAACTGGGGCTGTTCAGCCTGGAGAAAAGGAGGCTGAGGGAAGATCTTATCGCTGTCTACAACTACCTAAAAGGAGGTTGTAGCATGGAGGGTGTTGGTCTCTTCTCCCAAGCAGCAAGTGAAAGGACAAGAGGAAATGACCTTGAGTCGTGCCAGGGGAGGTTCATATTGGATATTAGGCAAAATTTCTTCACGGAAAGAGCTGTGAAGCACTGGAACAGGCTGCCCAGGGAAGTGGTGGAGTCACCATCCATGGAGGTGTTTAAAAGGCATTTAGACAAGGTTCTTAGGGACATCGTTTAGTGCTAGAGTTAGGTTATGGTTGGACTCAATGATCTTGAGGTTCTCTTCTAACCTAAATTATTCTATGATTCCATATGATCACAACCACCAGTCAGTCACAGTCCAAAACCTCAGCTACTCCCACCTCGTGGGTCATGCCCCACTGCAGCTGTAAAAGCAGAGGGATAAGGAGCCATCTGGAGGTATCTAAGGAGTGAAGTGAGGGAGCTGTATGGAGCCAGGGGAACATCTACCAAAAGCCACTTCATAAGACCCAAGATGTCCTGAAGATTAATTAAAAGCATCTTCTGCAACTATTTTAGTATTGTCCTACATTATACTATCATTAATGTATAAATTCAATTATATATGACAGGCAGGAAAAGTAAATGATGGTGGTATTTGATGATGGAAAAATGGTGACGTCAAAGAAAAGAGAGTAAGTTTGGCATTTTGAGGTATTCTGACTTTAAAACAGGATTCCCGACACTTAAATTGGAGCCGTCTGTGCTCTCTATGTAGTTCCAGGAGCAACAAAGAGGCATGTTGAAGAGCTGGTTCACCCCATCCTATGACAGGCAGGATATGTCCGATTTTGAAGGTGCCTGTTTCTTCTCATCAGGCGTGAAGGCAGCTGGAATGGCAACCTTCACCCACTACAAGTTGCCTTAGAGGCAACAGGCTCATAGACAACTACTTGGCAAGAAGCATCCCACCCCATTTCCTCTGTGATTTCAGATCTACACACCAGCAGAGCACCACCTAGTCATCCTGTCAGATCTTTATCAGCACTTTGCTTCTGGTTTAAGCGTTTTGTCTTTAACAGATTTTTGTGATACTTCCTCCGATCAACAAGCCGTAACGATTTCCTACAACCGCGCAGCCCCGGCGTGCCGCCGCGCTCCGTGGAAAGAGCCATCTGTTGCAGAGCAGCCGCAGCTGACTTTAAAGGTAAACAAATCTCAGCCCAGGGAAGATCAGAAGGGCCGACAGGCAGTCCTGGGGCTGGTTTGTTCTTCCTTATCTTTTATCTCCTTCCCTCTCCTCCCCGAGCACGCTAGCTGTTCTCCCACGATCCTTCTCCCAGGGAAATCCGTGAGCTTGCTTTCTGCAGTCGTGCATTTTCAATTCTCGACTTATTTAAGTCTCCTAATTTTAATGTTATATTCCCCTTTTGGTAGACTGCAAATCTGCCAGGGTAAAGCACTCACTTGAACTCATTCCTGACACCACATAAATAAATCGCTGGCTCTGGGAACAGAAAATCTCCAGTCCCGTGCCCAGAAGCAATCTGAAGCAGCAGATGCACAGGGCCTCCCACGTCCCGGCAAGCAGAGGAGGTGCTTTGGCTCACATCACTTTTCCAGCTCTCCACTGGTGAATTCCTCCCCAGCCGTGATGCCGTCAGCAGGACAGTCACCCAGCCAGCGGGACTTGCTGCCCTCCTGGCAAAACCTTCCAAAGACACTCTGTTCATAGCTCGTAAAACCAGAAAAGATGGCTGTCCCCTGGCATAACTAAGGGTTCAGGGCTTCTCTGAACTAATCTGAACTAGGGAATATTTTTGTGAAAACTGTCCAGTTTTGATGTACGCTTCTAGTGCTGGCCAGTCAGCCCCAGCGCCATCCTTCACGTGTGTTCCAGTGCCCAGTTGTCCTTGCTGTCAAAAAAATAAATTACAGGAAAATTTGTCTAATTTAAACTTTTAGCTACCAGCTCCTGTTAAACACTTGTTGTTAGACCAGTGCTCAACCTTCCAAATTTCTGCTTCTGTATCACAATTAAGATTTGTTAATCTTCTGATAAAGTGAAATGCATATTTGACGAGCCATCAATATTGCTGTGTTATGACCTACACTCTTCATTTCCATTCTAGTATCACCTATGACACTATGCTCCATTACTTTGAGATATATTCGTTTTTTATTTTTGCATGCTGATTGAAGTCTGACCCACTGTACAAGCTGCTCCATTGAAAGTTTTTTATCAACACATGAATTCCTCCATCTGGCTTTCCACTGAAGACAAAGCAGAAATATTTTTGAACACCTCTGCTTTCTCTGTTCCTGACAGTGTTGTCATTTCCATTTTCGAGCTATTGCTTTGGAAAGAAAACCCTCTTTTATTCTCCCCAAGTTTTTATCTCAGAGGTCATTTTGCTTCTGTATCAAGCCCTTTTTATGCCTGGTTTCTAATCTCTGTTCAGTTTTTCCTTGCTCTGCTTCCCTTCTCTTCCCTGCCTTCTTCACTTAGCTGCTGCCCTCTGCTCCTGTTACCTCTCTTGGTAAGGTGTTCAGAGAACTCCATGCAGCACCACCTGCATTTATGTCACCAGAAAGCAATTATTAAGCAATATTCCAGTCTATCTTAAGTGAATCAGAAAAATAATCAAATCAAACATGAAAAAGAGTTGACACCTCAGGTCAAACGTAATCCACATGTTTTTCTGATGTGTCTTAATTATGTGTTATTATTTCAGGATTGCATAAGGGTATAATTTCTTCTGAAGATGTTCACTACTTATTTTCTGTAGCAGCTAAAATCCAAAACATAGTAGAATTTCAGATTAAGAGCGTGACGCTGAGCTATAGTATTAGAAAACCAACTTTTGGATAGCTCGTTCAGCAGCCCCAGTGGGAAAATATGGAATGCTGGAAAGGGATTACAGTGGTTTTTACATTTAAGAAGAGCTACACTGCTGGTCACAAGAAAGGTCTCACATTACTGAAAGTACACATATTTGCTGGAAAATAAAAGTCTTTCAAAAATAAAAATAAAATGTTAAAAAAAGAAAGGAAAAAGCATCAGACACTTGAACAACTGGAAGCACTTTTAGAAACTACCAAAAAGAGAAAAAAATTAATTTCCCTTTCTGTAGTAAGCATGGTAGTGGTGATGTGATATGTTCTCAAGAGGCTTAATCACAACTACTGTTCAATCCTCCAAGGTTATTTCATAAATAAAAAATTAGTGGAATCAACAGAGTTTCTTCACAAACAAACAAACCAACCAACCAACCAAAAATGGAGCTGTCATTCTGACTTATATTTTTCTACCAGTTCCCACTTTTGTCAAAGGTCCCAAGAGCTATGAATCTGCAACAACAAGCTGAAGTCTGCTGTGCTCTGGCAAAAGACAAGATTTTCTTCCTTTCTTTAGCTATATCTGATTTCAGTATTAGGAAGGTGTTTGACATCACTCTGATGAAAACTTGAAAAGACTGTTGTTTAAAGAAGGATCAAATGAGACAGTGAATTAAGGAAGCAGTAGTAGCCAAGGGCATAAAATGGTGTGACTACTACATATATTTTGATAAAGTATCTACACTCTAGAACCAGCATCACTTGCATTTCTTTCAAATTAATCTCTTGATTTTAATCACTCTGCTAATTTCGCCAATTACGATGCTTTATTTTCTTTACCATAGTGCTCCCAGGGCCATGTCAGCACTAGGATTTCCTTTTGCTAAGTTATTTTTGTCACAATGAATCTTTCAACATGTGCCAACTCCAGATAAACATTATTGGTAGCTTGCTCCAGTACAAAAAGCAGGCAATAAACACCACAAGGCTCCCTTAGCAACACCCTTGAATTCCCTTTAAAACATACTTCAATTAAATATTCTATGAGGGGCTGTCAAATTTATGTTCATGAGCTATTGCTTCCTTTTGAGAGCTTCTCATCTTCACAATGTGTTTTTACTCACACTTAAATTCAAATTTGTTTAGGTTTTGTGGTTTTATTCTAATCACTTAAATGCCAGCAAAATACCACCCTAGTTCGATAAGTGAAACCATTCATTTGCTCCTCAGTGGGACCAACTGCAGATACAGAATGTAGCCAGTCAGACATACAGCACAGAAGCCTTGTTGTGATACATGTCTAAAAATACACCTGCGACTGTTTAATCAAAACATTTCGTATCTAAAAATGTCATAACCCAGTTCTAATACAATGGCAGCACTATTCATACAAGACAATGCAAAAATAGACAAAGTGAAAAAATAGGGTAAAATATAAAATTATACCAAATAGCACAAACTCTGCTAAAAAAGGGCCAAATCATCCAATCAGCTCCTCGTCTTATTTATCCCTTCTCAAACATCCATGTTTTTAGGTAACCTTCATCTTTATTCTTCACTTGCTCCTCACCCAGCTATTAGCCCACATCTGTCAACCTTGGTTCTCTTCCTTACTTGTCTCTTCCACTGCCTTTCTGCTGAGCAGGATACTTCCAATACCTTTTGTAACAACCTAGAGAGGACCTCAAAAAGACAAAGCCATTTCTCAAGAAAAAGTCAACTTTTTTTGTTTTTTTTCTAGTAGGCACTCCAATACCATTTCATTATTTACTTCAAGAGAAAAACAAAACCCCACCAGTAATATTTCTCATGTTCATCCCTCACTATATAATGTGCAACCTTAAAATGCTCCAGCCTATTCTGGAAAAACATATTTGTTTTGAATGATTTTGTGTCGTCCTTCCCCCCAAACCTGCTTTCCTGTATTTTAAACAGTTCCCCAACACTCATCCACTCATCATTAAAAGTAAACTCCATGTGAACAAACACGCAGGGACCAGATTCAGGCCATACCTTTGCAGCAATGTTGTCAACATATTTCCACAGTAATGGTTCTCTGCAACGGAATCATCAATACGCCCACAAATCCGTATTCACCAAAACACGACAGACTTCATCCAGTAAAGCCTTTAAAGTAACGGTGACAAAACTAAACCACCACTACACAATAAAACAAACATGCCTAGATAACAGATAAAAGGACAACAGGACCCAGATAATGGGAGAATACTCCTCAGAAAACAATTGCTGACCCCTGACCACTGAAGATCAGTGGAAGATCTGCAAAGGATAAGCCGAGCAACTAGAACACTAGCTCTGTTGGATGTTTTAAAAACTACCAAATCAATAGCAAGACCCGTTTTATGGCACCTTGTAAATTCCATTCCTCCTCCCAACCATTTTATGCACCTGATACAAAGAACGGTCCATCTTTTGTGTTTAACTTTGAAGTTTGCTGTTCTGTTCCAAACATGAAGAAGACCAGCTCAATGGCTCTGTATAACAAAAGATACTATTTCTACTTACAAACACGGTCACACATATACCCACTGGATCAACACAATTACCAAAGCATGGCTACCTTCCGTGTTATCCGCTAGGAAACACTCATGCGGTACCTATTTTACTCTTTCATCTCTCTTTTTTTTTTTTTGTGTTGCAAGATTATCTTTCTTCCACGCCCTAACATTTTCCACCACGTACCTGTATGACTACAGTTTTTCTTCTCCCATCTTTTTGTTCACTACCTCAAATATAGTTCCCAGTTTTCCACTTTATCTTTCTTTCCAATTTCCTCCCCATTGCAAACACAATTTGCTTTTCCCCAATAGGGGATTCCTGCAAGGGACAGGGTTAAACGAGTTTAAAGAATATCCACGAGCATGTGAGAAAGACCCAGTTCTGGGTCGTGACACTCACTAGCTATGTTCCAATACTGAATCCAATGTGCCTATCAAAAGATCATTCATATCACTCCACTCACCCTGAAGATGAGTTCAATTGCCATTTAACCAGCTGTTCCAACAACATCAAATTTTCTAACAGTAAAGTAAGAGGATTTGTTCTCTCAAATTCCATGCTTAAGTTTCTACACAAAGGAAAGCCATCATCTTCATAAACGAAACCAGGTGATTCAATGGAATTATTTATTACTATTCCACCAACATGAATATTCAAACTTTTACAAGCGTTCACCAAGAAGCAAAACCAGTCACAACAATATGGTATCCACAATTATGAAAATGTATGCAATGTTCCATAAAATACTTCAATTCTGAAGAACATTTTTAGGAGTCCATGAAAAATGTTTCAAAGTCCTGGTCTAAGTCTGAAACAAGGGCATCCACAAAATCTTCCACTGAAGGTGATTTCTGAAGCATACCTGCAAAACCAAGAGAACAGACTCTTAGCAAGAATACTGTGACCTTAAAAGCTTTGTTAATAACAACGCTTATTGCTAACTAACTTTTAATGTCATGATATGATAGAAATGGCTACCGTGTTTCTTTGTCGAGAAATACAAGCAATGTATAGGGATTATTTAATTTCTTCAAGCTACCTGTTACACGTTATCACAGAGTTGACAGGTTTCAAGATTGTTAATTGATTTTTATCATCACAATCTTGCTTTAGCAGGGAATTATAAGCATTTTAAAGTAATGTAGCCACAGACTGTCATTTCCAAATGACGGGAATAAATCCATGATTGAGTGGGTATCTTAATCCTGATCTGCTGAGTCTCAGGTCTCACTGAGCCAGAAAAAAAAAAATCCCATATTTTCTCAAAGTGTTACTCACCTTAAAAACATTTTATTTAGTATTCAAAGTACAAATATCTCTGAAATGTACAACAAGGCATGAAACATACTTAAACAAATGCATTTTCAGTGCACTGCACTGTTAGTTTTGCCTTTTCACAGCACCAAGACTTTACCTTTTATTAAGAATTGTTACTAGTGCATATGTTAGCTGTAGCAGATGGCTAGAGAATAACAGACAGGGAAACTAGCATAATGAAGAATCACACTTAAATGCTTTGTCAGGTAATTCTATAAGCAGACCAACTAAAAGTCTCACACCTTCCTCCCTAGAATCCCAGTCTTTAGAAAGCATGGGAATATATACTGTAAATTATTTTCAGATGTTTCTTTGTATTTAACATTACATTAATGTGGGTCTTTTCACTGCTATTAACATTTTCAAGATTATATATGGAAATTTACTGCATTACTTGTACCAGAAAAAAAAACAGTGCAGCTGCCAAATAATGTAAAATTTAATCTTCGTACTTCTTTGAAGTGATCTGTTCTTTCTGACAACTGCCAATGTAAATATAACCTTGTTCTACCCTTTCTGATCAGCCTACCTACAGAACATAATTTTATATTCTTTCACATCCTCAACAATATTTGCTTTCAGTGGAAATTATAATTGCATGCTGTGAAAAGACCGGAATCTTTCACTGCAACACAATGATTCAAAACCCACCAGGTAACAGACCAGCTTGAGGTTATTTTTTATGTGACCAAAAATAATGCTCTTGCTAAGACCTCGCAGAGTCCCATTTCAATCTGAGTTAAACACATTTCGCATGCGTCATCACAAATGGCCATGACCCAGTAGATTAATACTGAACACTAAAGGAAAACAAATATCTAACTATATATAGGTTGACCAAAATGCTGTTAAATGAAGTTTGCATCAAGCTATTTTCAGAATGAAAGAGAACAGAATTAATATTTCCAAATACTTAGTAAACTTTTCATCTACTCTAATGTAAGTAAAATTGCTGTGGAATTACTCCTAGTTCACAATGAAAAATGACTTGCTATATGCTGGGCTGAGAAACAGATGTGTCCAGATACCAGCAACTAATCTGCCTTCCCCAGAGAGCCACGGCCTCTTGCAGACTCCCCCTCTCTGGTTCCTGGCTGGGGGACATGCATATTTGCTCCCTAACAACCAGTTAAAACTCCTACTATTTTCCCAAAGTTTTCTCAGAAGTGGAGAGAATGCCTTAGAAAGGTGACATGGACGGCAGCCCACTGGAACATGTACTGGCATGCATGACTCTGGAGCTTCACCTTAAACTCAGCTGGAGCAGTCCAGTCCCAACAGTGCAATTCATTTCGCCTTTCTTTGGCCTCATTTTGCCCCAGACATTTACATCTGAGCTAACTGGCTCTATTTCTATAGACTGAACAGTGGGAAGACTTTCACAGGTGCCCCTCATCTGGCCTCTATGATGAGTTGTGCCTATGAAGAACCTACTTTTCCCTGTATCCCAGAAAGGAAACCTAGATGAATAACTCAGGTATAAAAATTTCAAGTTGGTGAAATTATTCCTTCCTTTCAATTTTTAAGATGTGGTTTTATACAAGAAAGTTTTTCTATAGCCAATACGCCCTTTTCTATGGAGGGATGACTAATGCTGCACAGACAGTATATAAAGATGGCCACAACAGACATAACCACGACTCTCCAAGCCCCAAAATACAAAACCACACTTCCAATACTGACTTTATGAAAAAGAGCCAGCCTGGATAATGCCTAGCCAATTCATTTGACACACTAAAACTTATTCTGCTGGGGACAATTTTTTAAACTACGACTATCAGAATGTTGCAAAAGAAGGAAAGCTAACAGTATAATGATGAGGGGGAAGAGACTGATGCTGGGATTATCTTCAAATAGATTTAATTTCCCTCTTACATAAAAATGGTAAATCATAACAAAAACCTTCCAACCCTGGATATTACAAAATGAATAAAAGAAACATAATTAACTACAGTACCCTCGAATGAATTTTAGTGCAGCTGAATCATGTGTTTTCAAATCTTACTCAAAACGTGCTACAAACTGCATTTGTTTAGACTTCACATAGTTTGTTTTAAATATGTAGGAAAATTCAAAATCTTTCTGGCACTAGTGATGTCAAATGAACTCCTACCCAGTACTTCAAACTTCCAATAACACAAACAGATTTCTTGCCTTACTGGTCTACTGCATTGCTATTTTCCCATCACTGACATCAGAAGCAGACACTAGTAAAATTTGATTTTGCAAGGGAAGGATGAAGAGTAACTGAGGTCATTGCTGAAGAACTCCTACTGCAGTAAAATGATCATGCACTTATGAAATAAATAACCACAGATTTTAGAGCAGACAACTCCAAAAGAAACAGACACTGATGGCATTTCTGTGTTTTAACCTCTTACTCTACCCAGATGTGTTAAAAATGGTCATGTCTCCCTTTAAACTCCTGTAAACTTTAAAGCAAGATCAGCTTTGATATATTGTCAGTACTCAGCACTTCAGCCTAAATGATTTAGTAAGATGTCCACAAGGTCTGAAGGTTGTAGTTTTAAAATCTAGGAGTGTATTTTATACATTCAGCCCAACTCCTATTTCAGCTCGGTCTCTCCCAAGCCTAAGGCAACTGCATAGCTTATCTGCTCTGCTTTGAAGTTTTCTTTCACATTACAGCGCTGTGGTTAACCACACCCTTTTGAGAGACAGCTTAGCTATAACCTACAATCACTGAAATTGGGCAAAGAACAAAGCCTGTGGCAAAATTTGGCCTCTGTCCCTTTGGAACACTAATTACTTTGGGACCATGTAGTTTGAGTTAACATATGTTGCCATTTGCATCAGTTTTAGGATTTATGCATATTCCTTATACTTTCAAAGAGACACACAATCATTATCTGAAGATTTTTACAGCCTCTTCAAATCATCATTATTTCATGAAATACAATTTGAGGCATGGAAAAACAAATTTTCAAACTGCACGGGAGCAAATGCATGTTTATTTACAGATTCAGTTGGTTTGATTACCATGTACACAACTGAATGTCTGTCTGCAATATAACACAGCATTAACAAATCGAGAACAAAAACTTCACATGTATTTCGCACAAGGTCTTCTTCAGAGACCCAAAGGGCAATGTGAGTGCATCAAAACTGCAGGAGCAGCACATTCCAGGATCTATTCCACTCTCTCAGTTCCCAGATCATCCAACCCAGTACTTTTCACACTGCAATTCACTTTCTGCCTGTGCACCTGGGTTTCCTTCCAGTCAGGAGTGCCAAGGGAGAGAGGGAGGGATGGTGCACACCTGAATCTTGTTCAGACCTGCAGCCAGCACACAACTGGACCGGCAAGGGACACCTGCACTATGTATCTTTAAAGGAATTTGGAATCACTAATGCCACACAGTTCTGAGAAGGAGAGGGTCTGAAAGAGCCATGTGGCCAACCCAAAATGACAGAGGCATCAAGTTTTTCTCAAACTGTATTTTCTAAGGGGATTGGGGGGAAAAGAAAAAAGGAAGCCTCTTGGATAAAGCATTGTTCACTCATTTTTAATTGCTCTTGCTATCCATATTTACAACCATTTCTGTATTTTGGAGATTATCAAAGGAGTAAAATAGGTCACTTCAGAACATGTTAAAAAAGGTTTCATAAAGCTTTTTTTTTTTTTTTTTTTTTTTTAATGGAAACAAATGCCAAGAGAATGAAATGAAAACAACAACAGAAAAGTGTATTGTGTTTTCTAATTAAAGACTAGTCCAAACAGGAGTCTTGTCAGTAACTCCACTGGATGGCAGGTCAAATCCTTTATCTTCCCCAATCAGTACGTCTATGGAATCATGTGGGGAAAGATGAAAAGGTAGGATCATATCCAAACACAAAAGAAAGACAATAGATAGCTTCTGAGACAAAAATCCTAACAAAGAAACTGCATAAATGAAATGTACTTGTTAAGTTATCTGCTTTCAGTCAATGAACATGGCTCACTTCACAATGAGATACGGGGTGAGGCTCACTTCAAGGGTGAGGCTACATACGTGCCTCCAGAAATCAGACTTGTACAAGTGCATTTTGTTATATAAAAAACACGTCTGAAATAACAGCCACAGAACTTAAGGTTTTTGAAATATGGCACTAGTGGGCACAGAATCCGGACTCTTTCTCTGAAGAACAGTAAAATCAACAAGCTTTTAAGTGTGGTGCAATCTGTGTTTAATCAGGAACCCGTTTGGTCATCTGCTATGGGAGCACAGTTTTGCAACTGATGAAAATAAACAAAAGATGGAAATCAAGTATTCTGAAACATCCGGGATGAAAAGAAAAAATGCAGCAAAAGGAGTCAGAAGCTTATGGAACTTAAACAAACTAAAGAACAAGTAACTGTTCTTACTTTTCTCCTTAAATTCTCAATTTTTGTAATAACTACAGAGCAATTAAGTATAAACATATAATAAGCTTTTCCATCATGTGTGTTCTATGATTTAACTTCAAATAATCCCAAACAAACAATCAAATTATTAACTTGTCAAAAGACCTGAGTCACCTCAATTTCATTTTCAGGGAGTCATTCAAGCATGGTTGTTTAAGTTTTGTACTGCCTATAGATGAACATCACAATACTTACAGGCAAGGAACCTGCTGATGAATTCTGGTTATTTTTATTATCTTGAATACCTTCTAAATTTTCTTTTCAAAGCAACATTAAAGAAATTCAGAGTATAAAAGTGAAATTCAGAACATAAAAGTGGCCAATGGGGTAATCTGAAGCAAAGGAGATGTACGCTTGGGTGTCAGAGGATACATAAACCCACAGGCCCTGAAGGGATGCTGAGTGCCAAGGCAGCTGGCAGATGGCATTGCAAGGTGACTCTCAGTAATCTTTGATTCATCATGGCCACTGGGAGAAGTGCCAAAAGACTGGAAAAAAGCAAATGTAACTCCTATATTCAAGAAGAACTCAGGGAACTACAGGCTGGTTAGTCTCATGTCTGTCCCTAGGAAGGTAGCAGAGCAGCTAAGCCTGGAAACCATTTCCAGGCTCATGAACAACAACAAAATCATCAGGAATATTCAGCAAGGATTCACTGAGGGCAAGTCATGCTTAACCAACATGATAACCTTATATGATGAAACTACTGGCCTGGCAGATGAGGGAAGACTGTGGATATTGTCAACCTACACTTGTGCAAGGTTTTTGACACTGTCTCCCTTAAGAAACCCACAGAGCAGCTGTCGATGTAGTGGCTGGATGAGCAGACAGGGAGATGGATTGAAAAACTGGCTGAACAGCCAGGCCCGGAGTGGAGTGATCTGTGCTGCAAAGTATAGTTGGATGCCAGTGACTAGTGGTGTATCATGGGGGTCACTATTGGGTTGATTTGGATGGGGCAGAGCTCAAAAAAGAGAAGTGCAAAGTCCTGCACCTCAGGGAGGAACAATCCCAAGAATGAACATATGCTGGGGGCCACCCAACAAGAAAGCAGCTTGTCCAAAAAGGACCTGGGGGTCCTGGTGGACACCAAGTTGAATAGAAGCCAGCAACAGGCCCTTGCCACAAAGAAGGTGAATGGCATCCTGGGCTGCATCAGGCAAAGTATCACCAGCGGATCAAGGGAGGGGATCCTTCTCCTCTGGCCTCTGGTGAGGCCACACCAGGAGTGCTGGGTCTGATGCTGGGCTCCTCAGTACAAAGAGAGACATGGACATACTAGAGAGACTCAAACAAAGGGCCACCAAGACGACTGAGTGACCAGAGCATCTCTCCTACGATGAAAGGCTGGGAGAGACGGGACTGTTCAGCCTGGAGAAGAGAAAGCTCAGGGGGTCTTATTAACGAGTATAAATACCTGAAGGGAGACTGCAAAGAACACAGAGCCAGGCTCTATTTAGTGTTGCTCAGTGACAGGACCAGAGGCAATGGGCATAAACTGAATCACAGAATGTTAGGGATTGGAAGGGACCTCAAAAGATCATCTAGTCCAATCCCCCTGCCAGAGCAGGAACACCGAGATGAGGCTACACGGGAATGTGTCCAGGCGAGTTTTGAATGTCTCCAGAGAAGGAGACTCCACAACCCCCCTGGGCAGCCTGTTCCAGTGTTCTGTCATCCTCAATAAGAAGTTTCTTCTCATATTTAAGTGGAACCTCCTATGCTCCAGTTTGTATCCATTGCCCCTTGGCCTATCATTGGTTGTCACTGAGAAGAGCCTGGCTCCATCCTCATGACACTCACCCTTTACATATTTATAAACATTAATGAGGTCCCCCCTCAGTCTCCTCTCTTCCAATCTAAAGAGACCCAGCTCCCTCAGCCCTTCCTCATACAGGAGATGCTCCACTCCCTCAATCATCTTCATGGCTCTGCACTGGACTCTCTCCAGCAGTTCCCTGTCCTTCTTGAACTGAGGGGCCCAGAACCGGACACAATATTCCAGGTGTGGTCTCACCAGGGCAGAGTACAGGGGAAGGAGAAACTCTCTCGACCTTCTAACCACTCCCCTTCTAATACACCCCGGATGCCGTTGGCCTTCCTGGCCACAAGGGCACAGTGCTGGCTCATGGTCATCCTGCTGTCCACCAAGACCTCAGGTCCCTTTCCCTACACTGCTCTCTAACAGGTCATTCCCCAGCTTATACTGGAAACTTATACTGGTTGTTCCTACCCAGATGCAAGACTCCACACTTTCCCTTGTTATATTTCATTAAATTTTTCCCCACCCAACTCTCCAGCCTGTCCAGGTCTTGCTGGATGGCAGCACAAAGTTTCCTCTGAACATCAGGAAACACTGGCACCAGTTGCCCAGAGAGGCTGTGAAGTCCCCATTCTTGGGGATATTCAAAAGCTGTCTGGACATGGTCCTGGGCAACTGGTTCTAGGTGGCCCTGCTTGAGCAAGGGGGTTGGATACTTCCAGAGATCCCTTCCCACCTCATCTATTATATGATTCTGTAATACTGTGAAAACATCTTGAAGCCTTGTGCCATTTTTGGTAAATCAGAAGTGTGTTCTCTTATCACCATATCATTCATGCTAATGCTGACGCAGAGGAGTTACTGCCCTCTGGTTCTCCTGTTGCACATGAACAAACACACCAGCAGGTCCACTACTGTTACTGACCTTAAAGTGACACAAAGTTCTGTTTAGTGATTATTCATTTGCTGATTTGAACAAAACCAAAACAAAACAACAAAAAAAAAAATCAAGCTGTACATAAGATTTTTGGTGACATCACACAAGATCCCATTATTCTACCATTAATGCCAAGTTCGCTGTCCTGCAGTATGCACAACTATTCCTTAAAAACAGTTCACTCTCTTCTTCAAACCCCCCGGCTGCAGAGCTCTCACTTCTTCATTACTCACTATTGGTCCTGAGGACTCACTGATGAAGTATCTGCACTAAATGAAATGAGAACTATAAGCATGAGGACTACGAATATTCAAATGCCTAAAACATCTAATTATTGCACTTGTGTGCTTTCAATGTACCTTGCAATACTTCATCATATTTATATTTCCTTTAAACTTACAATAAACCTGAAATTTCCTGGACTATTATGTCATTTTTTCAGGTTAATATCAGTAACAAGTCCAAAATAACTGATGCATACTCTCAACCCCAAACTGATTGGACCATGTTCCACTGCATTCTCACACATGCAAGAGGGAAATCCATAAATTTTTTTTAAGTTCATCCAGAGATGAATTCTGCAAACTTCATTTCAATAACATTTGATTCAAGAGAGCACAGTGCCAGCAACCTCAACATAGCCTCTAGGACATTCCTGGAAGATC
Source organism: Streptopelia decaocto (assembly GCF_964273445.1). NCBI lineage: Eukaryota > Metazoa > Chordata > Aves > Columbiformes > Columbidae > Streptopelia > Streptopelia decaocto. Next base: position 191,538,537 of record NC_138663.1, on the reverse strand, counting down.
TCATGCTCAGTAAAATTAAAAATACATCCCAGAAACAGAAGAGAGCATAAATGGTGTTTAAAACCATTATTTCCTTCTCTACCATATGACTTGCAATAGAATTGGATTTACTTGTAAAGATGTGCATTCCTGCCTTGCAACTACAATCCACAATCTTGAGCTGCAGTTTTCTGAGGTTACAACCACAGGCTCGTCAAGACCAGTAAAGAAAGGTAAATTTTCAAAGTCATGCTGAAGGAAAAGCAACCCTGTTGATCAGAAATATAAATAGACTTATCTAGAGAGTATATAGTTACTTAATACATGATGAGTCTAAGGAGAACAGAGGTTATTGCTTCAAACATATACAAATGGGTCAAAGAACTGAAATGTTCTAGTTATGAAACTGAGCCAAGTTCATGATGAAATACAGACATGTTACCACTGTGTTCCTTATCTGTAGAAAAAAGCCACAACTTCCAGTCTCCCAAACTGGAGCAATCAGAGGTCAGCAAATTAATATTCATCTTCAATATTAACAATTTCAGAGCAATTTGAAGAATCGCCCATTAGATGAAGTACTTACCAAGCACTCATATCAGAAATAGTGACACTAATGTAAAATTGGTTGGTTTGAATATTGCAACATTACAGAGGAAAGTCTTTATCCTGATCTCATTGACAGATCTGAGAAAAACTCAGCAGCTTCTCAAACTTGTTTTATTCTCCTGACATAATTTTTTTTAATATATGAAGTGCAGTAATTTTGCTATATGAATGATTTTAAAAAGCTATTTTCCAGACTCAGAAGGCAAATATGGTATTGAGGCAAATAATGACCATGTGCCTTTATTAGTCTTCAGACTTCCATTTCATTAAAATGTATATTCAAGGTACTAATACGACCAAAAGTATTTTGATGATACTAAAATGACAGGGCCAAAGCAAGTTCAAATTCTTGTATGCAAAATAAACAGATCTATTATGAATTCCACGTATGTAGAAGTTACTCATTTTTTGTATCCAAAAATGGTGTCATCTAACTTCCTTCAACTATATGATACTATTAGCATGAATTATTTAGACAGCCTTGTAATACAGTCACTTCCAACACTTCACCTCAAATATCTGTGTGTCTTTTATTTTGTATGTCACAAGGACTTCTACTGATCATGACACAAAGTTGATAACCAGTCCACTTAACTATGTAAAAGAACAAGTTTTCTTCCCTAAGTCCAGTTAAAACCATGATTAAACTAAAAAGATCAAACTGGGAAATACAGCTAAATTATTTCTTCCTTGAGCAAGGGAATAAAACAGTTCTAATTTTTTTCTACCTTGTACCATAAGTATGGGCTCTTTTCCACCGCCGTGTGCCAGCATCTCTCTACGGTAACGCTCACCCATTGCCCTGGAGAAGCACAGATGTTAGAGTGATCTGCAAATGCAATCTGTTAAACTTTCAGTGAGGTTTTCTTCTAAATCTTCCGCTATGAAACAATGACTGCCTTGAATCCATGTTGACTTCTCAAATTCAAATTATATCTAAAATTATACTATAAGTAACTGAGCTAGACAAATTTTATGCATACGAATATGTGTTGGTGTTTATAGAAGTTAATTTGCTAACAATATTTTAGCCTTCATTGCTCCAAGGGGAAAAGTTGCTCTGTTACAACACTATAAACATTCACCTAAGGTATAAGAACACTCAAAATTTGTGATCTCACAATTTACTTTTTAATTTCACAAAGCAAAATGAGCAGGACAGATACACTTAGCTTTGAAGTCAATGACATGAAGCTTGTTTAATACCCACAGTTGCTTTTGATTTCAATAGAAAATTACAAGTAATTAGGCACCTATGAAAATCAAGCCCTCTAATTACATCTATATATGGATTTCAGCATCTCCCAATTGGCACACCTGTATTTTAAAACATCGACATGTGGTATTTTGCACCAATGAACATGTTTGAAAGTACACTTCATACCTGCGGCTATTTCCTGTTCTGTAATCCTCTTAAAATCAAGAAAAAGGCTAAAAACTAATTGTCATTAAAAAAAAAAATCAACCTATGTGGCCCCATTTGTTGCATGCTTTCCAGAAAGAAGTAGCACAACACTTCATTCTACTTATTATTTTCTCTGTTTTTACCTATCAAACGGGTCCTGAGCAAAACACTGTTTCCACACCATGGAGGCAACAGCCCTAGACATGAGGTAGGAGTAATATTTGGCACCGTAGCCCACGAGATGACTGAATCGCAGCTGCCAGGCCTGTAAGGAGAAAACAAACAAAAAAACAGAATAGTAGCCATCCTTTAAATAGTTCAGCATTTTCTGAAGTATGATGGAAGAATTATTATACTAGTAATGACAAACAGTTAAAAAAAAAACACCACACATCAAAACACACACCAAAACTAACAAACAAACAAAAACAAAACAAAAGGAAAAAAGGAAAAAACCCACCACCACCAGAAATCCCAGAATGAACACATCCTTTATTATAAGAAGCATTTTTCAGCTGAAGTACTGTATGTCCAATATACTGATCATCACAATTAAAAATATACATCAACAGGAACAGAATTAGAGAAAACCAAGCAGTAAAAAATGTATTCATATTCAACACTACCTATGTTGTTCTATTGGTCTTGAAAGAAAACCACCATTACCTTATTACAAGTAACACCATATTTTATCATCTACCATGCAATGTCACACTTGGAAAAGTTCAATCTATAAACATTTGACACACAAAAAAATTATAGTAGGTACTTGCATTTGTTACTATATAAAACACAGCTTCCCATATGCCAAAAAACTCAAGAGGTAGACAAACTACATCCACATGCGATGCCATTGTTCACAGATTTGTTTGTACATTTCTGGATGTATATACATAGCAGATGACCATCCATAATTATATTATTATTCATTTATGTATTGTTACTTGGCTTTATGACTCATTCCTGTGATGGTGGACTCCTTTCTTAATGCTGTTTGGTGTTGACTGTTTACTTATGTTTTCTTAGCAGAGAAAAATCACAAGTATTCGTACTTTTCTTTTCTTTCTTTTCTTTCCCTGACAGTACCAGAGTAGTCTAGACTGCAAGAGACCTCTGAAGGTCATGTGGTCCAACCTTGCTCAAAGCAGGGCCAGCTCTGATGAGGTTTCTCGGGGCTCTGTCTGCCTGAAGTCCCAGTATCTCCAGGGATGAATGTTTCATCATGTCCCTGGTGCAATGTGGAAAGGCAAGCAAGTCCAAGGTGAAAAGCCTTTGTTTCCCTACAGGTTTATACACATTTTTTGAACTGAATATGGATGAATATATAGAGGAAGGAGTAAAAAACTTAGTTTGCCCTTTTGGCTCTCTGAGGAAACCAAAGAGGAGACAAGTCCCATATCTTATTTGTCCTCCTATCCAAAATCAAAGATCTTAACATTCTTGTGATGTGACTGTGGCCAAGATTTTTGTAGGTATTCTAGAAAACAGAGTTTTAAAGACAAACTGGAAGATAAATAAAGTGGCTGAACAGATGTTTTAAGTTTAAAACCATGGGCTGTCAGATGCTCATTCTCATCCTACATGCAGTGGATGAAATTCTGAGGCAGCCACAAAGAAAAGGGGCTTTAGCAATTCATTTCTCACAACTATTTATCTTTGACCGCGATTCATTATAATTATTTTGATATTATTATATTATTATTCATTGTAAGTAACAACCTCATTTTTGACAGCTGAAATAAACTACGTTTCTTTATTCGATAAAGTGCTGATCAGCATCTTATTCTCCGTTATCCAAGTCAAAGATTATGTGTATGTTAAATAAATTGACCAACTGAGAGTGTGGAAATAAAGTATTTGGCTTCTAATCAGCCTTTTCACCTTAAAAAGGGTAGCAAACAGTGGCCTATAACAGCTTATGAGAAACAAAGCTGTTAGGTTCTTTTTCTGAGCAACACCTACAAATCAAGTTCTCAAAGTGAGCTGTAATTCAGCCATTCAAAAGCTTCTTTTGACAAGATGGTTGTCTCTACCCTAAGACAGGTGTCCAAAAATAGACTGAATTTGCCATAGGTGACCATTTTAGCCTCTACTGGTAGCCTGCACAACCAGTTTAAAGTAGGAGCAGAAAAGTTAGGGAAGATGAAAAATTCACCAGCCTTCAATTTTCCAGTGTGTCTTGAAGCACGATGCAAATTCTAAAGAATGATCAACTTTTTTTTCCTTTAAAGTAAACAGCAATGGTATTGTATCTCATTGTACTGCAAGTACACAAAAACATTCAACTTGGATACAGATTCTCCAGTTTGCTCTGAAAAGTATTATGGTTGCCGTGCTTATACTTCAAAGCTACAGTTTTTCTTAATTATAACCATAATCACTAAACTAAAAGCACATTTTGAAACAGATCAGAGAGTCCACATTTTTAGAAGACTGAGCAGGAGAACATGTCAGTTTTTATTTTATTGTGTAGTAAGTTTACAAAGTTAAGATTAAAGGTTTCAACTTGAAACTACAACTCTCTCAGGAATGTGGAAAGCTTTGCTGATGAATTGATTTCACATACTCAGAAATTTAAGTAATTTCCAAATAGGTCATTACAGTGAAAAATCCAATTTGCTTTTTCTGTAACAAACAAAAATAATTTCTATGAGCTTGACATAGGGAAGAACGTTTCCACCTCCCCATCAGAAAGGAATTATTGTAACTAGGACAGTATGTCTTCGTCAACAGCTCATATTACATTGTTCATGTCAAATGCTCTTGCATTTAATGGGCTGCACCTAAACCCGCTCATCTGCACTTCTAGGATGACCAACCATCCCATTCATCAGGATTCTGAAACTCTCTATCACAAGAAAGCAAGGAGAAAAGAACATTTTCTCAGCAAGTTGTCCAAGACCATGAATTTGTTTCAGAGTTTGCACCTAGAACAGGCCTCAGCACCCTCTGTTTAAATATAAGACATTTTGTTTGACCTCATCTCTGCTAATATACTGAAGTAAGAAACTTCACATTGCTTCATTGCAAAAGAGAAAAGGAAAGGATATAGAAAGGCCAGGGAGAGACACTGCTCGTCTCTCTCCCCGTGCTTGGGGAGGCTCTCAGATATGATGAAGTTGAGAAATCAAAAATTCATTGGCAACAGGTCAGTATCCAAAAAAGGAAACAAAAATAGAGGATGAGTCAATCAATCTTAAGACAGATGCCTAAGACAGATAAGGTATACATGACTCTCTCTTCTTTCACTGCAACACATAAGGAACATACTTTCAGACACCTCAAGTTATCTATGATGATTACCATCCACACAGGCACACCGCAACTAAGATTGTTTTCATGCTGCAAACAGCAGTCAAGGAAATCTGATTATGAACATTGCTATTCCCTAGTGAAGTTTGAAGCCTACATTTTATTTTTATTTTTTAACCAGTACAGATTTGCCCCACTCTAGAGTATTAATAACTCTAGTATGCTATCTTTCCCTGACACAACATTTTTCTCAGTCCTTACTCAAAGTTTCTGACCAGGAACTCCCAGTCTTCAATACTTCACCACTACCTGTTACCCATTACTATTAATACATTTTTATTAATACATTACTCAAGTACATTTTGTGATTCTATGCTGTTCTAGCAATTAATGTTTCAAAACTGGACTTTGCTACCTGTAAACAAATATTTAAACATTAAGACATATCCTCTACCCTAATTCACATGGAATAACCTGTATGAATTGAAAAACTACCTATTTCGTACAGATGAGATTACAATCAAGGCAATAAAACACTCAAAAAGGCCAAGAATATATAGGCTAATACGCCTTTAAAAGCTTCTGTGATCAATAAAAAAACCAAATACACCACTGTAAATGTATATAAAACTAAATGGTTCACCTTTTTACATAAAACTTCATTGTAATAAAATTAGCTATGGATGCAAAATTACTTGCTTTTCAGCACTGAATGATTTCTTCATATTAAAAATAAATAAAAAAAAGACAAGACATCAATTTTCCTTTTGGAAAGGAAAAAGGCTAGACATGTAGAACAGGGGCACTCTCCTCATTAAACATTATATTTTTGGTAAGCAGCTAGAAAGTTAATGAAGACTCTGAGTAATCACCAACTTCAAAAAGTTCCATGAAGCCATTCCAGGAGTTCATAAAATAGTGCATTTTGCAGCATAGCCCATGGGTTATGATAATATGCCATCCACAGGTCATGTTCATGCCTGCTTTTTCCCCAACACAACAGACTGAAATAAAGGTGTTCAACTGATCCACTGCACTTATTAAAGGGGCCCTTTTCTTCCACCAACATCGTCAATCTTCTCTTATAACCATGTCTGAAATATTTCCAAAATTCCATGTTCAATGGCTTTCCATCCCATCCTGTAATAAACAAAAGCCCTTCAATTATATTTTTATATTCTTACACCTTATCAGGATTTTTTTTAAAGTCCTTGTAGGATACATTCTTAAAATAAGATTAAGTTTTACTTTAGCTGCCTTATACTAGGCATCTTGCCCAAACTAGTCACATAGGCTTCCTTTGTAGTCAGAGGACAGAAGCATTTCTCCTGTTATCTTTGGAGAGGACAGGACTACTGCTCTTGGAGAAAAACTTACTGCAACTTCTACCTTTTATTGAAAAGTTAGGCCACCATTCATTTTAACAATATGGTAGGATCAGTTAAACAAAATTGTTTTGAAGACTACATAAAATAATCTAGGATTCAATTATTTGAATTTTAAATTTAGAACTGTTAAGATTATCACAAAAATAATCTGACATAAAAATTTAGGTGTGATTCTAAAAAGACAAAACCAAAAGAAAAAAAAAAAACAAAAACAAACCTACAAGTAGCTTAACATATACTAACCTAGCTATTGTTTGAGTGTGAGTAATCATTGTTCCATGTAGCTGCACTAATTACATGGAATCAGTGCTACAAAATCCTACTACATCTTTTGGAAAGAAAAAAAAACAAACAAATCCCGCAGGAATTCTTGACTAGTGCTTGGACTTTTCAAAATGCTCTTCCAACAGTTTCTGCTGTGACTTCAGTTACTTCAAAGTATATTTAAGTCCATTTTGCTTTTCATCTTAAGAGAAAAAACACAAATGAGAACCTGAAAAGACACAACACTAAATTAAGAAAAGTGTTTTCATCATTGAAGTCTTTTAATTACAAACTGTGTGCTACAGTAATTACATCAATGAGCAAGCTGTTGAAGAGTTTCCACGAGGAACAATATTTGATGGAGATGATATTCAGAACCCTTCTTCTTAATTAAATTCTTATTCTGGCAGGAAACCCAATAGAGGAGCAGCCAACTTGTGACCTTCAGGGGCTACCGGGTGGAGAACCCCTAGGTCTGGCACTAACTCGATATTATTGCTCCTAATGCCCTTGAATTGAGCTATCAGCACAGGTGGAAAACTCCTAAGAGTCATGAAGAAGCTCCAGGTAACCTGGGAGCCAGAAGAGAAGGGTGATTAGCATGGAAATTGGTACAAGCTATTTCCCTCTGCTGAGACCAAGATTCATCAGTACTAGTGGAACTCCAGGGACATCACTCTGGCAGGCTAACAAGTGCATGGTGAGTTAGCACAGGCAATGTTTTCTTGGCACTGTGTCAGCCACTCAGACAGCAGGAGCGAGAGATGGAATATAAGGAGCTGCAGGTTACAGGTCAAGAACTATGAGGCCACTTTTCAGCACAGAAAACTGGTAAATTTACTGTGGGGTGCAGATCAGAGGGATACTTCACATTTAGCTTACCAAGTTTTCCATTCTGATGTACACGCTGAACTCACAGGCATCATATAATATCAGAGGGAAAAAGTGCTTTTAGTAAAAGAAAAGACTCTATTATCTGACAACCAGGAAATCTGGTCTTACTGTCTTCCTTTCAGTCCACTCTGCATTTTCATGCTCTTCACACCCGTATTCTGTCCCAGATGGAAGTTCAGGATCACTTTTCTTAAAATTCAAGGAAGATACTCAAGAGATCTCATAGCACAGAACTGCAACAACATCCAGTCATCATGAACAAAAAATTTCAGTCTCATTCCTCACAGTGACTCCCAGAATTAGTGTGCTAATCTACTTGAATTAAATGTCCTTTTCTGAACCTCTTCTCTGTTCCTGTCCCAGAATAATTGAGCCTGCCATTAGATGAGCTGAGGAGCCTCCTGGGAAGGCTCCTCTTTTGTCCTTGGCCCGCAGAGCGATGGGACGAGCAGCCCAGCACAGGGAGCAGAAGGCCAGTGTGGCTGCCAGGCTCCAAAGCTCAAGTTCTGCTGCTGGGTACACTTATTTTGGGGAGGCCAAACTGTCACATCGCAGAATTTATTCTCCCACTTTTCTGTTTAAACCACTCATTTGTTTTACAAAACGAGAAAAGGCTTTTCACATACACTTTGCAGCTTAAAGAATTCACTCTTTTGTTCTGAAACAAATAACATAATTTTTTTCCTTATTGCATTAGTTTGTTACATCAGCTTACAGTGTGCTTTGAAGATGTCCTCAGTTCATTCTCTCTTGAAGAAACAGTTTAATGAGTTTTGGAGCACAGAGTTTGCAAACTGTTTTGTGCTGGTAGCTGCCTCTGGGGAAAAGCCAGAACACTCGCTGCCTGGCAAAACCAGCTCTCTCCATAGGTGTGCAGCGGCTTGCTCGGTCAACTTACTTTCTGTATTTTTTGCCCAAGCACCTCTGAGTTTTATAGAATTACATCATCATTCTGGAGTTTCACAATAATAAAAAAATCCAATAAAGAGCTTTAAAGCCACTTCCTTTGCTGCAGTTTCTAATCTTGTTTAGAATAATAGAGAGCTAATTTCAAGAAACCACATCTTGTGCTGCGCCCCTGACTTAATGTCAATACTCTTCAGTTTTTCAGTGTTGTGCATTTCTGTGTTAGGAGTGGGAAAGCACACAAATAAACCAACCCAGAGACATCGCTGACATTTTAGAAAGTGAGTCAAGCAAGAGATTAAGATTTCAATTTATAACACTTCTGTGTTTTTATTATAAAATGATAAATAAATCTAGCAAGGCAGGGAATGTAAATATTTTTGCAGTTGTTTACACTAGGGAAGAGGAAAGGAATTTAACATGCAATTAACCACTTAGGTGATTCTAGATATGTACCATATGGTCTCCGAATTACTTAAATTAAAGAAAAATATTTCATTTTCATTTATAAACTATTAATGCATTTCAGCTGCTTATAGCAAAATATTTTAAAACTATTTACTCTTCACCCTCTTCTCTCTTCCCCACAAAGTGGCAGGGAAAGAAGAACACGGGAGGTAACAAAGAATACTGACATCAAAAAGCTGCACATATGATCTGCATTGCTCCACTGTCCTTAAAACTCGGATTAAAAGGCACAGGCTCTATATTGTGTCCCTCAACTGACCCTATTTGGACAAGTTGAGAGACAGTATTACTTGTAAACATTATAACTAGTCTTTAAAGTAAAACATAAAAAATATGCAACAGACAATTTACAAACGAGTCCTTCATGTTTTAACGTGTAACTCTACAAACATATACACACACATGCAGCACATACACACATCATTCTATTACCAATTAATTATTCCTATTACTGCCTAAGCTTTAAAGATCCATAAGCCCAAGATAACTAGAATCAGATCATCATGGTTTCCTTTGGGTACAGATTTCTACTCTACCAGCTAAACCTAATTTTAAGTATTAACTTATTATTTTAAAACAAACATGATGCATGCTGCTTTAGATAAGCTCTTACAAAAATTTACACATATCTCAAGCAACATTGTAACTGCAAAATATTTTGCCAATACAATCAAATCATGTAAGTTATCTGTACTTATACTGGAGGATGAAATAGCTACTCTTTTACAGTAGTGCTCATTTACTATATTTTGCCAGAGCCATTCCAGACCAGGAGGCGATGTGGCCCCCAGTAAAAAGGAGTCTGACATCCCTGATATAGGAGATCATGATTCTCTAATCCTGAGTCTGCCACACACAGCAGTATGAACTTGTATAAACTACTTCTTTTTCCCCTCTCAATCTAATTGCTACCTCCTGTTAAGTGAGGGTGATAACAGTTCCTCTCTCTTGTTCTTTTCTGTTTTGACTGCAAGGTTTCATAGAATGGACAATCTCCCACTACATTTGAAGAGCATTTCATTTCAGGTCCTCTATCCTGTGTTTATGGCAATGATATATTCAGTTATATCTATCACTATCAAATATAGCTCCAGCACTCCAATCCTGGGGAAAAAAAAAAAAAAAAAGAGGACATCTGATCTGTGAGAACACAATTATATAAAACTAAACAAAGCAATCAAAGCAAATATATATATATATATATATCTAAAGCACATATAGCAATTTCAAAATGTTACCAGGAGATGTATGCAACTACTTCCAGCACTGTTCCTTAAAACGCCCTGTCGCTGAAGTATGTTTGAGTTTCATGGGGCTCACACTTGCAAAAAGAATTTCCTTAAAAGTGCTTCATATCTCATGATATCTGCAAACACTCTGCTGCTGTAGATAGTTGCCCAGTGAATAGTGTCATATTACCACTGGAAAACAAATCTTCACAGTATTTGCTATCAGCATTTTCTTTATCGTAAAATGAACTCAGCTCCAGAACGACAGAAACATAAACAAACCTTGAAGGGTGACTTTAAGAGCTTTTGAAAGTCCCAGCATCTACTTTAATGCTGACCTCAGCAGGGCACCAATCTTTTTGAAATGGCTTTTAGCTATTAATTATTTATAGAACTATCACTTCCCCAGAGTTCACTGTGCACTCCTTTATTAATCTTTTCCTCAGACCCCGGCTCTTCAACTTGATTTTATAGCATACTTTTAAGAAGGCTCAGATGAAAACTAATCCAGGGATTTGCACTTTGTGTAAACAACTTTGGTTTCCAACATGGCAAGGTAAAAAATTACTTTGAAGGGGTTACACAAACTTCAAGAGGCTGAGTAATGACATATGACTTCATCTCTCTTCAAAACACTCCAAAAAGTGGAGTATGAGTAACATCAGCGCCTCTTCAAGTAACTGAAGAGAGAGAAAAAGTGGAAAAGCAATCTTCTATGAAGGCTCTATGCCTTTACTATGACATTTATGTCTGTGATCTACAAAAGTGGTTTCTTGAAACTCTCAATAAGGGAGATCCTAGACCCATGGGGTGTCTGCTTTTCTTTTCAACAAATGAAGGAAAATATTAACAAGAGTTTAAAAGATTAGGTACTAACCATAATCACATATGCTGTAAATTAAACCAGTTTTTCTCTCCTACTATCTGCTCACTTATAAGGAACACATGATTACAGTCTCAATTCCAATTATTTTTTTTCATACAGGTTTTTAATACCAGAACATACTCATATGTGTCCACATAATTTTCTCTTTGCCAGCTAAATAAACTCCTTTTCCTCAACTTCCCTCATAGGTCATGTTTCCAAACCTATTATCTTTCCAAAACGGCTTCTCTGTATTTCTTCAATTTTTTTCTACATCTTTTTAAGAGGTATACACCTACTACAGGACACAACAATACCCACTGCTAAGTCTCCAACATCAAATACTAAAATATATTTTAAACCCCACAGATATTATTTTATTAACAGCATCCTATGAATAAAAGCACACTCTTTTGGCATTTATTGTCCTTCAAACACTTACGTATTTAACTGCTTTTCTATATACAAACTAGAACAGACAATTTAAGTTGGAAGGGATCTAGAACAATCATGTAGTTCAACTGTCTGTTCAATTCAGGGCTCACCACAAGTTAAATCATGGTATTAAGGACATTGTCCAAAAGCCTCTTAAACACTGACAGGCTTGGGGCATTGACCACCTCTCTAGGAAGCCTGTTCCAGTGTTTGACCACCCTGTGGGTTAATAAATGCTTCCTAATGTCCCATCTAAACCTCTCCTGGTGCAACTTAGAACCATTCCCACATGTTCTGTCACTGGGCCCCAGGGAGAAGAGCTCAGCACCCCCCTCTCCACCTCCCCTCAGGACACTGTAGCAAGCGATGAGGTAGTTCCTCAGCCTCCTGTTCTCCAGAGTAGGCAAGTCCAAAGTCCTCAGCTGTTCCTCAGGGGACATTCCTTCCAGCCCTGTCACCAGCTTTGTTACCCTCCTCTGAATGCATTCAACAACCTTCACATCCTTCCTGAACTGTGTGGCCCAGAACTGCACCTAGTATTCAAGGTGAGGCCGCACCAACACTGAATACAGCAGGACAATCACCTCTTCTGATGGCTGCTCATGCTGAGTTTGATGCACCCCAGGATGGCGTTTGCCCTCTTGGCTGCCAGGGCACACGCTGCTGACTCCTGTTGAGCTGCTGTTGACCAGCACCCCAGGTCCCCTCCTGCAGGGCCGCTCTCCAGCCACTTCTCTACCAATTTATACTTGTGCACAACATTACTTCATCCCAGGTGCAGAATCCAGCATTTCAGTTTGTTAAATTTCATCCCATTAGTTACAGCCCAATGCTCCAATCTAACCAGATTCCTCTGCAGGGCCTCCTGTCCCTCAAGAGCATCAATAGCACGTCCCAGTTTGGCATCATCAGCAAACTTAGTAATGGTGCATCCACATAGTTGATAAATATATTGAACGGAACTGGCCCTAGAATTAAAACCTGAGAAACACCCCTGGTGACCCATCGCCAGCCAGATGTAGCCACATTCACTGCAGACCTTTGAGCTGTGCCCTTCAGCCAGTTCTTCACCCAGCACACCATGAACCTGCTCATTGCACAGCTGGACAACTTGTCCAGAAGGATGCTGTGAGGGATAGTACCAAAAGCTTTACTAAAATCCAGAAAAATGACATCTACTACCATCCCCTCATCTGCTGGGCAGGTGACCTTATCATAGAAGGATATAAAGTTAGTTAAACAGGACTTTCTCTTTGTGAACCCATGTTGACTGTGCCTGATTATTGCATTATTCTTCAAGTGTCTTTCAGCAGTACCCAGTATTATCTTCTCTGTATTTTTTTTCAGGAATTGAGGTTAGACTAACAGGTATTTAGTTCTCTGGGTCTTCTCTTTCACCATTTTTGTAGACTGGAATAACCTTGGCCAGCTTCCAGTCAGCAGGGACCTCTACCAAAGGTCTTGGGAGTCTGGAGACAGTAGAGAGGGGATCCCGCCATAACAGCCACTAGCTCCTTCAGAACTGTGGGATGAATCCCATCAGGGGCCATGGACTTGTGAACAATAAGCTGGTCCCCTACAATTTCAGTGTCCACAAACAGGAAGTCATTGTTCCCACAGTTGTGGTCCTCTGACTCAGGGGACCGAGCAGCCCAAGGTCTATCAGTATTATCAAAGACTGAAGGAAAAACACATTGAATGCCTCTGCTTTTTCTTCATCCCTGTTAGATGACCATCTTCAACAAGTACAGGTCCAATGTTTTCTTTAGACCTCCTCTTGCTATTAACATAATTAAAAAAGCCCTTCTTGTTATCTGTAACAACACTGGCCAGTTTCAACTCTAATTGAACTCTGGCCTTTCATGTTTTCCCCCTGCGCAAATGAACCACAGCCACTACTTAGTCTTCCTTACCAATAATTTCAAGATTTATGTTAACCACTTGAGCAAAGTTTTCAGAATTCAAAACCACTTTTACCTTCAGAGGTTAAAGGTTATCACTTATTTATTTTAAAACAGCTGACTCATCACTTGCCCAGTCTGACTATTTATTCTTTTTATATGGTGTTACTGATATTCACATGAAATGTTATACACGACCAGAATTACAACTACACATTAGTAGTCATTCCATAGACCTAAAAGAAATCCTAAGACATCAGATGCCACAATGACACAGATGGCAGATTCAATAACAAGATGTTTCACTCAAACTGCCAGCCAGCCCTCAGCAGACTGAGTAATAGGCCTGTTAAAAATGATACTCCTCTCTTCACTGCGGCACTACTACTGATGGCGTTTGTGATCAGTACAAAACTGCGATACAGCACTTCAGGAACCGCAGACTCCATTTGTGACCTCTGGCTTACCTAACACAACTACGCATGGGGTCAGGACACCTTCAAACTCCCAAGAAAAGGCTCTTAAGCAGGAAAAAGATGCATACAGGTGTTCTTTTGCTCTCACATGTTCTTCAACAAACTAAAATAGGGGCTTGGGCACATGGTGACAATGTTTGATGCAGAAACTATTTTCTCTCTGCAGAGAAACTAGTTCTCCACCTAGTGACACCAACTCTTCTTCAGCTGACCAGCCTCCCAGATGCCTTTACATGTGCCCTGTTAATGGAATCCTTGTGTCCTCAGCAGCCATGGCAAGCCACATCCTCCTGTAGTGCCTGACAGCCTCCCTGAACAAACGCTCCAAATGTTAGGGTGCATCTCATCCACTGACTTCCTTTGTCAGGAACACGACAGACACAATCCCAGCAAGTTAAGACAAGGACTTAGGTGGAGCCTTCCACGGTCAGGATCTCTGTCTGGGCAGAGTCCACCCAGCTGCAGGAAGAAGCAAGACTAATAACCACGTTGGTGATACACCATTTTTCATACACTTCTTCCCTCTAGGGTATCTATAACAATACATGCCTTGTTTTCTGTTGGCAAACTTGGCTGGCTAACGTATTTGGTTTCACAGGTGTTTTGGTCTCCCCAGTCACTAGGAACCATAGGCCATTAAGAAGTTCTAATGCTGCCAAAGAAACCTGCACTCTGGACAAAAGTATATAAGCATAATTAAACCTGTAACCTGATGTAAATTTTAAGCCACCAGTAGAGGTGGTCCTTCTGAATTTATATGTACTTAACATGCCAAAGCAAAAAGGTATATAGCAAATTATTTAGTGTTCCAAAAATATCAAAAGGCTCCCTACATACCAACATGTTCCCTCCTATCAAATATAATTATAGTGATGTGTGTGGGTTAGTTCCAACATTACACTGTGTATTCAAGTACCACACAAGAACGTCTTCTGCTTCTGGAAGAAAAGCTTACTGGCAGGCCATGTAATTTTATAAAATGCAAAAGGAAGTATTTGGCAGCAATCTAAAAAAGAACTCATATTCACTGTGCCATCATTCTTCAAAAACACAAGTTAAACCTGCATCTATCTTCCAGATTAGAATGAAGAAAGGTTACTATGATGGACAGCAATTAATATGTAAATACATATTTTTTTTTTTTAAATAAGAATCAATAATTAAAACTAATTCAATATTTCACAAAGAAAATTCAGGTAAGATGATTTGGGCAGCTGGTTTTTACTGTAAATTACTTCATTGCTGGGAGCTCTTTCCTGTAGCTGCAGAAGGCTGCAACCTCCACTATCACTGCAGAGCCTGTTTACCCTGGGTCTCATTTTTTGTTACAATATTGAACCAAAATCCACAGCAGGAGATAGGAATTATTATGCTTGGCACAGGACTAACAATGGCATATCATTAAGTTTTGATGACTGTCTCAAAGGAAAGTAATTGTCAAGTCTGAACTTGGGGGACAGGCAGGAGACTAAGCAACAGATCATGGGGAGAAACTTTGATCAGGTCTCAGGTTGATCAAAGGGTCACTTGATACTCTGGGCATCCCAGAGACAAAGGTAGAAGAGACCACAGGAGATACTCTAAAAGCACACAGTGTTATCAATTGCAAGGCAGGACGTAGGAAATGGAAACCGGCTTCACAGGAGATGAGAAATAAGCTGAAGAAAAATGTGGAGCAAAAGCAGAGTACTGAATTCCCCACAGTGCAAAGCTTTTGACACCAAGTACATTCACGAAGAAATGGCATGAAAATGTGTGGTCATTATTATTTGGTTCATCTTGCTTTCATAGAAGAGTCAAAAGGAAGACTGATTGCTTTCTAAAGGCATCGCAAGGACTCAAGAATCCAGCCTGCACAAAATTTCTATTCATTTTCCAAACTCAGTAACAGAAATCTCCTCTGGCAACAAAGCCACTAGACACTACAAAAACAGGCAGATACATTTCCTCGCCCCCCTGCCTGGCAGCCGCCAGCTTCTGGACTTGGTAATAAAACAAAGAAATCCCAGGGAATTTCATCCTCCAGGAGCCAGCAACAAACCCTATGCACTTTTGAACAGCTAAGCAACAGCCAGCCAGAAATGGAGATTTGCATCATTCAGGAAAACAAGGTCTCATGGAGTGCTGTTCTCTGTGCTCCCATCTGTGTGCAGTCTGCTCTGCTCTCCCTTTCTGCCTTGCATGTGGGACCAGCTTCCGCAACTGTGTCAACAAAGCCAATGTAAATACTGCTACATGCAGTGGCAACTGCCCCACAGCCTGTAAAACTTTTCTGAATGGCAAATACAGACTTCGACAGGGTATGCAAGTTGTCCTATTATTTGAGCTGTACTTCAGAAGACAGAAATTCATCTGCTGAAGATATATGCTGAGATTGAAACCCAAGTATGTTCGAAGGATATTTACTAAGTTTATTTGCATGCCAAGAGCAGTAAGAGAGAATTACGGTTTCTAAGGAGGAGATAATGGATGCTTGTGCAGCCCTGACAGACAATGCTACTATGGAAAAATCACATTAATGCAGTTAAGATCTTCACTAAAGAGGAACTACTTTTACCAAACACCACTAATTTAAGATATACAAGCCTCACTTAGCAATTAATAATTGAATTTAAATATATATAGAGCAGATAAAATTAAAATAATCAAAATACTGTGTTTTCTCTGCTAGCCATATATACACCTAGCCAAACGACAGATGAAAATAAATGCTGTTATCTCTTACTATATTTCAGTGTCTAGTTTTGATATTAAATGAAAGGAAGGAATATACTCTCTTCACTTAAAATACCCCAAACTTTTACTTTCAATAAATTCATTTTTTTTCATCTGGACTACAAATTAAACTGAAAACATATCTTAAGTTCAGAAGAAAGAGCAGCAAAGGACACCAAGCCAAATTACAGACATTAATTACTCTACAGAGGGCTAACGTTCTTCTGATGTAATTTTTCACTAAGCTTTACTGAAATTTAAATACTGTTACAGTTCTTGACTAGACACACTAATTCAACGTTCAATAGACTTTCTTACAATTCAAAAGTTCACAGTACATTTTGCTGGGATAAAGCTACAGGCCAAAGCTTGCTGTCCCTTTTTGTATTGAGGCTATACTCATTACAAGATGTTACACTCTTTCGAAGGTAGCAGCTAAATAAATAATATTTCAAATGGAACAAAACACACAGGCTAACTTTCGAAGCAGAAAACTAGTCTCTTCACTGAATAACTAACACCTACATAGGAACGGTGTAAAACACCAGTTATAAAAATGCTAAGAAGTCAGACATTCTACTGCAAAGACACCTTGCTTCCACTTCTCTGGCTTTGCCAGGCCAGCAGAGGCAGTAACATTCCAGTGGCTATCCTAATACTCTCCTCAGAGAACAGAAGTCACACCTATGCTATGGAGAAAAGTGCATTTCCTGAGAAGCAAAAACCAGAGGTATTGCAGGTATCTAGGTATTCTGACCAAGGTGTCAAACAGTGATTCAGGCCCTGTTCCAGCTGGGGATTCGGCTCCAGACATCCCAGGAAACCCCATGACTACCATCTATGCAAACTGTACCTTTGGATGTCACAAGAAGTACAGAACAAATGCACGATTAGTCATGATGAAGATCAAAATTACATAGCTCAGTAGAACTCAAGGATTTAACACTTTCAGATACCACACGAAAGGATAAAAAGGTGACATGCCAAAGGTCACAGCAGTACAGTGAGAAAAACTCACTTCCATGTCCTATTTCAGACTGACCGGCTCTCACATGCTGACACTGACAGTGCACAAACACCAACATGCAGCACAGTGTTTTGTTGCCTTTTACAAACATTCCTTTGCAAAGCTAGAATAATCCCTCTTTCCAATGTATTTCTTCTAATACCTTCCTTAATAAGAAAATAAAGGAAAAGTAATTAAGTTCAGCATGACAAGACTACACCTGTACAAAAGCAGGTACATTAAATTTTTATTTTTAGCTGAAAATTTCCAAAACGTTACTCTCTGGATGGAGTTGCTGAAAGAAAGAAAACTCTTTAACACAACAACACAAGCATGGGAGTGTGGGGAGCAAGTGACAGGGAGAGGTAGGGGTATTAATATGCTATCAAAGAAAAGGTGAAGCTTTTACAGTCAGTGTGTTTTACTCACTGTATTAGGTACATATGGCAGTCCATAAACTTTCTCCTGTGTTTCCTTCAAAATTTCTGTGGTTGACTTTTTTAAAGGATGTTTCCCATGGTAGATTTGGTCCAAGGCAGCATAAAATACCTGAAGGGATAAAAAAAAATGTCTTTGGTACATGGCATTGGCATTTGACAACCAAAACAGATAAATAGAAAAGAATGGGAGAGAGAGGACAGGGAAAGGGAACAGTTTAAATATAAATGGTTTTGTAAATCTTCTATTCTTAGTATCACATACAAGGAGAGAAACAGGTTTTTGGAGTACACCAACCACCACCATCATGACCTACCATAAATCCGTGTTTAAGTCACTGAGAACACCAGTAGTATTAAATCACTTGCATTTAAAAATAAAACTAAGACCTGTCCCTAAACCCCAATTCTCCTTTTTGAAAAAAATACTTTAAACCAGATTTAATAAAGACTTAAAGTTATTTGAGCGGGCACAGCACAATAAGCTATTCCAAGATGTGCATGCAGCCATGAGGACGCATCACACCTGCAAGGGCAAGTTACGGCCCCAGCAGTGAATGTAAGGAGCTGGACATGGAGCTGCTGATGCCCCTGAGTTTCTTCTAGGGCACTGGAACTGTGTAGTACTAAGGAAGATGCTTCTTTTGTTTTAGCTCTCACAGTCAGAGTAATAAATTGCTGCAGTGTAAGCTGAGCCTGAGATCACACTGCACCAGGAGGGTGCTTAACCTCAGAGGTAAGAGGTGGTTCACAGGCAATTTTTGAGCAGAAGCATGTGAAACATGGCAGAACAGAGATGCACGACTAAAGCACTGAGGTGTTTGGAGATCAGGAAAGCAGCACCAATAGAAAGACTTTTCAGGCAAAGATAGCAAAGCAGAATATCTGGCACTTTAACAGCAAACATGACATAAGCATGGACAGAAGACTGTGCCAGGGCTCAAAGTGTGCCACCACCGAAAAAAATTGCAGTATTTATTTTTTGTAATATAAAGATTTCCTATTCTGTGGAAGTGCAGGAAAGACAGAAGAGGAGGACACCCATTGCTGTGCACCACAACATATTTTTTAGAAGTTTGGTGCATCCAAATATTGAAGCCAAAGAGTTCAGGGCAGGTCACACTGTGGTGGTGGTAAATTAACGGTAGGGAGCCCCAAAAACCTTTTGTACAACGGATGAAGCAAATAATTTGGCTAAAGATTTAGGTCCAGTCACACTCCCAGGGATACTGCAATACCATTCCAAATGATAGAAACACACTGGTTTAGGAATTATAACCATGAAAAGCAGAAAAGGCTCTTCAGAGGCATTCTCTGTCCATAAAGAATGGATGATTTTTTAAGCAATCTGAAAAACACAACCCCCCAACCTCTGAAAAGATTCTTTGTTATGAAAATCAGGTACAGAAACACTTTGAACTCTTTAATTATTTATTAGAATTCCAACACTGGGAGGAGGGAGTTGGATATATAACACATATATCAAAAATGTGACTGTTACTAAAGGGCCATATTCCTTCTGTTCAAATAAGCTGTCTTCTAACACAGAATCTTGAGAAATCCTTTGAAACTGCTTTCAAATTATAAGCATGATAGTTGATTTTTTTTCAAGAAAAACTGAGGGCTATAAGGAGAGAGGTGAAGAAGCCATTGCTTGCAGGAGCTATTCCTGAATTTCCTGCTTGCTTCCTACATGGTTAATGAGAAATGAAGTCAATAAGACCTGGACGTGCAGCATCAGCCATTAATGACATTGCAAGTTTTGTGTCCTAGATACTGACACTGAGCAACAGATAGAAGCACTTAACATCAGCCCATCTACAAACCCCGAGTAGGCAGCAGAGGGTGACTCCATGAAGACACTGCACCAAATGGCAAACAATGATGAGTACTTCACTTCTTAAAGACAAACTTTGCAGAGGTATTTAAAATTTTCTATCTTTATACTGATAACATGAAAAACTATAAATCTAGAGAAAAACCTATGGTAAAAACTAATATTTTTTATTATTCTCTTAGAAGAGAAAGAGGTTTGGCAATGCCTTTGCTTGTTATTTTCATCCTCAGAGCTGGTCTCTAGAAACTTGGATCACTTTTTTAACAAAGTTTAACAAAAGCTACAGCATTTACAGTAGCAAGGGTGACTCAGAATATGATCAACACTAAGTACAATGAATAGATCTAGAAATTACCTGAATTAATAGTCCCAGAAAACTCACTTTTTCCTGTCACCTTTGTGATTCTAGGAGGAGTCATTTCACACCAACTTCCACATCCTGTCTAGAAACCCAACCCAAACATCAGGAATTTCTGCATCTGATCACAAACTTTGGCATCCTGCTTTCAGCCCATCCTTGATCCTCTGTCTTCTGTCTCCCAGCTTTGTTAGGACCTGTTTGCAGTTGCTCTTCAGTGTTCTTCACAAGATGGAGCAGCCTGCTCTGCAGTGGACCTTCTAAAGTTCAATTTGGAGTCAAGCAGTTTGTGGATTGGGAGCTGGAGCAAAAGTTTAACAGGCAGCCAAGCAGAGAGGAAACAGGAGCTGGAGGTCAGTGGAACAAACTTCCTCAAGAACAACGCGGTGATAGGGAAATGAGTCACTGAAGCCAGCTATAAGGTTTCCCCTGATCCTGGCACACGTAAAGCGTAGGAAGAAAGCTATGAGACAGGCCACCTGGACAGCATAGTTGAAAAAAAAAAAAAAATCCATCCCTGAAAATAAACTTGCATGAACTTTATATCCATAAGCATTCTCATCTACAAACCACCGCTCCGTGTGTTTACACAGGCCTTTGAAATGGGAAAAGGAGACACATCCCAGGACCACAGGATTTTAGGTGACACTGCTGCATGCTAACATTTAATACTAAGCAGTAGATAGAAGATGGTATCTAATTTCATTAAAACACTATTACCAAAAGACCTAAAAATATAAAAAGGCTATCAAATAATTATCTTTTTACTGCTGTCTCTCTGTTTTGCACCGACATTGGTATTTATGAGTTTCAACTGATTCCTGTTCTTCCCAGCTCCTTATCTGCTAAATAGTACTAAATGTAAATAGTTATGCTTTTTCCTATTACTGACTGAAAGACTCTGGGACTTAATCTGTGAATGAAGTCAAATCCAGTTGGTGACCGGTCATGAGTGGTGTTCCCTGGGGCTCAGTAATGGGGCCAGTTCTGTTTAATCTCTTTATCAATGATCTGCATGAGGGGATTGGGTGCACCCTCAGTAAGCTGGCAGATGACACCAAGTTGGTGGGAATGTTCATCTGCTGGAGGGTAGGAAGGCCATACAGAGGGATCTGGACCGGCTGGATTTTTGGATTGAGGCCAATTGTATGAGGCTCAACAAGGCCAAGAGCCGGGTCCTGCACTTGGGTCACAACAACTCCAGGCAGCGCTGCGGGCTCGGGGAAGAGTGGCTGGAAAGCTGCTGCTGGTGGATCTGGGGGTGGTGATTGACAGCTGGCTGATCATGAGCCAGCAGTGTGCCCAGGTGGCCAAAAAGGCCAACAGCATCCTGGCTTGTATCAGGAACAGTGTGGTCAGCAGGACCAGGGCAGTGATCATCCCCCTGTACTCAGCACTGGTGAGGTCGCACCTCGAATCCTGTGTTCAGTTTTGGGCCCCGCATCATAAGAAGGACATTGAAGTACTAGAGAGAGTGCAGAGGAGGCGATGAAGCTGGTGAGGGGTCTGGAGCACAAGTCTGATGAGGAGCGACTGAGGGAGCTGGGGCTGTTTAGCCTGGAGAAAAGGAGGCTGAGGGGAGACCTTATCGCTGTCTACAACTACCTGAAAGGAGGTTGTAGCATGGAGGGTGTTGGTCTCTTCTCCCAAGTAACAAGCGATAGGTCAAGACGAAATGGCCTCAAGTTGCACTAAGGGAGGTTTAGATTGAATAGTAGGAAAAAATTCTTCACAGAAAGGGTTGTCAGGCATTGGAACAGGCTGACCAGGGAAGTGGTGGAGTCACCATCCCCGGAGGTGTTTAAAAGACACGTAGATGAGGCTTTTAGGGACATGGTTAAGTGCCAGAGTTAGGTTATGGTTGGACTTGATGATCTTGAGGGTCTCTTCCAACCAAAACGATTCTACGATTCTGTGATTAATCTGCATGACAAAAGCCTTATGAGAAGGTGTGTGGATTCTCCCATTTTTCATCTTGAGTAATGACTGCATCAGTTGGAAGACAATCCAGAGGCATCGTAGTTATGATGAATAACCAGCATCATTCCTTATTTTCCCATGCCAACAGAATTATTTTCTGAACAGACCACAAAAGAACCTTTAGGAATTTTTCCCACTGCTGGAAAATTTGTAAGCATTTTTCTTTCTTTTAAAGGTCAAATATGCCTTACATAGCATATAGTTGTCAATATAGAATATACTCTTCGCAAAGCCTGAAGGAAAGGCTTTACACTTATCATTCACAGTTTGTTCAGGTATATACATTAGTAGTACGTGTATACTTTGGCATGTGCAGCTTGAAATGTATGTTTTTTTCTTCAATTAATTATTATACTTTTAAATCTGCATAAGTAACAATACACACTTCTACAAAGAAATGTGTGAACTTTATATTTGCCATGCAATCAACTTCTCTGGGACATTTTTTCTCAATTAATAAACAGAGTGGCTCTGCCAGCCAGTCTCTTTGAAAAGAGTGATCACTTCCGTGGGCATTACAATTGGAATCTCCAAAAACAGGGCGCTGAAAGCAGGAAATTAATAATATTACTCAGTGTGGCATTGTGATCATTTGGCATGAGTTGAAACTGGTTGAACTTTAGTTACACAAGAGTCATTTGAAGGCAAGCCGCCAGCACCATTCAGTCATTAGGTGCCCACAGGAATTTGAGCCTACCAGAAGTGGGTGTTCTCAGTTCTAAAATGATGGGGTCTGGAGTCACTCTGGGACAGACCCTACAGGACCCCAGGAGCAGCTGAGGACCAGCAGCTGCACAGGGGATTGCACAGCCCAACCCAGGAGCCTGATGCAATGACTCTCCCGAAGTACGCCATCTCCCTCCCACCGAGGACAACAAGGCCGTGTCACTTAATGTATCTGTGACTTAAAGTGCTCTTGGTATCCAAGCCCATTTAGCGCCCACACTGCCAATTTGGTCTTAAACCTTGACAGGATTACAGCAGGTACATACTAAAAGCTGAAAGGAAATCTGTCAGATCTATATAGAGCTGGTGTGGACACAGCAGAAAAGAATGGGTGCATGTGAAAGCACTTGATGGTTACTGATCTGTATATTGGCAATTTATTCTGTTGGTGGACTTTATGAACAGAGGTCCAGCACTAAGCATTGTCAGTATAAATTTTACTTCAATTCAGATTTTTTTCTGCAGAAAAATCCTATATGACTTAGTTCTTGCCCACATTCTCTCTGGATTCTCAGCTACCCCTATCAGAGAACCTTTCAGAGCCAGAGTATGCACTTCAAAAACAGAGCTGCAGAGAGGATGAAGTTCTTTTCATGTCGCAGAGGTATAGTGACAGGTAGCACCCTTCTTGTTCACACCTCCTGCACAGCCAACACTGGCCACTGACTACCAGCACTGCACCAAAAGCATAATTCACAAATCCATTAAGTTTAACCAATGAAAAACATATTTATACACTGAAAACAGTGTTAGGTCTGGTTTTGATTAGTGTAACTGACATGTATACATTTACAGGCCCACACTCCAGTATTCTAATTAGTTTTAAATCATTATCAATAACTGCACAGAGCAAACTGTAAATATTTAACTAAGTTTTTCTTTTAAATCAACTTCAGTTAAGCAGTGCAGCTCATGTTTGTAGACAAAGTTGCAATCATTCGAGCACTTCTCACGGTAAAGACTTGGAAAGATCTGATCTTTAAATTTCTTCCACATCTCAAAAAATAATGACTACTCTTTATTATGGTACTAGCAGATTTATCTCACCTAAACACTAGGTCAACTCTAAAAACTACATGCTTCTGGCTTAAGGCAAAAGAAGAAGATGAAATCACAAAAATCCTGCAGCAGAAGCTTGTAGCACACTAAATGCAGCCAAACTCTCATTGTGAAAAAACTTGGCTGGTTGCTAATGCTACTGCTCACATCTGAGAAATGCTGTTGCAGAACCAAAAAATCGTAAATACCTATTTTAGATAGCACCCTAATTTCCTTTATTTCCTTTGAAGAAAAACAACAGCGGTAGTTTGCTTCTGGGAATGACTAATCGATCACATCTATCCACAGAAGATCAAGGTTTATGAATTTAATTACTGCTCCCAACACAATGAGAGAGAAGTCTTACAGCCTTATAGCCCAGCCATTAATTTTGACACAAGTAACAAGTTGCCACTTTCATACTGGAGATGCAGAAGTTAAGGAACTCAAATCATATTCTAGTAAATAAGCGAGTTGTTTTGATTTTACTAAGGTGGCCCCTATCTCTCAGTCCTACTACAATTTAATGAGGCAAGGTAAGCAATACTACCTGTACTGCAAGTTCACCTTAAATGATTTACGAATTTAAGAACTCAAACTACATTTGGTAATTCTGATAATCTGAATATTTTTCAAAACCTGTGGTTTTCAAGACATTTTCCTACAGATTTATACATTTAGCTCTAAGCAGACAGCAACGGAATATGTTCACAACAACAAACATTAAAATTAATATAAGAAATAATTTATTTTCGCTGATTTGCATATAGTTAGGTAATGTAGTACAGACTAGTATGCAAAGAACATACCTGGAGTTGCATATCAGCTGCAGCACACACCTTCTTGGACTCACATAGTCTTGACACCATGTTTTTTGGCAGTGGCTTGAATTAAAAAAAAAAGTCAGAATACATTTAGAACTGTTGCATTTTTGTAAATAGTATGCCTAATACTAGAAAAGGCATATTTGAAGTGCCTTGCATTGAGGAATTAACAATAAAGAAGGAAATCTCATTTGCTAAATAAAGCATTAAATGGGCAATTAAGATATCAGCAGTAATGTATATAGCAACCAAAAAAAACCTGTGTGTCAGTGTTTGTTTTTCTATAAATTGATCCTATGCTCCCTTGTATGCATGTTAAAAATATTATGAGTATCTTCAGAGATAAACAACAGATAGGGCAGTTAAAGTCCTCCCAGGTCATGCTGACAAGTCTTCAAAAGCAGATATTATAACAGATTCTCCTGTTGGTCCTCTGGTATAGCTCACTTAGATTTACGCAGAGGCCCACGTAACTCCCATTGAGCTGGGAGGATTTCGTAACTTCAACAGGGACAGCATCAGGCCTTCTACCCTAACGCACATAAGAACGTTTGGTCATACTGAACAGTAAATATCTACCCTTTGAAATTTTTAACAACATTCAATTTATTCCACATCTATGGCAATAAAATTAACCATGCCACCACAGGCTGAAAGTCAGACGCATTGTTCAAGTCATTAAGCAACTCTTTTTGACTTTCCATCCAGACTTCGACAAGTACATCCAAAGGCTTTTTAATACCAGATTTTTAAGAATACCTGTAAACGAATGCTTGACCTCACACTTCTTCCTCTGCTTCCTGAAGCTTTTCAATAGGTGTTTTTCCTAGTAAGCATAACCTTTTTTTTTTTTCCCCGTAGTTTATTTAACCAAACATATTAAAAATGGTTAAAATAACTGGGTTCTTGCTAAAATATTAAGAAAGTTACTAGAATTTGTACATGTAATAAAGATGTTTGGTATTAGACTGAATTCTAAAAGCATACCTACACTTTCACAGTCTGTTGAAGTGTTTAAGAAATAATACATGAAAGTCCACAGACCGTGATGCTAGAGCCATAGGTTTAGATTCTGAGCAAATTACATGACTTCAAGAGAAACAACGTTGATGTTCACTGGATAAAACCCCAACTCTGGAGAAGTTACACATAAGTGAGGAAAACATTATCAATTAACTCTGAGGAATCTGGAAGTTTAAGCAGATAAGAAAAACTCCCAAGTTGCACAGCTGTTTTATGCAGTAGTTTGCCAAGGCTTGTAACCTCTTCTCCATATCAAATGTTAGCTGGGTCAAAAATGGGATAGAACAACACCCACTATTTTGCCTGTCATAAATGTACACAGCTGTTAAATTCCGAGACAAAAAAGTGAACCAATGAACATGAAATCTGTCTTACACTATGTCCTTCTTAGGGCAGTATGTACCCTTCCCAAATACAAAAATTCCATTTCAAATTACATCATGATTTTTGGACTACTAGAGTAAGAGTAAATGGGCATTTATCCATAGTAATAAAGATGTTAGTAGCTGACTACCTTGAGGTTCCACATTGGATTTAATATTACTTATTAATAACTATGTAGAAAAGTTATTCGGGCAAGAAGCAAAGCAGAAAAAAATTACAAATGGTAAAAAGTATTTTGGCCAGACAATTTTTCTCCTGGCTCTATGAACATCTTGTCTCATCCTCTTACACAGGCAGAGTAAGGCACACACTTCAATGACTTTTGTCCTGGAACTAAAGCACATGTGGGTTTGCAATAACACAGATTCAGCTGTCATATAAGAAACCCTTGTGTAAGAAACCTATAGAATTTTGAACAGTTTTTATTACTAAGCGGCAAGCCTATCAGCAAGTTTTGGCAGCTTTTTGGAGCCTTCACTTCCTACTGAAGTGGTGCAGTAGGGAACTAAACAAAACCGATTTCTTCTAGGGGCACCTGTACTCTGGATACAGTAAGGTATGAGAAAACTGAATGAGAATTCTTAGACTGTAATTTGTCAGTGTTAGAAAAGCTGAACATCCTAAATTTTGGCAATAGCAAATATGTATATTTAACACAGTTATAATTTAAGAGTGTTAAAGCCAAGAGCACTCCTACCAGTAAGGTCAAACCAACGCTTTCTACATAGCGGATTTTCAAGTTTATATTTTGGCTACACTAAATCACGGTAAGTAGAAGTTAAGTGCACAGACTTTCAGCTGGTACACAAAATAAATAGAACAAAAGGCACTAAGACTTTTCTAATTGGCATTCTGGCAAACCACAGTCCCACAGATCCTCAACTGAATTGGGAAATCCAAGTCTGCAGTTCACAGGGGCACAGAGCAGCGTGGTTTGGTGATGTGGACAGACCCTGTACACTCCCTGGAGAGCTGGTCGCATTCAGCCCCGCTCAAGGAACAACTGAAGTGGGTCTAATTCTCAGTTCAGATTAAACATTTCTTACAGACCCTTCACCCAAGAGAGTTTTGCCTTCTTTTGACTGGACTGCAAATAGCTGAGCTCAGGTAGAGAAGGGTGCTGAAAAGGCAGCCTCTGCATTCACCCATTTCGTCCTTATGTTCTGCTACAAGCATCTATCCTGTTCTAAATCCAGCTCCTGAAGGAAGACATGGAACAATCATTAGTAAAGTACTAACATATCTTTGCACAGGCAGTGGCTTAGCACTGCCTTCTAGAGATCAAGTAAAATGCAGACAGTACCAAGAGCCTCCATCTTTTTTGCAGCCATATGAATATCTAACAATGTAGTTCTACTCTGCTCTGAAGATCAACCTCTACAGCTTGAGCTGGTTAAAATCAACAGGAAATTACAAATCACTCTTATGACAATACCTATTGACAAAAAGGCACAGGAGAAAAAAATAAATGTTCTTTGGTTTAAATTTATCAGTGCTACTGATCTGGCTCAAAGACTGTGCTGTGATCATAAATCACAAGCCAAGTGGATTTGGCACCAGGAAAACATTGTCAAAATTAGATTAAATTGAAAGAATGATAAAAAACAGATCACTTATTTTTCAAAAAGCACCTTTAGGATTCTAGAATTTAAGATTTCAGGGAACTAAAATTAGACTCCAGAGGGTTTTTCAAAGATCATCACACATCCTCCAAGATTTTTTGGGGGGATGTCAGGCATACAGATACGCTGAGGTCTTGAATGTACTGAGGAAGTTGTACTGTTTCAGGCAACAGAAACTATTTCTCCATTACAATCTCATACAGCCCCTTAATAAGCAGCTGAGTGAAGAAAAAATAAAAAAATGCATCAGGAGGATTATTTTACTTATCCTGAAAGATGAGCTCTCTGATAAAACCAGAATTGA
The DNA here is from genome assembly GCF_964273445.1 of Streptopelia decaocto. Lineage (NCBI taxonomy): Eukaryota > Metazoa > Chordata > Aves > Columbiformes > Columbidae > Streptopelia > Streptopelia decaocto. The sequence continues at coordinate 191,510,212 of NC_138663.1, read as the reverse complement.
ACTGTGATCCTCATTCTGAAAGAAAGACCTCACAGTGCTTCAGCTAAAACTATTTTAATTGAATAACCATTCAATTTTTTACATTTAAAACACTACATGCTTTACTTTGGGTTCCACTTTTCCATCCTTTTATATTAAGTAACTTTAAGAACGTGGCATGAATTTTTCAGCATGTTTGCCACAGTGACTAAAAGAACAGAATTCCCTGTGTCCCAAAGCACGTTTAACTCCTTACTGCTGTGGAGTAACTGTGACACATTACGACTGTTTACTGTCCATGGGCTTATTCTTGTAATCATGCTAATACAATACTGCCTTTGTAATTCCATCTCTGTGAAAAATGAAGTCAGTTCAAATTTGAACAGCTGAAATACTGGCCTTTGTTCAAGAGAGCCTCCAAAGACACACAAGCTTAAAATGATTTAGCTCAACAGACCTACCACATATCTGTGCACTTCACAAACAAAATTAAACAAACAAACACAGTGATAACGAATGGTACGCATGCACCAGATTGTCTGCTCAAGCACTGTTAGGACCTCAGTTTGCTATGGCTTGAACTCATGAGCTTACCTGAGCAATTCAACTTGAGTAACTAATTAACGCACTCCTCTCTATTCCTTTTTTTCTCAAGGGTTTTCTGGTTTGAGTTATCTTTAAGATGAAAGGACTAGGGTTGCTGCTTTCTTGGAACCAATATTTTTGTGCTGGCCAGCTTTTTGAACTAAACTCACAAGACTTGCTCCTTTTGCCAGAAGAGTTTGCAAGCTTTTGTACTCAACAGCAGAACCATCCAAAATGCACAGAAAGCGGTCAGGCTTTTTATAAACTACAGGATATTTTAGACCAGATCCTCATGGCCCACATCTATATGCATAATGCATTCTCATCTGTGAAAGCCAGCCCACCAAATCTTTTTTTCTGCAATGCTGCTAAAAGCCAGCTTTTAACAGTGCATATGTTTTCATAATCAAAACACCACCTTTTTCCTCTCCTCTCCCCCTAAGCATAAGCACTGATCCTCAGCATGGACTGCAGCTCAGGACCAATCCTTCTATAATTGGCTCAGAAGCTGGGACTATGCTACCAAGTTTTTTGGCATAATTATGCTCAGGAGCAATGTTTAAAATGACACCACCTAACACTTCTATGCAAAAACTATAACATAGATGCAGCAATGCAAAAATACTTTTAAAAATTATCTGCACTGTGTCCTCAACAATCTAGGTCAGTAAAAAGCCTTTTGTCAATATCTAGCAGAGCTATGTTGGTAAGGTTGTTGCAGGAAAGATCCTTCTTGCGCACAAAAACTTTGTCTCTGTATTCATAAAAAAACCACAAAACAAACAGCCTAATGGAAGTTCTCTTATAGAACAACATTTGGATGAAATGGTTTTAAAAACTGCACATTTTAACTGTTCTATCTACCTTCCTTCCCCTTGAAAAGGGGGTAAAGTGACTTCATTTTACCTTCAAATAACTAAAAAACTGGAGAATAAAATGTTGATTCACATTTCTTTTTGCACACCAAAAAACTTAGTCAGGGAACGAGCAGAGAAAATATAAGCTCCAAAAGGATTTTTGTGAAGTTGTAAATCTAAGACAGTTGTGATTTTCTATTTGAGGTACTTTGCAACACATACACAACAGATCAAAGGAATTCCTGTAACAATCACTGAATTTCAAGAACAGAAAAGACAACTTCGATCTATTTGTATTTAAATGACAGATACAGAAATCTGATATCAGATTCTTAAAACTAGCTTAGATGAACCAGCATAAGCATATGTATGCTTATGATATGTTGGATAACAGTTTAAAACTACATTCAAAATTTCTAAAAAAGCAATTAAAAGGAAGCAGTCTAAAGCCCTCAAAAACCACACAGCAGTTTCAGGCTCTTTTTTCTCGTCTTCCAGCGTAATCCACGCTTGCCCCCTTCCAGACCGAATTTCTACATTAAACCTCTCTCAATTGCTGTCTGAAAGGGCAGGATTTCACCATCTATAAACAGAAGTTGTTTTTGGAAATGCCAAATAGGACACAGTGCCTGGTTCTAAGCTTTTGCACTGCAACTAAACATGGTTTAGATTTGTTAAGCCATTCTGAAAATACAAAGCCATATATAATGTTCCATAAATCTTTTTCAGATGTTTTAGTCAAGCTCATTCTCTGAACTCATATGCAATCAGATTAACTCCGCTATGCTTAAACACTGCACGAACTTTATAGAGAACACTAAAAAGCAGTATTTTGGTAAGTGGACACAAACATACAAATGATAAACTCTTCTGAACCAAGTATTTTTAACTCTCAGCTTTCAAGGAGACTTTCTTAGTGCAATCGACTCTGCAGAAGTAATTGTTAAAAAAAAGGCAGATTTACAGAGCAAATTTTGTAGTATCTATTAAAATAGAAGTTAAGGAACATATTTTCTTAATTGTTCAATGGAGGCAAACATAATACTGAAACATAGTGAATGGTTAGTATTGGATAAAAGGCTTCAGTGAAGTGTAACACTACACAACTTAAGAGGATTTGTTGGGTTTGCATTGATGGGAAGGCTATTCCTCAACCATCGCATCTGAGCACACTGAAACTTGTCCCAGTCAAAAGCACTAGAAAAAGATCTTTGGCTATTGTTGCCTGGTTTGTGTTTTTGAAATGGCTATACAAATATAAATCATGTTCTGCTATCGTGTATTAAAACAACCACCAAAAGTCACCTTGTTCCAAAGAGCACTGTTTTCTAAATTTTCCACAGAAATATCACAAAATATTTCAATCACTACCCCATATTGTGCTAAAAATAGGAGTTTTTAAACACTGAAGATCATTTCCAATTATTTCTATGATTTGGTGCCTGAGCTTTATTTTAAGACAGACTTTAGACAGTTTGATGATGAATGACTATTTTTGTCATAACTTACTTGTAATAAAATTAAAACATTCCACATAACTTGATTCACACAGAAGTTGTTCACCTACCACACTAAGCTTGTCTAGTGTAGAAATTACACAACCTTCATAGGAAAAAAAAGATTTTAAATATGAAATTGGAACCTTGGATATAAGGATCTAGTATTTTTTACACATTACGTTTATTTTTTCTGGAATAAGAATGTTAACATTTTTCTGAAAACTTAGAATTATAATATTAACATTATTTCTATCCATTGTTTATTTCTACTTTAAAATTATTAACACATAACTCAAGAAAATGTTATACTGTCCCTAAATACACTTATTTCTACTTTCAGTGTGTTACATATTAATTTGCCCTACCTGTCCCGTTTTATAATGCCTTGCGAACTGGTTAACCACTCGGTAGTCGTTTGCAAAGTACTCCATCAGAATTGAGGGAACTTCAGCAAAATCAGTAGCACATCTGGTTCCTAGAGGTAGAATAATTGTACATATTAGCATTTACTATTTTCATTAACACAAATAGTTAACTCTTCCCAAAATGTTTTGCAACTTTCAGTTTGGACTTTTGGTGAACTTCAATGTTCTTTCATTTATTAAGTCAATATTTTATTTCCATAGCATTATTGTACATATTGCCAGAAAAGCTTCATTATAATCCTACACATTTTACTATAAATCAGAAAGTAAAACAAAATATTTGAACAGCTGGGTGAGGCACCTTATAAAGCTCTGGATCACACCCTTTTTAAACTAAACCAGGCTGCAGCCAAACTGGCCCTACATGAAACACCAAATCCATTTAAGTGTCTTAAACCTAAATCAAACTACAACGTAAACAAAACTCTGCCTTAATCCCATTCACAGTTACAATTTTTAGCTTGCATCTGTTTGCTGAGCCTACTTCTGCTTTATATTAACCTTGCTTTGTAGTACCAAGTCACTCATCCAAGGAACACTTGCAGTTTGAAGTTCTAAGTGCAAGAGGTAATATCTTAGCAGTTAGCAACTGCAAAAAAGCACTTTCCCAAAAACCTTATTTACTCTAATCTTTACTAACACCTCACACAATGGAAGTACACCACATCACCAAATCAGAGCTGCATTTCCAATTTCTATACCAAAGTCAAGGTTGTACAGAATTGTTGCTTTAATAACGGACCCACTGGTTCATCACCTCTATCCCTATCTGCTAAAGACAATGTCAATATTCAAAACTAGTCTTAAATGTAAGTACGGGGTTTGTTTCTACTATTCTTCCTTGAAGGCTATTTTTAAAAATCATTCCTTTGATTTTTACAAATCTCTGATTTTTAACCTGAATTCATAATCTGTTTATACTCAATGGTTTCAGACCAGTACTGCCCTTTACTATAAATAGCATTTCCCACACAGTTTTTTACCTTCTAAATTGAGACTATACTCTCAGCCATCATTATCTGAAGGCAAAGACTTTTAGCTCTTCTCTGCACCTGCTTCAGTTTGAATTCACCTTCATACTAGACACAAAACCATGCTCCAGCATTGCATGAGGTATCACCAGTATCTTTCTTAATCACTCTAATACTTCTAATGCTGCAGTATTCAGTCATTCATTTCTTATACAATAACCCAAATCCTTCTTTTGTGCCATCACATTTCATTAGTAGAGTTGTCTGATATTGTTTGAAAATAATTTTTAAAAAGCCTAAAACAAGGCAGCACTGAAGACAAACGCCTGCAGAACTACACTGATGTTCGTCTAGCCATTTATGCTTTCTCAGTGTTCCTCAATAAAGTGACAGAATTCTTTTAATGACCATTAAAGAGACTCCTGAAAAATTACATTATCTGAAAACTAGAAAGGTAAAAGTCTGGGCAGTTATCTGGGAAAAATTAGTCCTCCTGTAAAACAAATGTAGGTATTCTCTACTGCATGATAAACCAAAATGGAATACAAGTTGGGGGTTGAAAAAATCTATGCCCATATGCATTAAACAATCAATACATGCATATAGTAAAATGACAGATTAATTTTAAAAGAATTACATCTTAAGTTGAAAATGTACAGTGTTATCCAAGTTCTAGGTCCATTAGCAGCAGAATGGGCTCCTGAATATCTGGGCATGTTAATCAGAAAAAAGGGGCAGGGGAAAGTAGGAAAGATGTCAAATACTCAGAGTGCATCTCAACTAGAATTTCAAACTTCTTGTTCCCACAATAGCCTGTAGTCATCTTTTTTTCACACCATAGTGTGGAAATGAGCCACCATAGTGCCTCCTTAGAGCAGACAAGTCCTAACAGATATCCCTGGGGATGAGCCATTTGATTGTCACACATTCCAAACCCTAAAAATAAAGGATTATCTGCAGAAACAACATGACTGACCTCCAATGCTGCTTTTGCAATGCTAGCTCTAGAGTGAAATCCCCTGGGACGCAGGACTGTCTGCAGCTAAGGCAATGCTGAAGTCACATACAGGGGCTCATGGAAAGTCAGAGCCTCAAAATTAGCCATTTCCTGCCCCTTCAGGCCTTTCTGACATGTAGATGAATACAATTCACCACCACAACAGAAGAATTCCCCCAAAGCAGTTACTTTGGGCACATAAGCACCCCTGAAAGTCAAAAAGAGCAAGGCCATGTGAGTGGAAGGGATGCAGAAGAGCAGTTAACTGCCCCAAGAAGCACACAGAGCTTACACTGAAAGAGCATATACAGTGGTCATTTGCTTTAACAATGACCAGTAGTGACATACTGACAAACAGCTCAGTCTATCTTAAGTGGAAAACTTAAGAAAGTGTGTTCTGTCACTGGGTGCAAAGTATCTGCTCATAGCACATAACTCTACCATGGATTTCCCTTTATATCATTAGCATAATACAAAAATGGTAAAACACTAAAAAAATCCTTCAGACAAGAGAGATACCATTTCATCTGTTTGGTTGTGGGGTTTTTTTAATAAGTAAATGTCTAATGCAAATGGGATTTCCAACACACTATTATACCAAGCTGTCTGCAGGTAAGAAAAGCAGCATGTGGAACAGCTGTAGTCAGATCACGTCTTTGAGCCATTTGCCACAACTGTAGAAGGCCACAGCAGCCTGCCAGGTGTCAGCCAATACACCCATTGCTACTGCTTGAGAAAAAGGACTAGATGAAAAAAGGCAGTATTCCTTTTCTGTGTATCCACTAAGCTGTGACTGCATATTCATTCATGTTCATTTATGTATGATAAAAAGGCCTACCTGTTTATCATGTTTGCCATTTCAATACATATTTAATTTATCAATTTTGCTTTGATCAGAATCAACTAAGTCTGGCTTTACAGATTCTCCTAAATCATTTCCAACCCAGGATTCATTGTGCTTGTATACTAGGTACAAGTTTACCTTAATTTATTTTCAACCCTCCAACTATTTCATTATTATAAACTCTACATAAGGCAAACTTGCAAGAGTGGATACCACCACTAGAACGAAGATCAGCAGAACAGAAAGAAAAGTTACAAATGGCTAATTCTTATTAGGAGAAGAAAAATATTCAAGTGTTGTTTAGTTGCATTTTAGATAATGTCTGGGAATCTGATATTGTATTTTCACGTCATCAAAGATTTAGAAGTATCAACATGATTCAATCATTTCTAATTCATCCTATTTTTAAAATTTTGTTTTGTTTGTTTGTTTAATCTACTTCCTTCTTCTAGAAATTAAACATTTAAGTAAAACAAACAAAAAAAAATCACTATTCTAACTTTCTTACCAGTGACATGTTGGTACCGAGTTCGTCCCAGCATAGAATGCATAGCATGTCCCATTTCATGGAAGAGATTCTCCATCATGCCAGGAGTCAGTAGCGTCGGTGCGCCCCTTGTTGAATGGGGCAGACTAAGCATCAGAACAACCACAGGCAGCTGGTACTCTCCATTTTCCCTTAGCCTGCCTCCTCGAACTGTAAAGTGACAATCCTTTTCAAGGCAAAAGCAAGCATATGGATAGCTAATGTCATTATATCAATGATATTAAAACAATGATGAAATTATTCAATTAAACTATTAAATCAAACTAAACATATACTCAGTTACACCAGTTGATTTCAATTACCATAGTGTTCTTCAACAGCAGCATTTCTCCATCTTTATTATTTGCTTCATATTCATAAGGAAACTACCTTATTCCATAAAGAAAACATGTTGCTTTTCAAAAATAAAATATTATTTTTTATTTTAGAATTATCAAACCCTCTCAATTTTTCCAAAAAATATCACTAGCTCAAAGAAATTTAGTGATGTGCCAAATCCATAATTTATAGATAGTTCTTCATCAGTAACTTCTTATAAAATACACTGCATAGCACTCCTAGCACATTGTGAAATACTAGCAAAACAGAGTAATATATTAAACTAATGCAGATTTGAAGTTTGTCCACTTACCACCTCACCAAGAGTGGTAATCTGCAGATGTTTCTACAGAGTGAAGTGTCTATTGTACTGCATCATTTAGTTAATATACTGGCACTAGGCACCATGAGTGAGTGATCCACAACAGTTGGAACCATCTATGGTTTTAAGTAGAATTTTGAATAAAAATGTGTTGTCATTATGACCTTTCACCTTTAGAGAGTTTTAAAATTTCAGATTTTTTTAACTTTTATATAGTAAATAGTTCTCTAAACAGAATTCTATGACTTCTCATAGTGGCTGACAATCTGTAGAACTAAGAGTCTGAGTTCAGCCTATCAACTGACGTTTTTTAAATGAAAGGTTAGTTACAAAAATATTTTACCTAAAACTACATTTGAAGTTCCAGACTTTCCCTGTTTAAATTTAATTTATTTTAAATCGAGAGATATCTTACTAAACTAACATTGAATGCAAACGGCCCTAACACTACAGTCATTACCCAAATAAAACCTATGCTGGAGTCAGATCATAAAAGTTACCTGATGTGGTTTATCAGGTCTCTGAAAGAAGTCACAATAGATGTATCCTAGCAAACCTTCGGTTTCATGAACAACGGCCTGAAGAAAAAAACAAAGAGTGTAACTTCCACAGTGAAAGTACCGATTAAGATCCGTAAATTTAAGATGGAGTATTCTAATCTGAAGATTTACGATTAATAAATGACAAATAAACTGGGAATAATTAATGCAATACCCACTGGTAATTTTAGTTGAAAAAAACTATACAAGAGTTAATGCTCACCCCTCAAACTGCAGCTATTTCTGCATTTCACTCAAAACTGGTAAGTCACAGATTAGTATTAAAAGAAACACCATCTGTAGCCCCTAAATGACTTCTGAGAAGTCAACAGTAAGACAATATTATTTAACATAGAAACAGAAAGACTAAGGAGTAATCATAAATTAACCCACTGGGTATAAAGAACATCAGCTCTTGCTGGAGGTGGAAGAGCAGTGAAGACGAGCAGGGAATACATGGAGGGAAGACAACAGAAGAACTTGGGAGCCTGTTGAGTAAACTATCGCCCAAGTTTTTATTTCCACCCTCCTCTGAAAAGAGGGCAGAAAAATAAAGACACGAAAACCAATCTCAAAGTAAAGATGACATACAGAATATAAATACAAAAATAAGGATAAGACACATGGCTGCTAGAATATGCACTTAGAGTATTCTAGTCGTCTACAGTCATTTGAAACTAAAAAAAAAACTAAACTTCAACTAAATTTAGACAGCTAATCTGTGCTTTTGATAGGTACCCAAATAATTTAAAAACAAAATCTCATTCATGGCTCAGAGGAGCACACCACCTTGTCTAACTTCCCTTTGTCACTTCAGATGCTGGGAACAAGAATACTTACCAATTTTCGAACATCTTCAGACCAAACCTCTCCTTTCTGTGTCTGTTCAGCATAAAGGGAGATTCCTAGGAGCTGACTGAACAAAGAGTTCAAACCTTCCATGCATGCCCCAAGAGAGAAAAATGGACAGTACAAGCCAGGATCAATGTTGTACCTACAGAAATATAAAGATCCCAAAATAGTCAGTTAGCTTTGCTACATAAACTACAGTCTTCACCTCCAGGTCATAGGATGTGACAACACACACCAGCTGAGCCTCACAAGGCCCTTATTGAGCATATTTTGTTCAATATTTCAAACAGTGAAACTCAATCAGAATAGTTATGGCACAGCGCTTCGCAGTGACTCAGTTTTTCTTATATTCAAATTTGGATACCAAATTCAGCAGATGATGACTATGATTTTCAGAGATGTGGTGAACACATAGCTCAAACTGACCAGGGCAACACCATGGGTGCCCAAGCTGAGCCACCGGCACTCAAATGTAATTCCCATGCCAAGGCCACATCGTGTGACTGATGAGAAGATGGAACTGGCTCTGGCCATGGTGTAACCACATCCTCAGGTAGGACAGGACACCAGCCAGTAAGCACCCCTGCCTCTGCAGTCTGGTCTTCTGCTGGAGCAATAGAAACACCATGGAGACACAATCACCTCCCGTGCATGAATCACACCTCAAGCTCTGGGTACTCTCTGAGCCATGTAGAAGTTATCTGACAGCTTTGAGCCACGTGAACATTTTAGTTTGTGACCTGGAGTTCAAACATTGCCAAGCTGCTGGAGCCTAACATTGAACAATGAAGTTATGGTCAAGACAGTGTAGCAAAGAAGACACACATGGTGAAGAAGACATTGTGCATCTGCATGCAGACACATAAACTAAGAATGAACAAAAAACAATTATAAAGGTACTTCAAAGATTTCTGCAGCCTATATGTGGGCTCAAGCTTCCTGAGACTCTGACCCTAAAAAGTAAACAAACTGTAAGTGTATCAAGCAAACAAATGCTTTACAAACTTACAGATTCCACAAGCTGCTCAGGGTCACACAACTCTTTAGAGATGACAGCAAAATCAGAAATGGAATCTGCCTGTAGTTGTGCATGTACCCCAAATGGCAAAAATGTTCTTGCTCTCTCATTTCACATACAAAGTCCAAGTGTTAAATTATTTATACCATTCTCTGGGGTCTCATAGTAAAGACTGTTTCACTCTAAAGAATATCAGTCTCTCCCTTCTATCTTCTTCCTTCTTTCATGCTCTTGTGATTTTGCTTCTTAATGACATGGTAACTAGTCACTGAATTTAAACACGCATCAATCAGACTGCAATAGCTGAACACCAAAGAGGAGAACCACACTATGCTAAGGCCTGTGATCAGAAGGCTTAGTGAGAGACCAGCTGTGAAAGAGCCAGCTAGTCCCCATCCACTTACCTACTCTCCCTCCCTCCTTCCCTTCCTTCCTTCTTCCCTAGCTCCCTCCCTCCCTCCCCACACAAAAGACCTCAGCCCCAAGACCACTGGGGATACTGCAATTGTCAATACGCTGCTGCTTACAACTGCAGCTCCAATTCACTACTCAGCTTCACTGCACCGTAATGCGCAGCAGCGAGGGATTACTGCTCTAAGCCACGACACTCATCCTTAAATATGGCATTGTATTTTGTTTTCCTTTTCTAGCATTCTTTATGTTACCTTTATCACATACTCTACCAGCATTTTGCAACTATGTATCTGTCAAAAATACAGGTATGCTCAGCTGCAGGATTTTGCTTATTTTCACACTACAAATGCAAGAAGCTACAGCCAATGTATTCCATTATATTTTTAATTATACTAGAACACAGAAAGTAAAGCAGATTTTGCCTCTACCATACTGACAGAACTTCTTCAAGATGCGTAGCAACATTTAAATTCATACTCTACATGCACACACTGCAATACACACATTTTCCTTTTTACTCAAAAAGAATCTTTACACCAAAAGAAAACAAAACAACCCATATGATATCAATAACTTTAGAGTTAGGTAAAAAGACTGGAAGCATGTCTCTAAAAGAAAGCAGAGGAGAGGAGTTAATCTCCATGTAACAAGACACAGAAATCTGGAGTAAAAAAGACACTAGAGCCCCCCAGAAGTACAGAATTAGTCTATGTGTCGAATATCCTCAGATTTTTAAGTCAGTAATTCCTAAGAACTGCAGCTCCTTCGACAGTGGCACTGTTTAGAAAGCTGTAGAAGGTAAATCTCAGATGTCTCCAGACTTTCATAGTATCACCCTGTGATTGTCTTCTGCTCAGATTGCTACTGTGAAAACCTAAACACACCACTAAGTGTTCCAGTTCTCCTGATTCTGCTTGGAAGCTTTCCCTGCATACAGACTACAAGACATGTTAAAACGATCCTTTATTAAAAGGAAAAATAACACCTTTCAGCAGTGAATCATAACAACTTCTGTAATAGTTTAGGACTGCTTTTTGTCACATCATTTAAAAATCTTACACCATCATCCTACATAGTGCTATGAACACTAAGCTGAGTTTCCCATCTGTAATTCAAACAATTGCTTCCTTAACTAAGGACTGACCATAAAAGAAAAGTTTGCTATAAAAGTACTGTCTTAACAGAAGTTCACTGTAATGTGAAGCAGGATTTCTCCACATAAAAATTACAACATTTCAAAATTAATTAAGGTTAAGACAGTAGGTAATGATACTCTTCTTGTGCAGCTAAAAAATTACACTGAAAAAGGACAGTTATACATTACTTTTAGTCCTAATTCAGCCTTGAGCTGAGTAGTAACCTAGAGCTAGATCTCCTCAGAGCCAATTCAGATGAGCAGCATTTATTAGTTCTGGCTCTGCCCCAAGCCTGCCCATCCCACATTTGTTTCTGCAGAGCCACTCAAATTTCCCATACCTTGGTTTAGGTTCCAGAAAGGTTTATTAATCCGGGTGTAACACAAAGCCTAGCTGCAACACTATCTCAAAAACAGGGGACTAATGCAGACACACTTAAGTGGTTTATCATGGAGGTTGCATAGCCCATCTCAATCAGCACTGCCGAAGCTATACTGACCATGTGCAAAGTCCATCTAGTACCTTCACATCCTCCTCTCCCCAGACATCCAGTATCATCCAGAGTTTCCCTGCCATTTCCTCCCTGTCAACTGGGAGAATAAAGCTGATTGTAAGAGATACTTTGAGAAAGAATCCATATAATACTACAAACACACACTTCAATAAATCAAAATTTCACTCCACCAATAGCTCACAGTCATAGCAAACCATCGGATTTTCACAGTTGCAGGAAATCCAAACATGTAACTCCTACCTGTGAGTTCAGCTGCAGGAAAAGAGACTATGAAATGGTAAGAAAGTCAGTAACAGCATCCTTTAAAACACTTCATGAAATTAAGCTACATTCACACAGGAAGTCATCAGGAGTAGTCAGCATGGATTCACCAAGGGCAAGTCATGCTTGACCAGCTTGATGAAACAAATTGGCCTGTCAGACAAAGAGGGAGCAGTGCACATCATCAACCTGGACTTCAGTCAGGTCTTTGATTGCATCTCCCATTAGATCCTCAGAGCAGCTGTCGATGTACAGGCTGGATGAGCAGACAGGGAGCTGGACTGAAAACTGGCTGAATGGCTGGACCCAGAGGGAGGTGATCAGTGGCACAACATCTGTTTGTAGGCCAGTGGCTAGTAGTGTACCACAGGGGTCAATACGGGGTCCCGTCCTGTTTAATATCTTCATTAATGACCCAGATGATGGGGCAAAGTGCACCCTCAGCACATTTGCTGAAGACATCCAACTGGCAGGAATGGCTGATACATGAGGGGGTTGTGTTGCCATCCAGAGGGACCTCAACAGGCTGGAGAAATGGGCTGAGTGGAACCTCATGAAGTTCAACAAGAAGTGCAAAGTCCTGCACCTGGGGAGGAACAATCCCAGGCACCAGTATATGCTGGGGATCACCCAGAAATGAAACAGCTTGCCCAAAAAGGCCCCAGGGGTCCTGGTGGACACCAAGTTGAACATAAGTCAGTAATGGGCTCTTGTTGCAAACAAACTGAATGGCATCCTGGGTTGCATCAGGCAAAGTATCACCAGCAGGTCAGAAAACACTTTTTCCCTACGAGGGTGACCAAGCACTGGCATCAGTTGCTCAGAGAGGCTGTGGAGTCTCCCTCCTTGGAGATATTCAAAAGCTGTCTGGACAGGGTCCTGGACAAACAGCACTAAGTGGCACTGCTTGAGCAGATGACCTTGAGAGGTCTCTTTCAACCTCAACTATTCTGTGATTCTGTAAAGAGGTCATCTGGAGCCAAGGACTAAGACCACACAGCTACAGTATGAAATAGATTACAGCTTTATTAGAGTAGGACAACATTTCACAGTAACTGCAAAGTATTACCACAGTTGAAATACTGGATTAACGAGTTTGCTGGAGGGCAGAGCAGAAAAACTCTGAAACTACTTTATGTTTCATTTTGTTTTTGTCAAGAATGCAGATACATACTAGCAGGAGAAAGCAGTGATATTTCTTCATGTACAGAAGAGCTGACATCAACATATTACAGGAAGCAGCGCCTATTTCTTCCTCATTCTCAGCACTGTATGAACATGTGCATTGTCCCCATGAACTTAGTCCGTGATGAAGACAATGGGGAGAAAGCTTTCTGATAAGTATTTTGTAATAAACTGTCACTATCCAAAGTGGGAGAAAATAGTCTGTAATAGTTTTGTCTTTTGGAAAAGCACAAAACTTATCCACCCACACATGAAAATAGCAATAACAGACTATACTGGCTTAAGGCAGACTCCCCTGGAGAACTAGTCCCCTACTCTGGCTCATGTTTGAAGATGTCACAATCTGACATTTTGAATACAATTAGGTCCTGATTAAACAGCCACTTTAATAATAACTACAGAAAGTTCATGTCAGTCACTGTTGGTAGAACGTTGTTAGGATCAAACCTCTCCCACATTTAATGGAAGATGTGTGTTAATATTCCTCTTGTCAATGGAAAACTGCAAAAAAGTTTACAAGAACAACATTTTTTATACAAAATGCCAAAAAAAATCTTTATAGTTTCGATCTCGCTTATTTCTTCATTTCCGCCTTGACTGCTACACCACTGTACAAATAAAGATCAAAGACAGAGATATCAAAAAATCCTCCAATAGCACTAGTGTCTCATGACTCAAGACTGATACTTAAATTGCTTGTGGACAATCCTGCGAGCAGCCAGTGGTGATTATTATACTGCAAGTTATCTGGTATCTATAGGTTTTGTTTACTAGCCATTGCAATGTCATAGGAATTGTGAAGAAACTGGTTAAAATATGGTAATATAAAGCAATTTTCACAGATTATAATAATTAATAGCACACTTCAAAATGAATATTGGGTACTGAAAACAAGCTACTCCTCAGGAAGTAGATAGCACATCTTCAAAAAAATCTTTCTCTAATATCAGTGTATACCCACTATGTTGTAAACATTCCAGACACCAGAACACAGATTAAATTCAAAAGTTTTGAATGTGATCCTACCTCATACATGAACTGCCTTTTCACATATCAAGAGCAATTACAATTGAAGAAAGTCTAATCCCAAATTTGTACCGATTCCAGGAAAACTTTTCTCTTTGGGCTTATTTAGGAACAGAAATTGGCCAAAACCTCAGTTATCTGAAGCTGATGTCCTATAACCAAAAATGCAGTTCCTGGAATTATTATTATTAATAGTACATGATCTTGCCTCTCAGTGGCAGGAGCAAGCATATGACTGACTCTTTTCTGAGCCCTCACCTTCAAGATTTAATGCTACTCACTGCAGAATTAAAGGTGTAAGGCAAGATTAGAGGACACTAGATAAGATCAGAGGACAATGGAGAAAAGGGAATAAATTAATTTAAAATACTTGAATCTTTCCCCAAAAAAGAACACTCAATGACCAAAAGAGGAAATTTTACAATCTCTCCTAGATGTGTAAAACTGGAGTCGGCTGGAGAGAGTGGGTGGAGAAGTATTTGGAACGGTTTACAGACAAAATACATGCTCTCTTATTGAAGATCCTTGCTTGATTCCAGGCACTCAAACGGTAGCAGCCATTAGCAACTTCATCACTTCCAGATGACAGGGAAAAAGCATCTGTTTGCTAGCAAATGATTACCCAACCTCAGTTACTCAGAGTTTCATCACCTTAGTGAAACGGCAAGAACACATTTCCCAGGCACAGTATTTCAGTGCTCAGATTTGCGTTAATCTACAACACCGCAGCACAACTGCTTGGCAGCGATGGGGACTGTGAGCGCGACAGCAAGTGAAACTTCCCTCAGCCCTTGGAATGAAATTCCTAATGCTGTTCAAGGGCCTCGGTTGTACCTTTAGAACACTCTCTGACCCAGGCCGGATTATCTAAAAAACCACATAAAACTCCAAGATGGAGACTGCTTTAGCACTTTAAACTGCCCTGTAACAAAGACAGACCTTGTCTGTGTAGGATGCAGAGCCTTTCTGAGGGCTGATCCAAGACTGCTAAATGAATTTCTCCTGAAGCTAAAAGGGAAACTCAAAGTTCACCATCTTCTACCCCAGGTGTACGGTGTTTCTTTGATCATTTTTTTCAAACCTGAAACCAAGTGTATTTGAAAATGTACACAAAAGCCTCCCAACAAAACCCTACCAAAAGAAGGCATTCCACCACACATTACTTCTCTATTGACAGAATGAAAGGACAAAAACTTTAGTTACTTAATTAACTGATAGTGACTGACTCAACATAAAAAGGAACAGTTTCCAAAGTACTCCATCTTAGCCTGCCCCTGAACTGCTCACTGGTCAGAACAAAGCAATCTGCATAATCTACAGGCTAAGAACTGTTGATGACTCTACTGTGCATATAATTATTTTATTATACTACATGTTAAAGTAGCAGCCATTCTAAGAATCACTTTATGCACGATTTTCAAGCTGTTATCAACTGTGGACTTGGATAGTTGCCTGGCTTTGTTCCTTCCATTTAAAACAAATAGTGAAAAACTCAAATAAAACTGCAAGCAGCAGCTGCTTTAACATGAACACACTCTTTCTGGTCACTCTTTGGCAAGCTGCCTCTACATTTAATCAGCCAAACTACAACTGTTATCTCCAACAGAAAATGCATTCAAGTATTTTTGGGAAAAGAAATCAGAAAGGAAGTTATTATGACCCATACTGAACTATGCGAACAGGCATTCTGCTACCAGTAAAATTTCTGATAAGGGTTACTGCTACTAGCAGTTAATGTTCTGGAGACAGACAGCTAATATCTGTGTTGGAAAACAACTGGAGCTCCATTCAGCAACAACTGCAGAGAAGTGCCCGAAGACAGGTTTTCTTGTGTGCTGTAGTTTACAGCTTGCTTGCTGCACCAGCAGCGCGGACAGGCAGAATGCAGTGGGGAGGATGATGCACAGGGCGCACTAATGTCACCTGGAGAGCATTGTACCGCTGTCTCCAAAGCTGACAAATACATGGAAACATGCTCACAGTACTTCCTAAGGAAGAAAAAGGATACAGGTCAGCTAAACCAGCCAGGCCAAGAATCAAACATCCTGTCTGGATACCCTTTCACTGAAAATGTGAGTTCTGGGCCCTGACAAGGTGATTGAGAGCACTTCAGATAGGCACCTCGGATGGCTGTGTCACCAGAGAAAGGCATACCCAAATATAATGCCACTCTCAGGATTAGCAAGGTACCAATGAGAGCTTAGCAGCAGAAGTCTTGAATCAGCTATGAGCTCTTGCTCCTCTCTGGAACTTTGGCTTCCCTGACCAGACTGCATGTCATAAGCCTGAATCCCAAGAGGATGAACTGCAGAGCCTTTGCTATGGGAAGATGCTTTTGAAAAGGAGATGGAAGAACAGGTGGTCTGATGAGTCACAACAGAACTTTGCAGACAACTACATATTCCAGTCAAAAGGATTTCTTACCACAGAATCCTTCTTCTAGGGTATCTGGGGTCAGAAAAACAGGTATGCATTGATTTTTGATACTTGTAGAGCTACAAAGTTTTCCCAACTACCCTTGAACCTGAGCATGTAAATTTTCTTCTAACCCTTCTTAGATACTTTGAATTAGAATTAAAAAAAAAAAAAAAAAATCAAGAATTAAAAGTAGTCCCTTTTATTGTCATAATGAAAGCAGAAGGATCTTCTTTTGTTCATTGTTGTACTTCTCAGTCTTTCACAGTTTTGGATGTTTATTAGTTTATTAGACTGAGAAGTACAACAATGAACAAAAGAAGATCCTTCTGCTTTTATTCTACCTTAAAACATATTTGAATAACTTAATTCACACTGAACATCTGATTTTAAACACCAAAGCATCTGTATTTGTAACAAAGCTCAGGAAAGAATGAAAACTTTCTTACGTACTTTGTGTCAAAATGTGAGCTCAGAAACTTTACAAAGAGAAATCTTAGTACCCTCCTAAAGAAAGTAGAAATATCAAAGAAAACAGCAGTTTCTTTGATGTAAATTCCTGCTTTATATTAAAGGATAAACGATGTTTAAAAATCCAGACACCTTACTTTTACAGTATACTATTTTTAAAAGAAGTAATGTAGCTAAACCAATTTAAAAATCAATTTTAAAAAGAAGCTAACTGACACAATGAGGTTTGGTTATTCTTCAAGAACAGCAAGCTTCCAACAAAAAGGCTGTGTCCTTGTGAAGAACAAAGATGTAGTATGTCATTACAAATAATTATTTCTAAGCTTGTATGACTTCACTGAGTCTAAATAAAATCCAGACTTCAAAAATCACTTTCATTTAAGCTGTATATTTGGAAGGAAACTAAGACAGTTTTGTGTAGCATGACTTTTATCTGTTCTATTAAGAACGCTTTTTATAAACTTGGACATTAGGGATATTTGAGTAAGGATCATTGTTCTTCAGAACATGAGCATTCAGACTCTTAACAATCACAAATTAGCTGCTTGGCAAGAATTCTTATCAGTGGTTATTATATGCAGTCTTTGATATATCCTGACTTTTTTTTTTTTTTGGTAGTAGAATTATTATGCTGTTGGCATCCATGAAAATATAGAACACTAAATTAACTATCTAAAACAGATTCTCTTAAAACTTTCAAAGAAACTTGAAAAAATCTTGTTACTGGAAGATAAAAGTGAGATGAACCCCTCAGGTTAACTTAAAGAGATCAAGACAAGGAAAATCCCTTCCAATTTTCATTACATGCCAGACTATGAAATTTAATTCTTTACCTGAAGGGAGACTCTTAACCATGATTTATAGAAGACTCTGGATTTCTTAAAAATAATAATAATAATAATAGAAAGCCTTTGTACTCTCATCAACTGTAAACTAGCACCTGTATCTCACATTCCTTTTTTTTTCCTGTTAATTGTACTTCATGGAGGAGGTCAGGGGGTAATTCAGAATATCGGTTTGGTATTGACACTGTATGCAACTTTTAGATTTGACTTTGTTTTCAAATCATTAACAATTTCTTTGTCTTCCACAATGTTTTGGACAAAGAAATAATTCATGAAACCTGAATTCTGCTTCACATTAAGACTTTTCAATAACTTTCAGGTTTTCCTCCAAAAAGCTTAGTCCACTAGCTTAGTGACTGGTAAGTTAAATGGACTTTTTGCACATCCATTAGCTGATTTAATAGAAAGCATACCTTCCCTTCTTTATAAACAGTTATAGAAAGTTCTTCTCTATGAGCACTTTGGTTGAATGATTTTCTGGTTCTTTTTAAACTTTGCACTATTGTTTCACTTCAGCTTTCAATTCAAACAGAGTGACAGTTTTCTCACATATTCCACAAAGGGTCTGAGTTATTTTTCCATGTGCTGTTTCCAACACAGAGCACTCTTTCGTAAAACTAAAAATAATTTAACAAAAAGCAGCCATAAACAAGTTTGTTTACAAGTAACTTGCAAATCTCCACATTAGTTGCAGCTTTTAGCAACTTTAGAAACATCCAGAGTCATGTTTAGGTCCCTCAGTATTGTCCCTAGCCCTCGGACAAAAGTGCTGCCCCCTCTCCCTGAAGCTGGCAGCCCATGTATAGTCCCAGCAAGAAGGGAGATGAGTTATTCCTAATTTCTGATCAGATGGTCACCCCAAGATCCAAAACACCTAAAGCTGCTGTGGTGGCTTCTTTTTCCTACACAGCAGGAAATTGGTTTATTTTGGCATTGATTTGTTCATCTCCATGGCCAGTCTTATTTATTTCTGCAGTCCCAAGAAGACAGACCAGCACAGAGCGCAGTACCCTGTGAGAACATCCCAGCTGCAAGCTGAATAAAGTCTTTGACATTTTGGCAAAAATCCCAACAGTAGATCATAACCAGTGAAAACAGCCCAGCCTGGTAAGCACCAAAAGTTTGGGAAACAGGAGTCAACACCAAACACACTGAGCTCACCACTGACCATTGTCAATAAAGCTCTGTGTCTCTGTCAGAAGTGGCCTAAGCACAGTCAATCCACCTTCACAGTAAA
Source organism: Streptopelia decaocto (assembly GCF_964273445.1). Taxonomy (NCBI): domain Eukaryota; kingdom Metazoa; phylum Chordata; class Aves; order Columbiformes; family Columbidae; genus Streptopelia; species Streptopelia decaocto. The sequence goes on along the minus strand of NC_138663.1, from coordinate 191,490,955 downwards.
TAGCTGACCTCAAAAGGTCTCTTCCAGATTTTTTCAGCAAGGCTACATCTTTGCAAGCTGCATAACTGCAGCTGCACTTACTGAGACATAATAGGATTTAATTAATACTATGTTACTTGCCTACACTAAAAACTCAGCAGTATTATTTTTATAATATACATATGAGACACTTTCTTACTTGTTAAAGGCTGAAGCATGTTCTAGCATTGACTGTTTTATGACCCTAGCCTGCCAAAATTCTTGCGGTTCTCCTAATTACTCTATCTTCTTTTAAGACACTACTACCATGAATTTCAGACTTTTGTCTCCAGTTTCTCTTAAATGTGCATTTACACTGACGTCTGTTTTCTCTACCACTCAAACTTAGCTACAAAAACATTACACTGTCATAAGTGTGGGTTTAAAGCCAGAGAGGCTACTTAAGATAATTTAACAAAAAAAAAAAAAAAAAAAAGAAAAAAGAAGTAAACTATCCTGTTACCATCAATGGGAGACTTATGCTTTTGAAGTAGGATCAAGTTTCCAAGGAAAAACTTGGTGAAAGCTGACAGAAACAAAATTACTGCGGTTCATAGAGAAAAACATACCCTGTGAATTAAGTCTGGAGCTCCTCCTGCTGTTCAACTTGCAGAACAGCAGAGATGGTCAGTAACAACTGTAGAAGCTGAGTGAAAACAAAGGCAACCTGGTATGACAGCAAATGTCAATAAAATTCAAGTCCAAACGCATGTGAATATCCTACATTCTTCAGAAGTAAATATCCAGCTCTTAGAACTAATTATGAGGAATCTAACAAAGGATTTGTTTCCTTAGTCCTGTTCTAATACTGAATAAATACATATTTAGAATAAAAAATATATAAATACATTTGACATATACAGCATATAGATATAAAATAGACACATTAAAATATGTCATGAATTTCAGTGTCATTTGAGATAAACTGATGCAGCTGTTTAAAATCCAGAGAACTAAAGAGGAGGTAAAAGATGACAGCAGGATCACATTGTCTAACATTTGCTCACAACATTTCTGTTTGAAAACACGCTCACACAGACCAAAACAGGAAACAGGAAACCTTTTTCAACAGACATAGACACTGTCCCATACTAGAACATTGCTAAGTTACTTCATCAAGAACTAAACCCCTGTAGTCCCTTGCTGTGTATGTAGGTTTGTAAAGACAATCTGCATCTTATGCGCCTGACAGTACCTTGGAAACTATGGTTCTGTACAGCAGCTGGAGCCATGGTGACAATACTAGTGCAAAAGCAATACTCAAAAGCATACATCTGCTTCCCTTTCAACAAAAACATTTTAGTAAGCAGAAAAAAAAAAAAATCTCCTAACAATATAGACATCCACCATACAAACTGGTTCTGAGCCCCAAAACACAACAGAAAAAAGTGTAAGCCACGTGCTGCACACAGCACCACTACAAATATGACTATGGCATTTCTGCAGAAGACATAAAGCTAAAAGTAAATTTCTTCCCAAAAAGAGAATCCCTTGAAGAACAAAATAAATAATCTATTAAACAAAGAATAGTAAGAATAGGAGAAATGCACAACATTTCTTGTTTGAAAACATATTTTGTCTTCCCATGATGCAAAAACACAAAATAAAAAAGGATACAATATGTAAAAAATAAATTAGATAATTAATTTATTTTATAAATAAATAAAATGTAACATCATAAAAGTTAAAAAAAAAAAAAAAAGTAAAAATTATTTTCCAGGAAAAAAAAAGGAAAAAAACATCACTTTTCCTCTAGAGACACAATTTAATATAAGATAATTGGCTCAGTTAGAAGGACAGTAACAACAAATAGACAGAAGTCAAACTCCTGCCACTATAAAGCTTTGTGACAGATATGATTCTCATCTTCCACTTACAGGAGCATTCCAATGAACATACTATAGCATCCAAGGGGCATTTGAGAAAGGATGTGGGCAAAGAGAGGTAAATACAATTACAAGATAAAGGGCAGTGGATTCACATTTACATAGATAACAGACGACACTTAAGGCACAGACATGACAAGGTGTATTTCTGTCCTCTGGTTGCTGTATGAATACTGTGATTCCTGCTTCGTTTCAGTCATAAAGCACAGCCACTGATACTCTGCAGTAGAGAAGGGAGTTTCCCTTTTCAGAGCTGATTACCCAGTATTCACTGCCCTGTTAAATACCTACAATATGGGCAGAATGAATGTAGAGCATTGTTAAGACACTGCCAGACTAAAAACTTTTCCCAAAGACAGACCACTATACAGAAAACAGGACTGTGAAAGATGTAAGCCCTTGGTTTTTAGCGAAATACTGCTGCAGACGATTGAGATGAAAACTAATTTTCCTTCCCTGTCTTGTAGATGCATGTATACCTGCCAGAAAAAAATACTCCTGCCAAACCCAGAGGGAGAAAAAGGCTGGGCCCCAGTCCTGTGCTATAATCAGGGAGGCCCTACACAGGCTCAGGAGATTCTTCCCACTGATCCATCTGCCAGACTTGGTGCCTGAATAAATAAAAAATAGCAAAGATACACTACCAGGGAAAGCAGACACTGTAGGAAATGTAGAAAGCAAAGAGGATACATAGACAATAAATTTTATCAACATTTCACAGTAATGTTAAGCACTTCATATCAGAATGTAATTCTTCCTGTTTCGAAGACACTCCACAGACAAGGTAAAGGAGATCCATAAGCTACAAGATAGTATCTTGAACCAGTAGGACAGTGCTCTTCCACAGACTGCTATTGACCACTGCTAAGATGGAATTTGGAGCCAGATGGACCTTGACTCTCCTCCAGTATAACCATTACTTCATTCCCACTTTGAGAGAAGCATGTCTGCTACCTGTACAGGTTGAAACAAAAGCAGCAGCTGCTCCCAGGCCACACCACAAACAAGCAATCCACGTGTATACCGTGGAGTGCTGTGTGCTCTGGCATCAGGTACCAGGAGCAGCCCCAGCAGCTGGACATCCCTCTGCCTCCCCTGCATGGCAAATTCTGAGCACCTGGACACAAATGCTGCTGCATATACACGGCTCAGTTCCCACATGAGCATGCAGTACCTTGAAACAAGGCCAATTTTATGAGCTGTTGCTCATAAAACTACTGCATCAGTAATAAAGTACAAGAAAGCAGAACAGCCAGGCCACATCTATACTACCATAGCTTTCTTATCCAGAGTAAACTACTACTTTAATCAGACACATCCAGTCTAATTCTGTTTAAAAAACAAAAACCTACAAATATATGGTGAAGGAAGATTTTTCCTCCTCCACTTAGAAGGGAAGCACAACTTTAAACCATCTTCTCTGACACAAATCTAAAAGGCCACCACTGCTGATGCAAGAAAGGCAACATGCAGGGCTCCTGTCTTTCAGAGCTGCTACCTCATTATATGCAAAGGTCTTGTGCACTATCTAAGTCTGTGTAGAGGATTTATTTCCCAGTCTTCGCAGGAGCTATGAGAATGAATTCTATTGATAAACAGTGATAAACAGCTATTTCAAGTCTGTAGAAGGGGACGATAGGTGCATATTCAGTGAGAAGTACAGTACAGTTAAAGCATGAAGAGAAGTTGGATTGTATTCAGTGATCAAACTTTATTTTTAAACATTACTGAAGCTCAGCTAAGAGCTAAAAGTAAACAATAGTAAGGATTTTCTAGCTGTTCTGAAACCATTTCATCCTCTTATATCTTCAAAGAGGGCCAATACTCCCCCGTAAAACAACAGAAGAGCCAAAAACTTCTGCAGGCATTCCAGCAGTAACTAAGAAATCTTACGAACAACTGCCCCACCAGACACTCTTCATTTTTTCATATTGAAGTACATCTTCAAAAAAAAAAATCCTGTTTACATTGAGAACTTTCTTTGTCCTTATTGCAAGGAATGAAATAAAGACACTCATTTACATTACAATCACAAACATAAGGAGCTTACCTCTCAGCACGAAGGACGCCACTGTAGTAAGGGTGATCCCACGGCATCAGCTTCTGAAAGAGAATTCCAGCTTATAATTACAATCATGGACAACAAGCGAACCCAAAGTAAAAGTTTTGTTTCCTTTGAATATTTTTGCAGCTTTGACAAGTTGCAGAACTTTCAAAACACAATGGGAAACATTCAGTGCTAAGAATATAATCAGAAATAGCATCATGTATTGTAACCTGAAACCTTTTTAACATTTGCTTCAAGATGGTACTTCTTATTCAAATATATAATAGGACTACATACCAGATTTCAAGAAATACACTCAATTCAAATAAAAATATAAACCTAGTTATGTACAGAATTAGGATACATACAACACAGTATACAAACTGGACATGTATCTAACTCAAAGTGCTGCATTTATTTTCAAATTAATCTATTAATTAATTCAAAACAAAGTAATATTCACTTTCAGCATTTTATGTTTTGGTTATCTCAGTTCATTCTGTATAAACCAACAGCTACCTCACACTCAATAACTGGTTTTAATACAAATAGCAGCTAAGCAATCAAAAAGCATTTGAAACCAGAAGACAGAAAGTTTCTAATTACACTACATGTTGTACACTAAAACAGAGTTAATTTTTCATGTAGAACAAGGTCAGCTTATACTATTATTTTAAAAAGAAATAAAACATAAACTAACAAATGAAAATTTAACTTACTGAATTCTGGGGGTTGAGCTTCATTTTCATCTTTGTCATCATTTCAAAATCTTTTTGAGTTCTGAAAAATATTTTTATGACAAAAATGTTAAAGAAAGATTTTTGAGCAATGGAATACAATACAAAATAATAATCTGTCCTAAGACAATATCCATCATCAGAGATTGATAGTACTCTATAAAAGGGCAGGCTCATATCCCATATGGTAAAAGAACTTCTCCATTCTGCTTCTGTCATTCAGGTACCTCCAAATCAAGTCCCTCTTACTCTGGTTGTACACCTCCAAAGCATTTTCTTCCTTACAACACACTGCATTTATACAGAGCGATGAATCTGTTTTGTACTGTGTGGAACTAAGGGAGGCAAGAAGGACAAACGGGGATTTGCTTATAGGTGTAAAATATATGGATTTGTGCATACAGCAAGAAGACCTGGAGAGGTGTTCTTCAACACTTAAAGTTCATCTTCTTGTTTGCTGTTGCCCGCATTTCTTGGCACATCACTTGTTACATTCAGTTCTGGGTGTTCTCTGATCATAGACAAAAAATGTATTCTAAGCCGACAGCTGCCCTCAAAACTCTGAGAAAGTCTTGCTTTTTGTTTCATCAGAGCATATGTTAAGCAGCACTGACTGACTTATTAATGCACAAGTCTCTCTATATTTGAAATAAAGAGTATGGTTAGAAACATAAGTTAGTGAACAAGACATACCTTTTAGACAACTGATCGGAAAGCTGCTCCAGAAACTGTGTTACTGTCTCTAGAAGGAAAATGGGGAAAAAAATTAAGAAAGTGATTCCTTCCCCTAAAAGATGTTAAGTTTACATCGAAATATTCCAAACAAAACAAGTTCATTTAGAACAACAAAGTTGTTTTAGAACAAAAAGCTACTCCTTTGAACACTGTGCCATCATTTCAAGAGAATTCAGTATTCCATTTATTTTGTTACATTCTGAGATAATGGCAACTTCCTAATCTAAAGAGTGAGCATTGATTCTGAACAAAAACACTAGTTCCTACTCAGTGCATATTGCCATTTATAGAAAGCATGAGTACTGCATACAGCAAAATGTAACTGCAATAAGATACTTCACCAGAAGAAATTTGTGTACACTTAGCAAAAGAAACTAGCAGCTTATGACCTCATACCTAATACAGTGCATTTTCTTTTCTCAGCATGTCCTTCCACACATGCCTTATACCTGGATTTTTGGCCATTGTTCCCTGAAGAGCCCTGTGGGCAAAGGTGTCATACCCAACCAACTGTGCCAGACTGTTTCGGCTAGCAAGCAAATCTTCCAAACGGGTCAGCTGCTCAGCATTTGGGTAAAGAAAAATCTTGTAAGCAGCTTCTCGCACCTAATACCAAAAAAAAAAAAAAAGTCACATTACTACAGTGCATTTTTTAGGGGAAACAAGAGATGCAACTGAAGATCTGGCATTACATCTGTATTTCACTGGTATTGTTGGGAAAAGGCCTAAAGCCTTTTAACAATAGCAATTATGACTGCCTGACAATTATGTCTCTCTTATCCATTAAAAATCAAATGAAAAAATGCAATGAGACAACTTAACAGATCAAGACTGCCAAAAAGGGTCCTGTTCTCTACTCCAGTCAACAGTCCCCTCTCTGCTCATTGCCTCCCTCCTCCTGCCAACATCTGTGCTTCTCAGACCACTCTGTGGGCTGTCTTAACTCACTAAAACTTCTGAAAATAAACCCGAAAGAAAGCCAAATTGTTCTCTGCACGTCAGTTAAGCTGGCTTATGGAAGGATCTGATAAGAACCAGAGCCAGGGTCATGGGAGAGAAAAAAAAGGAAGAGAAAAGCCTTATTTCTTTTGAAGTACCAAGCTATTAGTCTGCCCATCTGCCCACAGACAATCAGGCTTTCTCCTATTTCTACTTTGTTTGGACTTTTTTTATAACTCTCAAAGAAAAAAAAATCACCTCAAGCCTGAGAAAATTTGGTAAAGTGTTTTTTATGTTTCATGAACCAACTGAAGATAATCTTTATGGAATAGGCTTAAGAAATTCAGCAACAACTTACACTTGTCTTCATTTGAAATAAGCTTCTCTCTTGGATCATATATTCATCAAGAATAAAGGTCCTGGGTTTATAGAAACTATGATATGACCATAATAATGTACAAGTCATTTCATACCTGTTCTGTTCCACCACGTTTTCATTTAAAAAAAAAACAACAACCAAAAAAAACCACAAAAAAAAACAAAAAAAAAACCACACACACACAAAAAAAAACAACAAAAAAAACCCACCAACAAACAAAGTAAGTGAGATGGTTTCCCATCCTTGATTCAGCAGCGTGTCTTTGCCGTAAAGGCCAAGAGCATACTGAGTTCTATTAGAAAGAGTACAACCAGCTGCTCCATGGACGCAACTGCTTCCCTCTACTTGGTGCTGCCCAGACTACATTTGGAATACAATGTCCAGATTTGGGTTCCCCAGGACAAGGAAGACACTGACATACTGGAGGGACTCTAGCATAGGGCCACCAAGATGTTTGGGGACTGAAGCACATGGCACAGAATGGAGGCTGAGAGAGCTGGGTTTGTCCAACCTAAAGAAGAAAAAGCTCAAAAGAGATCTTTAGCTACTGAGCAGCAAGAAGAGGAGATGTAATAAACACAAGCTGGAAGATGAAAAAATCCAATCTGATATCAGGGAAAATAATAATAATCATAATCATAACAACAACAACAACAAAGGTGGCCAAACAGGCTGTCCAGAGAAGTAATATAATCTCCATCCTTGGAAAGTGTTCGAAATTCAACTGGATGTGTCCCTGAGAAACCTGATCTACTTGATCCTGCTCTGAACAGGATCAGACTCAAACTGACAAGCTCCAGAGGTCCCTTCCAACCAAAATGACATTATTTCCAAAGACCCTCTCCAAAGATCTGATTCAGAGCACTGTATTCTTTAATCGATGTATTACTCATAGTTTCAGTACCAGTTCTACAGATCACGCTGTTTTCAGGACAAAAAGAGTTTATAGATGATATGTAATTAATATTATTCCTTTATTTGTGGCCTATCAGTGCCATAATTTAATTCATGTTTATTTTCTGTAAGAAAATAAACATTACCGCTTGGGTTCTACCACAGTAGGCTTTTCTATTTTTCATGACAAACAAGATTTCAAAGTCAGCTTGATTATTTAACAATATAGTAAGTGAAAACAGAACATTTTAGTGTTGCAATTCACTCCTGATCCTTAAGTCATATCCAAAAGACTAAGGAACCACTGTCACATTTCAAAGAATCTAAATTAATTTTAAATTAAGAAACAAACTCTAAATGAATTCTTTTAAGAAAAGCATCATTAGCAATAACTAAAATAAGATCATTCAGGATAATTCAGGTTGGATGGGACCTCAGGAGGTCTCTAATCCAATCTCCTGCACAAAGCAACGCCAGCTATGAGGTAAGACCCAAGTTGCACAAAGGTTTTTCTAGTCAGGTCCTGAAACTCTGTACAGATGGATAGACAGCATGACCTCTATCTTTTATTGCCTGGGAAAAAAACTTCTCAGATTGGCATTTCTCACTTCCACTTGTGCCTGCTGCCACTTGTCCTGTCATGCACCACTGTGAAGAGCCTGGCTCTATCTTCTCCATGATATCCTTGCAGGTATGGACAGGCTGCTGTCAGGGTCCCCCAAAGCCACCTCTGCTACAGGGTGAACAAGCCCACATCCCTCAGCCTCTCCTCACAGAGCAAGCACTCCAGTTCCTGGCCACCTTGGTGGCCTCTGTTGAAGTCACTCCTAAAGAGTGATAAGTAAAGGGCTATAATCTCTTCCCTCAGTCTCTGGCTCTGCCCCTGTTCACACAGCCAAGGATGCTGTTGGCCTTCTTTGCTGCCAGGTTCACTGTCAGCTCATGGTCAGTGTCCTGCCCACCAGCCCCCAGGGCCTTTCCCACAGATCAGAGCCAGCCAGGCACTCTCAGCCTGTGCTATTGCCAGGAATTCTTCCTTTCCAGGTGTAGGACTTTGCATTTGTCCTTCTTGGATCATTCCCTCAGCTTCCAGGTCACTCTGAATGTCAGCCCTGCCCTTCAATGTATTGATTATTCCTCCAGATTTGGTATCAGCTGCAAATCCAGTAGGCAAGCACTCTGTCACCTCCTCTAGGTCATTGATAAAGATATTAAACAGGAGAGGTCCTGGGACAGACCACTGCAACACTTCTCCCATTACCAGCCTTCCAGTAGAGTACAACACTTCAATCACCACTCTCTGACGCTGATCATGAAATGAGGTTTCTTTAACTGTCTGGTTGAACACCAATCTAAACTCCATCTCCTAACTTGGATTGTTCCATTGATCTTCCTAGGGATCAAGGTGATGCTAAGTTGCCTGTAGTTCCCCAGTGTGGGTTTTTAGGCCTTTCTGAAGGTGAGTGGAACATATTATTTCCACCAATCATTGGGGTTCTTCCCTGATCTTCACAGCCTACCAAAGACAGAAAGCATTTCAAGGACAATAGCCAGTTCTCTCTGGACCCTTGGATGTAGGCATCTGGTCCCAAGGATTTATACAGGTTGCGTTCTCTCAAGTAATCCCAAACTGGATCCTCACTTACTGCTGGCTGTTCTTCTCTTTGAACCCTTTCAAACCCACCCACTAAGCACAGTGGGTGGGGAGAACAGACTGGGGAACACTGAGACGAAGAAAAGGATCGACACCTCAGCCTTATCTGTGTCTCCTGCCACTAAGCCACCTACCTAACTCAGCACTGAGCCCACCTTTTCCTTCCCCAGCCTTTTAGTAGGAATGCAGCTGTAAATGCTCTTCTTGTTGCCTTTGATGTCCCTTGCAAGCCTCAACAGCAGTTGAGCTTTGGCCTTCCTGGCATTATCCCTACAGGTACAGGCAATATTTCTAAATTCCTCGCTTGTATCTTGTACCTTCTTCCCCTGCCTGTCTGCTGCCTTTTGGAGATGAAGCCTTGTCATGAGTTCCCTGCTTGCCAAGCCTGGCTCCTGATTATGTCTGCTTGGCTTTCTAAGTACCAGGACATGCCACTACTGCGTATCTTAGTATCCTACTATCTTTCAAGAACTGCCAGCTTTCTTGAGCTCCTTTACCCTTCATAGCTGCATTCCACAGGATTGCACCTCCCAGTTTACTGAATAAGCTGAAGTCTGCTTGCCTGAAATCCCCAGTCCGTATTATGCGCCCCTTCTTCAATCTATTCAAGATCTTCACCTCCTTTATTTCACAGGTGCTACAGCCAAGGCTGCCATTGATTATTATGTTCTAAAACAGTTCTTACTTGTTAAGTCATACCATCGTAAACTACATGCATTTGCCTCAATAACAATTAAAATAATTGTTATGCGCTTTTGCTATAGAGTATGCCAAAGCAAACTCTGGGAATACACACCAGATCATCAGGACAATCAGCATGCAGACCAGCAACTTGCAAGTAATTGCCTTTAGCTGTAAAATTATACCGGATATGCTCTGGTAAAACATGTTTGTCAATCTTGTTGGGAAGGTGAGCTCCTGTCAGAAATTCATTACATAAATCCAATATCCTGACGTTGAGGTTGACTGCTTTTTTACGCTGTAAGAAAAAGAAAGTACAAGATACACAACATATTCAGACATGGCATAAGTGAACTCAAAGTTTCTAAAACCTAATGGACTTTTCCAGAAATGAAGCAGAAAATACAACATTTAAGACAACACCAATAAAATCCTAATGTGGGCCTGAAGTCAACAAGATCAGATGCTTGTACAGATCTATAATTTCATATAGGATCGAAACTTGAAAGAAAATACCTGTTTCTGCAAGTAAGAACATGTACATGTACAGTAGAGTTTAGCTAGAATTTACATAAGCTTTGTTAGCTGCTTGGAAAGCATTTATAAAACTATGCCTAATACGATTTCTACGTAAAAGACAGAGGAGGAAAAAAAAAAAAAAAGCATCACTGAGATGGATAAATCCTCCTAGTATTCTGAAATAAAGAATTACAGTTCTTTTGTTACTGTTCATATTGCATTATTTTCTGAAGACTGCAAGGCATTTATGGTACTTCAACCTTTCCCTGAGGAGTTTGTGATTTACGTTTTTACCACCATCATTACAGTATTTCACACATTTAACCCTACTGTAAGATTTGCTTCAGTGAACTTGCTCATGTTAGTAGAGCATGCCCTCTATTGCCTGTGGGTTCATAGCTCAAAAGAAAAGGCTGAGGGTATAAATACTTGTGAAGTCCAAAGAGTGACAAAACCTGCAAGTCCGTCCTCCCAAGTCCACTCTTACTCTTTAAAACACACCTTTTGATTTTTATTTTAAAAAGCAGACATTCTTTGTAGCAGAAGTCAATTTCAATTTACAATAGTGAAGTAATTCTAAAGTCTGAAATGAGAAATGAAAAGAAACAATGACATGGAGCAAAAAGTAATAGTAGAAAAGCGGAATTGACAGGGAAGAAGAGAAAAACATGCAAAAATAGGGGGCAAGTGAAATTGTAACTGAAAGGGTATGAAGCAATGTAGAATCAATAGTCAAAACAGAAATAGAACCCAAGTCCAAGTTTCAGAGTTGTTCTTTGTACAACACAATTGTAAAAATATATTCTAGAGAGATCTTCCAGGTCACAAAACACCATCACAACCAAAGTAACTTTACCACATAAATCTGGTAAAAGAGCCTTTGTGCAGATCTCAATAGAGGGAATGACTCAAGTAAATAAGCTATTAACTTCATACAGGGATGTGAGCTATGAACAGACATCCAGCAGAGCATCCATACCACAAAGCATGGTGAAAGCTGATGGTTTTGGCAAATCCATCACTAACTACTGCAAAGGCATGTAAAAGCTCTGAGAGGTACTCAGATCATGCCCAGACATTCAGTTGTGCACAAAATTTACACCTTCTGGTTACATGAGCATCAAAGGAGAGACTGGAAACACACCTGATCCCTTCTAAAACACTCTCCTTGATTAACAAGGTGCTGCTTTCCCCCCTCTAAATAATTTGTTCAGACAGCTGAGTAAGATTTTAAATATCAGATGCAGACAGCAATCAAAGGAAGCAGGATCCTAGGTCTTGGCTATAACTCTTCGGAGCAGACAAAGGAATGATGAGGGAAGAACAGCCAACTAATACCAAAAACAATATGAAAAAACACAATTTAGAAGTGATTTTAAATGGACAAAATTAACCACTTCTGAGAGGACAAGATGCCGCAGAGGTCAGTGGGAACCTTGGAGTACAAACTGGCCCAGAATCATGTGATTCATGTCCCACATGTTTCATTATCTGGTCTTTGGTAGTCAGGTAAATTTCTGTTCATATATTGTAGACAAAAATTACCTTTTCTTCATCCAAATGAATGCCACTGATCTCAAAATCAAACATAAAAAGTTCTGCCACTCGCCTAAAAATACAGTAAATCCTTGTTAAAACAGCCTCATCCGATAGCAAGCATAATTTCTTAACAGATTTTGCCCTTAATAGTTATTTAGGTTTGATGTCTTTCATGAAGAATAACGACACAGTTATATGAATATTGTTATTATGGACATAGATTTCCTATGGTTTAGGTCCTTAACAGTTTATTCAGCAAAATCGGATTTTTCCTTTGCGGTTATTTTAATCATCTGCATTGAAAATATCCTTCAAAATAATTCCACTACATTAACCTAAATGTTTAAGCATTTTGTGTAAATTACCATTTTAATTTGAGACTTCATTTATTCTAACAGATCAGAAAAAGATCTCTTCAAATCTAGCATGTGGGGAAAAAAGAAGAAGGAAGAAACATACTCAAAAAATGAAACTTCTCTAACCATGCCAATGAACAAATAATTCAAAACTGTAACTGAATAAGCAGCTAATAAAATATTTTACTGCAATCATGAAGTTTTAAATAAACATACTGATAACCCTATTTTGAAATATATAAATAAGTTTCTATACACTGAAACCAAGTTATATAGTCTATTCCCTACTTTCGTTACTAAAAACACTGATATATACACTGCAGTACAGCACATTATTTTAATCAAAATGGTTTTATTGAAGATAATCTTGTTTTCATTTTCGTTTTTTGAGATCTCAGTAATTCACCTTAAATATATCTTGTGTTCTACAGTCATACAGACATCCTACAAGACTACAGAACTAGAAACTACCTAACTCCTGTGCAGATAATTTAGTAGTGACTAATAAATTAGTAACAGAGATGTAGTATGTTTTCCAGTTGTTTAATTAATTTAACAAAACACAAAATATAAGCACAATAAAGAATTAATACATACTATTGAAAAATCTGAATCTATAAGCATTAATAAGTACCTAGTTTCCGGATCTAGGGAACTCATAACAACTTCATCAGCTAGCAGACGTCGCAAACTCTGACACAGCTCAACATCTGTATTTAATCTGGAAAGATACAGAGTAAAAGAATCATGCAGGAGCAACAAACACTAATATTCGAATCTCTTGGCGTCATTTGGTAACTTAAAAACTGTTCAGAATAGAAATTTAAACTAAAACAGAACAACCTTTCATTAGATACTGTAACAAAGCCAAATCCTTAAATATCTGTAACTGTAAGACTGATGCTTTGTTCAAATATGCAAATCCTTGCTACATTTTTTTTTGTTGATTGCTGTTTTCACAGATGATCATACAGTAATTTTTAAAGATGCATATGGAAATTAAAAAAAAAAAAAAAAAGCAGAAAACATACTTTTCTACCATGGTACCAATATTCCTGCAAGCTTCTTCAGCAGCCTCTCTGAATGCAAAGTCAGGGTGGGCGATTTTCACAAAATCAGCCTGACATTGTAAGAAAACAGTGAAGCAAAAAGACAAATTAAAAAGTCTTGAATTATAAACAAAGTTGCACTCAAGTAGTTCCAGTCACATTAACATTTATTTCTATAGTTCTGTGCAATCTATTTGCAGAATTTGCCCTTTTTTCTAAAAAATAAAGCTTATTGGAAAACCGCTGGCAACTATTAAGCCAGGAAATGAACATGTCTTTCCAAACAATATATTTAATCCATACACTTCTTAAAAACATTTTAGTATGGTGTGTATCTTAGAGTTCTTACAGAGATACTCCTATGTATTCAAATGTTATAACAAAAGATTTTTAAAACTAAAATTCACAGTTAAGAAGAAAGCACACTCCCAAATATGTGTAGAGGGTTTGTTTTCAAACCCTTTTTACTCTTGTGCACGGATAATCAAGTTATGCTTTGACAGCATTACCTAGAAGGAAGAAATATGTTTAAAGGGAAAACCCATAAGTTCCTCTAGATTAAAAATAGATTTTTAGTAAGTCTCCAAATATGTAAAGGAGTTTGGAAGCCCAGAAGGATGCTAAAAGGAGGCTGTGGAGCTAGGAGCTTCCATGACTGCTGACATGAATTCAGGGAAGTTCCAGCATTGAAACTATAAATAATTAAAGACTGGGAATACACTGAAGACATTCAGCATGACTTTACAGAAAGCACATGAAACATTTTTGACTTCAGAGTGTGATTGCATTTTGATTGAAAAGGCAACCTTACAAATGTTGTGCACGTAAGATTTTTACTTCTCAGAATGCCCCATTTAGAATCCTCTATACTATAGACAGAATAGGTGCTGAATGGCAGATCTCAAAATTCCTGCCAACAGAAAACAATCACCAAATTGCTTCTAGACAGAGCTCTGCAAGCTCTGCATCTTTGAACATGTAAACCTGAAAGCAGTGTATAGGAGGTAGTTTTAACTCTGCAAACTGAGGAGAGTTTACAGGTCATGGAAGCAGGGGCTGGCCACTTGGGAGGAATATAAGGCTGCTGTTAGAGGATGTAGGAAGGCAGCTAGGAGAGCCAAGGCCTCCTTAGAATTACAGCTGGCGAGAGGGGTCAAGGACAGCAAAAAGAACTTTTTCAAATACATAGCAGATAAAACTAATACCAGAGGCAATGTAGGCCCACTGATGAATGGGGTGGGTGCCCTGGTGGCAGAAGATACAGAGAAGGCAGAATTACTGAATGCCTTCTTTGTCTCTGTCTACTCTGCCGGAGGCTGTCCTGGGGAGCCCTGTACCCCTGAGACCCCGGATGAAGCCAGGTCAATGGAGGAGTTTGCTTTAGTTGATGAGGACTGGGTTAGGGAGCAATTAAATAGTCTGGACATCCATAAATCCATGGGTCCAGATGGGATGCATCCACGGGTGCTGAGGGAGCTGGCTGAAGTCATTGCTGGACCGCTCTCCATCATCTTTGCCAAGTCTTGGGAAACGGGAGAGGTGCCTGAGGATTGGAGGAAAGCAAATGTCACTCCAGTCTTCAAAAAGGGCAAGAAGGAGGACCCGGGTAATTATAGACCGGTCAGCCTCACCTCTGTCCCTGGGAAAGTAATGGAACAGCTTGTCCTTGGTGCCATCTCAAGGCACATCAAGGATAAGAGGGTTATTAGGGGCAGTCAGCATGGCTTTACCAAGGGTAGGTCATGCTTGACCAACCTCATAGCCTTTTATGAGAATGTAACAAGGTGGATGGATGATGGCAGAGTGGTGCATGTGGTCTACCTTGACTTCAGTAAGCCTTTGACACAGTCTCCCACAGCATCCTCACAGCTAAGTTGAGGAGGTGTGGTCTAGACAATAGAGTAGTGAGGTGGGTTGCAAACTGGCTTAGGGAGAGAAGCCAGAGAGTGGTAGTCAATGGTGCGGAGTCTAGTTGGAGGCCAGTATCTAGTGGAGTGCCTCAGGGGTCAGTACTGGGGCCAATATTATTCAATATATTCATTGACGATTTGGACGAGGGAATTGAGTGTACTATCAGCAAGTTTGCTGATGACACTAAGCTGGGAGGAGTGGCTGACACGCCAGAAGGCTGTGCTGCCATCCAGAGACCTGGACAGGCTGGAGAGTTGGGCGGGGAATAACCTAATGAAATTTAACAAGGGCAAGTGTAGAGTCCTGCATCTGGGCAGGAACAACCCCAGGTTCCAGTATAGGTTGGGAGATTACATATTAGAGAGCAGTGTAGGGGAAAGGGACCTGGGGGTCCTGGTGGACAACAGGATGACCATGAGCCAGCACTGTGCCCTTGTGGCCAGGAAGGCCAATGGCATCCTGGGGTGTATTACAAGGGGGGTGGTTAGTAGATCGAGAGAGGTTCTCCTTCCCCTCTACTCTGCCCTGGTGAGACCACATCTGGAATATTGTGTCCAGTTCTGGGCCCCTCAGTTCAAGAAGGACAGGGAACTGCTGGAGAGGGTCCAGCGTAGGGCAACGAAGATGATTAAGGGAGTGGAGCACCTCCCTTATGAAGAAAGGCTGAGGGAGCTGGGTCTCTTTAGTTTGGAGAAGAGGAGACTAAAGGGGGACCTTATTAATGTTTATAAATATATAAAGGGTGAGTGCCATGAGGATGGAGCCAGGCTTTTCTCGGTGGCAAACAATGATAGGACAAGGGGTAATGGGATCAAGCTGGAACACAAGAGGTTCCACTTAAATTTGAGAAGAAACTTCTTCTCAGTAAGGGTGACAGAGCACTGGAACAGGCTGCCCAGGGGGGTTGTGGAGTCTCCTTCTCTGGAGACATTCAAAACCCGCCTGGACATGTTCCTGTGCGACCTCACCTAGGCATTCCTGCTCCAGAGCAGGGGGATTGGACTAGATGATCTTTTGAGGTCCCTTCCAATCCCAAACATACTGTGATACTGTGATATGACCACTGAGTTCTGACATCAGTGTTTTAGTTAGATATTGATTGATTAAGAGGAATTAGGCATAGTCTATATAAAATACAACAGACAAAAGGAGAATTAGTGACTCGACAGAGCATGTAACTACTTTCAGAAGAAGAAATTCCTGGCACAAAAGATCTCTTGAATCTATAAAAGAATAAGAGAGAAGATTTGAAAACACACAGAGAAATTCAAATATGAAAACCAAAGTAAAAAAAAATCAGTGACCCATTTCTTAAGAACTCATTTCAGTATGAAGATTGGGTCTGCTTACTCCAAACAAAGAGTGATGCTTCAATAAAAGATAAACTTCAGGCAAACAGTTTCTACAGAGCAATAGAAAGCGCTCCATTAAACTTAAAATTTTGTGATACAGAATATCAGACCAAGTAGTCTAATTCTCTGGATGACAGAAATTGCAATCTAGGAAACACTGCATTATTTCTTCTGTGAATAAAAGGTGATACTTTTTAGTTCCATCTGCTGCTTCTAGTCTGTATGGACCTTCACCTATAAACTTCAGGGACTTAAAATCATGTATATTGCAACCCCAGCTTTAACTTTGAGAGCAACCCCCTATTTTCCATAATGTAAGTGACACTGGAAAGTTTATGTATTAATACTACAGCAGAAATAGGCTTCAATTTCACTGTTATTTTTCTTGTTGTGGCCTTTATACTATTTTCACATCTGTCTTAAAATTAACTGGACAGTTTGGCAGGATTTGTAGCTACCTATAATTTGGTAAAAGTCTTTGTAAATAACTTTGAATCAATTTAATTTTCTGTCTCAATGCAAAATTTCACAGAGCTGATCTACTATTTACTGCAGTGCAGAAAATCATAAAATGGAACACGGTGTAGGCTTGCTCAGTCAAGCAGTCTAAAAGAATTTGCTTCAAATAATAATTTAAAAAGTAACTTACCAAGTCTGCCACTCTGCACAAGGCATCTGAAAGCTGATCAAAGATCATTACTGTCTCGGCCCCAGGCGGCGTTGAACATGCCTTCTGGACTAGCTGTTCTGATTCTTGCAATGCTTTGTCCTGTGCTTCTTGAAATCCTTCTGGACAGCTCAGTTCTGGAACACCAAACAGACCCTGCAGTGCAGAACACAATGAAAACACATCACTATTACACTCCTTGATTTCTGCCCCTTTGTTTGAGGATATAATTACCACCATAAAATTTTACCAGAATGACCCTAGCTAGTATACTGTGGTGCTTCACTAAAATAGTCCCACACCTGTGTCTTTGTAGAAAGAACAGTCAGAAAATCAGTCACAGACACTGGTATCACAGGTAAACATCTTCCTTTCCCAGACCAAAATCTCACTGAGGTTCTTTTAGCCAGGGCTGTTCTCTTCCACTCCATAGTCTCCTACACCATCCTTTTGTCAAAGCATTTTTTATCTCACTTCCAAAGCACGGGCACCAGACAAATCATAGGAAGTCTGTTTACATTCTGAAATAAGGGAAAAATCATCCCTCTGAAGTAAAAGAGTCTTATCAGGCAATGTGAGGACTATGGAGGAGTGTCAAAACAGTGAATGAGCTGGACATCAGCCCCAGATATCAACATATTGCAGGCAATGGGACAGCAGTCTCGCGCTTACCAAATGAGCCTCAAATACTGGAACCAGATCTCAAAAGGAATGATCAGCAAAAACTCAGAACATTATGGTATGAACAGTTTTATTCCTTAAGTTTTTATCAAGCCTGGCCCTGTCCAACAGGGCAGAGTAAACACAGTGACTTGGGCAGGGTAGACACAAACAGCAGTTACATTCTGCATTTGTGGAAGAGAGTTAGAAGTCCTATTGCAGAGCGAACAAAATTGTTAACACTACCTGCTAAAGAAGATCCATGATAAAGACCTAAAACAGGAACAAAATTTCATTTAAGAAATGCAGCATCTCTGCAAACAATACACTCCCTTTGCCATCACCCAACTGCACCATGAGCAACCTCCTGACTACAGCATCTAACAGTACAAGGTACATAATTTCACAAAACATCCATCCCTCCCCAAATTCAAGCTCAGCATCTGACAATCAACATCTGGATCTGAAAATCTACAGGCCAGTCTCTTCACAATGCACCTTCTGCAAACTCTTTGTGTTATAGTGGTCAGTTGCAGGTCTGCATGTAGCTTACAAGCATTTATCCAAATAAAATGAAAAGCTGCAAATCGACAGTTTATCTGTAAAAGTATATATTCTAAAGCAAAAGCACGTCCTAAGGTATTTGGGACATTCCAAGTTGCTTTTTCCTACTTTCTATCTGTTGCTGTTGCTAAAACTGATTTTTTTTTTCTAATGCTCTTACTGTAAGCTGGCCACCCTAAGACAGAAACCCTTTCTCACACTTCCCATGTTTTAATATATTATTTGGGAACAGGAACTGGACTGAAATGAACACTGAAGAAGACATTTATATATATATACCCACGTATATAAACACATGCACACAAACAAATACACAGGTATCACACCACCCTTCAATAACACTAACTGTGTAAGAGACATGGGACTGCTCCATCACTCAGGTCCTCAGCCAGCTGATGCAGAGTTCTGCAATGTCCCAGAGAGGTCCTGCTGCCTGACATCACTATTCACTCTCCCCAGAGAGCTCCTCCTGCACATATACTCCTCTGTAAACAGGAGGTATCTTCTCTTAGACATAAATTAGCCATGGAGCTCTTCTTCCACATGACACCAGGTTTGACATAAAAATTTAAAATTTACAAAAAACGAAGCCTGGTGCATGTCTCCGTGTTCTTTAATATGGCTGCAAGGCTGCACCATTCTTCTCTTTGTTTGGCCTCTGCATTTACACTTTACCTGTCACAGTGTTTTTGCAAGCCTGAAATATGCATCTCTATTCCCAAAGAACTCTACAACCTCTCTGTGGACCAAGCAAATCCAGAACTCATTCCCCAAAGCAAGCAAAAGCACAACTGGATTAATTCCCAGAACAAGACTTACATCAGCGTGCACATAGAGGCAAGACAGCCAGAAGAATTTCCCAGACAAGTGCTGGATTATAAACAGAGGTCAAGTTTGTTCTCACTGAATTTGGGGGATGAAGTGGTTGAGAGCAGCCCTGCCGAGAAGGACTTGGGGGTACTGGTGGATGAAAGATGAGCTGGCAATGTATGCCTGCAGCCCAGAAGACAAATAGTTTCTTGGGCTGCATCAAAAGGAGCATGGCCAGCAGGATGAGGGAGGTGATTCTGCCCCTCTGCTCTGCTCTGGTGAGACCCCACCTGTGTCCAGCTCTGGAGCCTCAATACAGGAAAGACATGGACCTGTTAGAGAGGGGCCAGAGGAGCCACAGAAATGATCAGAGGGCTGGAACAGCTCTCTTACGAGGACAGGCTGAGAGAGTTCGGGTTGTTCAGCCTGGAGAAGAGAAGGCTCCAGTGAGACCTTACTGCGGCCTTTCAGTGCTTAAAAGGGGCCTACAAGAAAGATGGCAACAGGCTTTTTAACAGGGGCTGTTACGACAAGACAACGGGCAATGGTTTTAAACTAAAAGCTTGGTGGTAAAACACTGGAACACGCTGGCCAGAGAGGTGGTAGATGCCCCATCCCTGGAGACATTCAAGGCCAGGCTGGACGGGGCTCTGAGCAACCTGATCTAGTTGAAGATGTCCCTGCTCACTGCAGGGGGGTTGGACTGGATGAGCTTTGAAGGTCCCTTCCCACCCAAACTATTCTATAATTCTATAAATCACTCAATCCCATAGTTCAACAGCTTCATCAGCCTTGATACCATGGCAGGAATAGCGGAGTCAGCAGACTAGCACCTGGATTTTAGAGGTGTAAGTATTCTGTTTGCACCGGGCCATTGAAAGTACACATGCTGTCCAGGAACTTGTTCTGATTCCCAGGACTCTCATTAACAAACCTACTCAACTCACCCTAAAAAGAAATAAATCAAAACGCCCGAGTGTCACCAACCCAGCAAACAAATGCTTTCTGCCACAAGCAACTGAATGTCAGGAACAATATCCATGCAAAAGCATGTCAGCGGTCTCACTGATTCTGAAGCACTGCCAGACACGGACAGATTAAAAAGAGACATAGGCAGGCAAGAGCTGGGAGTGGAAAGGGTAATGTATATATATAAATACACACATGGTCTCTATTGAGGTTCTAAGTAAATGCCTCAATAAACATGGCTGTGATTTTCAAACACTTGAGTGTCCAGAAGACAGAACGTTTTGGTTCACCAGAACCAAAACAAACCCTTACAAAGATGTTACCGCCTAGCGCTCTGGTAACAGCCCAGCTGTCCCCGTCACCGCGACTTAGAGGTTTAAAAATAAAAAACTACACACAAGCCAAGCCAAGGCTGCCGGCGGCCAGGGCCGCCTCCCGCCCGCAGCAGGCCCTTCCCGTCCCGCCGCTCACCGTCTCCCTGCCCGCCGCGCTGCCCCGCAGCTGCTGCGGCTGCTGCTTCGCATCGAAAGCGGCGCCCACCGGGCACCAGCTGGTGCTGACGGCCCGGCGGCCCGACCCCGCCGCTCGGCTCCGCAGCGCCCGGCACAGCGCCGCCGGCAGCGCCCGCCGGCAGCCGGCCAGCATGGCGGAGCGGAGCCTGACACCAGGCCCTGCGCGCCCGGCTCGGCGCGACCTCCGCGCGTCCGGGCCGAGGGGAGGAGGAGGAGGAGGAGAAGGAGGAGCAGCGGCGGGCCCAGCGCAGCGGGAGGCGGAGCTGCCCGGCCTCCGCTCCCCTCAGCCCGCCCGCCTGGCTGCCGCTTTCCCTCCCCCCGCGCTCCACCCCCGGCCGCTGGGGGGCGGAGGCCGCTTCTGCCGGCGGCCGTGGCTCGGCCTGGCGCTGCCGTGTGGGAAAGGGAGGGGCCCGGCGGGCTGGCCGCGCTCGGCCGCAGGCCTGCGGGAGCCCGCGGGGACAGGAGTATCTTCCGCCGACTGATGTGTCTCCTACATGTTTTCCAGCTAAAGTCGCAAAACCCTCTCCTCTGTAATCCAGCCCTCCCCCGCTGTGATTCAGCTGGCAGGAGGAGTGCAGCCGTTTTTCCTGAAGAAACCCAGCTCGCCATGTTCGGTTTGCATCTGGTATTTGCGCTCGGGGTTCAAAAGCTGTGGGGACGTGTCCACCTTTCCGTGTCTCCCGGCAGCGTTCGGGCGGTGTGGAGTTAGTGCTCCTGCGTCGCATTTGCACGGAATTTCATGATGCTGATCCATGTCAGTTGGCATCTCCACTTTATTCACTGGAAGAGACGAGGGAGCAAGACTTACCAGCATCTGTTGTATTTTTGAGGTTTAGGGGAGAAAAAAAAAAATTGAGAAAATTTCTAAAAGTTTTATGGTACAGCAAATATCACTTCATAGGTTCTCCACTCTGCCTGATTCAGTGTCAATTATCTTTCATTTGAGAGATTTTGTTTTTCACTGCTAATTCTGAAGTACAGCAGCATTATGCCGTATTTTTGCACCAACACTGAGTATCTGCCCACATCAAAGAATGTGCCACATGGCACTTCCTCCTTTGCTCTTATTTCAGACATTCAGCTATACAGAGAGTGAAGAACCATACTTAAAAGCTGCAAAATCCACCTAGGTGCAACAAAACTCATAAGCAGCCCCTGTGAGGGTATCAAACTGCTAATTCCAGATTGAAAAATTATTTTGAAATGGTTGGATGCAAACTAACCAAGTTTCAAGTCCATCTTACACATGCCACCCAGAAAGATATAAAGTGGAAGTGACTGCTGCTTGATGTTTACACAAGACGGCCAGGACCCACATGTCCTAATTCCAGAACTTGAAATTTTATCTTTTCTTTCATCCCACTTTCTTTTAAAACATTTGTCATACGGAACTGGTGCATGCGCCCTGTATAGTGACAGTAAGTCATGAAACCAGTGATGTGTCAAGCCCAGCACTCTAGACACTTTAGAGTTGCCCTCTCTTGTGCAGCAGCCATTCCTGAAACCAACTGTACAGCAGCTGCAGCCATAAAGACGGTTTATGCACATTAGGAACTTTAAAATTTTGAGTTCTAAAAAACAAAGCTGGCAACAGTACATTAGGACAGTTTAATGGATAAACCCTTGGTATCTTGTGGCTGGGACAAGAAGGTGGTTTAATTCAACTCTTCTGACTATGTCTCTGAAGCCCTGAGCTGTGTTTTAGCAGCTAGTCATGAGAGCTTCATCACAGTAAGTTGTGCAAATGAGCAGTTGTGTGCATAATGAGACCTGGTTTCCTACACGTACAGGCAGTGTGATCCTACACCTTCCCACTGTGATGACTACAGCAGTCAGAAAAAAAAATTTACTCAACTTTTAGGGAAATATCTAGCTGGTCCTAACCTGCCCTACAGTCCTGCATCTCCCTTTCAGCCCTCAGCATGCCTCCCTGGGTAGTTTCAGTTCTCCGTTGAATCCTGTAGAAACTGGCCGGCAGATTACAGCTTTATTAGAGAGTGCCGAGGGACACAGATGTACAGCATCCATGGATAACATGGAGTTATGCGGTGGGTGATGGCAGCGGCTCCAGCAGGTCAGAGGTGCTGAACAGGAGAAACCCAGTGAAGGTGGTGTCATCATCAGCATCTGCAAACAGCCCATTGAAAGTCTCTCCTTGGTGAGCCTGCAGCCACACCTCATCTCCCCGCTGTAGCTCGAGGATGGTGGCTCCCGAGGCCTGGTCCTCTCCACTCTGGTACCTGTCCACTGTGTGCAGCATCTTGATGCCATTTTTAACTAAAGCTACTCTGACGTTCCTTGAGTAGACAGTGATGTGGTAGGTGAAATAGTAAACACCAGGGTGTTTGCAGGTGAATTTGCCAGTAGCTGGGTTGTAGTCATTTAGACTATTATACAGAACCTTGTCAAACTTGATCGGGCGATTCGGGGGGGGAAATTTGGTGGCGATTGTAAGGCCAACACTGAAAGCACTCCTTGGCAGGACTCCTGGGGCACCTATGTTCCCCTTATCCCCTCTGTCGCCTTTCAAGCCTCTTTCCCCCTGAACTCCTGGATTACCTTGTGGTCCCAGATCTCCAGTATTACCTTTAGGACCTGGATTACCAGTTGGGCCAATAGGCCCTGGGAAACCAACTCTTCCAGGATGGCCAATTTCACCCTTTGTCCCTTTTGGACCTATGGGCCCAATATCTCCTTTTAACCCCTTTTGTCCTTGCAGTCCCAGCTCTCCCTTCTGACCTTTGTAACCCACTGATCCTATAACTCCTTTTGGTCCCAGTTTCCCAGGTCGTCCTCTTTCTCCTTTATCTCCTTTGTTGCCCTTCTCTTCAACAGTCCCATTGGCTCCTAAATGGAGAAAGAAAAAAAAAACCACACTTTTTTGTGATCTTCTATTGGATTAGTGGGGCACAACACCAATTTCAGCACGAAGACAAGTATGTGTAGGTGTATGTCACCATTGTACATACTGTGCTCACTGTATGTATATAATTCCTCATACATTCAAGTGCAGGATAAGCATAACATCTACAGAACCTGATCTTGTGTTAGAAAACAGTTGCCCAATCTGAGAGCAGCAAGAATAAGCTCAAAGAAAGGAAGATGTGATTTGTCTACATGCTGATGGTAGAACTGACAGCTCACATCATTTCAGGCACAAGTGGCATCTGTCCAGACACTTGTTTTCAGCCTTTGATATACAAAATGGGGGAGATGGTTTGGAGTTTAATCAGAAAAAGGTTCTATTTGAACAACACCCAGAACTTGCTTGCTGTGTTTTTCCATAATTTCTACATGATAGAACTTTGCCTGGGTTACCTAGGTTGCTACTAACGTGCAACTACAGGCTTTGTGTCCTTGTGATTTGTTACCCCATGCTTCATTTATCCTTCATCCAGTCTTGGACTGAAGCTCAAAGCCTTTGAAAATCCACTGATTGATGCACAAGGGTTTGAAGATGAAGGTCTCATGATGTGAAGGAAACATAAGCAGTTGACAGAAAAAAGAAACCATGATGATCATACATTCTATCAGTCAGGGAAAGAAGCTGATAATTTCTACATAAAAGCCTCTGTTTTCTGATGTTAGGAATAACACTATATTTACAGTTTGCTTTTCTCAATTTACAATTGAGATTATTTAACAGCAGCAATTAACTGAAAATAGGCAACATTCTACAGTGAGCCTCTGAGAAAAGCAGTGCAGGTCGATCAGGACAAAGACACAGGAAGAAAAGGTAGCTTGGGTAATTTTAAACAATATTTGTGGCCTTGTGTCTCATGTGCCTTCCAGGACTGCTGTCACTTCTAATAGACTGAAGAAAAGTCTGAGGGGTGTAGAGCAAGTCGTCATTGCTCCTATGCGATGCGTATACCATGTGCTACTTTTCAGGACCACCGTAAGGAATTT
Source organism: Streptopelia decaocto (assembly GCF_964273445.1). NCBI lineage: Eukaryota > Metazoa > Chordata > Aves > Columbiformes > Columbidae > Streptopelia > Streptopelia decaocto. The sequence continues at coordinate 191,466,168 of NC_138663.1, read as the reverse complement.
GGAGAACCTAGACACAGTGTATTTGGCAGACTTCCACAATTTTGGATATATACGTTGTCTATGCACAATTACTGTAAGGATGCACAAGAGGTAGCTGCAGATGTGGTGTCTTCCTCAGCAGGTGACAAAAGGATCAGAGATGAGAAAGGTAGGATGACAGGCTGAGGGAACAAGTTGTCCATCAGAGGCAGTGGGATAACTGGAGGTGGCAAATTTTTGTAATTTTCAGCATACATATGCAGCCTCTATTACTTCTGGAAAAGGGTTTTTAATAATTTATGGTACTTTCACTACAGCTAGAATGTATAGCACATCCTGGGCTCACAAACACAAGGGTAGCAGTGGATAGACAAATAATAAATCTAAATGCTTCTTCTCTGACCTTTCTCGCCTTTCTCTCCATTTGCACCATCTTTCCCTGGACTGCCAGGAAGTCCTGCTTCGCCTAGTACAGAAGAGAAAAGCAGATCTTCATTAAACAATTCATTAAACTTGAGCTGAACCCTCTAATCCTTCCTCTTGCAAGCCTGGCTAAATGCTAATATAACGAGTAGCCTTGTTCCTGATTGTTTTTCAGTAGTCTCCATTCCTCCACTCCAGTGGCTCTTGAGTTACAGCAGGTAGGTACGCTCAGAAGCAAATTCTACAGCTGTAGACTTTAAATAAGAGAAATGTTCTTACCACTGCACACTGCTTATTACACCAAACATGGTATCTGTTGTTTGTTTTCTGTTTGTTTGTGTGTGTTTGTTTGTTTGTTTGCTTTTTCTTTCACTGGGCTTGAAGTTCTTTGCAGAAATATAGTTTCTATTTTAGAGGTGCAGGAGCAGGTTTACAGGCTTTAAAATTTTCAAACAGACATAAAAATATTCCCACGATAGAAGGGAAAGTCTTTCTTCTTTTGTTTTTATCTCACAGACCTGACCTCTTAATAGTATTAGCTATCTTGCTTTCATTATTAGGTCTTTCTTTGTATTTCCTTCTTCAAACAAGCAAATGAAAAATGTCTGAAATGTTTTGTGAAGGCTAGGCAGAATAATACTGTTAATGTGGACTGACTACAGACAACTTTGGAAAATAATGGCATTGAATTTGATACATTAAATCATTAATTCTGAACATAGTACCTGTATCCCCCTTGTCACCTTTTGAACCGTCACGTCCATCCCGACCAGGTATGCCATTGTGCCCAGGATTACCAGGCATGCCAGGATACCCTTGCGTACAGACATCCTGGGTTTGTGTTTCTGCTGTGCTGACTACAATAGCCAGCAGTATAATCCAGCTTTTCATTCTTTAGATAGGTTATATGATTTTGTCTGAAAGATATAAGAAAGAAAAGTTAAATCTGCCTAAGTGATTATCTATTTTTCCATATTTATCTTGTGAGCTCAAGGAGGGGATGTAGGGTAGAGGAAGGAGGAAAAAGAGGAAATGGTTTTTCACCATGTCTGTTGTTTTTGTTTTGTTTTATTTACAGGTCTGTATATAGCATTAAGTACAATCCTGGAAATTACTAAGTGCTGTTCCAAATAATAATTTAATGGGAATATCAGCCATTGCTTCATTACATGGTTGAGACTTTTAACTCAGCTCTACACAGCTTAAATTATTCCTTAATTCTCTGTGGTTTGGAGCATCAGGTTCTGTTTCTTTTTTTTTTTTATGCAATGCGACTTGTAGAAATAAGTACCTCTGCAAAGAGGGTACAGCTGAAAGTCACAAGAAGTTTAGAGCTGCCCTTGATGTCCTCAGGATGTAGCCAGCAAACAACGGCTCTGTGCATCCCATAGTTTCTCACTGTTCTATTTTGACCATGAGTAGACTGACAAAGTCCAGATTTCATGGATTCACTTGAGCTTAAACTGGATTTCAAGATCGGAATAGAAAGGCAACCCAAGCAAAAAATTATCATCTTTATTTTATTTTTTTATTTTATTTTATTTTATTTTATTTTATTTTATTTTATTTTATTTTATTTTATTTTATTTTATTTTATTCCCAGCAAGGAATATACAGCTGCAGCAGCTGTATGCCAAAGAACTTCCAGTGATCTGACTTACTCTGACCAAAACCTTGAAACCCCAATGTCTGGTAAGCCTACAAGGAAGTGCACTAATAATAATGTTATTGCTGTCCTAAGCCCAAATGGACAGTCACAATTTTGTCTTGAGGGGTGATTCAGGTAGGAGCAATGATTCATACAATGTCCTGTTTATTTGAGCTGTAGTTTATCTTATAAAACATATAGGCATTCTTGTTCAGAAATTGCTTTGTAAACTCCTCTGGCCAGAACAGTGCCCAAAGAGGAGCTACTTCATGGCCACTGTTGTGTTTCAGAGCCAGGCAGAAGCCTGTCTATGTCTTCCAGCGCAAGGACTTCCTATGAAATGGCACCCTATGCATTTGGAGCCTGTAAGCAGACCTTTCATCTTTCTGATCTCCAACTTTTGATTGGATAATGTTGGACATCAATAACCTAGTATCTATCTAACAGCTTCTTAAGGGAAAAGAATATAATTGGACCAGTCACACAGTTCATAACCAAGAAGAAGCAGAGATATTAATGTCCGCTTCTCCATTCACATTTCTCCCAGCGCCTGCTCATGACTTCAGTTGTGCCTCTTGTCTCCCAGAAGCTGGCTCTGGTGCTGCTACAGCAATTCAACCCATTCACTCTTCACAAAGCCGTTTTTTTTCTTTTTCCCTTTTTCTCCTTTTTTTTTTTTTTTTTAAATTGGAGTTAGTCATCTACCAGGTTAATAAGTTGGTCGACCTCTGAGAGTCAGCGCTGGAGCAGGGTAAGATGAGAGCAAATACGTGAGGGATCAAGTATGAGAATTTTTTTGCAAAAACAGGTCTTTAGTCTGGTTCTTCCGGCTCGTGTGACAATGCTTATTAAAGTCCATCTTATATTTATCGTTTCATTAGAGAGTCACTCCTATATTAAGGCTTCTAATAGATGTCTGCTGAAATACATTCATATTAATTCTGGACACACCTGGTTTAAGTAAGTCTAATAGCAATTAACAGGAGGAGATTAGATGGAGGAATAAAAATCAAACAGCAACAAAATTAATGCCCATTTTATTTAGAATTCATAAACGTCTAATGCACAGAAGCTTGGGCTATATAGGTTAAGTACTTATACAGGTAAAAATGATAGTCGGAATGAATAAACTTTAAATAATTGGCTTTTGAATTGGTTTGTGCATTAGTGAGACCTTAATACTAAGATCAGTATTCCTTTTGAAATATTAACTAGCATTGACTAAATAAATTAATCTTATGTTTAATCCCTTCACTACCATTTCGCAAGCTTATGAAGCAATGCACACAAATACCATATAGAGACTAGTATGTTCTTAATAAGAATAATTACACCCTGTCAGCAATATTCAATCTAAATACTCTTTTAAAATAATTTATAGGGGAAGACCTTATGTTTGGGACATCTTCCTTAATCTTTTAATTATGACTTCAGAAAAGCTGCCAATTTGCAACAATTATTGGAGATGTGATTTATGGTGCCCTTACCAATGGTCTACAGAAAGATGTTTGATCACCACCAGCAAAATTTTGCTGTGTCTGCTGCTGCTGGTTAGTTGAAAGGAAGTTGAAAATAGATCAAACATTTGCTATTTCGGAGCCATTAAAACATTTTCTGCCTTAGTCAAACAACTCCAGAGGAGTGCAAAAGGAAGAAGGGCTCTGTCTGCCATTGATAGGATATGATGCACCCCACGGAGAAGTCTGACAGTCCTTGTTCACTGACAGAAAACTCCATTCCCTGTTGTCTAAGGGAGTGTTTCTTGCTTAAGGAACAGACAGCCCGATCCCCATACATGCATCCCTCTCCACAAGCTGACAACATCAATATCATCATCATCATCACAACCATCATCACAGGTATAGGATCTCTGGTCTTACCTCATTCACTCTGTACTTGCAGTGTTCTTGGGCATGTTTAACCAGAGTGTAAATGCTTCATGTAAATTAATGTGAGATCCAAATACGTGCCTTGAGGACAAGCACTTGTTTGGTCACTAAATTCTCAAAGGTCAGTGATTTAAATTTGAGAGCTGTTCAATAATTAAAACAGGTTTAAACTGGAATCTTTCTGTTTATTCCAATACTAAGGTTGAAGTGCTCTGTACTTGGGCTTTTGCCACTGTTACATGAAAGACAATTGTTAAAATGGATTAATAAGGCTTTGATTTCATTATAAAAATGTATCACATTTCATTATAAAAATGTATTACACAAATATTAGCCTTTGACAGCTTGGTTGGTTTGTAGGACAGAAGGCACATCTTATACCATTATTGTGCTGCAAAAACATGTAATAAAGTTAACCTCTGTATCAAGCAATTTGCAATGGAAATAGGGACAAAAAGACTCTATAGAAATTAAAAATAATGTTGTGAATATGGCACTACATGTATTAGATGATTATGGAAAAGAAGTAACAAGCTTAAATTAAAGTAAATAAACTGAATGACAAAGAGAGCTTCTCGTGTAATTAGCAGGCTCCCCATCTAGCCATTCAAGCACCGGTCAGAGCTATTGTGCTGCTAAATTTATTATTGGTACCTAGATTTGAAGAAGCCATAACTTGATACTTAACTGTGTCTTGAAACTACTGAAACTGCTGCTGTTTGAGTACTAGGGGAAGTAAAGCAACGGAGCGTATCATCAACTCCTTTAACGCTGATCATGAACAGTGAAGGATAAAACCAATAGTGACAGGAGTTAATGTTTTATAGGAAGTGGCCTTAATTCACCCTGTTGGTGCAAGTGACTGTGTCTGAGGGGGTTCCCACACTGCAAAGATACAACATGTATGGTCTGCATATCAAATAATCCACCCTCAGCGCAGCTGAGCAGTGAATAGTTTTCACTAAGGTCTTCACCACCACCCTGTGGTAATAAAAAAATATTGCAAGACTTATGGTGCCCTGGTTTTTATCTGGGACGCTATGTCTACCGTGCTCTGAGGAAAAGAAAGGACAATGTGCAGCAATTAGCTGCTGTCCTTGAATGAACTTCCGTTACCAAATTAGCCTTGCTGCTGTGCTAATTGAGAAGAAGAAATGAGAGCCATGACAAACAATCCTTTTCTTTTTACCCGTTAGATACCATGTGAAATTTTCTAGGGTTGCTCAGCCTTGGCCTCTTCTCACATCTCAAAAGTTTGAGTCATTAAAAAATAGCCCACCCTGCCAGATTAGGGCTGCACCCTCAGTGATCTGTCCTGCCATGCAGAAAATCTGGATCTATTGATGAACCTTCCTGGCTGCAGCATGCTGGGAGGCTGGTGGCTTTGTGGAACAGCACTGAGAGCTGGTGGCTCCTGGGGACATGGCACTGGCACCAGCAGGGGCTCCTGGGGCAGCAGAACCCTTATACTGGCCCAAAAGAGGCTGTGAATTTTACAAGTTCGACAGTCAAGGTCTGTCTGTCCCAATCCAGAGGTGAGAATAATATCATTCATTAGTTAGATCTGCCTTGATGGACTCTGCAGTTAGTCCAGTTTAATGTTTTTTTAGCAGAGAAACACGAGAAGTGTTGTAGGAATGGCCTTAGAGAGACACATTACCATCAGCTGCTTTTTAGTATGCCCTGTCACGTCACAAAACAATACCTTGGAAATAATTATACCACTTCATCATTTGCTCTTTAAAAATGTTGCAACTGAATGGCAGGAGATGTGGGGTTTTTTTTTAGTTTGATTGCAATGCTAATTACCTTTGTTAGGAGCTTCATATGGCAGTAATAACAATGAGATGGATGATTAATAAAAGATGTACCCAACCTTACTAGCAGAACACCTTCTAAACACTTTTTCAGTCTTTCATGAGTCGGCATCTCTGAAGTCTGGTGGATGCTCATAGGTAGAGGCCAAGGTTAACTGTGCCTAGTGGCTCATCTACTGACAGTTCATTTCAGTGTATATGTTGGGCCTTCTGCCTTCTCATTTCTTATGTGCCAGAAACAAGGAGGAATTTGGCTTGTGCCTAGTTCTGCCAGCACAGTCCCTCGGGAGCACCTGGAGCTCCTTCTCCCTGAAGCAGTTTCAGCTTTCCAAAAATTGCTAGGAGAGTCGATAAATCCTACTAGTCCACCATCTTGTGTTTCTCTTCAGAGTGCAACTCAGCCCATGAAGGGCAGTGGATCTCCTTGCTCTGCTGACCTCTGCCCTCTCAATTTGTCCTCCTGGACTTTGCTGACACCAGGCTCCAGTGATGCAGGCAACTTCCAGCCTTCACTTGCCTGCAGAGTGGTTTGTCTGCCATTGCTGATGGCTCACGCTGAATGCTTGAAATATTTAAATGACTCAGGTAAAACCTTTCCCAGGTGTTGCCTTCCCCCCGCCAAGTTGCACAACAGAAATATAAGCTGTAACGTAAACAGAGGGAGGGTGTGATGGGTGTAGGTCACTTGTCTGGTGCAACCGCGGTACGTGCCAGCAGAGACATTATCTGGGGGTGCCATATGGAGCTTATAGGGGGAGGGGGAGTTTGGGAGAGTGGGGATGTATGTAAATACATATGTATACAAACATACACACACCTCTTTTTGAAACCAGAGCCTAGATATCTAATAGTGGCAGTATGCGATGTCCCAGCCCTAGATATTCACCTGGAAAACCAGTCAGTCCTGACTGCAGTGAACTAAGCCTAACACAGACCTAAGATTTAAAAAATGTCAAACAGTTGTGTTGACAGTTTATAGTTTTGACACATTCTCACAATTACATGTTCTCCACTTAGTTAGAATAACTGAGTTTGGAAAAATATTCAGAAACACACTAAATGTTTGTGTACTTTTCTTACGGGCTACATGATATGCGGTTTTGATACTGTAACATAGAAAAGCTTCAATTCTTATCTTCATTACCATCATGTAGCCTCTAAAAACAACACCAAACTAAAAAGAAAAAAAGAGAGACAAAGAGACAAGCAGTGCTATTTCTATTTCTGCACTAATGGCTCCACCTGATAGATCAGCTCTCCAGGAACTTAAAACCTGGTGGCATGGAATCTGCAGGATTGGGCCTGAATGCGAAAGAATGAAATAAAACACACAAATGAGCTCACCATGGCCAGATGCATTTCAGGCTCCTGAGAAAACCTGTTGATCAGAATGCCGCACCCCAGCACTTGCTCAAGGGATGGTTTGCAGCCATCTGATTGACCTCACAAAGTGCACTTGGGAGGCCTGGGAAACTCTGAGCTTTGAGGTGAACCAAGAGACAGAGATAAGGACATTGGAAAGAGGGGGAAAGAGCTGGCAAACCCAAGTAATCTGACAGCATTTGAGCGCACTGAAGTGTTTTTGATGAGAAATTTTCAGCAAAATATGTTATTAAAGCTAATGTGTCTCAGTGATACCTATTTTTTGATGCAGCCTTGAGCAGGAAGGACACACACACAACTTTCAGATGTGGTTCTCTGTTCTGTCAAAATAACAAGAAATGAAAAACTTCCCTGAATCAGAGCAGTAGAAACTCCAGCACCATTGGCAATTGCTCTAACAAGCAGTCAGGTAAGCTTCTTCACACCCATTCACAGAACATGCCTTCTGGGTGAACCCCTCCAAAAAGTTTTGCTTTTGTTCCAAAGAAAATAAAATTTAATCTTCCTTACCCAAACCACAGTACTTAAATCACTGTCCTCTGTTAGCAGGAGCTTCATTAATACAGAAGCTGTGTTTCCATTTACTTCCCAGGGGTGCTGTGGGAGCTGTCTGCCAGGACAAGGTAAAGCACAGTGAGCACAGATGCATACAGCTGGGACAGTAACAAGGACGGGTTTTGCCTGAATGACGAAGACTTCAACCCCAGAATCAGGTTTAGTAGCCTGTTAAAATGAACTTGTACTGGGAAGTACTGTAGCTGTTACTGGAAAACCAAAAGTGGAGGGTGTGACTTTTTTGCTTAAAAATAATAAAATAAATATGACAGTTAAGAGATTTTGTAGACCATTAAAAAACCACCACAATATTTTTAAAACTGCACAGTAAAATTTTATAAGACACAGCTGATGAACTTCAGCTTTGTACATTATTTAATTCAAACATGTACAGTAAGAGAAAAATAATGGGAATGTAAGTGTGTACTTATTTCCAGAAAATAGATTCATTTGACAAACAGTGTTCCAAGAGTAAATATACTTTGTAATGCAATTACTTCGGAACAAATGCACATCAAGCTACTGCAGTCCTATACATTGTAATTCAGCTGTCAACAGCCAATTCATCTGCTCTGTAGCCAGGACACTTCATTTACAACGTGTAACAGCACACAGATGGTAAGATGCACAAAGCAATGGACGCAAGATAAAATGTTACAAAACACTTGTCAAAATAAAATATATATGCAAGTCATCCCTAGTATTTACAACAAATAGTTTTAAATTAGAGATGGTTCAGAAGGCATCTCCTTCATACAAATGCCACATATATAGAAAAGAAAGCAGAAAGGCAGTCAAAGAAAGGTACTGTGTTAGTTATGGCTAAAGACCTTTGGCTCCAAAATTCTGTTATAATTACTTTCAAAAGACAACTAAAACGTGGAACATTTGAGTAGTCTGTCTTTGAGCTCCCTTATTACACCGACCACTAAAACTCAATGTGAAATTTAGCATGGCAAAAGCCACTTGTAAAACAATCTTATTATTTTATACATCAAATGCTCTGAGTTAGATGCAATTATGGTTTGGCGTTATCCTAACTCAGTGGGAACACACTTGAGGACAACTATATTTTACTGCATCTCATGCATGAAGTCTGAGGTTATCTGCTCAGCAGGCCATGGGGAAGGCTCTGGCTCTGCTTTATCTAAACGAGGCACAAATGTGCTTAGTAGTTGCCCTAAACTTTTTATAGTAACTTAGAGCATGAGAAAGTGAGAGGAAAAGAACAGATGCTGCCATGACACCTTTTCGATCATCTATAAGCTTTGTCATCAGAATGAAGTATCAGGGTAAGAGCTGCTACAATACAAACTTCTACATTTTAATTGGAACTCCTTTTCCCACAGATTCTAAAGTCAGGCTGAACCCCAAATAAATATTTGTTTTAATTGTTGGATAATGTAATTGTGTTTTCATTTAACTGTAGTTTGTTTTAAAGATTATGGTGTAATCTAAATTTGGCCTGTCTTGTTATATTGTATCTTAATCTGTTGCAAGGTCAGGTTGCAAAGAAAGACACAAAGAATATTATAAAACAACCATATCTCTATGTAGGGTACGATATGTAAAACTGTCCTGAGTAATCTGCACCATGAAACATTTACTTTTTTTCTCTCTGAAATTTGCTTATTGAGAAAAAAACCTGCTGCATCCAAAACCGTATGCAAACATTTCTGTTCATTTTTAGGGCTAAGGCACCAGCACTACTACATGGGAAGAGCCTTCATGGGCACAGACATGTCATGATATATCCCAAAATCTCCTTTTTCTTTTTGCAGCATTGCACAGAACCAAAGCCTGGATGGAAGTAGGTTTTAGCAAAGACAAATACATAAATAAGTGTGGATCTCATAATGTCTTCAGGTCCAGCTGCGAAAGTTTCTGGGTGAGCACTGCAATCTAACTTCAGGCATTTTTTTTGCATCTAGAACAAATCTTTCAAAATATGATTATGAAAAACATCATCTCCACTTCCACACCACTTTGGTTTGCAGGCCTGAACGTGCCAAGTACCCATGAAATTGGTTATGTAAGAAACACAGAAGGGTTGCTCATTTAAGGGGAAGGGCATGCATCCATGCCTGCATTTGGAAGTCTGCTCCTTGTGTTTAATTTGAGCATTTAGAATTATATTTTTTAAAAATGTGGAAGGAGATGGCTTGTTTTAAACATCAAAAGAAAAATAAAACCCAGCCAGCTTTTTTTCACTAACTTTCCAGTGCATTTTCTTTAAGCTGGATCATTGAAAATGTCAGTGCATATTTCCAGTTCTTAACAGTTTCAGGTCATCTTCCATCGCTATGGGAAAACACAAGCAATGAAGTTCACTATGCAGTGAACAATTCGGCTGAGCATCATTATTGCTGCACTATATACACAAGGCATTTGAAATGTACAGTTCTCAAAAGATTAAAAATCAAAACTACATACCTGGGCTTTGCAGAAGTTGCCACAAAATTATCAGATCACAAAATCTAGTGACTAGTGGGCTTCACAACACTGACGATAAATAAAAAGATAGAGGTAACAAAGTAGTAGGAACAAGTACATATTTAAAATAAGGCTTTTTTTTACATTGTTATTAAGATGCCTGGCTTCTAGCCCCTTGTTTATTCTTCATATATTACAGATTCATGACAACGCTGATTGTGTCCATTGTCAAAGAATACTCTTGGATCTATCCTTATCATCAGGTAATGCCCCTAATCAGCAGCATAGGGTATTGTAAAGACATTCATAACACATCAGTTCTGAAACATATGAAGTCTTTCTTTCCTTCCTTATTATCAACAGTTTTGTCATCCTTAGTGAGAGTTATCAAGCAGAAATGATCAGTGCTGCAAATAATCAAGATCCTGTTTCTTCCCGGTGGCTTTTTAAAAGTTATTTTCCCAAACCAGCTTCATGTCGTAGGCAAATCACAGCAATGCCAGACTGACGACTCTGAGCAAAAATCCATCTCTGATCCACACAATTTCTTTGTCTCTTTCAGTAAGGGTTTCTCTTTCTTTGTGAAGAAATAATTGGTTAAAACCCATTGTCAATTGACTGTGTATAAGAAGCATGGATCCCAGACCACTTCAATATATTTACATGACCATTAATCCATTTTCTAAATCAAGATATATGAAGTGTGAGAACTATGTAACATAGCAAGCAGTCAGCACATACTGTCTCAACTGACTTTGTACATTCACATAATCTCTGTTAAAAAATAAAAAAATACTTTTTACACAGAGAAAAAAGCATATTGGAAATACAAAGAAGTATCTCCCAGGCTAAGAAGTGCACAAAAAGTGATATAAAAGCTCTACACTGAAGAGCATACATGCATGCAGTGTATTGCTGCGACTGAAAGTAAGCAAACCAAGACACCCTGGGCTCCTCTTGTTTCCACTTGTGTGCAAAAAATGCACACATCTTTACAGTCCATTTCGCACTCTGTTCATGTTTCTATATGACAGAATAAAATTTCCCTGTTCCAATCTGGAATATGGTAAGGCCTTGCGGGATGTTCTCCTGCCATTTGGCAATTTAATAGAAAAAGACAGGAAGGATCAGGGTCCACTGAATTCTGCAACAGCAGATTAATCACATGGGATCTCTCCACCTGATTTTAATGGGCAGTCTCTGCTCAGTGCTCCAGAAAGAAGGAGAAAACTCTCCTAAGAGTCCTTCCTGATATACCTACCATTAAGGAAAAACCCCTCCCTAACCTAAATTTGGCCATCTATGTAAGATTAAGAAAAATGAAATGTTACAATGACCTGCCTGATTCCATCACTACTTCAACATAACTGAGAAAACAGAGATCAAATGCTGCTGCTGCTGCTGCTGCTGCTTCAGATTAACAGCAAGTTGTCTTTGTCAGAAGGGAAATCGCTCTTCATCAGCAATGCTCGCACCTGGCAACATTGACTTCAGAGCAGTGTTGAGGATCTTCCTCCTTCTTCTGGACAAAGGTGCTATTTCTGGCTCAAGGGAGCCCAAGATTTTCCCTCCACAACTGGAGATTCACTGAGCTTAACTGTGTCTCCAAGGTCTTTCTCTGGAGAAAGTCTGCCTCCGTGCCGATGCCTTTGCCAGGTCCTTGGCCTCTCACTTTTTGAAGGGGGTGAGTTTGTTGAAGGTGTGCCAGAAGAGGGATGGCTTCCGCTTGGGTTCTGCCAGGGCAAAAACCTGCTGCTGCGGGATGCTGGTGGGCACAGTGATGTGGCGCTGATGGATAGGATGCAGGCTTTGGTGTGGGGGAGGCACAGGACACCCGTTATAGCTGACACCTGCAAAAGGAACAGTTTTAAGAAAGCTTATGAGTCAGCTAGCAGTGCAACTAATACTGGGAAAACTGAAGCACAGGACCATGGGACAAATTCGATAGTCAGTAAAGCCAGTCGAATTTTGCCATGATTGTGAATGGAAGTACAACTAAAGGTTACATGTTCTGATGCCAGGGTTTTTTTTAAATTGCTGCATTGATTTGGCTTAAGAAGAGAGTAATACCAGTAAAATAACATTACCAAAAATAAGCAGCAATTTCACATAGCCTGGCTATTTGGTTTGCACAAGTAAATTTTGGTATTTCAAAGGAATAGCTTAACATGGTAGATACTCGTATTTTAGTCAACTCTCAGTAGAAGGCTGGGTAAAATATTGCTACTAACAAAAACGCTATTTCTTAATTTGGAAAATATTTTTCCAGGCTAATATTCTCAGACTTTGTGTATTCTGAGCAGAATTTCCTGATCACAATTTTCAGCAACTCCCCTGAAAATCCAGACAGGCTTTATAGGTACCTAGTGACTGACATCAAGAGAAAATGCTCTAATAATATTAATCCCAGGGAGCAGAGAACTACCTAGCATCAACTCCTCCACTTCTAAATTCAGACTTAATCTGCTCCAACTTGCTCAATTTATTCTCTCAACACACTAGAGATTGACCCAAATTTGACTTTAAGATGGAAAAGGACAAAATCGCAACACATTTTCTGAGAGACAAAAGGAATAAAAAAACTGTTTCCAGAAAAACACATTTCTAGTCCACCCTTCCATCTAGTCTAGGACAGAAAGAAGACATTTTGAGTGTGTTATCATAACTACAGCAACATGTGGCTTGCAGGAAGAACTTTAGGATATTTTAGACAACGCACAGAATTGCTAAGAAGAACAAGCTGTTTGAGTGAAAGCAAAGGAAGGATCAGTAACCCTCATTTGTAGTTTAATCTCTGCATGCACCTTCTCACGTCCTGAAATAAACCACTTGCCTCACCTCTTGAGTTTCTTCTCTAATAAAGAGAATACTGACTTGCCTGTCTGAAGGAGACTGGGGAGCTGATCTAGCAGACAGTTCACAAAGGTTTTCAAATTTGATATTAAAATACAGGTTAATGGAAACTATTTCAACTCCATGTAAACCATGAAAATTTTTTAAAAGATTGAAGAAATCAACTACAGCCAGATTGTGCTATTTCCTAACATAAAGAACACTGGAACACAGTAAGAATGTAAAGCAATTCTGAACACCCACCTTTAATTTTTCCATGCCTTGACTTACGGGCATTCTGCATAGCTTGTTTCTTCTGATTTTCTGAGATTTCCATTCCTAGGTCAAAGTGTAAATTAGGGCACTGGTATAAAGATACTGTATCTAATAACTGATTATGTTCAATTAAAACCAATAAGCAAACTACAGGGTGTTTCAAAAAGATAGACCCAATTTCAAAGCAGTATGAGTTCAAATTTGGTCCATCTTTTTGAAATACTCTGAATATTTTAAACAATTTTAGTAAAGCTTAAGAGTGATATACATCAAGTTTTTAGAAGTATGTTTTACTTTGTCATATAAATTTAAATACAGTTTTTTTCACTGGGATGCCAATAGGAACTAATTTGCCTGTAGATTACTGGGAAAAGCTGCTTTCCAATTCCAGCAAATGGCAATCACTGGGGAACTGAGTACACAAAAAGTTATTATTATAAATAAGTCCAGGTAACTAGAGATTAAAAAAAAGTGTAAATTTACACTTCAGAAAGCTACAAACCACCAAATAGTGAATCACAAATGCAGAATCTGTTTATTTTTTCACTCAATCTGAGCTAACATGGGGTAAACAAATTGAAGTCACTGGTATTGCAGTACAAATGTGGGTACCTTTCCCTCCACTTGGAGGTGACAGTATCACACAATCCATCAGACCCCAAAGCAGGCTCAGATGTGGTTGGGGCTGCACCAGACTGGGGCTGGATCCCTCACCCCGGTTTCTCATGTACTTGCTTGTGTACTTGTATGACTTGCATGATGCTACAGTGTGTGGTGATCCCTGTGCTATTTACTGTCACATGATGGGTGTGTGACAGATCTGTGCTGAGTACAGAGACACTAGACCTGTGCTGTGAAAGGTGACACCAGTGGCCGGTGTCACTCTAGTGTCCTCTCCCTGTGCAAAGGACAGTTGAGATACATTGATGTGGTACACACACGAGCACAAGGAGACCACAGCATGCACATGATGTCACTCGTTTCACTCATATGCACATAAAGAGCACAGAAGTTGTGATTCAAAGTCAGAATGAAGTGTCTTGTTTGGTTCCATTTTGCATCTTCCCTTTATTTTTAGCCTGAACTTAGGAAGAAGTTATGACAAATCAGCCTATTAACTCACAATACAACAGCACTTAGCCATAATTCTGGGGTAGCAGAAGTTTATTTTATTTTGCAGGGGTTTTTTTCCTTTATAGAAACAAGGAAACAGATTTAAAAAATGAAAGCAATTTAATCAACAGAGATCAGACCACTTTCTTAGGGTTACTATTAGTGGTTTGGAGAAGGATTTTCTGGCTGTGGCCTTTTCTTCCCATATATTCACAAAAGCTAAGAAAAGCTAGATATGGTTTGGGAGACAGTGACTCGTACCAAAGTGACTTTGAAAATAGAAGTAAAATGCCATTTGCAATTCTGAACTGGAAGAGAATGTATTTGTTCTCTGAAAGGTTAGATTAGAGGTTTTGCGTGAAGTCCAGCATGATAGCTTACAAAATCAACAAGATAAATTTAAACCTGAGGTTGAGAATACTGGCGCCTTTCCACTGGTTTTGGCTAAAGGAAATGTTTAATTATGCCAAAAAAATGAAATTTTAGAAAATAAGCAGTTCTTCTGGGTAATGGAGAAAAGATCTGAGCCACTAAGACTCACAAGGCCAGATGGACATTAGCTATTACAATTCAACTATCTTTCCTCTGGTTCATGATACCTACGCCAAAACCAGGTACCACCAAATCCGAATAATGAGCTGTAATATTTGAAAAGCAAGTTTCCAGAAGGCTGGATGTCACATGGGCAGAAAAGGCTGTATGTGCCTATGTGCCATTATAAAAAAATAGTTTCTCATTATCTGAATTTGCTTCACGATATTGCACCGTGCCTTAAGAGCAGCAAACACGATGGACCCTCCCTCACAATACTTGTGCCCAGCACCAGGGGAATTTGTGACCTAGTCCTAAAGAAGGGTTAGCGCTATTATGATGAATATCCTCACTGCCACTGCCATCGCTGTTGTATGGTTACCCTTTGGAGTGTCACATGTTGATTTTCATAAGGTCCCAGTAGAATAAATAATTACACGCAGGGCTGTAGCTGCTACACTTTTGCAGTTTCCTCATACTTGGGGATTTCTGAAACAGTGTCACCTACAAGGAATGGTAACACCTCACTGTTTGCACATGCAAGCCCTGCTGCTGCCCACAGCAAGCACTAGGTACAAGCCTCAGAAACATCCTGACACATGGTGTTTAGCCTGCTCAACATACTCTCCCAGTGCTCCATAGCAACCACTGCAGGAGGAGGTGTAGATACAGATTTGAAGAGCTAAATAATGCTCCTCAGAAATCACAGGAATGGCAAATGCTTACATTTTCTCCTCTTTTGCTCAGCCCTGTTCACAAAAGTGCACAAGCTGTGATTTATTCAGTACCGTCCTTCCATATGACTGTACTGCTGTTCTCACCCTATGCTGGAGTTGAAGCTTTCAGTAACTTTGTTACTAGGGGGATTGTTTGCATCCTCATCATCAGATCCTCTGCACTGCTTTATTACCGTCCAATCACCTTCACCCTTTTGCAGTATCCACTTCATTTTAGAGTTCTGTTTAGGCAGATTAGGAAAGGTGGCCACCACTCATCCCCATGAGCACAAGGTGACTGAACAAGCTCTACACAGAGGAACTCGTGAAAGCCATCAGTGTTGAGCTCAACAGGATGATAATGTCACAGATGTTCAGAACAGGAGAATAGTTGGTTTTGAAAAATTTGCAAGGTTTGAGGAAAGTTTGAGGAAAGTTTAACAATGGCTGCTTCATTTTTTACTCTGGAATCAAGACAATTTGCGTTAACTGCAACTGTTGGTGCAATGGGAATAGTTAAAACTGGGTTTAGAGTATGAATTGGTAAACTTGGAAGTATTTTCTTTAGCTTATGGAGTATCTACAATACATTTGGAAGAGGCCTTATTTTTCTCATCTATACAACAGTAACAAGCAAAAGCCACTAAGATCAAAAGGTTTACACTGGTAATCCAAGGGTTAGTCCTGTTTTCCTCTTCTTCTGACCAATGTTTTAAGTGAACATGAAATGTGAGATTTGGCATCTTGTTTAAATTTTAATCATTTCTGAGTTATATCATCTACTTCGATGCACTTCCAATTTTAATCCAAAACCTGGACAATATTATAAAAATAAGTTCTTATGCAGTCAACACACACAGGTGCACTAATAACTTTATTACTTCTTCAGCAATACTAAAAATAGTTTCATTTTTCTTATTAGTGTTACTGTCTCCCTTGTGTATATTTTGCCAATGAAACTTTGTTGCATTTTTTTGTCACTGATCTTAAAGGAAGCAGGAAACTATGCAAACCCCACAATTTTAAAATAACAATCCTGAATGTACATTCACGCAGAAGGCACCGAAGATTGTCCCGCAGGCTGTGGGTCTAAAGCTGATGCTAGGATTTGCAAGGTCCTACATTTTTCCTTGCTCACTCAACATTTGGCTTCATTTATCTGTAAACTGCCCAGTGCTGTTGTTTGGTCTGTAACTAATGGTACCACACAACTGCACAGGTCTCCTTGGCATAGGAGGTGCCATTATAGGTCACAGACAGTATAAATTATTCCTGCTTGGCTGTATTATAAAGTGTCCTTTACAAACAAATGTTTCGGGCCAATGATTCATACAAAAGTGCTGGGATTTTGGATGGGTTTTTATTATTGACTGGTCTTTGTGAATTGCATCTTGCCATATCTCATTCTGCTCCATAATGCACCAGAATGACACGGGCGATGCTGTGACACAGATGTCATAGCTGGCTGTCCTGGACATCAGGCTGAATGCACTGGACAGGCTTCACTTACGCAGATAAAGGTCATGTCAGGTAAGAAAGACAAAACAGTCCCAGAAGACAGAGTGCACATCTGCACAAAGCATAAAGAAGTGGAAAAGCAAGAATATTCCCCTTTGTTTTTACCACCTTTTAGAGAGGAAATCCTTCCACTCACCCATTTCCTTGTCTTCCTGAACTCTTCTCCTTTCATTTTCGCAAGCCTCCATCCATCTCTTTTTATCCTCCTGTTTTTTTGCACAGAACAAATGAATGTCCTCTGTTGCTCTGTTTATTATCTTAAAAGCGTTCTTAACATTAACGTTAAAGTCTTTGTCTCTGCCATCTTCAGTGTCCACAATTTCCATCTCATCCATGTCAATACGATCCTTATAATACAAGATGTCCCTCCTCAGTAGGTCCTTCTTACAGAACACGAGCTGGTGGTCAAAAAGGAAGAAAGTCCTCTGCTGGCTTTTGCCTTGCTTTGATATTTTGGTCAGTTCTCCTGAGTGGATCAGTTCAGAGCTTCTGGCTAACACATCTGGTCCCTAAGGAGATATATATATATATGTAGTAAGTAAATAATATTTTAAGATCTTACTGTGTGCCTAACCAGTCTCATTTTACAATCAAGTCTTAAGTTCATTCACTTTTCTTGTATTTTTATTATTTGAAATTATATATTTGAAAATGTCATGCAATGTAGATAATCTCATACAGGCAAACTCAATGAATGTAGTTCTCCTCTACTTTATTTCTGCACAAATCAGGAAGAAAGTCATTAAAGTCAGTGAAGCAGGTTCAAGTTCTGATAAAACTATCAAAATTCAAAAGCAGATATAGGTCTAGCATTTTAAAAAACATCCATTTTGTCAACTCAATTGATTGTCACGTCAAAGACAAGTGTCCACGCTAACACATGCTGCTCTTCCTCAGTAATAAACAAGGTAATCAGTAACAGAATCACTGCAAATCAAGCAACTGGACTTTTAACTGAGCAATGACCAGCTGAAAAGTAGACACCATAAACTACCTACTATGCAGAAAAATATACACTGTAGGGGACACTAAGTACTGTACACAGTACCTTTGCTCTGGGAAGGAACCCGCTGACACTTACCTCCCAGTCTACGATAGAGACTTGCCAACGTGCAATCTTGTCTATGCTTTCTAGTCTTCGTTTTCGCTCATTGATCAGACACGCTACGTTCTTCATAGCCTCATATGCAGCTTTTATGTTATTATAATCACTGTGAAATGTAGGCACATTTCAAAGATCACTTAAGCAATGGATATGATGCAATCAAAAACTATGACATGATGCTTGAAGTATTAACCCACGTTGCCCATTTATTCCTCTATTCTGGGTACTTAAGTAAGAGAAACCTGATTCTCTGCTATCCTGAACCTCACACAGTAGTCTGTACAACTCAGTGTTGTGGTACTGCTAGGCTTTGTCCAGGAGCAAATTAATAAACTGGTAGAAGAAGGCAGAAGAGGTAGATTAATTAATTGAAATACTGTCTCTACTGAAAAAAATGGTAGAACTCTCATTGACCTCAGTGATACCTACATTTCACCAAAGGAATTTGTTGTTAAGTAAGATTTTACTGAGATTTTATTGGGAAGGGCATTTCTTTAATCAAGTTTAGCAATTTTATTTTCTCCTTCTTGTTCCCAATGGCTGGGTCAGTGAACGCAGACAGAGAACACTATCTAGGTAGAAAAAAATACTGAAAGCAACCTCAAACAGGGTGAGCAAAGGAACCAAGAATATGGACACCAAAGAGAAGAATTAAGGCGACAATGCTGACAAAGTGGCCCATTTTTATGGAACAAATGTGTAAGAGCCAAGACTGTCACCTTCGCCTGCCTGCTGCAGGTCAAATGCAAGCCTCCTGTCTTCTTCCATTGCTCTGCTCCTCTCCTTCTTTCCCTGAGCTCCCCACATGCTTATGAATCTCCCAAACCTGTAGGAAGGTTTTGGTTCTATTTGTATAGCACCCATTGCTCCTTCCCCTTCCTCAAACAGAGTCTCTGAGAAGAGGGAAGGAAAGAGATGTATTTCTTGCCTTAGAGTCCCAGCAGAGCAGCTGCCTTCCCTCCTTTATCAGAATGTCTCTTGCAGAAAAGGCAGCCAGAGGCAGAAAACAGCACAAGCCAGAAATAAATCCTGCAAAGGGGTCAGCCTCTCTGTCCTTTTAATCTGCTTCTGTCTCAGTTCCTATTTTCATTGCCTGCTGCTGATAGACACGCTTCCCCTCTGAATCTGCACGTTACTCTCTTCTCTCTATTTATACCTCTGGAAACTCTTTTCTGCCACCCTGTCTACAAAAAGTGAGATTAACAATAACAGGATCCTATTAACACCAGGGAGATGTCCCACAGGGTGACTGCATGATAGCCACGCTGCTGCTCTTGCCTTTCCTTATCTCAGTTCCTTCTTTCTCTGTTGGTGTGTAAGTTATTCTTTCCTTGCTGCATATAACCTCTGGCCTTTGCAGCAGGCTGTGCACATTGGATCCTCAAACTTTTTAGGAAAACAAACCAAAAAGCTACCAAACCAAACTTGTCTGGAGCTTTACCAAGGCTCTGTGTGGGTGGGGACCTGCCCATTTGTGAGCATCTCTGTATCTGGGCATATGTCTGTGTATGGGGGCATCTCTAGATGCTGTGCCACAGAAGAGGAAAATGGGTACTATGGGTGGAAGGTGGCGAGACCTTGCTGTCACTTCATCTACAGGTTTAGTAGCTCAACAGATACCCATGTTAGAAATTGTTATTGCAGGTCTTCCCAGGTAACCACAGAACTGAATGGAGGCATTTCGCACCTGAGTGTCAGTACTTGACGTTCTCTATGCAACAGCCTCTTGGAAAAATCCCTTCATCTCCAAGGGAAGTTTTCTCAAGATTAAAGGAATGCAGAGTTTGGCCCAGGAATAGAACCATAGAATCATAGGTTGTAAGAGACACTCATGATCATCAAGTATAACCATAACCTAACTTTGGCACTAAACCATGTCCCTAAGAACCTCATCTATACGTCTTTTAAACACCTCCAGGGATGAGGGATGGTGACTCCATCACTTCCCTGGGCAGCCTGTTCCAATGCCTGACAACCCTTTCTGTGAAGAATTTTTCCTGATATCCAACATAAACCTCCCCTGGTGCAACTTGAGGCCAGGAAGCATTGCCTCAGGCTGCATTTGGACTTTGAGCACAGAGGTCACAATGGAACATTTTTCTTGTGATTGTACAAGGTAAAAAAGCAGACATTTAAAGATAAAATCTTAATTTAGTCAACTAATTAATCAGCTCAGGGGTATACTGGAAAGGCTAATAACCTGCAACTTCAGTTCTTATTCATCCAGCTGAAAAATCTAATGGCTGGATTTCATTGCAAACAAAGACAATGTTTATTACTAATAAACTTCTACAAAAAATTCACTTTCAAACTTGCTCAGATTGTGGTTATTTTTTCTAGGCCCTCTTCACCTTTTCCTGTGTCCACAACATTTATGCAGCTTCCCCCTTTCTACTGTGGATTTCCTTCTCCTTAATTTCTTTGACACGTTGGCTTTTTTCACTCTGATTCACACATCTCTCCCTGCATCTTATTTCAGCACCTTTTTCCTTCTCCCTCTTTCAGTTTTTCCTCATTCTGTCTCATATCCTGTCAGTCCCCTGTGCCACATTTCAGATACTGTTTTTCTTAATATTTGTGATGGTTCCAAGATGCCCATCTAGTAAGCAGCTCCCACCTATAGCAATGACTTTTGTTCCTGACCTCAAAAGCTTCAGTGTTGTGTCACCCAGAAAGCTCGAGTGTTGTTACAATTAGAAAATCTGCCTTTTTTCATCCTCTCACCTGTGCTCCTGAGTGGTGTATTTGAGCAATTCTGCGAGCTGCAGAGGGTATTTGCAGATTTTCTGAACAGGTGTGAGAAGAAAACCATCAATGGCAATGTCAATCATCTGCTGAAGTAAGCGACAGGCCTCAAAGAAGTGACGGTATTTGCCCTGTTTCATTAGTTTGGAAAGTTCAATGCAGGCACTGGGATGATTGTTACAATACTCTGAATAAATAGCAAAGCCTTCTTGCTACAAAATTAAAAAAAAAAAAAAAAAAGAAAAAAAAAGAAAAAAGTCAAAGCTTTAACTAAAGTATGTGTCTACTGGAGAGGAAAGATTTTTGTAACTTCTATTATATCTAATTATATTAAATAATCCATTTCCTATATTCTTTCCAGGTTGATCAGCCTTGAAAGTATGCGGAAATCTACTTCGTAACTGTCCAAACTATGTACCTTATTTATAAGAATACAGAAAATAGAGGCCTCCATTGAATTAGGATAATCAAACCCACTTTAAGAAGTCCTTTTCTTTGGGGAAGACAGCTGTAGGTTTATAAAGTGTCTATCATGAATTCACAGCCTCTTTCCCCATCACTTTCTTTCCTTATTTTGTTTAGTAAATTTTTGCACGCCCAATATGAGATCACTGCAAATAGTCCAGCTCACCTGTGATAATTAGTTTTGAAAAGGAAATTTAATTCTGTACAAAGTTACAGGCTGGCTACAGATGAGGAGAAATCTAAAACTTCTAAATAATGAATTAATTGTAAATTATTTTACAACTCTAAAATGCTATCTATACATAGTTTAGTATTTGATAAGCACTTATTACTACTATCTCCTCCTAACATCATAACATAGCATTTTCTTATCACATTTTGATAATTTCAGAAATAAAATCTACTTTTGCAACGTACGTGTTGAAGAAAACATGACCCTATTTCACTCAGATGAGGCTCCTCTTTGTTGTACTGTTTCTCAAGATCCTTCAGAAACTTCCTTTGGAACTTGTAAATATCTTCAATATTTCCAAAAATGGTGCTTAACTGAGCTGCGGTGAACATTCCTGTATGTTTACGACACTGCCGAATATAACCCTGGAAATTAAATTAAAAAAATCATTAGTTTGAAGATGTGAAAACAGGTTCTACCCTGAAAAGGCTGTTTGAGTTGGCAAAACTCCTGTGATCTACGGGCAGGTGAGTGGTTTCCCAGCCATACACACACATACACGAACACACAGTTTCAAATTTTCATCTGAAATGTACCGTAAATGAACCAGGGAACCAGAAACCTGCAGAGTGCATGAAGCCTACTCGTATCTCCTTGTTACAACCAGCCCCCAAGCCGGTGGTGAGCCCAGCGTGAGGCCCCGTGTGTGCTGTGTGCTGCTGCTTCAGCCACCGTGCTTCTCCATAGCAATTGCTCTGTGCCATGACAGTTCTTCTCTATGTGGATAAGAACAAACCCCAAAACAACTAATATAAAGACAATTTCTACCAAGGCGAAAGTACAGGTTCCTTAACAAGTACGTAAGCAGGGCACAGTCTAAGCCAGAGAGGCAAAATGGAGAACTTACTATAACACAGTCAGAATGCTGCTGTTTGGTAAAATCCATGTAGTATTGGCAGGAGGTAAAAGTATCAGCAAGACCGCACATAAAAATACGATCAGCAATCAGTTTTCCGGTTTTCTTCTCTTTACTTGTAAGAACAACACAGGGGTCCAGTACACTTCATTCACATCCAGTGTTAAGTAAATACACAACTGAGTCCTCCAGTTTTAAAATACACTCAGAGTAAATTCTGCTCTGCCATCAGTAACCAACATTAGACGGCATCAGCACTCACATGGCTAAGAGGCAAAGGTGTGGTGGGGGTCTCTAAGGGCTGAAACAGGCAGCAGCAGCCGCTACACACAGCCAGCGTGTCCCCAGGTACCTGTTCCACAAAGCTGAGTGTGGTGAGGAGGACACAGTGCAGGGGTTGAATGTCCAGCAACAGCTGCTGTGCTCGTGCTCTGCTATCAGTCGGTTACAGTGCTGGGGTGCAGATGAGAGTGAAGGTTAACTGGTGTGACAGGGGTTATTTGCCAGGCTTCTCCGCTTGGCTGCTCTCAGGCAGGTTTTCCCCAAATCGCTTTGGGAGCAGACAGCTGTAAAAAGCCTCGCAATTGCTCCAGTGAGGTTTACCAGGAAGCAACCCTGACTATTGCTGGCGCTCCTCCACAGCCATCTGCTCTGAGAGCTGTGCCGTGGCTACACTGCAAGCCAGCTACCACATTTACTGCTGTTAGGATGATAACACTCAGAAGGAAAACTAATTCCTGTGCAGCTCTTGTCATGCAGACTGCAGACACCTCTTCAGTGTAAGATGTTTTTCAGTATATATTCCAGCTTGATCCTGGCTGCACCAGCCCTAGTGATTCATTCTAGCGCAGAGGTTGCAAATTTGGATTATTATCTGCAGAGGCTTTTCTGTTTTAGTCTTACTTGAGTATGTTTTCAGCCTCATGACCTGCTTGCAGCACCCTACAGATTCAATCTGAGGAAAGCAGACCATCTCTACCCCACATGTGAACATGGAACATCACTTCTTTACTTGGAAAATCTGTGTTTGCTCTCCTGTGCTAAACTCAGAGGCATGTCAGATTAAAGAAAGAGTTACAGAATATATGTATTAGAGAAAAATAATTACTAATATCAGTCTAAGAATTAATAGGTCAGTAAAACAAGAATGTCATGTCCCAGAACTCAGCTAACTATGGCAGCGACACAGCTGCATGTATTAATTCCTCCCTGATAGTTTAGGCACAGTCAAGCTTACTAGCTTAAGTAAATAGTGAGTCTAAATGGCAAAACTTACATTTAATGTTTAAAAATTAGTCAAGTAGCAACCATTTTTGTTGTTTTGTTTTTCCTTTTTTTCTTCAAACTGCATTTAAAAGGCCTGATCTTTAAAAATTAAAAACAAGAATCAAAAAACGCTGCTGTCTTGTCTACTTGGTTGTCCATGAAAGAATCTAATGATGAGTGGTGGACTGGAGAATGACATGACAAATACAGACAGAGACATAGCAAACTAAGGGTACAAAGAATATTTTGGTAGGTTGCTCAGCGCTCTTCCAGATGCTAACCACAAATACAAGTCAAATGCAGGTCAAATGTGTCACAGTCCACGTCAGAAGAGGCGAACTTCAGTGAAAAGTATGAAGAAGCTTCTTGTCCAAGTGTGGGCCTCCAACAAAATTTGAACAAAAAGCAGAAAAAATTCCCACATTTTATGGTTCCATTAAGCAAGGCAGCTCTAAAACACCTTATATAGACTTCTTCATAGCTACTAAGCATCCAGCAAAAATCTCTTTTTGGGAGAAAACAACAACAAAAAAATTTAATCCAGTAAACTTTATCTTTGCAAGTTACTTTCAGAAAGTTTTGTCTCTGACTGTAACTGATTTTATCAAAGTGACAGAAAGTTTTCTATCTAAATCAAGTGATAAAAAGTTCTAAATAAACTGGACTTCCTTCTCGCATTATTAGGGAAATAGTCAGATAAGCAAAGCACATTTTCCATGTCAAAAGTGGATTGTTTTTTAATAAAAGAAGGAAGCAGTGCCCTGTGGCAGTCGGCAGAGAGGAAAGCCATAAGCAGACACAAGAAAAGTCTGACTGACAGCCTCAGAAGTGCAATAGGGAATATTCTGATATGAAAAAACACTCCAGTTCTCAACTTATATGGGATTACATAAGGTCAGCAGAATGCCCTCAGGTGTGTACCTCACAGATGTCCTTGAGATGCTTGATATAGACTCTTTCTGTGTTCATAATTTCCTGTATAACGTTGGTTCTCATCTGATCCTTGTTTTCAGCTATTTTCTGACGATGCTTGCTCATATCTGCATCTTGTTCTTCATCCTGGATACTACTACCATTTTCTGGCACTTCTTCCTGATTAACTCGCAGCTGCAGCCAGAACAAACAAAGCAAACTAGAGTAAAGCAGCAAACTTTTACAAAATGTGATAAAACTGTTACAAACTTCTTAGAATTAAGAGAGGACTTGCTACAGAAATGTTAAATGTTGTCATTCTCACATTATAGAGACAGTTCCACAACAGAATTTATTTCATTGTACCCACTGCATATTCAAATCAAGTGTTGAGCTCTCTGCCTGGTTAAATACATGGCTTTCTACTCATAGTATCTGAGAAACACCATGTTGTGTTGCCTATGTATTTTTCAGACCTAAGCTTATTTTTGACCCTTACTAGTAGTTTATGTGTTATTTTGGCCAAGCCAGCATATGGGTAAACATTACAAAAGTAGACAACTCAAACACTTTTTAATACTTTGCCCCAGTTCCCTGTCTGTATGATGTGGCTAACAGCACCTCTTTTTTCAACTTTTACCCATGTTGGCTAGAGATCTTGGAAGGGCAAAGGCAGGAACCATTTCTGGCACTTTGTGTAGTACTTCATACATTGTGGCCCTAGCTTCATTACAGGCTCTCAAAAAGGTACTTCAAAATAATTTCTAAAACATAGTTCAATTTTAAGTGATTCGAGAATTATACTGTCATTAATCTGGCTGAGTTCTGACTTGGGAGTTCAGACTGTGAACCAGATGCCTACACAACACTGTGATAATAAATCAAGCCCTATGTTACCAATAAATCCCTGCAGTATAACTTTCCCCACTCCCTCATGAAAACTGCTGCGTCCTCTCCAAACAGATTGCTCACGATTGAGCTTTCTGATGCCCTCATTTCTGCTCGAGAAATTCCTTTCACTACAACAGGACCATAGAAAGGAAGAAGGCAGAGTAAAAGGTGTCAGAGGAGCTAAGGGATCTTGGGGTGTGATTCTCTATTGCTTTTTTTCCTTGTGAAGTCATTTAGAGTTACACCACTGATGTTCAGACACAAAGATGCAAAGCATCAGGCCCTTCACTTAAATCTAATGCCATGACCATTGCACTGATGCACCCTGCTAGGAACCTCGTGTGACAACGGTGCAAAAGCAAGAGTTACTCACCCTGACAAAGCTCGCTGGAAACCAGGCTTCCTTGTCCTCATTTCTCCCCCACCACCAGTCTTTGTTGGAAGCTTCTAGGACTCTAATGACATCTCCAGCTTTGAAGCCCAGCTCCTGATCATCCATAGTCACATGGTCCCAGAGAGCTTCTGCATAGACAATGCTGCCATCGCTGATCAGCTGAGACGGGAAGAAAATGAGGTTGTGAAGGACAAAGGATAAACAATTAACTGCTTATAAACTACTAAAAATATTAAAATACCTCAATAGCATGTCCATGATTACTCCTACTACAGGATAAAACTAACATTTTGGATTTTCAGACATCTCTGCGTATATTAATAGTGAGAACAATTAAGAGTCCTACTCCAAAGCAGTTAGGCTAATGAGCTAGGCTCCTAGAAAAGTACTAGTCCCTGTGCTCTTCCCTTGGCATCTGTTCGCAGGCTGTGCCAGAGACAGGACACTGTGGCTGCTGGATTTTTCACTATGCTGGCTACTGTCATTGCACTTTTTATTAATATGAAACCTCAGACCTGTGGAAACCACACACCCCACATGCCCCACCCCGTCATTACAGCCATGTAAAGCCCAGGACGTTACCTCATTAATTGCTAGCTGTTCCCCTCCGGGCTGCAGGTACCTGGGGGTGGCTTGGCAGAGCTCCTCGTAACTGTAGTCTTCCTCACTGCCATTGTCATCCACTAAGGCTGAAGATTCAGTCCCGCCATCTGTAGCAACTAAAACAAAGGTGCAACAGCTGTTTGCTTCATCATTTTTATGATTCTCCCCAAAAAACAATACCAGAGGAATCGCTGAGAAGTCGCCTTTGTTGTCAGGAATATAACAATAACAGCAGAAGTGGAGGGCAGCAAACCTCTCAGGAAAACTGCTTTTCCGCCATTAAATACTTTTTATTCTTCTTCGGTATTTTCTCATTTAGCAGCTGATGAAAGTGAGATATTCTCCTTTTTGTGCACAAAACCAAGAACTACGACCATTATTTTTTTATTTTTTATCCAGAGGAGATCTCAGAGGCCCTGAATCAGAAGGGAGGGCTCAGCGCCGTTTCCCACACAGCAGGCGGGAGAGCTCCAACGGGCCCCCAGCAGCCAGACGGGACCACTGCTGGTCCCAGGCTGGGCACTGTCACCTCATCACATTCCTTGCAGGGATGTAACCACCCAACAACTCCATGCCCACCCACCCATCAGAGAGGTGGGCAGCCCACACCACAGGCCCTGCTCTGACCACGGCAGGCTCTGACAGCACCGATACCTGTGGGGTGGCCCAAAGGGCCACGGAGTCCAGCCTGAGCACAGTGTGACTGCCTGTGAAAGAACTTGTTCTATTTGCCCCAAATACAAAAAAAGCCCCTTGGTTTGACAATTGTGCATTTTCTGACCAAAGAGGCAGCTTTGTAAAGAAACAGATGCCAGAACTAAGATGGGCTTCATCTTATTTACCCAGCCACATAAACCACAAGAAACATCATTTAAGTGACTGTCACTATGCACATTTAAATGTGCAGTTACCGTATAAAACTGTAAAAGCCATATGAGGCTACATTGCTGGGTGGTAGATCCTTTTGGTGATCATCTCTACTGGCAGAGGAAGAAGTCTGTGGACAGATGAGGCCACTGACTGACCCATGTCCACACTGCTCAGTGCTAGACCCTTTCAGAGCAGGTTTGCCTTTGAAAGCCAGCTCTAAGTTCAAACAGATGAGATAGTGATCAAGAAGCATTTATGACCAGTGGCCCAATGCTTGAGTGGTCCTTGTTAATTTATCCCTAAAGATTTATTCCCATGGCAGGCTCAAGCTGTGAAAAACTAGAGAGTCTGAAGATCATACAGTGCCCAAAAATCCCATTAAAAATTATGTAAAAAATATGTATCAAAAAACCCAAAATAGGCGGCTATCACTAAACTCCTTTTCTAACAGTTACTGTGTCCTAGATAAGCTGCCATGCAGCCTACAGAGCATCTCTCTCATTCCTGAGTGTCTAGGAAGGGACTTTTATGATGAGTTATTGAACCTGCCGCTTCCACCTGGCCCTGACCTTGCCTCTTCTCTGCCCTGCGCCAAGCCTGGGGACCGCCTGCCTGCCCAGTGCTGGGCTCCGGATGGGTGAGAGTCGCAGGGAGATGACTCCTGGTTTTACTGCACACACTGCACAACTAACAGACACACCGTTGCCTATCCATTATTTACCTTGTAGGGAGAAACACTTCAACCCCCTCCTCATGGGTGCTTGTACCATCACTAGCATCTTTGGTCACTTGGGTATTAATTTGCAAGAGAGATCAAAGCTGATTACTGCACAGATTCACTAAAAATGTTAGAAGATTTCCCTTCCCTTTAAAAGTGCAGAACCATGGCATACTCCTGATGTAACTGAACACGGCTATTTGGCAGTTCTCTTCTACTCCCCAGCATTTAAAATATACACTCGCATTAATGGCACAATCTGCCTAACCAGGGAAGATGCAGAATCCCTATTTAAAAAACAAATATTTGTTTCCCTACAGACTCATAAATCTGAGCACTTATCAACTTTTAAAATACATCTTGTGAAACTTACTGAAACTGCTTTATTAAAAAAAAATCTGTAAATAAATAATTCATTAAATAAATTCTTAGCTTATAAAGCAACACCAAAAAAATTAATCCAAATGATCCTTTATACATCTCCACTGTACTGTGAGTATTGCCTGTTGGTTTGTTCCAGTAATAACAACACATCAAAACAACCTAATTCATTTGTGTTCAGATGAAAAATGACTGCAATTTTGGGACCAATAACTGTTCATTATTCTGTACCGAAGCAACAAGCTTACATTGTCTTCGTAGTTATTCTCAAGCAAAAACCAGTCGCTTGCATTCTGCATCTATTCCTCTATTGTTTACAGCCAGAAATATCAGAGGTAGGGCTGGGCTCTCCTGATCACACCAACGGGATGCAGAAACTTAAAAGACAGCCTGGGACTGATTCTGTCTGATCTCTGAGCAGCTTTGTCACCAGTGTAAGGCTGCAGACTCCCGTGGATGACACGGTGCAGGCGTGATCAGAATCAGGCCCCCTGATTGCCACAGTTTATCAGCTCAATCTAAAAACACTGTAAAAAATAGCAAGAGAGAGCACGTTCTACTCACACGGACCCATCTGAAGGCTCTCCAGACTCCAGAATCGTGCCATTGACCCCCTGGCTACCATGCTGCCGTCAGCCTGGACCCCAGAGCAAGGGCTTGACTTCTGACAGGTGATGCTCGGTCCTGCAGGGCTGGCGGAGGATGATGAAGGATCTGAGCTACCCACGGCACGGAGAAACAGCCCGTTCACTGCCTTCAGCTGCCGGCTGTGCCCCCGAGCCCGGCGGGGAGCTGCCGCGGCTCAGCCTGGCCGCCGCTCCCTCGCCGCTCGCTGACATCATGGGGTGCCCTTGGGGAGGAAGTTCCAGAAAAGAAACAAAAACCTGGCTGCCCGGCCCCGGCCGCGCTGCGCCTGCAGCTGCCAGCACTGCCCACCCCGCTCCCAGAGTGCCCGAGCGTCTCCAACGCAGCAAGCCAAGGAGTACATTTGTTTTTCATTAAGGCAGCTTAATGCGATTTCAATCTATATTCAAATGACTGCAATTCAAAGGGAAAGACTACTTGGATGGGAGCTGGGAGTTCTTTGTATTACAACACTGTTTGGAGTATCGGCCTATCTTTGTTATATTATACCGGTTAAAATTCCAGTAGAAGTAAACAATGAAGGTATTTTTTTGCATGGCCATTAAAACTTCTCTTGCTTCACAGGCAAATGCTGCACCATTATTTAGGGCGCAAGCAGCCGAAGCGTTAAGGCTGCAGCAGACTGCTCCCAGGAAAAAAAGGGACAGAGACATTTTCTCATTCAAACTACAAACTTAATTCAGCTGCTCCAGAAAACAGAGAATGAAGTAGGGAAGCACCGAAACAGTCCCCACTTTTGCTGGGAATGACCCAGCCAGAGCACAACATCATTAATTCTCCACCCTAATACCTGCACTGTTCTGCAGGGAAGCTTCATCTGTTCAAGCACTGGAAGCAGAGGCAGGAGCTGCTCTCATCAGCAGAGCGCAAAGCCTGCTGCAACCTGCACTTGTACACAGCACTACATTCATGATTGGAAAGCTCCATAAACTTTATGGCTCATTCTTTACATGCAAACTATGTTGCTCAGCTGTGCCTGTCCTTAAACTGGGGACTGCCTCCTCCAGGGACTGTTCACAAAACCCTGGAGGCATTTCTGCACACAGAGACCTCTCAACACCCACTGAAATCACATGGTTTCCCCTAGCGCTGCCTCAGACAGAGAAGGAAAGGCTAAACATCGCCTCACAATATTAATGCCATCTTCCCACAAAAATCCAGACTGTGCTGCACCACATAGGAGACTGATTCCCAAACTTCCCTATTACTTCTTGCTGCAAGGAGACTTGCTGCACAGCACAGTAAAAAGAAGCTACTACATATTATGTTTATACAAAGGCCCACAAATTTTTCTTGGCAGAAATCAGTAAAAAAAAAACAAACAAGCACAACCCAGCAAACAGAAAGGACACTGAAGTGTTGATGATCCTGGGACCTGCAAGTGAAGGCTTCATGCTTTTAATCACAGCCAGAGGATCAGCTCTCAGCTGTGTCAAACTCCTACTTGCAAGGGAAAACCAGCTGAACTGCTAAAGGAAAATGAGATCAAACCCCAGACAATTCTTCTAGAAGAAATGTTAAAAACTATCTCTTAAAACCAGTCATTTGGTTTGATTTTTGCAGAATGGAACAGACTGTGTGCTTTCGCCTGATGATGACCCCAGCACCACCGTGGGATGCTGCCGGCAGCAGGGTGATCTTTCTCCCTCCTCTGTGTGGGCACGTCCAGCAACTGTGCAGCCACAAACTGAACCACCACAAAAGTCCTCATTTGGGGTGAACTGGTGGCGGCTTCGTTTCCTCACAGCATCAGCCGGGGACAGGAGGAGGCGCAGGCTGTCCTTTGTGGTGACAGTCCACAGTGACACTGTTCAAACACATGCTGAGCTGGCTTACCCACTGCACCAGGCACTCTGAAAAGGCTGTGGGTAGCACATACTAAAATACTAGAACTAAAAGCTAGTTTACCACCTCAAGAAAATCCAGTTCTACATAGCCTGCTGGTATCAAAGGTTCCCCCACCCACTGCTCTGACAGCAGCCAGTAGCAAATGCCCAGAGAACATAAAAATAGATGGTGCATGTAATGGCATTTTTCTGTTGTACTTTCCTAAATTCCAGCTATCTGCAGATCAGAGTCAGATCCCTCCTGAGGCAGAAGTGATATCTTTGTGTTTAATGAACTGAATTTTCCTAACCTCCTTCTAAATATCTGTAAACTTTTGGGACATGAAATATGTGTAGCAATTAATTTCATAGTTCAATTTTATAGAGTGTGAAAGCTTTTTTTTTTTTTTTTCAACTTGCTGACTTTATTTGGTGTCCTTTAGCTCTTACATGATTGAAAACAATAACTATTATCTATTCATTTTTTCTATGCCAATGATACTTTTATTCCCCTATTGACCTTTTTCCAAGCTGAAGAGCCCCAGCCGCGTTAACCATTCCTCACATAGAGAGTAGGTTTTCTTGTCCTTTTGCCTTTCTCTGTTCCCTGTAAAAAATGCCTTTTGAAGTAGAAAGGAACAGAGCGATGACCCCCACACACCACACCAGTGGCACAATTGGGCTTTCTGTTTTGTTCTCTATTCCCTTCCTACAAATTCCTGCCCTTCTATTTACTGTTTTGACTGTTACTATGCACTGAACTGACACTTTATCTGTTAGGATTGCAAGGTCTCTTCCTGAATGACGACATCCAGCCCAAAGCCCATTCTTCTGCAAGCGCACCAGGCTCATGTTCCTTCATGCGCGCCACCTTGCCTATATCAACACCAATTCACCCGCTGCCAGTGCAGGGCACCGTGTCTCAGTATTGTGAAATCCTCCTGCAACTCTGTTCAAGCAGCTTGTGCTTTTATTACCATGAATAATTTAGCACACAAGCAAGAATTATATTTTCATTCTGTACATCCCTTACCACATTATTTGTGAAGACACTGAATATCTGACTCCAGCCATGACCTCTCTCCTTAAGAAAACCAAGCACTTTCTCTGTTTCTTAGTGCTTACTCACTCATTAAAGCATGGGAGAATCTTTCTTATCACAGGCCTCTAGTAAGAGACACTTCTGAGAGAGCTTGTCAAATGCCTTTTGGAGAATAAAGTAAATTATACCTGTCAAACCCTCAGTGATGTTTTTCAGAAAACCTAATCCATTTATGGAGCACAACTTTCTTCTACATATGGCACATAGACTCTTCTTCCTCATAAAACTCCATCACCCTGTTGATTACTCTCTGTTACAGTTTAAGACATAAATACATAACTTATATATTCTATGTACTATTACATCAGGTTTGCTGGTCTATTGTTCAGTGGATCCCTCCTGACTCTTCTTTATAAACGGTTATCCCAGTGCTGCCTTCTTCTTTGTACTGAGGCAATTTTTGGGAACAAATTCCATGCTGAGGCAGTAGCTTGGCAATTTCCTTCTGAAATCCCTTCAGAAGTGTTAGTTCTGGCAATTTGTTACTATTCATTAAGTTAATCTAAAACTGTTATTGAGATTTTGACTTTTGCTTAGGTTTTATTTCTCAGTCACTTGCAAGGCCTACAGACTGTCTGGTAATCTATTGGCTTCTCATATTTTTGAAAAAGGACATAGTTTTTACATCTTTGGCAAATTGTTTCTAAGTTCCTGTAGTTTTACATCAAAACTACTAGAGTTTTGTTTTGTTTTGTTTTCTATTTGGATACAATTCAACAATCTGAAGGATGCCTTTTATTTTCTCCTCATAGTTTCTTTTTCCTTGTGTTTAATGACAGAACTCTCCTGATGCTTCCAAATTCTGTTTTGACAGGTGACATGAATTTGCTCTAAGCATCTAATATACCTCCTTGAATACTCCTCTGTGCTGCCTGCAAACATTAAACACCTTTGGCTGCTCCTTTAAGTTCCTTTGTTACATGAAGGACTTCTCACTTTCTTTACATTCTCTCTTTTAATTTAAAACACATACTATAGTGTAGTTTTTGCCTCCCTTCACCCCTGCAAGGATATTGGCTCAGAGTGCATTATGGACACAGAGGGCAAGATTCATTATCTGTCTGTATTTCGTCAATGAACAGCACCCTATGTGTTTCTTCCAGTCAGGATCACCCAGATCAGCTAAGAAGTCTGAAAAATCAGATGAGACACATCCCACCCTTAGGGAATAGCTCTTATGTGTGAACCTGCACACACCTCAGGAACGGTTCAAGAATTGTTTCCATTCCTGTAGGTCTCCTGATGAGCTGCATGGAGGAGTCATTGATAGTACACCTAAAAACAAAGCACTGTGCCCCATTACAACACTTAAGCCACAGGACAGCAATTTAAGTCTCTCTTTTTGACTGTGCTTGCTGTCCTTGAAACTTCTCTGGTTTCCTTGGTTTGTCCAATTTACTATCACCATCCTGGTGATCTCAGGTAGTTCATAATTTAATCCTGTCACTATGCTTTTCCCTGTATTCCAGTCCACAGATCTTGTGGCACTATGATGGAGTCAATTTGTTTATCTGATTTGGCTTTCAGTTTTTCTTTAATACATTACAGACCATCTTTCACTCCTACAGTCTTTACTGCTATTCCTATTCAGCTCATGCAATGGTGATATGCTGGTTGTTCTCCACTGGTTATCCTCCTTCGACCAAGTTTTGGATATATGCCATCTAGCTTCTTAAAAAATATGTTTATTTCTCCATCTTTTTAAACTTTCACTGTTACTAGCAGGGTTGTCTCTTTTACTAAATCCTCTTTAAACAGCACTTGTCCAACTGTTTCTGACTATTTCTTGCTTGAGTTTTGTCAGCTTCTTCCCCATCCTTCATTTGAGGATGCAATGATCATAGACATTGCCTGTAAAGGATATGCTGTGCCACACGGTGTATTATTTTACCTTGCCAGCTATCCCCTAGTCCTTTGTTTAGAAACTGCTCCCTAATCTCTTGATGTGCATGTCAGCAGCCTGCTTTTGTTTTGGTTTAGATAACAAAGGATCTTTTTTTTTCTTTTTTCAAATTGGTTCATAAATAATCTAAATCTCCCTCTTTTTAATGCAACGCTGAGCATGGTATTGACTGCACTTTGGACAATTTTACCATTGGGCTCCTGGTTTTTTAGCTTGTACCTGACAGCTTCAATCTTGCCTCCAGCACTTGCTTACTGTCCGCTGCCATCTCCCTGGCACTCACCTGCCCCACAGCCACCAGCTCCCCTCCAAAGTCCCTCAGGCTGCGTAGGTGCTTCACTTGAGCAGGTACCACCTGCGTAGGTGCTTCACTTGAGCAGGTACCACCTGCTCCGAACACTCTGCTCAGTCCCGTTTGTATCATCAAGCCCAGCTATCCGTGTGACTAACCATCCCATTATCCACCAGCATAGTTTTTACAATGTCTTTTCCCATCAGTTAAGTGTGCAATCCGTAAAAGGACCACATAGCCATTATCCTCCAGTCCACAGGCTTTTCTGTCCCCAGCAACACTGGGACGGCTTAGCATGGACCAGTATATTTCATGATGCTCCTACACATCCTGTCCATGAGTCTTTCCGCCTTCCTGAGCTTTTCAGACACCTTGGCCACAGAATACAGCAACCACCATGGAGGTGCTTGCAACATCAGACATATTCCACCCACCTCCTGGTAATCACAAATACGGTACTCAGTGTAGTAACCCAGGAATTTGCGCTTCCTGCATTTTGTCCTACTTACATCCTTGCTCTCCGGGGCAAGGCGGGGCAAGGACAGGGCAGCGAGTAGATGGCAGCAAACATCGAGGAGTGATTAATACCTTCTGTTTGTTCCCTTCTGTAGCCAATAACCTACTTGGGGTGGGGATTTTTATTTGATTGGTGATAGGGATGGAGAACCTGAAAATCTCCTCTCCCGAACAGCCAGTTTGTTTGCACCTCAGTTCTTGAGCTGTGCTCCACACAGGCTGAAACTACTTGGTTACCCAACCTTGATGAACTGGGAGAAGCTTGATGGTAGTGTAATATTGTAGGCAAATATCCAGGACAGGATACTACTTGAATTAAAGACACTTAAATTTATTAATCTAAGTGCCAGAACCCACATTTGAACAAACCATCTAAATCAGCAGGTATTGCTCACAATTACTAACACAATAACACAGCTGAGAGGGCAATCTACCTCATCCCAAGGCAGTTCCTACTCTTAACCTTCATTGACTGCAATGGCTAGGGTTCCAGATCAGTTGTTTAAATGTAGATACTTAAAGCCATTTGAAGATGGCTGGCTTCCAGTTGCCACTGAAGAAAGGAACAGGTCTCCCATAGGTCCTCGGTCATGCCTGCCAGCTGCAGGAGATGCTCAGCAGTGGACCCTGGGGTGGGTAACTGAATCAAGCCCTAGTCCTCCACCGCCTGAAATGGGTCTTCTAAAGTTTAACTCTTATGTAAGTGCCTGCATTTAGACTAAAATTAAGTGACTTTTAAACTTGAGCTGAACCCCATCCCACCTATTCAGAGCTGAGCCCTATCTAAAGGAGCTCACCAGATAACCTAGCCAAACTCAAGTCTCACACCGCAATATGCAAAAAAGATGACTTATTTTTTAAGATACTTATGAAAAATTGCTCTACTGTGATAAATAGGTAATCTCTTTAATACAGTTTAACACTTGTAACCCTTTAAGCACAAAAGTAGCAATATCAGTCTCAAGGGAAGTTTCCCTCATGTGTTGGCTGGTTATTATTCTGTCTCCTACAGCATGATGATTTACTATCTTGTAACAGCTGTTCTTTAAAAATTTCCATCTCCAATTCAACCTCCCATTGTTATAAAAGTAGACATGCAATGTATTAGGCTTCAGCAAGGAACTAAAATAAGATACCACTGGTTCTCAGTGCTTGGGTTTAGAATTTCTTTCTGTAATAAAGGGCTTTTGTGCTATCAAATTTCACTGTACATGAGCAAACAAAAAACTCTCACATGTTCAAAGACAAGGAAATGCCTTGTGAATTTAAGAGAAAAAGGAAAGCGATCAGAATGTGTGACACCAGTTACTTTATTATTTTCTGCTGGATCTTTGCAACTGCTCTCAAACTGCCAAGCCCATTATATTCCCACTTTCTTCCAGGGCTTTTATTTCAGAAGCTTTTGTTGCTCAACTTCTATGTTTATTGCAATGAGACACAGAAGTCATATCTAGTATAAACAATATTGCTTTGGCTTCATTGTCTTGAAAAGTGGCAGAAATCTTGATTTGTGTATTTGTCATCCTGATGGTTATGTTTAGGAGACCAGTTATTTGAAAGCTAAATACCTGGAAAGATACTACTCTCAGACAGTTGTCTAGGTAACTAATATTATTTCATGTGGTTTCCAAACATGAAACGGAAAGGATAACTAAAAATAGAAAAATAATTCCTACTCTAGGACACTTAAAGTCTCTTTTTCTTCAAAACTAGCTCATGGCAAACCTGTTACTCTGTGCACAGTCTTTCTGGAATCATGGACTGAGGTACCACATAATCTTAGCAAAGGTCGCAGTATTAGATGTCCAATTTACCTTCATGTCTAATCTGGATCATTAAGTATACTGAGACACATACAGCAAAAACACATGCCAGACATGGGTTTTACAGTAGTTCCCCAATATTTCACTACAATATAAATTATAAGGAAAATACTAA
Source organism: Streptopelia decaocto (assembly GCF_964273445.1). Classification (NCBI taxonomy): domain Eukaryota; kingdom Metazoa; phylum Chordata; class Aves; order Columbiformes; family Columbidae; genus Streptopelia; species Streptopelia decaocto. The sequence goes on along the minus strand of NC_138663.1, from coordinate 191,429,395 downwards.
TATAATATATACCATGTATGTCATTGCTACAGTTAGAAATTCTCAAGTCTGGTCCCTGGAGAGCATTATCTGAAGAGAACTGTCATGTTCCATTGAAGACTGGAAAATACAGTTTTAATATGTTTAATAAATTAATTTGTAGTTGAGGGATTTTTTGAGCAGAATTTGGACATCATTGCAGCTAAAACTTAGCTTAGAACCATAAAAGCCAAATACTGACTAGTAAACATATGTATAATTTTAATAAAGAAACATTGAAAATGCTATTTGTTAGGTTTCCTACTTCAGTCATGACAAGCGCTGTTGCAGACACGTTCACTTATTGTCTCCACAGAGAGGCAGAGTAAAGGTTCCTGGGAGTGTTTTGCTCACTACTAACACTGAAAGATATAATATCATAATTTTGCTTTTATTTCCGACTTTTGCCAGTGAAACATGAACAACTGTTCAGATTATGCCCATGGCAGTCTGAAAGAACACAAATGGTATCAAGCCAGGTTCTGCTGGTGGCACCTGTCAAAAAATGTCCCACTAGTACTAGATGAGACTTTCTATTAACTGAAGAAAGCATTGCATGCTAATCGTAAACAATTACAGCAAACATACACAGAGCACATCAGAGAGCCTGATAAAGGGTAATGCTTCCAAAAAGGCAATCTTTTCCAAGAACCTCTACACCATGTACCAGAACCCTGGCTGGGCTCCACTCACCACTGCGTAAGCAACTGCAACTACATACAGTTCTCTGAAATAAGCTAATTAATTATTTAAGGTTTGCCTATCTAGGTAGATAAGCTGAATGCAGTGCAAACAGAAAATTAAAAACACATGTGTGGTATGGCTGTGGTTTGGGTATGAACTCAAGCATATTAGACCTTATTTCCTTCATGATCTCTTACTATCTTCAGGCAAGTATGTGAACAGCGAATGGAAAATACAGTAATGGAAATGGTACAGAAGAATAAACCATAGCAATGTCAAACAGTACATGTGAAATGCAAGTTTTACATGAATACAGCAGCTACTAATGAGAAACTCGCAAAACAAAGCAACTGAGCTGGGTACTACTTTGTCAGGAAGTTAACTTGTACCCTTTTGTGTCCCGCAGTATAATCTACTTCCTGACCAAGCTGGAGTAAGAAGTTGAGATCTAAAAAATTAAAAAGACTTGCCCATCTTACCATTGGATGTTCTCATCTGCCGCCTTCGTCCCACCCGGTCCAGGCCAATGGGGGTACTTTGTGAAAAGGTGAGGGGCCGGAACCTGGCGGAAACAGCTTTGTAAGGGGGGACCTGGTGTGCTGGAACAGGTGGCCGTGTTGCAGGCTACAGAGAAAACAGGAAAATCCAGTATTAGTAAAGCTATCAGCAAGTCCAACTGAGCAAAACTCAGGTATGAGGTTTCTTCAGATAGTCCAGCTAATTACAGAGCCAGTAATATCCCCTACTTTGAAGCGACATTGCTTAAACACTGCATACCATGTCCACCAGCATTACAGAAATTATTTTATTACATTATAGTTCTTGGTTACATTAAAAACTCCACAGCCTTCTGGTATGATCAGACACATGCTATAATTTTCATCTTGTAATGTTCTGGGATCTACACTGCCTTGAGAACAGCCTGCACAATGCAACAGCTGGAAGTTGTGCTCATTTCCTGGGACACCTGCTTTCTCCAAACAAGTGTATTGCTTTTAAGTAAAATAAATATATTTCACAAGGCAAAATAATTGGCTAAATGATCCTCTGCTCTGAAGATCCCAAGAGTCTCATTAATAAGAGTTAATATCAAGTTCACTCATAACTTTATCTAGAAGCCATATTCTTTAGTTAAATCATTCATTTGCTTAATTATGATTAGAGAACCTACCCATTTTGTCTGCAAATTGAGTTTAATTTTATGTCAACCCTGAACAACTTCACATTAGCCAGGCTGAATGAACTTGCATAGACATTCAACATTAAACAGCCAGACCTCAGCAGACAAGCCTCACAGAAAGTTGTCTTTACATCTTCTCTTTCAGTTGTTACTTCTCATAGGACCTTCTACCAAGTAACCTGAAAGATCAGAGTTGGATTTTTCTGACGTCTTGACACTGCTATGAAACCAAAGAATTAGTGTTGTTTGAAAACATTTCCTCACACCTAAGCTGTCAGACCAAAACAACACACAACAAAGAAGGGATGAGCATTACGCTCTTCAAATATTCCTGTGGCTTTTCAAAGCTTTTAAGAAAAAAAATCAGCAAGGTGAACATCAGTCTTTGAAAGCCCCTCATAAAATACTTCTAGCACATGTATTCCTGCTTCATTAGTCCTTTTTTACATTCCAGCTACTAATTTACCTTCTAATATGACTGCCAAAAACTTCTATGCATGTTGAATATGATTTAACTACAACCTCACCTTTAAACCCCATTTCTTCAGTGTTTTAGCAATAAGTCAGGATCCTACCACTGAATAACAACACAAAAAGTAAGTCAGCTATATTGCATCAAATAGCTAATAGAAGTAATGTCAGTTACTATATGCAAACAGCATATAGCAATAAAGCTATTTATTTATGGGCAATTAAAATTTTCGTGTAGGTCTTCAGTCCAGATCCCTTCCCTGGACAGGCAAGGATGTGCTGTTGTTACTCAGTGGCAGGCCCAGGAAGGCCATCATTTGGGTTAGAAACGTGCCCCACTTGGGAACGCTCCACAGTTTTGGTCTTGACAGTGATCTGGCACTGTGCTCTTTTAACCCAAGCCAGCCCTCGCAGCAGCATCAGAGCATAGAAAGAGTTAACTCAAACGGCTGCCTTGATGCATATTCCTTCATTAATAACCTGATGTGAGCAAGGTTTTGGAGAGATCAATTTGTCTTCAGCAGTAAATGAAGAGCTTGGAGAGCGTTCAATAACTTCCACGGTACACCAAGGATTATTTGGGTTGCTGATATTCAGTATCACTTGAAATACATCTATTAGAGGAAGATGGCCTAGAATTTTTAACAATAACTCTTTTCTTTTTGTCCTCCAAGCTAAGTAGTGATAAGATTATTTTTAAAATATCCCAATTATATGAGGTTTGAAATTACTGCCTTTGCCTGGGGAAAACACTTATTGGCTTCAGTTGGAGTTTTGCTGCTACAGACTTCAGGATCCATTTTTTCATCGGGGAATTATAAAGAAAAAATGTGCAATATGCAATAACAATGTTCATGCTAAAAATTGCTTTTCACGGGAGACTTAAAATCCTGCCATTGTTTCTGCATTTTATTTCAGTTGGGGGAGTACTGCACCCATAAATGACACTGCATTGAACTTCCCAGCAAGAGACCGAGTGGCATGAGAAAGATTAAGAGGATTCAAATTTCATTAATAACCACTGGGAATACATTTTTTGAGGATGTAAATGCTACTTCTTTCTTTTGTTGTTTTTGTTTGTTGTTTGTTTTTCCTTTTTTCTGTTGCTTTATCAGCTTGACAATTGCTTTACATAGGAGTCCTCCAGCTTTTCTGGAGAGTGGAAAACACCTGCTCAGTGCAGTACTACAAAAGCCCATGAGGCTGAAGCTCTGTAACCAACTACAAGATGGGGCCACCATCAGAACAGTACCACTGTACCTGCTCAGGACTACCTGCACAGAAAAAGGAGCTGGTTTTATGTTTCTGAAGTTTTTTTATTTCACTTGCTATTTTCTTACAGGCTTTTTTTCCATATTCACCATTTTCTTAGACTCTTTATTTCAATAATTCCTTCATTTATTACCAAGTTTCTAAAGCTACTTCCTTATTAAGTATCAGTGCTATGCCAATACAAAGATTTTGAACAGCACAGCTCATGCCACAGATTTTGAACAGGCCTGCTTTTGGATAATTTGAAATGATGAATAAAAAATGTTTTACTATCCTATTGTTTGTATTTGTCTGTTCCTCAGGCCCTACACCCTGTAAGGTGACTAACCACACAGCTGTATTACACACAAATCAGCTCATATACACCAACATGCGACATAACAGCCATTCCAATAAAAAATAAGGTTAATTTACAATATGGAAAAGATTATCAGTTTTATTCCATGCTGTTTTGTTTTTAACAAGACAAAGTAATTAGTGACCAGGAAAGCAGAATTGTAAGTACATGATGTCAGCTTGACAAAAGGGAAGGAAGAGAAGGAAGCATTCGTTCTATTTTCTAGGCTGAAGATAGAGACAAGGAAGTGAAAGGGTCTTTTGCGGTTTGCAGAGAGCACATCTCTTATCTTACTTGTGTCAGCAGACCTTCTATCTCTTCTGCTGGACCGCTGCCATAGAAATTGACCCCACCTATTACAGAGATGGGTCTTCTTTTTCGCCCTCTGTGGTAGCCTACTGTATTGCTTTGGATCGCAGACCCGACGGAAGCCAGTACTGGATGATTTTCTCCATCTGTGCAGTCTGTCTTCTGAGACTCCAACGCAACTGTATCTTCTGGTATAGAGAGACTTCTGATCGACATTTGGCCATAGTCTGAGAGAGGTCTGGGCCGAGATCTTTTTCCAGAGCCCCATCTCCTGGGTGCGACCCTTTGTGTGTCTGTCTTCTCTTCATCCTGGCATGGGGACTTCTTCCAGTGGTCATCAGAAACAACCTTTTTAAATGTGAACAAGTCAAATAAGCCACAGAATTTTCTGATACAATTAATTTGAGAGTTTTTCATATGGCAGATCAACTTAACATTGCTAAAAAGAAAGCATTACCATAAATACAACAAATGCAACTGACGGTTCAGGAAGAACTGAGTGCGTGGTAAGGTTAACACCCAACTAGCAGCACCTCTTAGGCAAACGTGACTAATAACACTAAAACCTTACCTATTACCTCACCAGTACAGACAAGACCTATCATAAACACTGAATTCACAGGACAATGTCTTGAAAAGACAGCTCTGGCACTCACAGCACTTGTTCCCATGCACAAGTAGGATGCTACATCTAACACCACTGAAAGAAATTCCACCAGCACTCTTTAGGTCTTGACTTTTCACCAAAGCCTGCAGCGACAGTACACGCAACAATGGTTTCAAACTGTAAGAGGGTAGATTTAGATTGGATATAAGGAAGAAATTCTTTACAATGAGGGTCGTGAGACACTGGAACAGAAAGCTGTGGCTGTCCCATCCCTGGAAGTGTTCAAGGTCAGGCTTGATGAGGCTTTGAGCAACCTGATCTAGTTGAAGATGTCCCTGCCCATGGCAGGGGAGTTGGACTAGATGATCTTCAAAGATCCATTCTAACCTAAGCTGTTCTATGATTCTGTGATATTCCTCTGCTTTACTTCTACCCAGTGATGAAAACAAACAGTAAGGCTGCAGTCTGACTGCTCACTGATCCCAGGTAACCGTGAGCCGATACTAAAGTGGGCAGCGCCGTTGCCTCCGTGTGCTCACTCCCACTCTCACTTGGGTCAGATCCAGAGGTTGTGCAGCCACATGTGAATTGGCTGAGCGAGCTCATCCACTTGGGAAGGGAGAAGCTAATTTTCTATATGCTCAGGGAGGTTATAGTCGTTTGGAGTAGGACCAGAGACACGTTACAGCACAAATACAGGAAAAACTGATGTTTTTTGAGAAGAAGCTTGGAAAATGAGCATGTTGTTCCTATTTAACAGCATATCTGGCTCACAGAGGTTAATACCTACAGGTGTCATCAGTGTACTGGTACTGCAATTTTGGAAATAAAATAACTTCAAATAAAATACTTGTTAGAAGGAACATTTTTAAGGATTTAAATGTATTTGAAGTAATACTGCTGTAAACTTCTCTAGCAAAACCCCTGCAGTTTTTATTTTGAGAAAAAATGCTGCACATAAAAATTTATTATCACCTTTCCCTCAAATTTCCAAATTCTCAGCATTTCCTTCGATTGTCCTGGCTCTTCTATAAAGAACAGAAAAGAAACAGAGAGAGGAAGACAAGTGTTTCTGGGCTGGGTGGCAGCTCGCACTAACGCCTGGAGTGAATGACAAACTCCAAAGCACTGCTGAGCAAGTGAACACTGTCCCAAGTTCTCATACAAATTATAAACAAATTCTGACCTTTTGTAAAAGAATCAGTCTACTTCTTTATTAGGATAACTTTAGACTACCCAAGTGCATTTCTGAGAATGTTCAAAGGTAATAAGCTTTCCAGTAAAGAGAAGCATCATTTTTTCTGTTTCTGGCTACATTTTGTTTATCTGTTTCAGACCAGACAAAGACATTTCAGGTATTGCATATTTGGAGCAACCATGCAGCCTAGAACTAGTGTTTTACAATTATGACAGTGAAAGAGGACTTCTCTTCTGTCACCTTCTTCTCCACCTACCATTTGCAACCAGATCAGTAAAACTTCGATGAGCCTTTTTTAGAAGGTCACCTGATAGAGTAGGCAGATTTTGGTTTTTATCTGAAAGACAGCTTCACTGTACGAAACCACTAGTGGGCAGACTTATTAAATAGTCAGCATTTTAACATGATTACTGCAAAAAAATTATCAATGTCACACATTGCTCTACATTCAATTATTTCACTTACAGCATGAAATTCATTCTAAATAGAACACTTGCATAAATTTTGATTTCTATGGCATCACACCTGTCACTCAAGCATGCTTCAGCTTCTCTGCAGATTCAGCCATTTTAATAGTAAGAGGAAATAATTCAAGAGTGACGCCCTGGCTGGTGCGCCAACACAGCTTCAGCAAACCTGCCTCTTAAACCAGCCCCTCCGAGGTCAGCAGAGCAAAATCACAAGTTAAATAAGGTTCTTACCTCAGAATCAGACACAGGTAAAGGGTCTCCACATATGCAGTGGCTGAGAAAGGAGCTCACAAGGGTCATTTTATGTTTTTGTTTTGCAAAATCTTGTCTGTAAGAGCTACTAACGTGAGCACGCTCTCTGCATAACCAGTCAGGCAAAGTTCATCCCATGATCCTGTACTTTTAGACTGAGGGAAGGACACGTCACGTGTTGTCTCCTAATCTGCTTTTTCCACCCTTATCTTGAGCAATAACATTTGCAAAGAGAGGACTGCTCTCCTGCAGCACTCCACCTACAAGTAGTGACTGACCCCAATGACAATGAGATTAATCTCTGCTGTGCAATAAACAATGCTGAAGGACGTGTATTTTTAGGCTTAGACCTATAAACTGCATTGAAGAATACTAATAAAACAGAAAATGTAATCCTCTCATAGCAAAAATCAGAGGAAACCAGACTGATAACCTCACATTCCTCTAAGTGACCTATCCAAGCGAGACCTGATCAGGTGACCACTTACTACTAGAAATAAAATATCCAGCACACAACTCATAGGCTCCAGTATTGCAGTCCCTTAAGCATAAGTGTGATTCTTGACACCAATGAAAACGTTCTGAGGAAAAAATTTTGTTCCACCTATCACTGGCTTTATACTGGTGCAGCAACACTCACCTCAAATGACCTTCTCTTGATTTAATCCTTTATACATAAAATCAGGTTTATATAATTATTATTGGTAACATCTGTAGACATGAGCAGAGATATACATGGCACTGCATATAGGATGAAAATCAAAATGTCATGCACTGAGTCACGTATTGTAAGTGTTGGTCAAAAATTGCAAGGAACGTCAGTATTTCTGAGAAATAAAGGTCTAAGCTGAATCCCCATTGCATTTTCTGAAATTCACACCTGCTAATCTAGCAACAGCACAGGATCACCAATCCTGTGCAATCAAGATTATTCGTCTTATCTTTTAGGTTGCATTCTCAGTTAGGTTTCTTCTGAGACTGCAAACACAAACACATCTATTTATTTATACTGATGCAAATGAATTCGTTTTATCTGGACAGCTAAATTCCTATGACAGCATATTAGTTAAATCATTATATTTCAATCGTTTTCCTTTTTTTCCTGACAATAGCTATCTGCAAATACAACTGTTTAAAATGAATATTTACTTTGATCCAGGCTACACTTTTATTTGCTATTGTTCCCATGTAATATCTCGCTCTTAGGGTGGGATTTGGGTCCAGACTCCCACATCTCAGTTTTGATGTCTGCAATGGTATGTTCGCGTGTTAGCCAGATGTTAAAGCTGTCACCGCAGCCTGTAGAAATCTGGGCTGAGATTTTGTTGCCTGAACACTGGCACTTGGGGCCATTTCAAATGTCCTAAAGGATCTAGAATAGCTCCATGTACCATGCATTCTGTGACCTTGACACAGGACCTATGGGAGGTGTGGGCCATCCAGGGGCAGCCCCTAGAGATGAGGGGGAACCAGCCAGGGCACCTCCAGCAGCGCTTGGTGCTTATGTTCAGGTAACTGAGCTGAGCCCCCAAACAGGAGCAGCAGCCAAGCCTACAGAGCAGGCCAGCCAGGCAGCACTGTGGGCAGGAATCAGGTGTCAAACCAATTGCAGATAGATGTAAGATGGCACTATAGCCATGTTCCCCAATGCTGTGGGGAACCCTGCTTGGTCACCATCTCCTCCTCCAGCAAGGTGCTGCTTCCCTGCAAGGTGCTTTCCAGCCACGCACAGCTGTCTTGGATACCTGCCCCTCACTGCACTTGACAGTTATTTTTAGGTAACTCGGCTCAGCTCTAGGTGCCACTTCCAGATGTGCTGTTTGGGGTGTGCTTCCCAGGGCCCCCTGACCACACTGACCTGGCTACAGTGGGTGATTTCCCAGCCTACTCCCTAGTAGCCAACTCCACCGCGGAGTCTGAGCCCGGACAGACCAAATCTCTCCTTTTCCTGGGCCCACGCTGATTTCCCAATCCAGGCACAACAGCTTGAAGGACTTAATCATGATCTCACTGATCCTGACTTGGCATTGGTACAATTTAGTGGCGCATGACTGCTGTCAGCATTCGCTGTTACTGATTAATACCAATGTAAGCAACATCAGCACCGGGTGTTTAACCAGTGAAATCTTAGCTTAGTCTTTAGAGCCAGGTGAGAGCCAGGTTCTGCAACTATAACTCAGGCTATGGTGTGTATTTGATAAATTCAACACCCAAAATTGTCTTCAGAGGGAGCACTACCCATGGAGCATGAGATCTGATCTGTACAGTACTGATAAAGAGTCACTTATATGGATGCAACTTTTATCAGTGAAATGGCAAAATTTGCCAGTACCTGAAATTGCATGGCAGGACTTTTGCTGGCACATTTATACCAACCATGAATAACACTTCATCCTATACCTGACCACATGCTCCACTGCAGAAGAAGCCTAGACTGTAGGTCTGACCCAACACAACCTGCTGCTGGTCAGCTTGCTGCTGTTGTGAGCTTGCAAGGGCTCACATACTATTGCCATCATGCTGGCAAAGAAAAAACAATCCCTGGGTAAGTTTTTGTTAATGTAGTTATGCCAATAAACTCCCTAATGAAAATAAAATCACAGCTTTATACGTAGGCTAATGCCTGTGTAGATTATTGATGCTCCTTGCCCATTAATCTGCATTTCTACCCCTACCATTACCTATCTGGATTTTGTAAATGTTACTTTTATGTTATAAATGCACGGATACAATTAATGCTTCCTAACATGTACTTATAGACAAGTATGGCAGGGGACACTTAAATCTCCAGCAAGTTTTTTCTCTTGCCACACAGGAAAGGCTGCAGGGTGTCTTTTTCTCTAGGCCATGCCTGTTAGACGCTCTTCAAGCTTATTCAAAGTCCTACTTCAAAAAGCTGATTTTCATTTAAAGTCAAACACCTGTGACCTGCAGAGTACCTATTAATGTTTGGATTTCACAGCCCTACGTGGCAATCTGCTGGGAAGTCACAGGTAGGTGCCTCTTAGATAAGGACCCTCAGGTTTGCTGCTCTCCAGGGGAAAGAGCGTCATCCTCCCTTCCCGCGGCGCTGTGCCACAGGCCCACCCGACAGGCTCTTGCTGCTCCTCCTGCTGCACACAAACCCCCAGGGAAATGCTGCTCAAGAGTATTTTATAGCTGTTTTTCACTAGAACAACTGGCCCTCTTTTGCCTTTTATTTTTTTTCTTAGCTTCATGGTAAGTTGCATTGCTTCTTGTTTTGGTATCTCTGTATTTTTGAGCTGCCTGGCTGAAATGCAGCCTTGCTAACTACAGCTGCCTTTTTCTAATCCAGAGGAAGAAGATAATAAAAAATCTAATAATTGAATCATAGAACATCTCAAGTTGGAAGGGACTCATAAGGATCATTGAGTCCAACCTCCTGCTAATGTCTTCACAAGAAATGCATATTCACTTCCAAATATAATTTATAAAAAGGTGTGATAAATGAAAAAAATCATTCTGCCTGAGAATAAATGACAAAGAAAACCCGAGTAGGCTGAGAAGTTTCAAAACACAATTACTACATACTTTCAGTGAAAACTTGTGATGGATAATCAATTGTTCTTCTCTAAATTACAAGGCTTAAAAGAGGAAACTGAAATACTTACAGGGAAAAATCCTGGTATTTGCCCTATGTTGTGTAGGTAGCTCTGTACTTTGATCACATGCGTACGCATTTCTGTGTATGTTTAGGAGTCTATATAAAAAATGTACAAACTTCTTATGCTAGCAATGACATTTTTATGCGAGTATTACAACTAGTGACTATTTAATAGTTGACATTAACTGCCAAATGCTAGGAACTCAGTAGTAATATTAGAATTGATTTTTCAATTCATGTAAGGTAGTAAAAATATAAAAGAGCAAGTAATCATGACCTAGTGATCATAAATTATTTTATCACCTTCACTTAACAGATTAAAAGTCCAAATGACATGTCCCCACCCAGGTACATGATAAAAGCTAACCTTTGCACTTTTTCTTGTTGCTAAACAGAAGTAGGGGAGCATTAGTTGAAGTTCATTTATCATCACTACTAACTGAAGTCAAAAGCTTGTTTTATGTTTCATGGACATAATCAATATTTTTATTTGCAAGCTGTTGTGATAGACACAGAGATTATGAGACTCCAGATACAATACAGCCTCCCAGAGAAAATATATGTATTGCTTGCCTTCCAGATTTTATAAAAAGATCCTGAAGTCTTATGAGGGCCTAGAGATTCCCTGTTGATCCATCAGGCTGACAGTTTGCAACAGTGATACCATCACAGCAATAGTAACTGTGGAAATAATTGCTTTTATTGTAGCACCAATTCAGTCCGTGTTTGCATCCTCTATCAGAATTATTAAACTAGTCCGGTTCACTTACAGGAAGGAAATTTTCACCTATTCCTTTCTAATTAGGTGCAAATTGCACTATATTCTTTTTCTCTACATCCCTCTGCCTCCTCTGCTACTAGCACCTTTTCTTTTTAATTTGCCTTTGAGAAGATCCCAAATGAATGCATTGATTATCTATCCCAAGCATGCGCAGTGCTGTTTGACCAGTGGTCTGCAAGACAGGAGAATACAATCTGTGAACAACTGCAAAATAAAACCTTCAAGAACATACGCATTTACAACTATACAAATAAGCAAAGCAGAAGAAATCAAAATAATACAACCATATTCAAAAATTAATGTAAGTTTTAGGTGCTTTGAAGTTATAAACATTATAGCAAGATAATCTGCTTTTCTTTCCCCCCACCCAAAATCTGGCAGACCCACAGCTTAAAAATTTGCAGAGCACTGCGTCAAAGGTGGACCCCTAAAGGAATACCACTGCACTATACTATATGAGCTCCTACAATGAATATAGGAAAAACTGTTTTGTAATAAAAGAAAATTACATTACTGTGCCTGGTAATATAGTAAAATCAATCCCCATTAGCAACAATAACTACTGTGGTAAAACACTAATTTTTAAAGTTTTACAAAGTGGAAAAAAGAATATAATTCTACTCTTGGGATTGGTTGACACCAAAGCAATTGTAGTGTTTTAACTAACAAACAGACCTATAAAACTGCATTAAAAGATCAGGCGTTATAGATACAACCACAAACAAAATTTGGCCATGTATTTCTAAGCCATTTTTTATTCAGGTTTGCTTCATTTAACCTGATCCTTGAAACGTGCTTATCGTAATCAACAAGCATAATGTTTTCCCTCTCAGCAACAAGCCTTACCAAGATTAGCAAGTTCACCTTCGTAATATCCATGTTTCGCAGATAAGGAGCAGACATAAAACAGTTAAGTCATGTAAATCACAGAGGAAGTACAGGGTTGAACTGGAAATGACAGGCGGATCTCATGATTCTCAAATCTGCTCTTCAGCCTCAAGGATTTCCTTCGTCCTCTCTTCCAAACTATTTCCAAAACCAAATCAGCTAACATTTCCGACTGGCATAGGGGAGTCTGCGGAAAATGTATTTGCTTTGCAGGAATAATCTCATCAGTCATATAAAATTGCAAGTGTGCTAAAATCAGAAAACTGTTTCCACTAGTTTTCTGGTGACTGATACTTGGGAATGGCTGGGTGATGCTCCAACCCTGTCCCTTTTTTACTTCAGTATCTCAACTGGAACAGCAAGCATGTAGCATATAGTAAAGGAGTACTCAAACCCTCTACCTCTTTTTAGAAGATGTATAGGCATTAATCATCCCTAAATAAATCCCTAAGTAATTTCTAAATCAACTCAGAACACCTTAGATCAAGTAACAAGTCTAGGAAAAAAATCAATTTTCCTTTTATTTATCAAAACAAGAAACTTTTTCCAGGCTTTGTAATATCCACTGGAGAACCTCAAAAGCCGGATGACAACCACAGGTTGGAAGTGGAACTTTATGCTAGCAAAGCAAAAACATAAAAAGCCATAGGCCTTTGTGTCTCTTCAGTGTCTCTCCCAGCAGAGGTCCTCTGGCTCTTCCTTCTCTCCGCCCTTTCTGAGGAAAGCCTCATCATCCCTGCCCAAGCCCAGCCATCAGCAGGTCCCAGCAGCAGTCACAAACTCCAGCCCACGCTTGCACAACTCTACATCTGCAAATCATTACTTCCTAGCACATGGAGTAAGAGTGAGGCTGCAGTGGTTGAGCTTGGGAATAGGAAGAGCCAAGGTCACTGTGCTCAGTCTACCCCAGTGCTGGGCTGGCCTGCTGCAGCATCCCGCCCAACATCCCACCCAGCATCCTGCTCAGCATCCACTACCACGAGCAGCACAGCAGCCTCCAGATGCCAGAAAGGGGAAACGCAGGCAGCTGAAAGGAAACTCTGCAGCTGCCTCTGCTCAATTTGGACGTCACAACCTGCTAGCATCGAGACGGATTTTCAGCACTGACAACTCAACACCATGCTCGATATAAAAAGCAAATGACATGGCCAGAAAGTGCTGTTCCACTCTCTAGGGTACTATTACTCCTGATCCCAGGGTGAGAAGTGCCTCTGAGGTGTCAGAGGAGAGACAGAGCAGACATCTGACACTCCAGAAAAGCAGAGGAGCATGAATGCAGTAAGGATAGAGCACAGCTTGTGAACTGCAGTGGAGTCCCTTCAAGCTCCCCCTTTCAGCATCCACAAACCCTTTCACAGGGATGACAATAACCCTGGTTTTCAGGAACGGCAAATTTTATTCAGAACTGCAGAATTACTCAGTCTAAAATTTAACCTGACACAGAATTTGGTTTACTGTCACCACTGCCTTGTTTTTCTTCCTCCTAGTAGAGGATACAGCAATAAAAGATTACAGGCTGTACTGAATGGCTGACACCTCTGCTGCAGCAAGTAGGAAGAGTTTGTGCTGCAACAGGAAAATATTTGTGTCTTTTGAGGACTCCATTCTGCATAATTTCAGTGATCAGTTCTGCAGCTTGAGTTTGTAGCAATGCACAGTGGTTTCTGGTTTAGCTCTGGGCAAGTGCTCCTGGAATTCACTCTTTGAGCAACTGTGAAGACATTGTGTGAGGTATCCTGACTTGTGCAGGACAGTTCAGGCAGTTTAGTGAAAATCTAATGTTGTTTAGTCTAATTGAAACCTCAGTTTGCCATCAGAGATGCTCTGAGAGCCTGTTCCAGTGCTCTGCTGCTCTGTCCTCAGGGTCTGTAGCCAGCAGGACCAGAGTGCCACCAGAGTGGTGAGCCCTTGCTTCTAGTTACAAGCCCCACAAGACTAAATCTAGTTTAAGAAGTTCCCCCCTTATTTACTTTGCCTAATTATCCTTCACAGTTTAGTACATTTTCAGTTATACAGATTAAGCTGATTAAGCTACACTCTTAATTGCCTGTGGATGAACCACAGGTGAATAAGCCCAAAAAGAGTCCAGAGAGTTGAAACCAGCTAGCTCCCAGCAGGGGTGCTCATGCCCAGCCCCACAGCACTCAGGACCTTGTGGTAGGTGCCAAGGAGGCCCATCCTCAGCTCCTGGATGCTCCATGCTCCTTGTGGGTACTGAACATGACCACATCCAACCACCAGCCCTTGCTCCTTCCCTGTGAGGACACTCTGAAACACGAAATGGGGAGGATGAACAGTAACGACAAGGCTGAATCCTCTGCATATTCTCACCCATGCAGCTCTTCTTTTTCCTCTTCTCCTCCATAAGCTGTCCTCAAGTTAAGCCACCCGTGCTCAATATTCAGAGCCCAGTGACCTGTACGGGACAGACCAGCTCAGCCCTGCCAGCAGCTGTGTGCTGGAGGTCTGCATGATGTGGATTAATTTGGAACACTGACTTTTGCATGGCATGAACATAAATAAGACAACAGACAGGTCTTAGAGCACCTAAAACACAGTTTGCACACAAAATGTGACTCAGCCCTCATTACAGCAGAGTTACCTCTTCACTGTAATTTATCTTTCACTTACAGTCATAAAGTAATAAAAAGTCTGGTGTACTGTGAAGCCAGATGCCAGCATGGCAACTTAAATAGCAGGTGCTTTAAGAGCCTGTGAAAGACTAGGGGAAATGTCAAATAACTTGATTTGTCTTATTTTGTAACAAATTCAGAACAGTGCTTGTTTATGTAGCCTTAGTGACTGACACAGGCCAGTCCAAAGCAAAGAGTTTAAGTTTTTATTATTTACAGTGACATGCGGCTCTTTTTCAGGACAGTAAAGACTACGCAAAACAGTCCAAATAAAAACTTGTACTTAATCATCTCTTGATGCTATTTAAAAGCAACATACTGAATGTAAGCGACAGGAGCACAAAGCAGACTGGGAAAGCAAGGGCTGTCACAGATGAGTTAGGGTGACTCACCCCTCTGCAGCTTCAGAAGTGCTGCAGCAGGGATCCGGGCTGCACCCAATTAGCTCTTCCCGGGAAGCAGCCTATGGCAACAACTGAGGAGGCCAAACACCTCCCCTGCTTCAGTCTAAACCTTGCATTTTGGTGAAACCAACAAAGTGACAGAAGTGACAGGATCTCAAGCCTGAATCAGACAGGAAAAAAATCCTCCAAAACATCAGTTCAGGTAAATGGATAGATGCCCTTGTGTGAATACTGCAAAATCAGCTTTACAGTGTTGGGTAAATGCAGGGTAGAAACATTTAGTTTCCACGTTTGGGAAAATATAGAGATTAACAAGTTCCACAGACCTAATTTGCTGACTAATCTACTAGATGAGTGGGTAAGGGAATAAACTAGCTTTTCTTCCAACTACAGCAGCCACCCCTTGAAGGAGAACACGTTTGAGCCTGACCACTTAGTGCCTTGTAAGCTTTGTACTGAAATATGTCTCCAAGCCACAGAGATTTTAGTGGTTGTACTGGAATACATACTGGCTTTTATGTGAAATCCATATAGAACGAAAATGCATGAAACATGGAAACTGTGCAGCTTTGTCCATCAACACAATGTATTTAAGGTTCAAAGCCTTAAATATTCAGGATTTACACTGCTCAGGATTACATATGAAATAATTGTTGAGAATGAACCTGACTGTCACAGGAAAAATTTTCTGGGTGGGTACAGTTCTGTAACATGGAGGTGTAAGGTAGAGTTAAAAGTGAATTGTAGTCAAAAGTTCAAACCCCAATGACCTCATTGTGTGAGTATGCAGCATTCATAAAAGTGCCTGCCGGCTGAATAAACTCCAATTAAAAAATAACCTGGCATAAAGAGACAATATCTTTGGTACCAAGCTAGCTCCATGCTGAGGGAAGCATGCTGTAAAGGAGGAGAAAATGAGCAATGAAAGCCTTCAAAGAAATGTCAGGGAGAAACCACACCACTCTCCCTGGTTTGTAGTCACCCTGAGTGCCACAGCTTTAGGGTTCTGTATGGGATGAGGAGCAGGCGTGGAAAAAAGCAGAGACAGAGTTTACATTCCTTGCATAGTAAGACAGTAGCAAACCCTGTCCTGCACAGCTCCTGCTTCCAATCCACAGCTACCACCTTCAAAAATGTTGATTTTTGGATCAGAAGAGAGGTCTGGATGCAGCTGCACCATGTGGATGGGCACAGTTGTCTTGCCATTCCCAGAGGGCTCAAGGCAGCACTCACAGCAGTGAGGGGGCTACAGGACCTCACTGCTGCCCCAGCAGCCAAGGGTCCATCCCCTGGCCACCACTTCCTTCATCTCCTGCAGGGCTCCATCCCACACCTGCTGCCTGCGCACTGCACAGACCCAGAGCTGCCAGCAGTGCACATGCTCTGTGTACACAACTGAAGCAAGCACTAAAAGGCACTCACAACCAACCTGAAATATGTTATAATATAAAGAGAAAGTTTAAATTCCATGATGGATAATAACAGGATGTGGTGTTAAAATTAAAACTGTGGTAACTTTTATCCACCCGATATACACATTCGTTTAAAAACTATGCTGGTCTGTCAGGAGCTAAGGGGAGGGACAAGCTGAATTTCTCTTGGGTTGTGATCACAGATCACCACTAGATGGTAGATCAGCAGCATTAATTTTACTTCTCATTTTATTCCTGAGAAATACAACTGATGCATGTCCACACTAGGGCTCACACCTCTTCTGCAGTGGGAAAGCACGATCTTAAGTGAGAACTTTGGAAAAGTCAGATGGCTGTGGCAAATCTGGGAATCCACAACAGGAATAATCTCAGAGCCCCAACATTTATACATATTGGGTTTATTTTTCCAGTCCTACCATAGCTGCAAGCACTACAGTAAACACACACACTTTTCTCCTGCAGAAGGACAATACTGATAAGCTCTGCAACAATTTACAGCCAGTCGGCAAAAAAACGGCAGTTTTTTGTAAGTAAGGCTGAAATTTGTGCAGCTGCAACAATTGCCTTTGTCTATCTCATACCTAAGGTGTAAGATACTTTCAGTCCAACTTAGGTGGCTTAGAAGATACCTCAGCTTTATTTTGTAAATAGTTTCCATATTCATACAGATACAGAGGGATTTTTGCCCCGGTGTATTTTGCCCAATGAGCAGCAAACCATTTTTTGCTGCCTTACCCCGAGTAGCTCAAAACCACATTACTGTACATTGCCGGGGCTGAGGGAAGCCACACTGTTTCAGATAGGTGCAGGATATGTCTGACAGCTCTTCACCAACACTGACACGTCATTGCAACTGCTCTAGTCCCAGCTCACACAGTACTTTAGGTAAGGGCACAGGGTTATTAAGTGAACTTACCTCAGAGGTGCTGCAATACACGTACCCATCTCCTGGGAGTAGGAAATCATGCATTAGGTGCAGTAAAACACTGGTGTCTTCACCAAAACATTAGTAGCAACACACTCAGCCCAGCATGTAAATTTGCAGGCAAATAAACTAACCCTGAGCATGGCCATGATTGCATAGTGAAAACATCGGATACAACTGAATGCTTAAACCTCTATACTGTATCTTTCATGCCACACTGGTCTACAAGTACTACCATGTTCTGCAAGGCTTCCACAGGCAAAGTGGTTTACACTGAATCAACACTACTTTAAAATATACAGACTCTTGAGAGACCTTTCAGCTTGGAAGGAAACACAGCCAGACCGTGCCTAGGCTGGTAAAATCTGACAAGCCCACATGACAAGGTGGTATATCTGCAGGGGGCAACAAGCTGCCCTTGAAAATGTACATAAATAGATTTGCTGCCAAAACTTTGATATTAATGCACAAAGAAACAATAATTTGATGTTAGCATCCAAACAGAATATATTAAAGGAAATAATTGCTGTCAGCATATTTTAGCAATAACAAGCTGCAGTAGCCATTAGCATTCAGGTTATTTTGCATTGTTTGCATTGTTTTGCATTAATAAAGACAAAACCGGATAGATATATATACACCTTCTAAAGGATTTTGCTTTCTTTCTTACCTCTTCCTTTTTCTCTTCAGCACCAGAGGCTAAATTGAGGCTCAGCTGAGAGTGGCTGCTTATGCCACTATCTTCATTTCCATCATCGTAGTACACAGTTTGCACCGAGTCCTGGAAGCAAACAGGATTCCTGCCGAGCTTCATCCCCGGTACCTCAACCCTCTCCTCACTCTCCGATGAGCTCAGTGACAATGTGCTGTGATGGTTTGGGAACTGGAAATTCATATTGCACTTCACCTTCTCTGCAGTGGGACTTTGAGGCTTTGGAGTAGTCGGCCTGACTGGAGCATGAGGGTTTTCAGCTTCATACGTAAACTGCTGGGTAGTTTTTGGTTCATCTGAGTCCGAATAAAACACTTCATTGGGAAATGGACTAATGTCATTCAGCGTGGGTGATAAGCTATCAGAGTCTGGGATACCCGATGACGTCCTGAGGCTTCTGTCTTCAGCCACAGCTACATTCATCTCAGCCTCTTTATCCTGAGCAACCGTGGGGCTTTGCAGACAAGGTGTTCCTGGCAAGGAAGAGTCTGGACTAGACACTGGGGAGGTGCATCTCTTTCTTTCATGATCTGTGCTGCTGGAAACCCTGCGGGAGTAGTCATCGTGCAGTCTGCTGTTTGACCTTGTTCTCTGGGACTGCTTGCTGGGAGAAGGAGCCATGCTCTTAGGGGCATCCTTCTTCCATGCGACATCTGTAACGTTACTGACAAGTTTCAAAACTCGGTCAAAATCTTTTGCCCTGATAGGGCTCTTCCATCGCTTGGATCTCCTCTCAGGGTTCCCACCGGTCTTGTCCGAGTCAGCAGAAGTAACACTCACAGTCCTTGTTGGCATCTGTTTTTCATTTCCAACCTTGAGGTCGGTGAGGTTTGAGGTGGATTTCCGTTTGAATGAGCTTTTTTTCAGAAAGTTCAAATTATCTGAACTTTTGCTTCTCCGATAAATGATCCTGTTGTTTTCAGGGTCCTTCACCAAAATTTCACAGATCTTTGGCTCTGCAATGACAGGTGATGTTGGCCTAGTACAGTTGTGATGACTCTGAACTTCATCCGTGTCTAGCAAGTTTATGCGGCCAGCACCATAAGCCCGCCGGATGCTGCGTGAGCGATGAGTATTCCTCAGAAAAGACTCATCGCTCTCCTCTGCATCAGAGCAGTCAGAAGCTAAACCATCCACTGTGTTCTGGAAATCATGTAAAGGCCCTGAATAAGAATACCTGTTAGTCTGAACTCTCATCACTTCCCCGTTTGAACCATGTTTGTCTACAGTGTTCTCATTTAAAATGTCTGAGCATTCCTTTGTTTGAATTCCTTGGAGAACTGAAGATTTCAACTTCTTGAAAGATCCCATTTTTTTGATAGAAGACAAAGCATTCCACGTGGACGAGTTGCCCATCAACACCAGGGAACGAGGCCTGTCGGAGCTGGAATTAGCCCGTTTACGAGGGGTGGTGAAAAAGCGCATGATTTTGGAAGGGTTGAGCTTATCCTCTTGAATGTCCTCCTCATGACTGTTGCTGGTGCTGTATCCCCCATTATGACTGACACAGGTACCTTGGTTTACGGAGTCTTTATTATCCATAACTACACAAGTAATGGCACTGCCATTTCCACAGCTATTTGGAAACGTTGTCATGTTCTCGATGCTGTACGCATGGAGACTGAGGCTGGGGTAGCTCAGAGTGACACTGGTGTCCCCATCAGCTGACCTCGTTGCCTCTTCTTCATCTGCTGCACCTTGGCTTGTCTTGCTTTCACATCGCCTGGGTGAGCTCAGCTCCTCAGGCTGCACTGCCTGCGTCAGGAAAACAAAAGCAATCATTAGAGAAATTTCCTTACAAAGTCCCCAGGTAAAAGCAGTTTGAGTCTCAGTGCAGGAAATAAAGGCATGCATGAAATAGAGGAGTTCTTTGCTGAACAAAGGTGTGTTACAGTGGTGGTGAGGAGACATTCATAACTCCTTCGAAGTATAATTGCATTCATTAGCAATTCAAGAGATCCGAATAATTTCAATATGTACTTGTTTTTCTAATGCTTCATAAGCTAATACATTCAGTATGACTATCATGCCTACTTTACAGCACAACATATATCCCCTGCACACATTTAGAGAGAGAAACCCTCAGCAACATCAATCCAGTGATCTTGCTCACAGCGCTCAGGTACTGAGTCCCAAGATATATGAGAAGTTTTCATCCCCAAAAAAGAGCATGTCCACCAAGCACCATCTAATCCTCCTACAGCAGGCAAAGAAGAGGAAAACACACACATTTTTTCCTACACTTGGTGCTGTCGGAAGGCTGCGTAACACTTGACTGTCTTATCTGTCCCCTAGCAGGTAAACTTAAGTTACATCAAGTGCACAGCA
This sequence comes from Streptopelia decaocto, assembly GCF_964273445.1. NCBI lineage: Eukaryota > Metazoa > Chordata > Aves > Columbiformes > Columbidae > Streptopelia > Streptopelia decaocto. The sequence continues at coordinate 191,408,868 of NC_138663.1, read as the reverse complement.
AAGTATTTTTCCCTAGTGAAGAAAAAGAGATTCAGTAATATGTGAAGCCAGAAGCCACCCTATGCTGTCATGATGGCACGATGAAAACTTGACTTTGGAAGTGACCAGAGTCTCTGTTACTGGAACATGTAGTACAAGGGAATCCCTCAGCTGAGAATAGGAGATCCAGCAGCCCAAGCCATGCTGCGCTGTTTGCGAAAGCTGTGTGGGGACCCCCGATCACCCCTCCCCTGCCCCAGCTGAGGGTCTTTGCTGAGCACGCAGGTCCTTGCACCACCATGCTACACAAGGACCAAAGGCCACCGAGATGTCCAGATCAAAGCTGGCACCACCTTAAAAACGAAGGTCATGGCACGGTTCTCTCTGCAAGGGCCAGCGGGACCCTCACCAACCTGCCACTGCCAGGGTGAGGGGAGAGGGATCCCCCGTAAAAGGAGGAGAGAAAAACGTCTAGCTGTGCTTGAGGGAGAGAGGTAGCCCCGGCTCCTTCTTTGTCTCCTTCCCACCCAAGTAGCTGCGGGGCCTCCGAGGGCCAGCGGGGTGGCCACTGGCCAGCGGAGGAGGTCGGGCGAGGTGGGGATCTAGCGGCAGAGCCCCCGCAGCCCGCCGGAGATGCCGGAACCTGTCGGGGTTTCTCATCGCGATACCAGCGCAGCGAGCGGGCCCGGGCAGCGGCAGCAGATCCCGCAACCCCAACCACCACGTGAGACGAGGGAGTTCTGGAGCTCGTATCCACTGCTTTCAGGGCTGCTCCCTCCTGAATGCACTTTAAAGGGGCTTTTGCGAGCCTCTGTCCTTCTGGGGATAAAAGGATTTTCTCGTGTTTCAGCGAGACGCCTGCAATCTCTCTCGCCGCTGTTTTTAATCCCCCTCATTCAGAGAGTCGCGGCGGGAGCCTGCCGGGCTGCAAGGCTGAGTCCAGCCGAGCCCAACCTGCCCCGCCACCACGGCTCCGGGGCCCGGACAAAAGCCCGCCGGGCACCGAAACCTCGGCCCGCCCTTGGCCCTTGCGCTCTCCAACCGCTCGCAAAGTTCCACGCGGATATACAACAATAAGGAGAATAAGACGCTGCTCTCGGTAAAAAAGTTCGCAGAGAAAGCGGATTTGGGAGAAACTGCACCTGAGCACGCAGAAGGGAGCGGGAGAGACGCAGAACAAACACGACGAAATGAGATTTTAAAAAATCAGCTCACGGCACGGAGTCTACAACAACCTTCCCCGCGATGCTGCCGGGAGGCGACTCCCGGAGCAGCGCCCTTACCTGGGGGGAGCCTAGGGACCCCGCCGCCGCAACCCGTCCCTGCCGCCCGCTCCCGCATCGCTATGGCAGCGGCCGCCGCAGCGGGGCGGAGAGCGGGGGCGGGCGGGGAGCGCGGCGCACAGGGGCAGCGCCGGCCGGGGGCGGTGGCCCGGCGGGGCGGGGCGGGGCGGGATCCCCCGGCTCCCCCTGTGCGTGGAGCCTGCCGGCGGCTTCGGTCCTGCCCCCCGGGAAGGGTCTGCGCTGCTCCGCCCGCCCCGAGGTGGCTCCCGCCGGGTCCCCAGCGTGGCCACTTGCTGGAAGGAGCCTCCCCGCCGTTCGGCGTGTGCGACGGCGGTGCCCGAGCAGCAGGCACCCGGCCACGCGAGGATGATCGTGTTTAGTACCTTCAAAATGTCATGCGTGCTGTCCCCGCATCGCCTCACCGCTCACTTTGCCTTTATAGGTACGTCTGCTCTGCTCACCCTTGTTTTATGTCACGGTCACAGCCCTTGCACAGGCTTCTCTTTGTGCAGCGCTGGCCAACACATACCAGTTCTCACCCCTTCCCAAACACAAGTTTCTTTTCCCAGCTATAATCTGTGGGTTAAACGGTCCACTTCCTTACACGATATAAATGACCCTCCTAGTAAGCCCAAACCAATTGAAAAAAGCTTCAGGTCTTTTGTTGTTCTCTTTCACCCCAGCAAAGTATACTTAGTAGCTAGTTATGTATTCTGTAACAAAATGATTCAGAAGATAAAAATGTATTTTCATTTGGTATTTAAATTGGGCTGGAACCCCATTGTGTTTGTGGTGTCAAACACAAATTTCTTACTGGTGAACAAATCAGCATATTTTCCTAAACATGGCTTACTTTATTAAGCTTAAAAACATATATGCTGGAAAATAAGTTCTTGCCATCAGCAAGCTCTTTCAGATAGTCATGCTTGGTTCTCAACTGTCTTTCAGTCCCAAATCTGGACAACTTTTTGGTTTGCCACTGTTCCTCAGAGTTAACAGCACGAACATTTTATGCACAATCTGAACAGTGTTCATATACTACAAGGAAAATTTTGTGAGACCATGTCTTACAGCTCCATAACAACTGGTAGCCCTTGCTCAAACAATTTATTGTCTGAAAATATTTCTACACTTGGACTGGTGCTGTAGACATAACTAAAAATGTTTTAACGTACCTCAGATAAGAGGCAAAATGAAAATGGGACAACGCAGATTTTGTCGCAGAACAGACACTCTAAAGAAGTAACGAAGGCCATCAGTGCCACTGCCTCTCCTCTGAGACTGATGTGACTGTACAAGCTGTAATTACTTCTCTGGAGAGCCGCATAGACATACTCTCAAAGGCAAGGTGTAGTTAGGGGATGAGGCAAACAAATGGGTTTAAGGGATGTAGGTCAAATGAGGTAGCAAATAACTCTGGGAGTGACCACAGGATTCTCCAGCAGTCAGCTGCAGCAGGCACAGCTTGCCACCTGCCCAGGTTTTGCTGACCTCAGCTTTATGGTACATCCCACGGAAGGAATGAGTTTTGACCCATGACTCAAATAAGAGGGTAAAATGGTTGCTTTACAGTGTTGGTCATGGAAAGCAAAAGAGAAATTGACATTAGGACTGCAAACACTGACAGAGTATGGAGAGGGTCTATATGGACCATGGCTCATGATCTGTGTTAGCTTGGGACTATCTGCAGGAAGTTCTCAAGTCAGTGCAGGCAAGAATTATCTGCTTCAGACCATGGGAAAAGGAAGTCTCTGAAGGGAGATTCAGTGAAGGTGTGGAAATGGCCAAGCACCTTAATGGCAGCACCATTAAGGGAAATATTATTTAATTGATATGAGACAAGAAGTGTCTAAGAAGTTAACCTTCAAAACATTTTCAACAGGTCTTGTAAACTTATCTCACAGCCTTCTAGGAGCCTGTGCTGGCCTTTTAAAATAGTCTAACAGCACTATTCAAACCTGAATTTCAATGGATTTGTGTTCCTATGTTCCTTTCCATAAATATCCCAGCTATATCCATCGCATTAGTCTTGAATACCTTTTTTAATCCGCAGGCCCCCTCAGAGAAGGGAACCCTCAGTTCCTCCTATGTCCTTTCTACCAGCTGGACAAAAAGACAAAACAGAAAAAAACATTGAGCTGAATGGAGCCACTAATCAGGGTCTCTTCTTTATCCAGCCAACAGTGGTTCTGGAACTTCAGAAATTCAAATAAACTGAACCATTCTTTCAAATATGTTAAGTTCATCAGCAGGTTAAAAACTGCTCGAAGAGACGGAAATTACGTGAGAAGGTACTGACAGACTAACAAGATGTTTGTGAGAACTCAGTTTTCTTAGAAAGCCATGCTAAAAGTCTCACTTCACGTAATTAGGTAAGAACATCCTTGTATGTCATATTTCCTAAAAGTCATTACATTTAATAAAAGAAATACCTAGAAAATTGCGATTACAGATATGGCAGTATTTAGTCAATTAGACATTTGTCAAGTTTCTAAAAGTAAATACTATGGTTGTAACCTTCCAGACTTGTTTGTCATTGGTTTTCTACTGGTAGTATGCTAACTCTCACAGGTTCGTTGAGTCAGTCTGTCCTTCCACATGCGCATAGTATTTAGCGAAGCATGGATGCAGCACACTAATGAGTGTGTCTGAGAACAGGATTAACTTCCCCTACTAGAGACCAATAATTACTCAAATATTTTCTTAAATCTGAATATTATTTTAAGGCTAGGAAGTGTATATAGTATTCAGGTGCTGTCACACCAAAGTTTAGTAAAACAATACAAAGCAAAATTAATCAACAGTGCTGCCATGAGAAAGAAGGCACTTCACTCTGCTTTTAACTTGCACTTTTTTCCAGTTTCTTACAGTATCTGAAGAAAAACAAGCCGGTGTTTCCTCAAAGTTACAAACCAGTGTTCCAGGAGATTGAGCCTTCCTATGTGAAAGTTTTTCTACAATCCTAAAAAAAGCAAAATGTCATCTAGCTTTCTGATTTTAAATGGTGCTTTTGAAGTGGCATCCCTTGCTGTTTTTCCAGCTTCTTTGTTGCTTTATAAGATTAATACTATTTGCCACTAAGAATGTTTGAAAAGTTGTAAATAAGAACAAATTCATAGCACTTGCATGGGTATTTCTGAAAGACTGAGTTGTATACTGTGTTATTTACAGGGTAATAGCTTAGCTCCAGATGAGTCACAAAGGCTGCAGTGAACTGAGAGACAGCGCCAGCATCACACATTATGGTTGACAGAGTACAGTAATTTATGAAGAGAACTTTGAAAATAAATTCCAGATTGGTATATGCATGAGAATTTTAGTAGTGATTTGACAACGGTCAATGCACTTACTGGAACAAAAAAAGAAATGCTTGTTTTGGAAGTCTGTAATTTAAAAGAGGTTTAATGTGCATGTGACAAGGAATGAGGAGGATTATTCCAAGTGTGATACAGGTGGGAAAGGATTACAAAAAATGTGACAAGGGAGGAAGAACACTGAGTTTTAATGATGAAGGAACAACACCCCCCACTTTTAACAGGTAGCGATAAATCTCTTAGCTTTCCCAGAATAGAAAAAATGCACATTTATGTAATAAGCAAGTCACTCAAATCTGAAAAATCTAAATGAGAATGATTCTTTCTACTTAGTTTACAAATCATCTATTCCATTCCCACAACTATTATTTCTTTCATGGTTCGTTTATAGATACTTTCTAAAAGTATATTTTAAAGTAACAATTTTTTTAAAAAGGTACTCTTAAAAGAGAATAATAATAATAATAATTTTAAAATAGCCAAAAGGAGTAACTTTAGGAAAACATAAAAGCATCTGTCCTACTTCAACAGCTATTGGGTAAAGATGGCAAAGGAAGTGGATCTCTAAGACATACTCTAAATTAAGGAGTGACTAAGTTTAATTGTTAGATGCAGGATTACTGAAATACGTGATCCCTTTGCTTTAAATGACAGTATCTTTTCCAGGGTGCAGTACAGAGCTAATGCTCCAGTTCTGCAATTTGCACCTTCCTTTTACATCCCAGGCAAAGACTCTCCTGCAAGCAATTAACCTCCGAGGAATCTTTACACATTGACAGGTCCCAGAGGGGGCATTAAGCTGAGTCATATATCTATTGACGTTAAAGGCAACTCCCCCACCAACTTCACTGGGAGCAGGATCAAGATCTCAATTTGTTCAGTTTAGAAGTGAAGGAAGAGGCTGCTAATTATTTTCATCTGTTTTATATACAAACTGTGTTAAATTAATGCAGATTTTCCAATTTGTATGTATCTGCAAGCAAGTTAGTAATAATAAATTGAAAGGGATTTTCCAAATTCAAGACCTCTGTCGTCTTGGCACTGAAAAAATCCATTCCAGAAAATGCATCATGTTGCTAAGGAAAACACTCAAAGGACAGCTTGGGTTAAATTGTTGTATTAACTTCGTAATTTGCCCAGTGAAAGTCATCATTGCCCTATGCAGGAGGCTGCTATGCTTCTTCCAAAAGGCCAGTTCCTGTTGCATTTACTTTGCTGCTGATAAAGGCAATTAATTACTGACTGAAGTGAGAAAAGCTTATCACAATTTGGTCTAAATCACAACACACAACAACCTGTTTTTCCCTCTAATCTTCTTCTAAATGTGCTTTGCTGTTTCACTGAGCTTGCTCAGCTCTGTTAAACACAGAGACCTAATTTAGGGAGAACACAATAGCGCGATGGAGTGACACCGTCAATGAAAAATGACCCTTGTGTACCAGGTTACCATTATCCCATCTCCAAGTTGCTCTTAGTCACCCACCTACACCATACAGCTGCATGCAACTTAATGACGGCTTCAGCCTTTCAGGCGGCTAGAATGCTATTTATAACCCGTGGGGTCTGACTGTGATGCTATTCTTTATCCCCATCCTCAAGAGGCATTATTCAGACAGCATGACATGAAGAGATGGCTGGTACTACAGAAAAGCAGTTTCCAATAAACAGATCATTGTGTTTAAACATAAAGAAGACTTCCAGTTATCAATTAGGAAGGCTGAATTCCACCTTTATTTCATGGCTCACAAAGTGTAAGATGTAGGAAGCAAAAGGACTGTGGAGATCTAAAGTAGACAGAAACAGGAAGGAAAAGAGATTAGTCAGTTCCTTTTTTGTTTGTTTGGTTGGTTTGTTTTGGTTTTGTCTTGAAAAAATGTTATATTAGACTATCTATTAGACAGGTGTACATTAAAGTGATATGGACTATTTGGGAAGAAAGAGTGTGATCTCAGAAAGAGTTGGGATTGTCCCACTCTGCAGTCATTTGTTTTCTCATCCTTCTCTGCTCTACCTGTCACCCTTTCCTATGTCACACCCTTTGCTTCAGGGTCTTATGGCCCTACAGTCCTTCTATATTTATTATATTATATTTATTATATTTTCCTCCACCCCCTTAATTACCCTCCCATCCTGCCCTCTCTATTCAAAAATGTCCTTCCAAAATTACCTGACGATATGAAGGTGCCTTGTTATGCAACCAAGAGGCAAAAATACATCAGTGGAAGCATAAATACATAGAGAAAGGGTCTTGAGGAGTTTGAGGGCTGAGGACCACCTGCAGCGGGTGTTTGCACCACTGGAGTGACAGTGGCGATCTGGCACACTTCATTCATTTTTTGCATGTGAGCTTGGGCTTATTTGATTTCTGAGTGAATCTCATTCAGCTGTGCTGGAGGGAGCAGTGATACAGCAACAGCATGGTGGTGTAGAGTCCATCAGGTATTAGAAAAGGTGGAAATGCTTTAAAAGTGAAGCAGGTAGTGGACTTCATTAGGAATGATACCCCACTAGTAGAAATTATGCAAAGTTGTATAAGATCATCTTGCTTTTGATGCTTATTATAATAAAATAACAGGTCCCAGTAGAATAATTGGCCCAGCATGATGCAACTGGTGATAGTGCAGCTGCACATCTTAGTTAACTCCATGCTGGCCAGGGTGAAACGCCCTGAACAATTACAGCTTTTAATACATTCAAGAGGTCAGAACAGTGAATATCAAACTCAGATCAAAAGAATGAGAAACAGGTGGCATTTGGGGAGGAGAATCAGAGTGTGGTGGTGGTGTTAATCAGTAGAGACTTCTAGACGGTCTTGATTCATGTGCTTCAAGAACCACACAGGTTTGGGTTTTTTTTAATCTAGTATCAATAGTTTTCTTTGTTTAGTCTCTTTTTACAATGATAATCTTGCTGTCCTTGTTACAGTCTGAACTAAATTAACATTCATGGGCACATTTCTTGTGCCAGAAGATTGAATTACCATCTCCACCATGTATCTCTTTCTTTTTCAGAAAGAAAAAAAAACAAGTTCTTGCTATAACTTGTCAATAACTTCTACTTTTTGTTCGAATTTCCTCTATCAAAAATACCGTGGAATGGAAAAGCTAGGAAAAAACAATTTGTACAAAGTGGATACCAATTAAGTGCTACAACAACGTTTATGTGCTGGGTCTTTTCAATAAAATATGTGCTTTGAATTTAGCCAGCCTGAAAACTTCAAAACCATGATAGGCCTTTAACTAATAGCCATCCCTCTCCTTCCCTGGTGCTGTGGTAACTACCTACCACCTTCTTCATTAACTACAAAAATCAAGACTATCTTTAAATATGGATGGTCAAATTTAAGCAAATTGTCAGTTCATTTTGTCAGGAAAAGAAGTTACCTGATTTTAAAGATGCAAAAACACAATGCTGCTCACTTGAAATCTTATTTGTCTGAACATGGAATCAGACACATACAAATTCATAAATTTTGGGCTAGCTTACTGGTCCTGTTAAAAACAGGCATACATAATAAATTAGATCTTTTATCAGCAGAATAGTCAAGGAAATATCTTGCAGCCTGATGTTATTTTTAATATTATAATTGCTTCTAGGAATCAATACTTCTGCTTCTAGGAATCAATATGCCTCCGTAAGATATTGCAGCTGCACAGGTCTGTCATCCAGCTACACTGAAGATATGAGGTAGGGTAGGCACAGCTCACTCATGCCATTGGAGACCTGAAAGCTTGTGAACATATGCTCATTTGGGCTAGCAGAGGCTTCCACTGACTAGCATTTATCAGTGTCAATATTTCTGTTAGATTTCTATTTTTTTTTGTTCGGGGTTTCTTGGTTGGTTGGGGTTTTTTAACTGTTTCAAAGTGGTAAAGCTGACAAGCTATCTGCAAAGGAAAGAGTCCCTGCACTTTCTGGTTAATACTCCTCCATATTATCAGTATACCTCTGTGCATGGTTTATAAAGATTTTGGTGGGAAATCAGAAGATTTTTAAAGATCAGAACATTGGAATTGGGCAACTGTCTTCCTATTAGAACAGCAAAGAAGAAAACCTAACTTACTTAGCCTGAAATGAGTTAGTTATGGATACCTAAGGTAACAAATGGCATAATTGTCTGAAATGGGAGGACTGGAAGCAGTGTTCCAAAAGACCTTTATGGCTCCTACACCCATATTCTTATGAGCAGAGGTTAAACAACTCTGGATTTTACCAGCCCTGAAAGTAATGGTAAATCATCTGTAAAAAGTGAAACCTCCATCAAAGGCAGGAAAGATGTCTTTATGACTGAGGCTGGGGAAGAGGGATTCTGGATTTTGTTTCTCTCTGACCTTGGCAGTTCAACATACTTTTCTCAGCCTAAGTGCCATATGTGTAAAATAAGTGATGGTAGGAGTAGTATCTCATAACCCATGGGCCTACAAGGACAAATCCATCAATGCTTCTCTGGCACTTTGATGTTTATGGTGATGAGAGCTATAAAAAGTGTACACACAAAGAAAATAATCCATTATCTAGCCATGCGGAGGACTAACTTTAAAGTCCAGTTTTCTGAAAGGAGTTCAGACTAAAGTGCCTGTTTCAAGACTCAATTGCTTATTTTGATGATGGTCCATTGATCTTCTAAACTGGAGTCTGCAGATCTGGCTAATATTTTATGTCTTGTAAGAGCACAGGATAGCTCTGAATGTGAAAGATTACACATTTTCTTACTACAAAAGTTAATGTACATTGGTGAGCTGACTTTATCTAAACATTGCAAACAGCAAAATGGACACTTTGGTTTCTGTCAGTCACACTGCCCCTTTTTAAAAATGCCCTGTTAAACTTCAGGTTAAGAAAAATCTAATAAGTAAAACCTTAGCCACCGTTCCCTCAACATGCTGGGGTACATAATAAAAATACTAAACTGAAGGTGAGAGCTAAATTTCTAGCTGCAGTATGAAAGGGAGGCAGTTTGCATCAATTCTGTCCTAGGACTGTGTTTTCCTAGGCGATAGTCTCTCCCCACTTCTCACTTTCCATGACATAATTCAGCAGACTTTCTGTTTCTGTGCCAGGACTGGAACGGCTGCTTTGCTCTCTGTTATCACACACTGACCCAGAGACGCTGTCGCTCCCCGTAGACCACCTGCTCCTGTTCACATCGTCTCCTTTGATCTGCCTGGTCTCTACGGGTGAATGTAGAAGTGAGCAATGCGATCTAATTGAAGATGTCCCTGCTCATTGCAGGGGGGGTGGGCTAGATGACCTTTGAAGGTCCCTTCCAAACCAAACTATTTCATAATTCTGTGGTGCCTCCAGCTGATCTAAAAGCATGCCACCACCTAAGGGAGAGATGCTGGACATGCCTTCTGCTTTTTCCTGCCAGGCCATGCATGGAACCAGCTCCCCTGGCTGCACTCAAGCTGTTGCAGGGCAGGAGGTAGAAGGAGCATCCAAGGGGAGGGAGGAAGGCACAGGAAGGCGAGTGGAAACTCCTCCTTTCACAAGCAGTAGGACTACTGAAATGACTCCAGGCTCAGAATTTGTCTCAGGAGCTGCCCAGGAGCACTGTGAATTGGAAAGGGCTTATGCTGTGTTTCAAAGCCATTGGGTGTCAAGACTTGTGGGTGTGAGGTGGGTGCGCTGGGTGGGTGTCTGTAGCGGGTTCACAAAAGAAACACAAGGAAACACAAACTCTGTGGCAGCGTCCCAGACAGGAAATATTTTTAAGTATGTTCTCTGGAAAAGCAGGAAAACACTTTCTGGTTAATGGTTAATTGAATTTGTTATGAAGTGCTGTTGTGTCCAATTCAGAGATTAAAATCAATCATTAAGGTAAAAAGATATTTTAATCTGCTTTACATTCAATCTCTGATTCAGTTTCTGTTCCATCTTCACCACAAAAATAATGCAATATAGTCCCAGTGCAAGGACAACTGGCATTGCTCAACACCTCAAAAAATACTGCTTGTAAAATAACTCAGTAAAGATGCCATCGAACTCTTTTTAGAGGCAGCAAAAATTTTGGCAGGCCAGTCTATGCTTGATTATTAGTTATTCAGTCTCATTGGTAGGATGAACACTGTGTAGAGGCAAACCTTTAGTATTATGCTGAAATCAGTTGTTTTAAAACCTGTTTCCACCAGTCTCTGCAGCAGCAGGGAACAGGGCCTCCCTGTCCGGCACTTGCAGCAGAGCCATATGCAGCATATGTTCAGCTGAGCCACTGCTGACACCCCCTGTCAGCATCTGGTAATTTTCCTAGCAGGGACAAGATCTACATGAAAGCTTTAACTCTCAAAGTCCTGAAGAGCCACAGGCAAATACATTCCAGAATAATTGTTTTAACCAAAGAGTCAGAAGTGCACCTTTATAACAAGCCAATTTCAGCTGGCCATAGTATCAGCTTTATACTTCAGCATACCAGGCCAAGAGAAGATGCCTAATTTATCAGAAATCCTGCTGTCGTTCAGCTGATAAACAGCTCCCGTTCCATGTTCAGCTCGCTGATTCACAGATACTGCTGCCTGAGCAACACTGAAATAACAGCCGTCCTGCTCCATGCACAGTGTTTTGGGTCTTGATTTTCCAACACTTAAGCCAAGTACATTATGCAAACACATGAAAATGATAGAAAATTGACTATTACATTTTCCATCATTCTGAACTCTGAGGAAAGGGGGACAGAGAGAGTTCAGGCTCTGCAGAGAAAGAAATCCTTTCTAAGGTTTGCAATAAGACATAACAACTTCTACTAAATCATTCAATACCCTAATGAAGCGTATTTTCTTTTCTCACCAGTCTTGCTTCCCTCATTGCTTAGGGCACCAAAGCTACAACACAGTTACTAGTAGAAACCAACACATAATTTTTAGCCAAATCTCATCTTACTGGAACTTCTAAGCTTTTGAGAGCTTATTATTCTAGATTCAACCTGGTATTAAATGAGAGGGGAGTGAAATCCAGGCTTTACGCTGAGTATTAAACAGCTTTGCTAATACATAGTAATGAAAGGGAATTACAGTACAACTAACCCCAGTCTCATTTCCCCTAAACCAGGAGCTGTTTTCCCAGGGAGGATATTCAGTACTTGTGACTACTTTCTGCTGCAATATTCTTACATGGGATCATGTGGTGCATTCATCCTACGCTTAAAGTTTTGGAAAATACTTCATTGGCATCAGCAGTCCAGTTTTGTTCCCATAAACTTCTACCTATTTCCCCACTTTCTTTTAATGGGTAAACAACTCTTCTTAGGGTTGCAAGCTTAGCTAATTGTGCTTAAAGTTACACAGAAACCTCTCTAACTTATTAAAGACTCCTAAAACCTCTGTTTTGTTTGGGTTCTTTGCTTATTCCCCAGAAAAGCACAGTAGCCAACTTGACAGTCATTATGCCAAGAAAACTGGCAGTCAACAAGTTGCTTAATCTTCACTCACGTACCGATTTCAGTTAGAGTACATCGCCAGAGCTGTGATCTTGCAAAAGTTTTACCTATGTGCTTCTCTGCTATCGCATGCTTAAAATCACACCAATCTCAAGAGATAATCCACACATAAATGTGTGCGCAACTGATAGTTAATTTGTGGGTGTAAGGGCAAAGGCCAACGGTATGATTGCTTATTTTGAAAAGATCCGGTTATTAACACACAGGTGTATTTGAATTAAAATGGGACACCTGCAACAGTTCCTAGAACAGAATTGTGCTTTGGTCATTGGCCAACCTTAAGTATAAGTTTGAAGGCAAAATTTGGGTTTTGTTTTTAGTTCCTAATAACCACTATTTGCAGCTGATACCAGGACCAAAATCAAAGAATGCCTCCTTGCTTGCCTAGCATGGCAGGGTATTGAACGGGGAAGGCATGGGCTGTCTTCTTGGAATTAATTTTCCCTGCTTGTAGATGTTACTTCAAAGTTTCGGGTCCTGTCCTTTTCCCTGCAAACAACGGAAGATTATGGCCTTCATCTGCATATAAAACAGCAAGAACAAGTTTTTAGAAACTATGCTACAGCACTTTTTCTGTGTCAAATGCATCTGGATTTACCACACAGATCAATTCCGCACTCCTCTCCTGAAACAAGTTTCAGAGAAAGAGTAATAATTAATACTGTAGTTTGCACAGGCTACACCACATCTTGGTCTCATTAAGATACATTTGCTCACTAAATATTAATCCTGGCTCTCCAAGATGTAAGCAGCAGATCAGCTTCAACAAAGCCTACCTTTCAAAATGTTGGATTCACAGTGGAGGACAGTACTGCATCCCAGGGCCATCGGTGACATCGCACCAGTGCAGGCAACACCAGGGGCTGGGTTTTGCAGCCGGGTGGGTTTCCGCCCACAGGGTCTCCAGAATGCCAGGGTGATGCCAGGGAATGTGCCCCCTGATGCCACTGCCAGTGGGATCCCCTTGAAGTCGCAGTGTGTGCCCCGCTGTACAGTGCGTGAGCCCAGTGACGTGTGGTGCCCAAATGGCTTTGCTAGGTGAACTGCACGGATTATCTGCAGCTCCAAAAAACACATGCACTTTAACAGAGGGGCAAAGCACACTGCAGCCAACACACAGAAGATTAAATATTAGTCTCAGCCATGGTTTTCCACTTAGCTGGAACAACTAATAAAACCGTAATTGTAAAATGTAATTAATTACCACCATACATACCTAAATGTTTATGTCTTCCAGCAGCCATTAGCTATGAGATCTGTTGTTCTGGATAAGATTTAATCTAAATATATGAAAATCCATTGCACAAAATATTGCCCAGTTACGGTGTGAACCTTGTTCCAGAAAACCTGTTTGGTTTTTGAAAAGCCTGTTGTTGCCCAGATTCAGCACTCAGTCCTGCAAATGCTGAGCACCGTGTGAGCCCTTAAACACTGCTGGCAGGGAAAGGGACTCAGCATGATCCAGAAGCAGTCAGTACCTTGGGGGACTGAGTCTGAAGTTAATATATAACAAACAGCTGCACAGCAGTGTATGAAATCAGAAAGTTAAACATACACTTAAAATAACTGTAACAGCAGAGAAGCAAGCTTATTTACAGGAACATTATATTAAAGTCTTTGTCCTGAATAGACTCATATGCAGCAGTCCTACATATTTACTGTATGAAAGCAAAGGTTTGGGGAGTGTTCTGGTGAAAGCAAAATTGAGCAGCCAAGGCAGAAATAACCTGAAGTTGCAACCAAAGACTTCTAGTTAAATATTGTGCAAACTGTGAGTTGGTTATTATCAGCTGGAATCTCCCCTGAGCAAGCTGCACCTGACAGCATGGGCAAAATGGATGACCCAGCATGGCACTTGCGAAATACACATCCCCAATAATGAAAATAACAACAAACCTCAAAACTTTACCACCAAGCTCTAGTATTTGCAGGTGTCAGCAGCAGAACCGAATGCCAAAAATCAGACCTGGTCTTACCTGGTCATTTACTGTAACAAACAAAGGAGGCAGAAATCAAAGGTATAATTATGTCCCTGAGAGCTGCAAAGCACCACAGGAGGGTAGCAGGGTGTGCAGGCAGGGAGCTGAGTTACCCCAGTGGCACAACAACACGGTGCAGAAATCTAGATACACGCCTTCCAGAAAGATGGGACCTGCACAACCCTGCTGTTGCTGCCTGGTGTACAGAGGGAGCAGCTACACTCTCCCAGAGACCCACATTTATCCACAGAGCCTGATATCATACATGAAAATGTAGAATGTCCCTGGCTTTGTACTCTCCAGTCAGAAGGACCTGTACAGCTCCCTCCTATATCTCCCTTCCTATATGGAAGACAAAATAATATATAACAGAAGATCTGCTGGAATGTGATTTGATCTTCTCTTTTCCTCCCCAGGAAAAAATAGCAACTTTCAACTGCATTTTTTTTCTGAATTAGAGTAGCAGGACATGGAGAATAACTGCAAACCTGAATGCAAGAGAACATTAATTCAAAGATAAATTAATTTCAGTCTTATATTTCTTGGAGTTATTCTGTGAATAATCACAAGGAGAATTTTAAATGGCAATATTACATTCACCTCTTAAAAGTAGAAATGCCAACAGATTTACTTAATAATAGATTTACATAACCAAGATAATTTTCAAAACCTAATTAATAATTTATAATGAAGTATGAGGCTTCATATATGTCTCATACAAAATTTGCAAATAAAATATTATTGAATTCCCAATTATTACTTAAATTCATTTTAGCTGACAGCTCTGCTGGAATCTCATTACCAAGAAAATTAAGTACATGAGAGTATAAAGACAGAACTGCAACTCCACAATATTTGACTTGCGCTCAAAGTCTTCAGTGGAAAGGAGAAACAAGCTCTTCACTGCCGTACTCTTCTCATGCAAGGCTGGACTTTTACCATTTTAAACCTTCCGAGTCAGGTACAAGGTCTACTAAAGTCAAGGGGACTTTCCTCTGCTTCTGTCAAACTTTAAGTAAAGATTATTACAAAGGCTAAGTCCAAGTAATTTTCTTAGCCTCAAACTACTCACCAGGGTGCTCATCTAGGATGCTGCCATATCAATGTTAATCCTGCCATCTTTGCTTGATTTCCTGCTGGTTGGAATGGACCATTCTTGAGCTTGGAGGAAGAGGTGACACTTGAAAGTCAACCAGCTTTCCTCTCTCCAGTATGTTGTCCCATGGGATTCTTCTAAGTAGATTCCTGAAGAGGCCAAAGACTGCTTTCTTGAAGCCCAGGGCTGTGATCCTGCTATTTGTCCTGTTTCCCCTCTCAGGATCTTGCACTCCATCACTATTGGTCAGTGCAGCCAACCTTCACATCCTCAGCCAGATCTTTCTTGTTTGTAAGCATAAGAAGATCCATCAGAATGCCTTTCCTCACTGGCTTCTCAGTCACCAGAGTCAGGCAGTTACCCTCCAGGCACTCCAGAAACCTCCTGGATTGCTTGTGCCCTTCTTTGTTGTCCCTCTGCCAGACGTGGGAATGATTTAAGTTCCCTGTGATGACCAGGATTTCAATCATGTAATTGTTTAGCATCTGATAAAATTCATGGTGGCTGCAGAATTTCTGCCTTTGATTGCTACTAGTTGGAAATCTGCTACATTTTCAGAGGACCATTCCCTTTCTGGAAACTATTACTTTTTACAGCCACTGCCAGTAGTCTCAACCAAAGCAAAGAAGGCTTCAGAAGGCTTGGACATGAAATACACTGCTAGGAGTAATATGTTTATATTGGTGATCTGAGTTTAGGCATGTTAACACAACACAAGGAATAGTGTTTACCATGCTGTATATGTTCTGTAAATAAAAGAGCTGTCTTTCAGGGACATTCACCCACTACTGTTTATTAACTTGAAACTAAATTGAAAATACAGAAAAATGGAATAACAGTTCACTTACCATCAGTTCATGCCAAATCTTTTACTATAATCAGAACACAGAAAAACAACAAAGAAGCTGAAAAAAGTATCCACGTCTGCATGTTGCTGTATCAATTACGTTAAGGCATCTCAATCTTAATAACCCCCCACAATACAAAGCAGGCCCTGTAAGAAGGGCAATCCTCCCTGCAAATATTTAGGTTAGCAGTTGCAAAGTAACCCAAGCACAGCACCATTCATAAGGCCAATTCATTACCAGGTCGTACAAGACAATTAGGCCTGGATACTAGGTGCAGAGGAGAGCAGATTAACATCCACCACCTGAAAAGATGTTTTAAGTGATCCTGGTTTATTTTTAACAATATTTTAAAGCCTTTGAGAAGATTAATTCCTCAGCCCAAGAGCTGAGTACCTGGCTGTTGCTAAAGTAAACCAATGTACTATTTGAGTCCTCAGCCCAGGAATATTCTCTCTAGGACTTGGGAGTGATACTGCTTCAATACTGCTCTTATCAGTACATGGAAAACACCACTGTCCTTTGCCCTGAAAAGTCTGATTTCTTTGCAACAAGATGAAAAAGCCCCTACAATTTTCTCTGTCACACAGAAAATATGCAACATATTATAGCCATAAAAATTAAAATTGTGTATGTGTATTCTTCAATAATAAGAGTCTGCTTCATAAAGAAGACTGTTTAAAATTGTCATTAGGGACGTGGTCTCTCCGGTACTATCAGAAGTGAGTAATGGAGTTTCTAACACTGAGGTTAAAGTGCTTCTGATAAAATACAGGAAATACATCTATTTTAAATAAAAGCAGATACACTGGAAATAAACACTGAAAGATCCAGGATAAGATTTCGAGCCAGATTTCTGAATCTCATTCTGAAGAGAAGGTTGATAGGTAGGACCTGCTGCACTAGATTGGACCAAAAAGCCACCTAACCAACTTTCTCATCTCAAAGTGGCTTAAGGAGTAACAAGAAACAAGATGTATACAGAAAGATTTCCCTCCCTATTTTGCTCTCCCATCTTCTGTCAATCTGAAGTTTAGAATCTTCCTAAATCAGAGGCTGCATGCAGAACATGGTATTTTCTAGTTCTACTAGGCCAGTCTTCTATGGCTTCCCTGCTTTCTTTCAATTTTCACTAATTCTTTGGCTTCCACACCCTCATATTTCACTGAAGTCTCATAACTGGTACCCTGATTGAAATGTATTCCCGTTGGTGATGCAGTGTCTGTTTGAAAGCCCCACTGTGCTGGAGGGTGTCAAGAGCTGGGTGCCTCCAGCCCCACAGATGTGGGTGTTGGAAGAGGTGGAGTAACAAACAGGAAGGATGGGTTTCCAGGAGAGAATGAGAAAGGGGAGCGCAATTCACAAGAGGGTGTGTAGGTAGATATGCAAGTTAGGTTTCTGGACTATTGCCCAATTATTTAAGTGATGATCATACTTGCTTCTTGGTCCATTAAGAGAGGATTCCTGGTTTTTATCAATATCAATGACTGTAATACATAAATCACAAATAAATAATTCATTCTTTCAAAACATGGTCTTCTTGATTTTTTTTCCTAGTTTCTCCACATGCTACTCATATTTTATGCTGCCATTCAGGCTTTAAGTAACATATTTAATTCACTCAACTTTTTTACAAGCCAGAAAGTCAGAGCCCTACTGATGGATACCACCAGTTCCCCAAAATCCGTCATTCCTCTCTCAGCAGCCAGTGCACCAGGAAGTACCAGGTTCCGTGTTAACCTTTTCTCTAGCATGTTACACAGGTGTGTAACAAGTGAGGTATTTAACCTGCTTGGCTATTTTCTTCCTGGGTAGCTAAGCTGTTCCATCAGTAACATAAAAATGTTTCAATAACACAGAAACAAAGCACCTGATACGCCAAGGAGCCCTCGGTTCATTGTTGGGAGGTTACTTTTAATTAGAAGGTCCTGATTAACACACTGTAACAAGGCAATAGCTTACTTCAAACAGTTCCAGATCATTGTACTTAAAATTGCTGACCCTTGTCATAAGCAAGGACAACAAGTGATGAAGACAAAAAGAAAATTGTTTCAGCTCTCAGTGAATTTGAAGTCTTATTACAGGACTTTTCACAAATCCAGTCATCTACAAAAGTCAACTTTCAAATATTTATTTCATAGCATCATCAACAGCCAAACTCTTCCCATTAGTCATTCAGTCCCCAAATTGATGGTATCAGACAGGAACTTAATTTAAAATAATGTTTTTATACAAGATTTGTCTTCAAAATTTTTGCATTGATTTTATTTTTCCAGTTGGTGCAACCTAACACATCATCGTCATCATCAGTAGTACTAGTAGTATTGCTTGATTCTGGTTTATTTAGTCTGTTAACTGTCTGAACCATTTTACTCACATGGTTTGCCCAGAGACAGCATTATTTACTTCTTAGAAAAAGCATTATGGTTGTAATTAAGTTTCTGCAACAGTATTAATGCAGGGAGAGATCCCAGTTTCATTGGAAGGTCTTAGCTTCAGTTCTTCCATATGCAAGTAGAACATGAAATTACCATAACTAAGAACTAGTAGAAAATACAAGAGAATAAAGAACTACGTTCCTCATCATGGAAATGCTAAGCATGGTAAAAATGAATCCAGGGTCTCTTGTAGAGCAGTTTCCTTCGTTAGAAAGAAGGAAACATTGAATGAAATATGCAGGTTAAGCTCAGCAGCTGCTGCAGTGTATCTGTCCTGCCTCAGGCGGGTAGTTGGGTGAGCTGTTGAACATCTGAACTTTTAACATTACAACAGATTCTCATTTTCTACTGCCACACTTGCATAAAAGCTGCTTTTATTTTCTCATCATAGGAAATGAAGGACAAAGGAAAGAGAAGAACTTCGTAATACGTAAGATAAACTGTGAAGTTTAATCTAGAACCATAGAATACAAGTAAAAATAGAAACCACTGGAATAATTAATTTATTAAATACAGTAATCCTTAATTTAATCAGGAAAGCAAATTATGAAAGCTGACCAAGATAAATAATTAATTACTTATTAAATCTCACAGGATGCAGCTGATGCCTAATAGGCAAATCAAGGTCACTTTTAGCTAGAGTTCAATGGCTTCATCCAATAGGATGGTTTGGGTAAATGAAAATAAATGAGTTGGCTTTATGAGTTCCTGTACACCAAATTAACTCTTACTTGATGCTACCTGTGCACACAGCAATTGGAAAGCTGGCCTCCAGAATGCAATGTTAGTTGCCAGAAGCATATGTAAGGCAAGCCCTGTGTAGAAGCAAAGCCACATTACATTGTAGTTAAACTGCTCTTGAATTTGTTTAACATAATTAATCAAATTCGGTATGTTTCCAGGGAGCATAAAGCATTTGCATAGCACAAAGAAACATGACAAAACAGAGAAACGCCCAATATGACATTCTGGCTATCTATGAAAAATGCAAGATCAAAATCAAAGAGTCTTGCCTTGAAGGCAGCAGCAGCCGCAGTCCCACAGGCTCCATCACAGCCCCAGGTCAGACACTTTCCAACCGACTCGCAGACACGGAGGAAAGATGTAGCACAGAGACAGAGATCTCAGACACAAGGATACTGTCCATCATCTCTCACGTACTCCTGCTCAGAGCCAACAGGCAGCTTGGAGGAATCCAGGGGGATTAGCAGGGACTGAATTTGCTCCTGGTTGGACCAAAGACAAACGTCTGTAGATACCACCCTTTCCCTGCTGTGAGCTGCTTATCCCTCATATCTTCACCTGAACCTCAGTCTCAATTATTTCAGCAAATTGTACTAGAAAAGCTATGCGGATCTGTTAGAAAGCATAAAATAAGCAGGTAACCCTAAATAAATTTGTCAAAATATATGAAGCAAATGTATTGGTGATGAAATGTCATTTATCGGGTTCTATAAAGACTGTTTGGAACCTAGATTGGCAAGAGACTGTGTGCAAGGACCAACTCCTTGCAAGATCAAGGCCATAATATACCAAATATTTGTCAAGCATGTGAGTGCATTTGTTCATTCTTGCTGTTCAACTCACTTTCCACTTCCCAAACACAAATTTTTATGCATATTATGAGCATGCTATAGTCTCCAGTTCTCTGGTGACTTCTTTAATGCCGGGCAAAAAATAGTTCTCTGCTTAATGATAATTTGACACAAACATGTCTCTAAGGGAAGGAAAAAATACTTCATTTAATCTGTTTTTTATTAGCAACACATTTCATTCTAGGCCTAATTTAACTAATGACCTGATAATTATTTCTCTGTGAATAATAATTATTTCTCTCTAAATCATTAAACACATTAAACATACATGTGTGCATTAAACACACTATGTCACAGTGACTTGATAAAGCAGGTTTGAGAACTTGAAAATGTGGCAATACTTTCCAGGATAAGATAAGAGCTCAGCTCTTCTCTGTCATATCACTTGTGAATTTTGGACAGTTTCTGTTTGCAGCCTATCTATTTAACTCTCAGTTGTCATGTCCTTTCCTTTCCTAGGATTTCATTGTCTTCTACAACTTTTCATTTATCTTGCCAAACTTGGCTTTCATTGTATCCCACTTTGCTAGAAAGTTCTCTCTTGCTGCCATTCTCATAGCAGCACAGCCTGGTCTGCACAGAAAGGAAAACATACTCTGGATTCCCACTTGTGGTAGATGAGTGGAAATACTCTTCATCGCCTTCAAATGTAAGACTGTTAACCCCAATGACTAATCAAACCAAGCTCTTCAGTACAGTTGTGTCTCCATTTATGTTCACAGGGGATTTTTAAATGATGTAACATCTCAGACGTATAATTACTTCTAATGATATAGGTGTTTTCCTTGTTAATTTGGCACCATGTGCCAGCAGCATGAGTACATGCAGATTTGGGAGACTTTGTTCAACAGACTGGCTGTTGAAATTTGCCTTCCAATATCACTTGGAGCTGACTTAAAATTGTGTCACATGTAACTCTTCTTATTACAATAATGCTTATTATTATCTGTTAACATGGCTTAATGTAATAACAATTTCAGGAGCAAAACCAAGCCATGTTTAGTTTTACTATTGAGCCACTGTTGTATTTGACTGATATGAATTGGAGGTTCAGTCCCGTAAACCATTTTCCTTCTCTTTAAAATAAACCAATTAGTACCAATGGAACAAGTCCTCCAGGACATACCTATATACAGTGTTAATACTTTGAGAACAATGACAAAACCAGATTCTCAAAAGACCAAATAATACAAAGGATTGTCTCCCTCCGAGAACACAGCATTAACCAAAATTAGACATTTCACATGTGTTAGCAAAGATCATTAATGAGTGTTTCAAATACTGGCTGATACCATGTGACTGAAAAATAGCAGATGTGATGCTTATATTTTAAAAAAGAGGAGGAGGGTTGCCTGGGCAATGAACTGACTCTTTAGCCTGAGTCTGAAGTTGGTAAGATTTTACAGTCAAATCTGAAGACAAGGTTGGCTGAGGGAAAGCTGGGGAGCTTTGCCCCAGGTGAAGAGGAATCGTGTCCTAAAGCAGTAGATGATGGCAGACAGAAACAGTAGCTGTGCACAGTGACAAGGGATCAGTCACGGATGCAGGAGGAGGAAGAAGTGAAGAAGTGATGTGTCAGTGTTTACGAATGTGGCGGGAAGGACAAGCCCATTGAGGTATGATCCTACTGCACAGGTAGGTACAAAGCCCTTGGCTGCTGCAGGGACAGGAGCCAGGTTCATTCAACTCTACACTTGTCTCAATATTTTGCAATTCAACAATATTCTGAGGGAGAACTGTCATTCAATTTTCTGCAGAAAATAAAAATGTATTATCTTAATAAGTGGTGCCAGTTACAAAAGCTCTACACAGAATGATAAACCTGTCACATTAGTTGTACCAGGTATTTTGCTTACATCTAAATCAGACCAAGACGACATGAAATAACATTTCAATGGTTCAGGTTGTGCAATTGGGGCTACTGGTTTTACATGGTGGAGATTTACATGGTCTTGGCTAAGCTTTGATTATATTGCCTTATGGAACTGGAGGCCTCTGTGGGAGCTGCCCCAACAGTGTAAAGTACGCACTAATTTCCTTGAAGGTGGGGTTGCTTTTCAAGTTGCAGAAAAGGGGCTTCAGCCTGCCTCTGCTAGATCGATTCATTACAGAACTGCCATTCAAAAGCAGCCCATGCTCCACAGAGCATATGAAGATAGCTGCCACAGGAGCTCACCCACAGCTGTAATTCTCATCTAGTTGGGAAGCTTGTTAAAATCTTCTAATTAAAAACCTCTACAGCCTTATTCAAGTCTGTCTCACAGACCTTGAATTTTTCCCCTCAGCTGGGACACCTGTAGGTGTGACAGTCTTCTGTATCGCAACAGAGAGGAAAAGCTTTATGGTGTCAGGCTCCTGGAGACTTCATCTTCCCTCAAAACTCACTTGATCCTTATGCCTTTGACTCTTATTTTTGCTTTGAATAGACTACAATGACACTATTTCATGGAATATAAAACTTTTGGATCACCTGTCTGCTGATCAGCAATTGCATCACTCTTATTTTCTTCCAAAAAAGGTAGCAATTCTGATATTTGAGATCATTAATTGAACAGGGGACAGGTAAAAATAATGCATCCTCATTTACTTACAATAACAACTTTGAAAGACTGACAAAATATAAATACTTCTATCACAGTCACATTCATGGTTCTAATAAGCATAAATAATTTCCCTTTATTCCCTTCACTTCAATTATTCCATCTGAAAATATTCATCCAACTCATTAAGAGGAAGCAACTTTTTATCAGCTGCTTCGTAAACTCTTGGAAATGAGTTCTGCTCATGGCCTTCTAGGGTGCTGGAAATGGAATATGCAGAGAGAGACTGATATCAAGGACTGGAAAATCACACTGTTCCTTCTGCGCTGGAATCTAAAGGACAGTTACATTTAGATGACAAAAACTGCACAAGAAACAGGGATTGCTAACATGTGGTAAATTGGTAATGTTATTTTCAAACCTCACAGGACACAACGTGTTA
This sequence comes from Streptopelia decaocto, assembly GCF_964273445.1. Lineage (NCBI taxonomy): Eukaryota > Metazoa > Chordata > Aves > Columbiformes > Columbidae > Streptopelia > Streptopelia decaocto. The sequence continues at coordinate 191,385,925 of NC_138663.1, read as the reverse complement.
GTATTCTTATGAGAGGAGAAAGAAAATAATTTCTTTAAATATTACATTCTCCAACAGGATTTGTGACCACTCTGAGAACAGATGACAGTCAACGCCACTATCAGGGATGATACTGCAAATTGGAAGAAAGGCAACAAGTACCAATTAGTCACTCACAACTTGGGCATGTTTGATTGCTCTTCATTCATTTGAGATTTGCTTGCTGATTGTACTAATTCACTGGAGGGCAAAAGGTTTTGGAAGATATTTAAAAGACGTACAAGGAAATCTTGGTATCTAGCTCACCCTGGGAAGCTGGGTGTCTAGCTGATGCTCTCTGTCTTCAGAAATTGTGCCCACCAATATGCTTCACCTAAGGACAAGAAAGAGGAGGTCAAGGAAACTAACATTGTTATAAAGTTCCCTTATTAGCCCTTCCTCCTCAAATAGTACATTTTTGCATCTAGAAATGCAGTCTGATTGGAAAAGGAGGATTTTGACCATCTGCCGAGAATTCCTGGATGACAAGTGACTGAGCTCACCATGGGCTGCAATGATCCAAGAAGACCCTCAGGCATGTTGCTGCCATGCACCTCCACAGCTTGCACAGGGGATAGGGTGCATTATGGATGCACTGCAAGTCCCACGTTTTAGAGAGCAAAGCCCATTGTGTGCGTGAAACAAAGTCACTGTCCACGGGCAGAATCACGTGACTCTCTTTACACCTTCCCAGGATTCCTATATCTCAAAATGGCAAATTAGATCGAAGTGTGACAAGTGCCCACAGCACACAATGCCTCCTCTTTCCAGTTAGGTCTGGTCTGGGTTCTAACATTGCTCTACAGGTCAGTGTCCAAAAATGCCACCTTTAGTTACATGTGCTACACACACTCGTTCAGCTTCCTGTGAGATAGCAGCATGGTGCGTTGTAGTTACATGTCAATTTGCAACTGCAAGTGACTATTCCTGTGGTGTTTCTAACCACAGCTGATCAAACACGGAACCAGAGTCTTCATCCATGAATGACATCAGCGAAAGCAATTCTTAATCAATTATTTCATGTGATTCCTCTGCTTCTAGGCTGCGGCAGGGTAAATCTAGTACTAAGAGGAATGCTGCTCTAAGCCAAGCAGGGTTGGACCAGTCTCCTAGAAAACCACATGTGTGAGTACAGTGCAAAGTGCTGCTGGAAAGAGACATTTGGGGGTCAAAGCACATGGGGCTCAGATGATGTTCCCATTTGACCACCTCATAGGAAGATGGGCACTTTGCAGCACACAGCTATTAAAGAGCTTTGATTCAGCCAAGCCCATACACCTACATGGTGCCTCGCAGTGTGTCACTGCAACACACCTGTTGTGATGTGGGACACTCTTGTTGCAGAAGGGGTGGAATCTAATCATGAGGGCATGTATCAAAGAAAGGCTCAGCCCCAAAGTGAATCCAAGTGTGCAGATGCAGCCTAGCAGTAAGGTTTGTTTTAGGAGAATTGAGGCAGAATTAAAGAACATGGTTCTGCAGCTCTTATCTGTGAGATTAGCCACGGTCAGTGAGGCAGATTGGAAGCTTGCTGAGATAAATGGGAATTCAGTGGGCTTTGGATGAGCTCCCAGAGGAGCAAGAGGCTGCAGAAGTGAGGCTTAAAGCATACAACCCCAGGCAGTTATTTTCCCTTGTATACAAGAAGGCTGCAGAGCCTATGGCATTCCTTGGGAAGCTTTTCATGACAGGGTGCTTGCAAGAAAGGCTGGAGGAAACAACAGGCCTCAGTTCCCAAAATGGCAGCAGAGCAAGAAGGAGGGATGGTGCAGGCTGATGAGCATGAGCACACAAAAGCTGCAGTGAGATGCAGGTAGGAAATCTGTAGTGGACCAGGCTGGGGGAGACTAATGGGGAAGGACCACCACACCAGAAGAGGTTGAGGAGAGCAAGGGGGTGGGAGGAGAAGGCTGCGAAGAGGACAGAGGGGTCTCTGGGTGGTGATGGAGAGGTGAGAGCGAGCCAGCAAGGGAGACCTGTGCATTCCCTATTCCTCTTGGCACTAAGGGAGAATATAGAGAAATATGCAGGTTAAACAAAGGAGTAAAGAGCTGCAGTGACATGGGAAAAGCAGGTAGAGAGAAGAAAATCTCCCTATAACAGTTTTCATACAGTTTTTCACAGTTTTGGTTTGTGTTTTGTCTTGCGTTTTTTTTTTTTTTTGTATGTTTGTTTTTAGACTGAATAAAACCAAAGCAGCCTTAGACACTTTGAACTCAGAAGGTGAGCCGGTGATTATTCAGCTCACCTGAGGTCCCTCTGGCCTTGGCAGTGCTGTTTTATTTTCACATAGAAAGCCATTCATGAAAATTTTCCAATGCATCAGGCATAAACAAACTTTTCCTTTGCATAGATAAGTATTTCTTCCTAACCCTGTGATTTCCTCTCCTAAAACAAATATTTTTGTGTGTGTGGAACCACTGAAAGAAAACAAGTCTGAGGCTTCCAATTAATTGCTGCATTTCCCAGGAGTTCTCCTGCAGTGTCTGGAGCCAGGGACCCCTGCCACACGTTTTATTTTGTGGAGTCTTTCCATTTTATGGCCCTTGGAGCAACTGGTCATGTTTATTGATCTTTCCACACAGCTGCTCTTATCCTACAGGAGCACTGAGATGGATTTTCTGTGGCCTGATACGTGAGGCCTTGTGCGTCTCTGTTAAAGTGGGTTTGCTGATGCAGCAACGGGAGTCAAGGAGGCAGCAGCTTTCTAAGACTCAGGATTTGTGGGTGTAAAGGAAGCAGAAAATGCTACACACTGGCTTCACTTTCACTGTAAAAAAATGTGCTTGTGTGATGAATTCCAAAATCTTGTGAGCAAACTAGCCCAAACGAGACTAGCTGCGATGCATAAGGATGAGTGAGGAAATTGCAAGAGACCCGTGCTGGAAAAGGAGGGGTGCGACTGGGCAGAAGGACGGTGGAGAATCCACACCGAACAAGTCCAGCTACACCCAGGCAGCTCCCAGCACATCTCCTCATGTCCGGGACAGCACTGAATTCCCCTCAGCAACTTCTACCGTTCCTCATGCATCTCAACTAATTTACCAGATCAGACATGAACAGGAATGACCTCATGTAGATACAAGACCCGTCTCATGCAATAACAAAAAACACACGTGCTCGTGACCCCAAAATAACCCCAAACTGGGGATAGCATCACTCGGCCGTGAGTTACGGTTCAGTTTTCTGAGAACTGTAGTCACACGGGACTGCAGAGCTGAACCCCCCTGTCCCTGCGGCGGAGGTTCGGGCCGGGGGAGGGTGAGGGATCCTGCCCGCCGAGCCCCCGCCCTGGCCGGGGGCGCCTCACCAGCCGCAGGACGCGGGGACACAGCAGCGACCGTCACCCAGCCGCGCTCAGGGGCTTGTGGGGGTAACAGGACCAGGATGCTGGGGAGCGCTGGGAACTTAGGGAGCCAAGGGGAAAACAGCACGGAAGGAAACTCGTTAGAGAAAAATCTGTCTTACCTCTCAGGCGACTCCTCAGAAAGCGCAGCCGTCTCTTGCTTGCACGAATTTTTCTCAAAAGTCAGATAAGGATCTCAGCTCAGCACAAAGAAAAGCAGGGGTGCTCTCGTTCTCCCCAAGCCCCCACCCCGAGCAGCCCAGGTTACCCTCCCAGAGGAGCCCCAGCCCTCCGCGGCTCTTCCGAGCGCTCGGGGGTCTCCGAAGGAGCCGCTGCACCCCGGAGCCGTCCCTGTGCCCCCCTGCGCAGGGGGAGGAACGACTGCGAGAGTGTCAGCACAACACGCTCCATAAATTTTCCCTCAGCCTCCTGCAGACCTAAGTCCTTGAGAAAAATGCCCAAATCCCGTCGTTTGTTGACATAGTAACCACACTTAAGTTTTCCCCCCTCCCTCAGAAGCCATCTGCATAAAACAATTCTTTATGAGTAAGATTTATCCAGCCTGCAGTGGGCTGGTTTATGTGGTTTTATTTGTCTAAGGAAGAAATAAAGAGAGTAGATGTTTATACACTAGAGACTTCACACCCAGACCAAGGGGTTGTTACATTACAGCAATTAATATGAAGGACTTCCACAACTCTTTGAAGGAAGCTTATTACCAAGTAAAAGGAAAGAATCCATTATTCAGACAAATAGCCCATTTCTAATGTGTAAGTAAAACTTTAGGAACTTTTAAGGAGGTTCCAATATGTTTTGTATTTTTCTCTAACTTCTCTATTTATCAGATTCCTCCAAATACGCTTAAAACATCTTAAAGGTTCCCAATAAAGTTTACAAAGCCGCAACAGATACTGGGAGAAAACGCAGAGGGTCAGAAACAAGTAAAGCCTGCGGAAGACTTTGTTTCCCCAGCCCTATGGAGATGAGCTCTTTAGTCTCCGGGCGGTGGAGAGGAGAGAGATAAAAGAGAATTGTGCTGCAGGGATCACGTGGGGTTTAATGCATCCCCTCATCCAAACTGCTGCCACCCTCCGTAGATCTGCATTCAGATTTCTAGCCCTTTTACTGGTAATTTAGGCTATGGGAGCGGACTGGCAGCGTGTGTGAAACCATGCTGCCCTGCAGGGCTTTTTTGACCCCAGTTGCAAAAGGTTGGGGGTGGAGGGTAAAGTAACAGAACCCGAACCTTGGGACTTGGAATTGAAAAGAGCTTTACAAGCAACATTTCAGTGTTTTAACTCAATGTGGCCTTATAAAAGCTGCCTTATTTATGAATCTCTTTAAAGGTCAAATTGCGTATTAATTACTGGGGAAAACTTGTCTTTGAGCAAGGTTAAATGCATGCTTAAGCTTGGAAACAACAGAGCAGCAGAGTGACTGAGATATCTAGCATTTTGCAAGATATAACCTCTTTTCCTCCAACCTTGAGACCATAACCTTCCCTCCAACATGCAGTCACTTTCATTTTCCTCATACCATCCTCTCCCACCCTGCCAAAAATAAAATTAAAAAAAAAAAAATTAGAAGTCTTACCCTTTGCAACGTTTTAATTAAACTTTTTAAAGGATAGAGTCTATGAAATATAGTTCCGGCATCAGCACATATTTGTCAAATAAATCAGCTAATATCCTGATGCAATACCAGATATACAAGTGTTGTTTTAAATGTTTTAAGAAACTGGTAGGTATTATGAAGCTTGTTAAGTCATGGCACAAAACAATGCTGCTGTGCAATCTACACTTACTGTGTATGTGACCACAAAACATTGTCAATAGATAATGTTTGGTTAAGTTTTAAAAATATTTTTAAAGCAACTCGAAAAGGGTGGCCTGGACTGCTAGGCCCCTGCCCTGGTGCCATGAATAATGCAGTGAAGCCCATGGAACAATTGAAACATGTTTGTAGCCCTGATGGCACTGAGGTGGTTTTACCAGGTCTTCTCTGGGTTTGCTGCTGAGCTCAGTTCAACACAGCGCCTGATCAGCTGGTAACTATGAGCTACAGCTGAGCGTCATCTTCATCTTTTCCCTGCATCCCCTGCTGCAATCTGTGTTTGCCTTGCTCTGTGCCTCTGCTGGGGCCACTAGGGCAGCCCTTTCAGCAAGCTGATCCACTCAAAAAACAGCCCACCAAAAGCCGTAATTTTCCATTCCATCAGCTCTTTAAGCTGACCCAGTCACAGTTGTGCAACTGCTGGATGCAGAGTCAGGCAGCGCAGTGGGACTGCAGAACAGCAGCCCTCAGTTACACTAGATTGTACATAATACTACATTTGCTTCTAAGCCTTTTAGTACCTGTGCTCTTTTAATCAAACAGGACAATGGTCTTCCCTCATCCTACAGATTGTAAGCCACTGAAATGTTGTTGTGTTGCAGCTGTGTGGGTACCTGAGGAATATCAGTTGGCTTAGCTCAGAAAGTCTTGCTTCAGAGGGTGAAGCCTGTGATCCTCCATACATGGTACATAAAATCAGTCACCAGAGACTCAAAAACTCAACTTTGAATAACATACTAGCATCTAGTAGAAAATGATAAAATATACGAGAAGTAAATGAGATTTTTTTGCTGTACACTGCCTGTGAAACAAATACTCTGCTGTTAGCAAGAATATAGGTACTAAAGTCTCTCTGCTCTTTGGAAGTTGAGCCCAGCTTCCTTTAAATTAGCTATTAACTGGAAAAAAAAAAGAAAACAACAAACCAACCAACAACAGTGGCATGCATCCTATAAGTTATTTTTAGCAAAACTCTAGAAACAGATTTCCTGGTAAATATACACAATATAGTTTGTTCTAAGACTGGTTAGCTTTGTTTTTCTGAGTCTGTTTTTGGCCAAATGGTAATGATATCCTGCTTGGACTGTTTCCTCAGAAATCATATCATAATTAGACTGTTTTACCATACATAGATAACTTAGAACTGTAGCAATTGGTCAACATCATCCATAGGATTTCACGAGATAACAGAAAGTTGCACAAGTACACTGACTGGGACTGCTATTGAAGATGAACCACTATACTGACGAGATGGCAGAAAAGTCCTGTGTCATTTTGTAATGGTGTTTTAAGAAGCGAAGGAGTGAACGAACGGGAGAAATGGGCGCTGGCCCAGAGCTGCAGGCGCAAAGCATTAGCGGCTGCTTAGTGCTGTGTTTGCAAATGCTCTGGTTCCTGTAGAAACACCTAATCCTTCCTGAATTCTGGCCAGTATTTATGGTTAAGTGCAGTCAGTAAAAGGCTGTTCTCGAGTACCTGCTTCTTATCTGTATGGTCCCTTTTGTGTGACAATGGATTTTCCTCGTTAGATTTTTAAAGCCTAATTATTCAGGCCACGTATTTGGCATCTATTTACATCCCTACGTGGGCCAAGGACCTATTTGGTGGGGGCCAACCGAATGTTGGGGTGGGGAAGTTTGGGAATTGCCTTTGCCATAGGGAATGAAACAAAGCAGGGAGAACACAGGAAACTACAGACACCCTAATGCAAATCATGAGCTTTCTATAGACGTCCTTGAACTATTCTATAGAATTTAATACTGACTTAACACGCAGCAATGGGATTCTCAAATACCATTTCAAAAGTGTCTGGAGGGAACAGCAGGCTGTCACAAGTGAGGCTGAGAGCTCCTGCCCATTTCAGGGCTGACCATAAATTGGGTTTTACAGAATCATTTTCTCAGAATCCTGCTCAGTCCAGCAGGATGCAGTCCATAAAAGGCCGCAAAATACTGAGGCAACCTTAAAAGGCAAAAGCAGAATAAAAGCACATAGCAAACAAAACAAGAATGTTTGTGGTCTGCTCTTTCAAAAGCTAAAGCTGAAATTCCTGTTCAGTTTGAACCAATGCCTCTTACCCAAAGCAGATCAATGAACTGAGCTCATTTTGCGACTGTTTCACTTGCTCAAGCTTTCTGAACTTTGTATGCATACCCTTGTTCAGTATGGTGTTCTGGGAAATGTCTTGGCATCACCTTATTGAACTTTATTGAATCTGGGCCCTAAATACCACAACGATGGATATATCAGCTATAGCAGATAGATGTACCATGCCTGAAGAGGCAAGGACTCTATATTCTAACTGGAGAACAAGTACAATGTCTTTGCTGCTCGCAGGTCTCGATGATGAAGCTGGGGCCCTCTGACAGCAGCTGCCGTTGTAAGGCCTGTCCTCTGCCCGACTCTTTATGGCAGAGCTGGTGTTTGTCTGACTCCACCATTAGCTGAGATATCTCACTCACTGAGCAGAAAAATCTTCATTTTTCTTCCTGTGGGATTGTTTTGCCCTGTATTAACTCCCTGACCTGCTCACCACAGAGTCATTGGTGCCGATCTGAGGAAAATGGCAGGACTGCACCCAACTTGTAAGTGGAGAGGGGCTGCCTGGCACTTTTTGGCAGCAGTTATTTTTTAGCACAGCTTAAATATATTGCCTGGCTGTACTCTTAGGCCACAGCCTGAGATGCTGTCCAGGCCACAGATGAACAGGGTTAAGAGGTTATTTCTTTATCCCTCTCACACTTCCCTGAAGATTATAATTGTCTCAGATCTGTTGACGTTGTGGCACATTTTTTCCCCTCTTCTTCTCAGTCTCAAAATGATCTGGAAAAAATGTCCTGTGAAAATTACTGAGGCTAATTCAGAAGGTTTTCACAGGACTATGCTAGAGAGACACAAGATGAGCACTTGTATCAGAGGGTACGTTTTCAGGAGGTGGTTTGTTACCACTGAAACAGTGCAGCAAGTCCCCTCTCTCCCTTCTGGACCGTGGTCTTCACCTCCACCTGATGACAGCTCTGCTCTTCCTTTGAGAATTTGATTAGCCAAGTCAGCTCACTCAATGGACAGAAAATGGTTCAAATTTTTTTTTTTTTTTTCTGTTTAATTTTCTGCAGCCTGAGAGGTGAATCAGCTCATGCAGGTGTGACAGAGCTTTAACAACACACAGTCATGAAGCAGGACAACGCTCGGGTTGGGGTGTTTCCTGATAGAAAAGCAGGGGAAGAAGTGCTCAGGGAACAAAAACATCTTAACATGGGTCAGCTGCAGCCTCAGTGTAACAATAGCTGTTACTGCTGATTCCTAGCTGAGCCTGAGATATGTCTCCGTACATACTTTACAAGTCGTGGTGAGTATAGAAGGATGGTTTGCACAATGCTGGAGACCTTTCATCTCCTCTCAAAGAAAAGCTCTTCTTTGACACAGACAGGAACAACTGCCATGAAAGTGTTAATTTGTTTAAAGCTGCTGTGCAGCTCCTTCGCCCTGCAAGGCCCTGAAAGTTTTAAGCCACCAAAGAGTCCATTCAGATGATGCAATATTTGTACCAGGACTGTGACTGGAGAAAAATTAGGAAAAAACAATGGAAGATGAAAGTTTCTCTTTCCATCAGAACTTTGTACATTCCTTTGAATTCCTACCTTCTGATTTACCAAGTCACCTTGCAATTCTTGACTGCTTTGCTTGCAAGCCTGCACCAGCTCCCACCCCAGCCCTGGTACACTGACATCATCTACCCCCTCCCCGGTGCCACTCACCCGCTGATGCAATACACCTGCACAGAGGAGGAAGGAAACTCAGGGAGTGTCAAGTATCAGCTGCCAGTGCCAGCACACCATAGCAGGCTGGTGCAGTCACCCCTGGCTTTGCTTCAGAAGGATTTGGGGAATGTAATTTCTTTCTGTGTTATATTTTGTAGCAAATACTTGTAGGCTGACATTCTGCTTCCTCCCTCGATGGCTTTTGCATTGCGCTGGCTGCTGTAGCCGGTAACGCTTCCAAGAGGGCTGAACACTTGTAGGAGTGATTTCAAATTACTTTCTAAATGTCCTGCTTACAGGGAGGCATAATCTTTTAAGGAGGTAGTTTGCCTTCTGAAAAGGAAAATACTTTCAAAGGTCTTCCAATATTAGTGTTCAAGTCTCTTGCTCAGCTGGCCCAGCAAGTTGAAAGACCAGTTTGCATCCTGCCTCGCCTGACATTTCTGAATTTCCTCCTCTGGCCATGAATCTTCTGGATGAAAAGTGTTAAGAGAGGCAGGGCTTGCAAGCTGGATGCTTTCCCAAGCACAGCCTTCTCGTGACACAGCATCAGTCAATCAATCAGAACCTGAACGTGGCTCTTTAAACATGTGATACATCTGCATGTAGTCCAAGCTGTGATGCCAACTCCACCAACAGCCTCTGGAAAGAATTCTGCCAGAATCTGCCAGATTTCCTCATGCTGCAGAGTCCCTCCGAAAATACTAACATGAGTGCTGCTGCTCAAGGGAAAGCTGTGATTTCACGTGGTCACTGAACCAAGTTAAAAGCTGTCTGTCACAGAAAGGTGATCTTTGCTATCCCTCTCCAACTCCCCTTCCCTCCCACCCCCATTTCCAGCTGTATGTTCCTCCCTCCCCTTGTTCACTTGTTTTCCTGAATTCTCTGCCTTTCTAGGGAGTTGGATCATTTTATTTTGTAATTGGAGCAGTGCCAACAAGGCAAGCAGCAAGGATATATGGTAAAGAAAACTGGGAGGAAGAATGGGTGAAGAAGCTGGATTTCACTCTTTCAGCAGTGCTCAAACATGAATGCAAAAATGCAGCCTAGTAGAGGGCAAGAATGAAGGACAGGGCATGAAGGGTCTAAAAGCTACAGGTACAACAGAGGTGCAGATCATGCTGTGTCCGTTTCTCCACAGGATGCTGTCGTCTGAGACATTACCAGTGAGTAGCTGTTTTCTCATCCTGATTATTTACAGGTTCAAGCCATCATGGGAGCAAAGAGTTGACCATTGCTCACTCTTCATGTTCTAGGCAGTTTTGGCTTGAGCTCACAGGGTCCCAGTACTCTTCAGTCATGCTACATTGACTGTTGAAGCAACCACAGGAGGAAAGAGCTGTGTGTGGCTGTGGGAAGCATATCTCATTTGTCCATTTAAGTCCCCATTTAATAAGCCCTCTCTTCTACACAGCAAGTTTTGCCCTTTGGCAAAGCACATGGACAAGCCTGGCTCCCCAGGCCCCTGGGAACACCAGTCAGGAGAGCAAACCCTCGCAGAGCCTGCAGCTCTGGTAAGCTCTACAGACACCAGCTGATGGCTGCTGTCAGTTCCCCAGGGCTTTCCTCATGACCTGCCTTATTTGGGATTTCCCATTAGCTGAGCTATCCAATACTAGAGGGCTGATTAGTCCATCTTCCATCTACTGTGGGCCCATCCCAAAAGAACGACTGAGAAAAATTACCTTGGCTATTTCTCAGCTTCCATGTGGGAATGGAGAGAAAGCATCTGAGCAGCCAGCTTGGAAGACCTTGTGTTATCAGTGCTGAACTCCTGATAAAATAACTTCATATTTTCCTGCCCAAAGGCTTTTTGAGCAATATGTATATAAAAGCTGAAGCTGAGCATATTTTAAAACTCATACGTCCTATATGTAATCAGTGCCTTATTAGATTTCCAGTAATGCAAAGGGACTAATAGTTACTTTGGAAGCTACTTGGAAGTAGCTTTCATTTTATGATTGCCAGTGTTTTTCCACATTGCTCCTTGTAACTAAGTTAAGTGTTCTGATAACAGTGCTAAGAGCAATGGAAAAGCCAACATATTAAATAAACTTGGCCACTTCTCATATTTTACATACCACCTCTTGCTTGCAGCCGTGGGTTTAAATGCCTGACAGCTGGAGCCAGGGCACTGAGCAGAAAGCCCTTGGCACTGGAATTTGCTCTTCCTTGCTTCATCTGAATCTGAATTTATCGACCTTTGCTCTTATCTGTACACCAGGGCAAGAAACACAGAACTTTTTGCATGGTACTTCACATGCTGATCTGCAGCCAGATGGTTGGAGGCCTATTGGGACCGAAGGATAAGAGTGGTTTAGACCTACCGTGAGAAGTCCTTGAACCTTGGGACTGCAGGAAAACTTGAGTACAACAGTGACGTAATGTAACCATCCACTCCATCACAACACTGCCAGGATGCCAAGATTGTTTCTCTTTTTCTGAATTGCCAGGACCATGTTACTCTGACCATATCCTGTTGGCTGATGGCTATTTTGGAGTTTACTGCACAGGCTTTGTCAAATTTTCTTTTCCACCCTCGGCTGTCTGTTGGCCGTAAGGAGCTGGCCTCCCAAGCCGTCTGCCCCTGGAGCCTGGCAAGGAAAGGCAAAGTCAGTGGCCAGGCAGCCCAGAACAAGGCCACAGCTCATCCGCTGGCACCTGAGGGCAGGAGCAGGTGTGGGGAACAAAGTAGTGTCTTGTTCAGAACAGAAACCTGTTTACTCTGGCACTGATGACACATTGTGGGTGTTGTATTATATTTGCCATTTGTACTTGTACTGACATCCTACTGTGTTAGTGCACTCAGCAAGTCCAAAATCGAATTAAATTGACTGTGTTATTTAGAAGACGTTTACTCCTACATCGAGGTGCTTGATTACTTTGTTGACAAGAGCTGTGGAAATGTTAGTCTACTAAGGAAGGTGAGACAGAACCACTTACAGATCATGAAAGTTTAGTACAGGGGATGACCCCTGCAGAATTTGGTAACATTACCAATGTGAAGACAGCACTGCTGTCCTGCTGGTCCTCTGGAAACTCACCCTCCATAGCTCTGTAAGTTCAGCAAAGCTGGCACATCCTCCCATTTGTGATCTGTGGATCATATCCCGTCAACATTTTATCTTCTACCCTCCCTGTGAGCAGCTGACACTGCCTGCCCCTCTGCTGATCCCTGCTCACAAAAGCCACAGCTTGGCGCAGCCTTTGCAAAGCTCACTCCAGGTTTTTTCCTGAATGGTCCTCTGAGAAACAGGAGCCCTGGGGACATTTGCACTCTGTTTTGCTAAGTAGTTGTCACAGCACCCTGTTTTGCTAAGTAGTCATCACAGCCGCTCAAGCTGGTCACATCAGGCCACATGTTTAGTTGTTTTAGTTGTTGGTGAGTCAAGTACAGTGGCTGTCAGATTAGAATCAAGCTGGTGCTACAACCAGCAGGCAAATGTCAGTTGACACAGGACTTCAGCCTCCTAAAAGATTAATTTTCTCTGTTTGCAGAAGGGCAGTTTTCTGAACAAAGCGTTCAGCACATGCTTTTTATAAACTCACAGGAAACTACACAGAAAACTTTTTTTGTAGGGAAGCATGTTACTGACACAAGGAGAAAAAGCATCTTTGTTTTAAAATATTTTTTTAAACCCTGAATTTAGTGCCCTTTACTTTGGCTTTCTCAGCACACCCTGGTGTGTTTACCAGCAGGGGTGAGAATTTACACTGCTCAGGCCCCTCAGAGAAGTAACCATGATGTAGATCAAACCACCCATAGTTTGCTTTTGGCAATGGTTTCCCCAGAGACTTGTGTTTTGGTTTTAAGTAAACAAATAGCAATACAAGTAGGAGGATGATGACTCAGGTAAAAGTAAACACATCTGTTATATATAGCAAATATTTTATATGTTTAGGATTCCTTTGAGACTTTAAAAAGGATGGTTTAAAAGCACTAAATTATCACCCTCTGACACTCCATTGACTCTCACTTAAGCAACTAGAATAAAGTGAATGTATTAATTTTTAAAATAGAAATGTTCCTACTTCTTTTGAACTAGGCCAAATGACCCATCCCAAATAAGATTTTATTACTTTGGACATAAACACCGTGAATTTGTTGCTGATGTTTGCTGATTTCAGAAAACATGACACTTGTTTCTACCTAGAGAAGGAAAGAGTGCGGAGTTGCCAGCTAATCTTTCCCATTTGTCCAAAACCCAAACCTCTGAGTTGGACTGGACCTCTAGGCCCTTTAATGGGATGAAGGATTCCTGACAATGCCTCCTTTTCAGATCCGTGCAAAACATTTGTCAGGCACAGAGTAACCCGTTCTTGAAATGTGCTTCTTACCTACCTACTCTTACTCACAGGGCAGGCTACTCGGTCAAAAACAGGGACCACAGCAACTCAAAGGAAGGGCTGTTGTCGAGATATGTCCTTTTGCACATATTTTAGTATAAGACTCTTTCCCACTTTTTTTACATCAGTGCATAGATAAGATATATGTTTCAGTTCTGGTCACATATGCCAAAAAAGTACAGTCATCCAAATGACCCCAAGACAGTGATATACATTGGAATACACTTTTGCAAGCACAGCTACCCCTCTGGAAACTGGGCATAGCAGTTGTCCTGAAATAACAGGAGAAGTATGCTGAAATCTTGTTCTTTCTACCTGCCATTACCTTCTACATGCTTTCCTTAGTATATTCCCTCTGCAGTGCTGCAAGTGGATGGAAGGACACTTGCAAGGAGCAGAAATCACAGCTTCTTCCCCATCCCCATCAGTGATGCAGGCAGCATTTGCACAGTGAGAAAGGCAGCGGTTGGGGTCCAGAGGACAGCTGTGTTTGCTCTCTTTCCCTTCCTTTCACATGGATGCATTTGGTTGCAAAAGTTATCCTCAAATTCTCCATGAACACACACTGAACTAAGCTGGAGAGAAAGAAGCCCATATGAAAGACAGATAAGTCTTGACACAGACAGATACACATGCACATGCTGCCCTCAGCCACAGAGAGATATCAGCTACCAAACACAGGTTTCCTTCCCCAAACTCTGGGAAGGGCCCCCTGGACAAATGAGGGCAAGCCTGGGTCAGTGAGAGGAGGATACAGGTCTTTTAATGTGCAATGAGGCAGAGCCTAAAAATCTACTGATGACAAAGGAAAAGCAGCCAGGTCAATGAGGAGCATGAGATGCAGCCCTGAATCTGTTAACTATGACTATGGGAACAAAGTTTGTTCAAGGCCCAGACGTGTCAGGCACTCTGTTAGCTGAATCCCAGTTTTCTTTGCAATTCAGCAAAATCCCAAACAGTATCACAGTATCACAGTATCACAGTATGTTTGGGATTGGAAGGGACCTCAAAAGATCATCTAGTCCAATCCCCCTGCTGGAGCAGGAACACCTAGGTGAGGTCGCACAGGAACATGTCCAGGCGGGTTTTGAATGTCTCCAGAGAAGGAGACTCCACCACTTCCCTGGGCAGCCTGTTCCAGTGCTCTGTCACCCTCACTGAGAAGAAGTTTCTTCTCAAATTTAAGTGGAACCTCTTGTGTTCCAGCTTGATCCCATTACCCCTTGTCCTATCATTGTTTGCCACCGAGAAGAGCCTGGCTCCATCCCCATGGCACTCACCCTTTATATATTTATAAACATTAATAAGGTCACCCCTCAGTCTCCTCTTCTCCAAACCAAAGAGACCCAGCTCCCTCAGCCTTTCTTCATAAGGGAGGTGCTCCACTCCCTTAATCATCTTGGTTGCCCTACGCTGGACCCTCTCCAGCAGTTCCCTGTCCTTCTTGAACTGAGGGGCCCAGAACTGGACACAATATTCCAGGTGTGGTCTCACCAGGGTGGAGTAGAGGGGAAGGAGGACCTCTCTCGATCTACTAACCACGCCCCTTGTAATACACCCCAGGATGCCATTGGCCTTCCTGGCCACAAGGGCACAGTGCTGGCTCATGGTCATCCTGTTGTCCACCAGGACCCCCAGGTCCCTTTCCCCTACACTGCTCTCTAATATGTAATCTCCCAACCTATACTGGAACCTGGGGTTGTTCCTGCCCAGATGCAGGACTCTACACTTGCCCTTGTTAAATTTCATTAGATTATTCCCTGCCCAACTCTCCAGCCTGTCCAGGTCCCGCTGGATGGCAGCACAGCCCTCCGGCGTGTCAGCCACTCCTCCCAGCTTGGTGTCATCAGCAAACTTGCTGATAGTACACTCAATTCCCTCGTCCAAATCGTTAATGAATATATTGAATAATATTGGCCCCAGCACTGACCCCTGAGGCACTCCACTAGATACTGGCCTCCAACTAGACTCCGCACCATTGACTACCACTCTCTGCCACAGGGCACTGAAGCACTGCCAGCACAGGGTCAGTAGACACATCTCACTTTTCTTTGGGCCTGTGGTCTCTAGTCTATGCTACGTTCCTGGACATAGAGGAGCTGCTCAAGACTGCCTTAGCCATGGCGGGGGGGCGCTTTGGGCTTCCTCATGAACTCTCAGATCCCACCTGTCCCGTCTGGGTGTCACTTGTGCCCCCAGCACAGGGCTCTGGGAGGGGACTCAGAAGGCGCCAGGGCAAGCGGGTGAGGATTAACATTTCTTCAGCATTTCTGGTAAATCCAGGCCTATCTAATTATGCTTACAGGGATTAAAGATGCAAAACCTGCATGTAGATGGTAATGTGCTTAAAGATCATGACTAACTCCAAAGATGCCTTTGAGCCAGAAACCATCCGGGAGATTGGGAGATGATCCAAGCCTGTTGCCTTGCCACCTTCTCCAGAGTTTGGAGCTAGGCAGAAACTAGTCTGAGCACTAGTAAAATAAGTGTAGACTCCTTGGAAATTTCCTTTTTTTTTTTTTTTTTTTAATTCCACAAGACAGTAATAGAGCTGAATAGCTGAATCAAATGTGCCACTACAGCACCATCTCTCTTCATGTAGTTATGTTACTTTTTTGGCCAAAATTGTCACTCTTTCAGAAAATAAGGAGAAAGATGTAACAAGCCAAGAAAGGCAGAAGATGCAATGCGACTGCTGAGGAAACTAAGTGATACTGATGTCACTGATGCTACATTCACAGGAAGGCCTTTTGTCACTAACAGATTAATTGGAAAGGCACAAGCACTGTCACAGGCAACCATCTTGCAGAGTCAGGATCGTCTCACATCCCCAGAGTCTGCACTCCTCATTGATCTGTATTTCCACGATGTCCATCTCTAAGAATCAAGAACTGGAAAATAGAGGGTAGAATAAAAGGGAAACAGACCACTAATGACAACTTGAGAAATGGCATGTGTGGTATTTTGCCCTCAAAATTTGTCTGCCTGCCCTAAGACAATCAGAAATTTCCAAAGCACCTATGACTGCCTCCCTGGTCCTTCTTACCAACTAGCATAATTCATACTGCCTCCAAATGATTATGCATAGTAGTGGGAACACTTCTTTGGCATCACAGTAAAAATCCAAACACTGCATGTTTTAAATGGAAATGGTGAGTGACAACAGTCCTTTCCTCTTTGCTTCACAGCATCTTTTAATCTTCACTAGCAAAAGAACTTGCTTTCCTTTTTGTCATATTTCTGAAAGATTCAGTGGAGACAGGAGTCAGAATTCATTCAAATGCTGAGCACAAAGCCAACTCTTCACAAATAATAAGCAGCAACAATAAATAATGAATGAATTTAGTGCTTGTGAGAAGTATCAGACTTAACTGTGCTTGAGTCAAATTCTCTGTTTATCTTATCTAGAAAGCAAAAATAATACCAATAGTGGCAGCTCAGGTACAGCCCTGCTGCCCAGGAGGGGCAGCCAGGCTTGGAAAGGCCACTTCTAAGCTCAGCGACACTGAGATGACATGCTGATACAGTTGCTGTATCAAAGACAATTTCACCTCATCTGCTGAAGAGCAATCAGCCATTGGACACTACAGGCCTACATCCCAAGAATGTGATGGTCACCTTGTGTTATCTCAACCAAATGCCCCAAGAAATTCACACAAAATCCAGCAGCAACTGGAAAAAATCAAAGGGAAGGACTGAAAGGCATTTTCTTGTCTTCTCCTTTGCCCTGGAGCCAGACAAAGGTATGAAAAGGCTTGTCTCTTGGAGTGCTGGCTTTATTTGAAGCAGTGGTCTGAGCCAGCTAGTCCTGTAATACTGTGTTGTTTTAATTATACAGCTCTTTGTGGATTGTTTTAGATTTTAGTGTCTTATTACTCCCACTGATGTAGGAAATCCTGGAGAAAGGGCACACGGACTCTCTGTAATACAGTCTGTCTGATTCTCAGCCCTGAGGCTGCAGGTTTTGGGGAACACCTGCAACGTCTCAGGCAGAGCAAACTGTGCTCTGGCCCTGGAAGTGAACTGGGAGCTGCCGGAGGGGACTGAGAGCCCCAGCTGAGCAAACCAGCCTCACATCAGCACAGGCAGAAACCAATCACTGGAGGAACAGCCCTTCCAGGGCCTGTGTGGATACCAGCAAGCATCACCTCTTCTTATTAGCCAAGAGCCAAAAGTACTTGCATTCCTCACATCTACTGGCAAATCATGATATGACATAACAATATTGACACCTGATGATAATGTACTGTGGCTATCTGTGACCCTTCACAACCACTTTGTCACTCTGTAACCACTTCAGTCCAGAACTGTTGCATCTGTAAGTTGCAAAGGTATATGAGAAAACACAAATACACCTTCTTCCTCTTAAAACACTTATTATTACATGCAACATTTCCATGGGGAAAGCGGCTACAAAGAAACACAACATCAAAGTCCTACAGGGACTGTAGAAAGCAACATATGGAGAGGTGGCTTTCTTACTCTGAATTGAAGATTACTTAAGCAATGAATTAAAGTCTAAGTAACATAGTAACCGAGCTATTAAAAGTAATAAAGATCTTGCCTCTGCTCAGGGTGAATGATATTCTAAATGCCTAATTTAAGTTCAGCGAAGTTACCTGATTATACACAGTGCAGCAGTAGACTTCTGGGCAAATCATTACAACAACCTGCAAGGTACAGTGTGGAATGAGAACAAACTGTTTTTTCAGGCATCTGTTGGTCAGGGAGCTTTTCATCCAGTCTTGATTACATAGGAACAGATTCCCCACTCGCATGCTGAGCATTAGGTAATCAGCAATAACAAGTGCTTAGCGCCCCTGTGCTCTATCCCTGCTCAGAACAAGCTGGCAGGGAGGAGGATGAACATCCTGCAAACATCTTCCCTTTATGGACCATTATAAAATTGCAATATTGTTGAAAGTTTGTTCCAGAAGATGATATGTTCCACATGCAGAAGTAACTGAAATGCAGACAGCTCTGCAGTTCAGGTCATCCGTGTGATGCGGACAATGTAATTATTATAGTTACAAAAGAAAACAAAATGGCAAATAAAGCTTCTAAAAGGTGTAACTTACTGTTGCTCAGCCTCATCAATGTCATTTGTCTCTTTCAGTTTCTCAAGTGAGCGCAAAAAAAAAAAAAAAAAAAAAAAAAAAAAGGCCTAAGAGATCCAGAACACCTCAGTGTGGAGTTCCTGCTAAAGCTGTGAAGGTGGGAGCATGGGAGGCTGGTCACACAGCAGCACAGAGCCTGCAGGTGGTGTCTCCAAGCTGCAGTCCATTAACCATAGCACTCTGCTGAGGAGCAGATCCCAAAGAGTGGCCAAGCTTGTCTCCTCTCTGCTGCTCCCTGCCTCTCAGGCAAGAGGCAGCAGGGTGCTGGACCACAGGTCATCTCATCGGGCATGCAGGACCACAGGACAGAAGAGGCTGCAGTGGAGCTACAAAAATATAGATGCAGCAGAGCAGGAAAGTGGAGACAATTACACGAGCCTCACACTTAGCAGATTAGATTCAACAAATCCTCTGAGGTCACTTCTGGTCCTGTAATTCTGCAATAAAAGGCACAAGAGAAAAAATAGTGTTCTGCAAACTGATTGATGAAGAACATACCAAGAGACCAGGGCTGCAACCCTGAAAGGTGCACGCATGAGGAGGAGGGGGATGATACAGATGTGGAAGGGAAAGCTATCTCTCTGTACACCAAAGCAAAGAGCAAATACAGTATGCCCATTGTGAAAAACAGAAACCATGGCACAAAAGTTGAGGAAAAAGTATTAAATGTCCTGCGGTGAGAATCTCTGATGGACTGTTGATTTTGGTGCTAAATTCTGGCCCTTGAGGCCAGCAAGTGAATCTTCTGATATTAGCTGACATTTATTGAGTCATCTTGTGGTTACGTAAAGCAGAATTCAAAGCTTACAGTGACCTGTCAAAGGCTTGGAGAAAAAAACATTAAATCCAGCATTGTCAAATCCACTGTTCTAAAAAATAAACAAACACACTAAGTGCATATTTGGCCATAGGAAAAGTTGTGTTTGTTCTTTTATGACAATATGTGCATTCATTATATTCAGTTTGAATTCTCCAGGCTAACTTAATGCACTTACAACATTTTTTGAGACTCTGGAGACATCCTCCAGGGAATAGACAGTGCAGAACAGGCAGCCCAGATCTCTTTGTGACCCTAAGAAATCTAAATGATATGAATCCTATATGATACATAGCTGTCATAGGTCTGGAACAGACAAAGAGCTCAGAGGGCCAAGGAACTCTAAAGCAATCATGATGCTCTCCTGATCCAGGGTTAACCAGGGGCTGTTTCAGCCTTGGTGAACCTCAGTTTTCCATCATCTGCAGTGATGGAAGTCTGGGCAGTGATGCTTCATTACACCTGCAGTGCAGCCATTTACTCCTCTACTCCTTGCCTGCCAACAACATTTATTCAGGATCAATCAATTTCTTTCCCTGTGTCTTTAGAACAGCTTTCTGGTTTATTGAGGCATCGTGACTCCGACATATCAGGGGTTAAATAATGAACTCTGTATTTAAAGAGTTTCTTTCACAGGGATGCATTTAAAATACAGTGCACTGACAAGTGTGTTTAAATTCCCTCCTTGGATAAGATTTAAATGTTGTTTTGGAAACGGCATATACCTTCAGGCAGCTCATGGCAATTGCTATTTTGTCTTGAAGCAAAACATCCTATCACCTTAAGTCATGTGTGCACGGAACAAGGAGTCTTTTAATGATACCTCAGTACTGGGTGAACTAGATATCCCTGTCTGAAGTCTATCTAGCTGGAAATGCAAAAGATGTAAGGGAAGAAATCCTGTGTGCTGCTAGCATTACAGCATCTAAATGTGAGGAACATCATCTAAAGCTAAAGAGTCATCTTACTGTCCTTTTCACACAGATGGAAGGCTATTATCAAAATATGGTGGAAGGACAAACGTAATACCAGGTATCTGATGGAGTCACAGGTGCTATACAGGAGCATAATGGGGCAGCTGGCAGAGGCAGCTACAGAAGCGGCCAACACAACAGGGAAAAGGAATGGACTCTGCCAAAGATACCACCACATGGCCAAGAACTATGCAGGGAGAAGAGCCCACTGGGACCTGGAACAATGCCCTCCAGCCAAGTTCCCACCCTGCTGGGAAGCTTTGCCTTCAAAGCTCAAAGCAGGAGGCACAGCCTCCAAACATCCCAAAGCAGAAACCTTTGGATATCCAGGGAGCTCTGCACATCTTTCATTGACCAGCTATTTCCTTCCTCCCTCTCTCACCCCACCATCACAGCCTCCCTCTCTTTACACTTCCTAGAGCTTCTCTCTCCTCATACTGGCCCCCTCCATGTTATTCCTTCTTTCACTTACCTTCATAGCTCTTTCATCTCCCCTAAGCAAGGCAACATGGATGTTTTTAATGCAAACTTGTTGTAAGCTCTGCTCTTTAGTACTTCCTCTCTTTATCATGGCATGTGCTTTATTTCAGATGTCTAAATCTGAGGTCCCCTGTCACTAGTGAGAAAAATAAATTTCTATGAGGAAAATAATTTATATGATCTCTAGCAGACATCTATCTGCCTTTGGCCAGATGAGTCCTGCCTTAAATGTCTATTCCTTTTCTAAACCCATGAGGCTGATCAGAGCTGTCTGCCACTCTCAGCTTGTGCAGTGCTTAGCAGAACAACAATCCTTTAAGGTTGCTGTTTCCTCAGTCTCACAATAAACATGATTAATAACATATTTCTGTTACACAGAAGTGTGTAAAACATTAACTAGACTTCCTTTTTTTCTCCAAAGCATTTTCTCAAACACTTTAACGAACTGATCCTTATGGTGGTTATCTACCTTTCTCCATAGTGGGGTTTTTGTAGAGAGATTAAGTGATGAAAAGATTCATGGGTCCACAGAGAGAGAGCAAAAGGAAGGAGTCTGACTGCATATCTTAATGACCCTGCAGCTTACAAGTCTTTGCTTCCAGTACCACTAATACGTGTTACACAATGATTTTTCCATGCAAAATGCATAATGTGTTCCTGCTGCAAAAAACAGAATGGAAAAGAGTCATAGAGACTGTCTCCCAATTACTTATTTCCTCTCTGGGTTTCTGAAATCTTCAGTCTTTTCTGCACAATGGCTTCAACACTGGGCAGAAGTTCTGAAGAGTAATTCCCATTCCCATCTGATCTCAGGCCATGTCCTAGAGTGTTGAGCTGTGGGTTTGAATACCCTCAGGCTGACCTGGGCCTCCCTTCCTTCATGACTTGCTCTTCAGGTCCAAAAAAGATCATGCTGTTTCTGTTTTGTATGGCACAGCTAAGGAGAGTACTTAGTGCTGTCTTCAACTACCTAATGGGAGACTGTAGAGAAGACAGAGCCAGATTCTTCTCAAAGGTGCACAGTAGAAGGACAAGAAGCAATGGATACAAGGTATAACATACGAAATTCTGACTTGATATAGAGAAAATGCTTTTTACAATGATGATGCAGGTTGCACAGAGATGTAGCAGAATCTCCACCTTCAGAGACATTCAAAAGCTGACAGGACAAGACCCTGAGTAACCTACTATTATGTGAGGTGCTTTGAGCAGGAAGTTGGACTAGAGACCTCCAGATGTCCCACAAGTCACTTCCAGCCTCCTGGTTCTATAGAAATACTGCAGTTCAGATCATCCCTATGGAAGGAAACCTTCCCAGAAGACTCCCAAAGAGAAGTTCCAGAGGCTGTGGAAGTATCTGCATTCCACAGACAGTGTAGGACACATGCATTCACATTAAGTGCTCAGAAGCCACACCGGATACCGGAAACCATTTAATTGTGCTACTGTAGCACAGGCTAATTTGCTTTCCTTCTTTTTAAAACTTGTGGTTCAGCTGGGGCCTCTTTGTTTCCCTTCTGGCACCAAGTACAGACTCTACCAACACAGGGTGGTTTACAGTGTGAAGTCAAACACTTTAAAATGACCACACATTACTGATAAAGGGCTTAGCGGTACATGTAGAACTTGTAGGCTTGTCAGTTTAAGCTCTCTTGCTTTTTGAAAAGGTGCTGTATTTATGACAAGGCTGAAACTAATTATTTCTTGCCTCAGAGAAAACATCAGCTCTCTGTAGATTTTGAATTGGTTTAAGTATGTCTATGATAATTGCTAGAAACCCATTTTATTCTGCTTCCTTGGCTCAGCTTGCCACCTCTGGCCTCATGGAAGGCTGCCTGAGAACCACAGGAGGTCACGGCCTCTAGGATCGCTGTCAGGTGTTAAGCAGGCAGGTTTGACCGCTTTACAGTCCTAGCAGTACTTGTGTTTCTTTACTGCCAACTGTTAAAGTAAAAGCTGGAGAGGGTAGCAACGAAGAGTTATTCTGTGTAGGGTTCTTTCTAGCCCTCACTATTAGTTATGTTCCTTCAGATAACAAGCACAGTGAAACTTCTGAGGGTGACCCATGCTGGCCTGGTTTAATTCATTGATTAGAAGAGTAATGCTGCCATTAACTTCAATGGAAGTTAAAACTAAACAGCTTTGAAAATCCAACCTGTGGCAAAGACAGACACATCACATTTGTTGGTTTATTACTCAATTTAAAAAAAGGGGAAAAGCATATTTAATGGTGGTGCAGGATCCGCAGGGTGATGTGTTGTGCTGAGAGCAGGATGTGGAAAGATGCCGTGGTGAAGCAGCAGCACCTGTGGCCAGGTGGGTCACTGATGGGCAGAAAAGGAAGAGGTTTGTGCCAGTAAAGGAGACCAGGAGTGGTGCAAGGCTGGGCTGAAGGAGGACTGAGGGAAGAGCATATATACACAGTTGCTGGGCAGGGGTCTCAAGAAATATGTTTGTATTAATTAATTAGATTTACTTTGTAATAGCTTTGTCTGTCTTTAGGAAGATTTTTAGATCAGATATTTATGTGTGTAACTTGGACATTCTTTCTTTTCACTAGGACTTTCAAA
Source organism: Streptopelia decaocto (assembly GCF_964273445.1). Lineage (NCBI taxonomy): Eukaryota > Metazoa > Chordata > Aves > Columbiformes > Columbidae > Streptopelia > Streptopelia decaocto. The sequence goes on along the minus strand of NC_138663.1, from coordinate 191,362,662 downwards.
TCGTGTGAGTATTAGATATAAGGCAGAAGTCTTAATGCCACTTGTGTGACACTTGCTATAGGATTTTCCCCAACTGAGAGAAGTTTGTTGTATGTTGGAGCAGTACTGTGAAGCATAGCAGTAAACACTGAAATATTTATAATATCATAGATGGACTAAATTGATGAAAGTATTGAATTGATGAAGGTCAGACAATTGCAGGCAGCCGTAAAAACTACATAGATATTTTATGAGCACTGCAATTTTTCTTACACTTGTAGACCATGTGACATCAGGTTCGAATCAAATTTATTATTGATTATCAGATTAATGATTCAATTAAAAAAAATCAGTTTCATGAATCAGTACTGAATTCTTCCAACATACTGCTGAAATAAGAAGATTCAAAATTTGGAAGCAAAACAGTATATTTTTTAAGAATAAAACAGCTGAGAGCTAAATTTCCTTGTAATTATTACAGATACTCACTCCCAATTCTATGAACATATTTAAAGAATTGAATAAACTCCATAGGGAAGCTATCACCAATGTGTCAGATATACTTCAGATTGACCTTCTTTTGTGAAGAAACCTGCTACAAAAGTCCCTCCTGTAAAGCTTTTGTGAAAAGCTATGTAAAAAATGCAATTATGTAGGCACTCTGTCTTCATCATGAGGTTCACTGGATTCATTTTAGCATATGCATCCTGCTAAGGATTTCAGACTGCAGACACAGCCCTACCCACGCTTGCTATTGTCTCTCTGCTCTGTGTGCTTGTATGCTTCCCATTGGATCTATATCAGAATTTTGCTCCAAGGAAGTTCTAAGCAGTTTTAAGGGCATTTACATTTTTTCTTCAAATTAATGTAACAAACTGCCAAAACAGTCTTTGGAAAGGCTGAGAGGCAAGATTTAATCTTGCTTGAATTATATTATGCCAAGGGAAATTTTCACTGCTTCTCATCCTCCAAATAATATTCTTTGAATACTTCTAAGGTTTTATCTAAGGATCTTTAAGGTGGGATCAGTCCTGCACAGAAAACTGAATTATAAAGAGATATTTCCATTCCTACCCTTCTTTCCAGCTTTGTTAATGTGCAAGCTCTCCATGCGACAAGTTAGTTCAGGAACTAGCAAAAGAACCATTCCAGAGATTCCCCAGAAACTCTCACTATTTGTTCTAACAATAATCCATGTTCATGCATCACAATTGTATTAGCATCTGTTCACAGATGGGGTTACGAATGGGATTAGTAACTAGATCAATGCTGTAAACATGACAATGCCGTTTTGATAAGAAGCTGGTCACGGAATACACAGTATTCATTTTCTCCGCACTAAGCATGCTGGCATTTTCTGTGCTCTGTCTCTTGTAGATTAAGCCCAGAACATGAAGGGATTTATTTACAGGATGCACGACATGAAGTTATAATAAAGGGAATCAGAGTAAAAAACCCCTTAAGCCTGAGTTCATTCACAGTCAATCAGATATGCAAGACAACAAACAACTGGGGCAATTTCAAACTTTGTGAGAAAACACCCAATTTACAAATTCTAGTCTGTTTTGCATTCGGTCTGGGTGGCATCTAGCAACATAACTCAGAGCAGCCAGTACTTTGCCAGTATATGGTCAAAGCCAATTTACAGAATAAAATGGTTATCACAAGCAATTACCAGCTTCTTAAACCCTTGCAACAAGAGTTCCAGCACAAATTTGACGATCTAACATCTTTCATGTAATTAAAGACTTATGCATATTCTTTCAGTGTAGGCTGTAATTAATATCTCAAATTAAGCAGTGTTTAGATATGTATTACATGCAAGTGAGCTAGCTGATAATCCGATTAGTTAAGCAGTGGGTTTCCTCTGTGGTTTACAGATCCCTGAGGATCAAGGGACTTCTAAAGAATTTGGAAAGGACAGCTGTGGGAGCCTCTCATATTACACCAAACCAACACAATCCCAAGGGGATGACCACAACAGCCCATGAGCTCTGCTGGCTTTCTGGAGCCAGAAGCAGACAAGCAATTTGGGAGCTGTAGGGCAGGAAAGCTGGAAAGTAAATTTGCTCTCTGATGGAAATGAATTTTGCATTCAACTCAAAAAAAAAACCAAAACAAAACAATAGGAAGTGGAGCAACAGAGAAAGTAAGATGGAGTAGGTTAGGCTGTTTTAAAAAATGTGTGGTTACCGAAGGTTAGATGTAATTAATGTGAAGTTGCACCCGCACCACTGTCAGCAGGTATATATGTTCCCTAGGGAGTGCTCTGTGTTGTCAGTAGAAAACATTGAGGTTCCCCATGACAAAAGAGCTTGAAACCCAATTATACCGAGCCTTCTCTTGTTTCAGGAAGCCCATAGTATTAAAAAAAAAAAAAAAAGAAAAAAAAAGATCTGGCATAACTAATGAACTAATGTTACTACTACAGTAATTTTTCTCCAAAGGTTCAAACATGCAAAATATGTTTTTGCCACAAAAGTCTCAGCATCTCCTTGGTGGGGTACATTTACTTTTCAAGATCAGATGCTCAGCAGCAATATCCTCTGAAATAAAGTAGCACTGCAGAAACTGGAAGCACATCAGAGACCTGGGGAAAGAGCAACCCTTCTGCTAAGTAAGTCTTATCCCAGATCAGCAAATGACACATATATTGTGTACCCAGAAAAGAACATGTGATGGTGTCATAGGCCCGAATAGAACATCCCCACCCTTCATAAAATTTATTGTAAGTGTTAAAAGAGGGAATATAGACCAAAAGGCAAATAAACCAGTTCTAAGATTCGTAAGGCCTTGGTTTAAGCGTTAGAAGTCTGTATCCAGTGGCATACTGGTAAGATAAAGTGTCAAATTATTATTTCATCATGGAATCTCTGAAGGGATACTCCTAAACCAGCGCAAATTGTGAATACTTGAAATGGGAGTCTCAAACATCAGTGTAGTCTCAAACAACAACAGGAGATGCAAAGTTTCCCTTCTGTACTTTTAAATCTTGGGCGTTTGTACACAGCCATCAGAGGGGTGGGTGGAAATGCTCACCCACATACACAGAGGATTTGGGGGGAGTATAGGTCCCTTTTGGATAGGGCATAATTTCTCAGTCAATAATAGCTTTTCACTTCTGGAAAATTCCAAGCTCTTGGGCCTCTTTTTGTACCCCAAAGAACACAACAGTGGTGAAAACTAAAAAGCTTGTTTGCCACTCAAGTGACCTCCAGGCCAGGATGAGGTTGAGGGGGGTTGAGCTGCATCCTGTTTTTCATATAGAGAAAGAGGTTCAGAATGGAGTTGATCATCCTTTGATTTTTCTGTTTTATGCTGAATTTGGGTCACTGTAATGCTATATAACAGAAATGTTCTGAATAAGAGCTGTGTTTGTTACCAACCTTGCCATGGATTTAAATCTGCACAGATAGGAAGGATCAAATATGGGAAAGTCAGGGTTACAGTACAAAGGCACTGATGAGAAGGTCAGTGTCCCTCTCTTTTCCTCCCACATGTGACAAATTTCTCGCTTTGTTCTCTGAACACTGGCTGACCCCTACACTTTCTGCTCTTTAACATGTTCGTGTTAGGGGTAAACCCCATGTCTGAAATATTCATTTGTTCTTTCATTTCAAACCATGTTCTTCTTATAGAATATAGCAGTGTCATAACCCATGGTGGTCCTGGAAGTGCTAACTCAACACTGCTGAAAACATACAGGTCTTCGTTGTCATTTACAGGAAGAGTTTTTTGCACCGTAACTTATTCCAGCTTCCTGACTACCTTCCATTGCCTTTAGAACTGCTTAAAGAGCCTTATATCACTAAAGTAAAGTAAAAACTCTTTTCTATAAACAATTATGAGCTCCCCTGTTTTCCTTGATGTCTATTCGTGAGTGACATCTCTTGTAAGCCCACTTTCTGGGGAAGCCCGGGATATATTCTCACTGAACATAGGGAGTATCAAATAATGGCCATATGCTGAGCTCAGCCCACAACAGATCACAGAATACAGGCTGTGACATGGTAACCTCTTTTCAGAAAACTGTAACTGAGTGACTAGAGCATCACATAGAAGAAAATATATACAGGGCATGTGTAGTATTTTTTTTCTTGGTTTAGAGCTATTTGTGTCACATTGATGATCCAGTAGTTGTAATAGTCTTTCACTTATATTTTCCAACCTTTGTAAATTGCTATAATATACTTATGCATGTAGGTAAGTACTTTTACATTCGTCCTTACCATCTTGCTTTTTAAAAAATCCGACTCTTTAGGTTCATCAGTAGATATTTGTAGAGAGAACATGTTTCTGAGGGACAGAGTGGTTGCTCTACGGTGGATTATACCAGTTTATTTGACACACTTTAAAAATAATCACTAGAAATTTGCTCTGCCTTCTTCCTGTCCCAACTGAAAGCTTACATTCTGAAAAAAACCACTGTGAACCCCATAAACATAGCAGACATGCTAGTACATGCCAAAAATTGTATATGACTTATGTGGGCCTTATTTGTTTCTGGAACTGATAACTTGCTGCTGCCATTCCTTGAGGGTCATAGAATTAATACAACACAATAAAAATAGTTTTAGCTGTTTGCTGTGAAATGGCATCTGAAGTGTGTTCAAACTAAGTGCTTCTACTTGAGCATTACTGTCTGCATAAAAAGTCAGTTACTCCTGAAAAGAAGGTTTATATAGTGAACAGCTATTAAATTCAGTACTTCTGGTACTGTAAATATAATATTATTTATGCCTGTGAACAATCCATGACCTGCTATAACTGAGGCTGAAGCTCCTCTTTTCCTTGGATGTCTTCCCTCTCCCTTGGTCTTTTCCCCTTCTGTATGTTGAACTGAGCTTGGGGAGCTCTTTGGTGGCATTACCATGTCATAATGCTATAAACCATTGCTACCCTTGTTCTCTCCCATCCTTTTTATGAGATACCCAGATTTATGACAGCGACATCTTGACCAACCAAACCAAGCCTGCTGGGAATCCTTTAGACAGCCTCTGGCAACACTTTGACCACTGCATTGCTGTGCAGAAGATGGCTCAAGGGCAGGAAAGTCAATATGAAAAACTCATTATTGCCGTGAAGCAGGACCTTGGCAGAAGTGAAAGTCCTAACCAGTATGGCATTCTCCATCGGCTGGGAGTTCTCTTAGTAGCAAAAGCAAAATACCTTGGTGATGCAGAGCTTATAAACCAAGCTGCTCAATATCCCTTCTCCCTGTATCTTCTGTAAACATGTTTTTATAGAGGCCGTTAGTCCCTATGGGCCATAAATACTGAAGACTAGTGTTTTACAAATGGATTTCAAAGCAGTGGCAAGAAGCTTGATACTGAAGTGCCATATTGTTTATTTCCAGAAATTATTTGCTTATTCTTTTTTATCCCATATATTAAAATAAATAGCTTTTTAAAATTTAATTTCCACAAAAAATACCACGTGCTGATTTGTTCTGAGCTGGGTCAGGAGAAAATAGCCCAGGTCTTTCAGGGGACTCCAGTTTCATTTTGCCTTATTTAACATTATGTTATCTAACAAACTTTTCTACATCAGTCTACACAGTCTTCTAGTGGTGAATCCATCCATTCCCCAAGCACTGGAGCCAGATGGGCACTTCCCTGCTCCACAGTGAGAAAAGGGAAGAAAGATAGTGCAGAGTAGGATGGGAGAGAGACTTTGCCGCTCCAACTCGTCATAAAAACAGGAGCAGCTGTCTCAGGAAAATGGCATAAGGGATCCAGCCACAGAAAATCAAATACATAAATAAACAAAAATCCAAATCCACCAAGTACAAGCTTGAAAAGAACGGGAAGACAAGCCACGGTGTATTAGGGGTGACAACTGTCAGATTATAAAAGTTTGGGGAGTTATTTGGAGTAAAAACACTTACTACATTATTTACTAGAAAAAGTTATTGGTTTTGTACACAGAGCTTTGTGTGACCTTGGAGCTCAGCAGCCTTTGGGACTGCAAGGAACAGGCCCTAGACCAGATTACACAAACATTACCCAGAAACTTAAGCACAGAAAGAGCTATAAAATAATCAGATGTACTGGAGAGTTCCAGCCTTCTAAAAAGCTGCCCAGAAATGCATCTATGGGATATTCAGTAGAACTTATCCCGAAGTATTCTCTTTAACATCCTCTGAAGACAGACAGATTCAAATGAAACATGAACCAAACAGAAATGCACTGCATTTAAATATGAAAAATCAACAACTACCTCCTTCCTTCCTACTGTTCTTCCTTCCTTCCTTCCTTAATTCTTTCCTGTTAGATTGAAAGATTTTCTCTGCTATCCTTGGAAAGAAGCCTGCAAAATTCTGCAAAAAGAATGTTCTTGATAATAATCCATCTTTAATGAAACTATATGGTCATTATGTAACCAATGCTGATTTCATAAAGAATCTCATTTAGACTTAATAAAGTACATAGTGCTTATGTTGGAAAAGCTTGAACATGTTTTACTAGGTCTGAACAGATAGTGTTATTGGCAAGAGATAAATGCTTCAGACAATTTGGTGCTAATATTTCAAGTCTCTGCAGAAGAAACAGCACATGTACCAAGAGAAATACTGAACAAAATTAATCTTGGCTGTAATTATACCCCTTCTGATAATGCTGAACAGTAGAATCATTCAATATTTTAATTATTCAATTCTGCACATTTGTTTCATACAGTAAATTAGCTGATATAGATCAGTAGTGGACTCATCTTGTAGAAAGACAAGCAGTACCAGATAAGCAACCAAGATAAGCATTTTATTGCATGCAACTAATGTTCTACAGAGGTGAGGTAAATCCTCACCAATCAAGGAGATAGCTGACTAGGACTTGCAAGAAAAAGAATAAAAGCAACTGTCAACACAGAACTGCAAATATTTTGCAATACATTACCCAGAAAAGTTATTGTTGGCTGTGAGCCAGTGCTCTGGAGAGGAGGAGCGGAGGCTGCTCTGTTGGTACACTTTGGAAAGGAACTTTGCTTGTTCCAGATGGCTGGCTGGCTTGCAGAGCTGGTTTTAGAGGCTCACTGGTCAGATAAGTATCTGAGACAGGGCCAGAATTTCTCGTTTGTGGGACTAGCTGTAGTAAAAGGAAGGGTCACGCTACGTGTAGCCAGATGTGTGGCCAAATGAGATAAGGCTAGGTCTAGGAAAGACCTATAATGAACACAGGACCAAATGATGGGATCAGCCTACCTTAATTTATGCCAGTTAGTAAGTCTTCCATACAAAAGTGTCTGTTTTGGCTTTTTAGAACTTCTCAGTGCTAAACACTCTCAGTTTTAAGTGCCTTGATTTAGTGGGCCACTGTAAGAGGTACAAATCTAAATCAGGTTGCCTACCACATCAAAACTAACCAAGTTACAGAGATTCCAACATGTCCCCCTCTCACCTGGCAAAGTCATACCTAAAACTTTGCATGGAGACAACTAAGCAGGGCTTGATGTGGATTTGGACCTATATGTGGATTTTAGCTGAGTTGAGGATGATGCACAAGAAACAATCTGTCCACAATCACAACCATGTTGTAATGGCACTAGGGAAGTGCCATAGCAGGCAGTGCTGCAGCTTGGGATGTGCATGCACTTATCTCTGGCTTTTATTGGCATGGAGGTTATATAGATTATGTGTACACAGGGTAAGTCACACTTGATGGTAAGCAAAAGCCAAGCGGAACAAGAACAGAGGCACTGCTGGCAGGCAGGGCAGCGTAAGCAGACCCACTGATGTTTGCTTTCATTACAGATATTCAGCCACAGTCAGTGAGTCAGCCTGAAATTCAGATCTCCTGGATTTTTTAGCAGAAGCTAAGCTCTCCTGAAGCTGCATTATACCTAAGGTCTGTCGCATCTCTATCCCAGGGGAGCTAGAAAATTCTGCTACAGCTGAGTGGCCGCTTCCAGCTCTACTAATGGCAATGTGACATATCTGGAGACTTTTGTAGGCCCCAGCATATCGTCTTGACACACAGAATATCAACAGGGCACTATGAAAAGCTCAACATTGTTTAGACAGTGAGAAAGACTGAGAATTTATAATACTTGACCATATTGTGTAATGCTTTTAATGAAAGAAAATACCAAGGAGCAACAAAGAGAGTAAAAGCAACCTGTCCATCTCCTTGATGTGTAGGAACGAAAACAAAAAGTTTTACTTTATGGGTTTTGCTCCTGGAATGCCAAGACACTGTCAGCATCTTCTGGAAATGAGATCCTGTCTGTGCTGTAAGGCCTTCTGCTATGCTTTCAGTTTTTATCTGAATACAGACATTTGTATGTAAATACATGAGTCACTAGCTTGAACAGATATCTGTGTGTTGTCATAATGGTGTCATTATTCACTTTATTTAATAGCAATATTTTTATTACTAAATTTAAAAAACACTTTGTGAAAAATAATTTGGTCTTATCCAGAGTAAGCAATAAATGGTAAAATGCTTATTTCCACACAGCTATTAATCCTGTAGGCATATGTATCGTTTTGTCTAAGTGTAAAAATTTAGCATAGTAAAAAATAATGCCTCTCCCAAAAACATGTTTAAAAACAGCTTCCAGGCAACTCCTGGCAAATCACCATGCGTATAAACTTCTATAAGATCTCCTCTGTGAAGCAAAGATTCTTCCAGACTGTCATTTTACTTCTGGGTTACTCATATGTTCTGAGGTATGGGCACAGTAGGACTTTGCATATGTTTAACAGGAAAACATTGCTGATTCAGTCACAGAATAATGAGTTGCTCCAGGGATGCACTGGGTTTTTACTGAATTTTTAATGAACAACAAAATAATGTGCAATCATCCCGAGCAGTCTTAGGATGAAAATTATGTTGAATTGGAAAAGCCACAAAAAAGAAACTCGAAAGAATTGCAGAAAATGCCTTACAGTAAGAGACTTAAGGGGATGAAATTATTCAGTTTATCAAAAAGCAGTTATACAGGAACTAGGGGAACCTTTAATTTAGCAGCAGAAGCATAAATATCAATGTCTGAAAGCTGAGACTAGGCAAATGCAGAAATAAGGCCTATTTTGAGGTCTAAACTAGGATGTAGGCAAAATTTAATTGTGTAAGGCCAAAAAAACCCAAAGCTTCTGTATCTTCTTTAGCACTTCCACACTAATCTTCCTGCTCAGCCCGAAAGTTTTCCAGATGCCAGTGGTGGCTCCTCTGTGGCTGCTGGATGCATCAGAAATGTGAGGCTTAGCTATGGGGCTAATCCAGTGACCCACTGTTGCTGAAATGGAAGGTCTTCACCTTCTCCCCAGATGCATGGTGGTCCTTTCTACTCATTCCAGCCAATTTAATTCACGTATCCAACAGGGAATTATCTGGGGTGTCTCATCTCATCTCATCTCATCATCTCATCTCATTATCTCATCTCATCTCATCTCATCTCATCTCATCTCATCTCATCTCATCTCAATCTCATGGATTAGTAAGTTTATGGGTTCACATGCTGCCCAATGACTGTTGGGTTTGGCATAAACTCAGTAGTAGAAGCAGGTGATCTTCTGCCTCTCAGCAGTATTCATCTGGTAGATCAGGTAACCTGTCTCCTTAAACCATTTTCACCTTAATTGTCCAAGACAGCTAATTGCACCCCCTAGCCAAGTAGAATTCACAGAGGTATTGTATTTCCCACACAAACATCATAACCATGAGGCTAAAGAAGAGTGAGATAGGAAGACTCTTCTAATGCAGCTGGGCTGCTGTGCCAGGACCTCAGGAGCCATGGGACCTGGAGGAAAGCAGGCCTGAGGGTGTCTCATTGTCAGATGCCAGAAGCTTGAGTCTATTGCTTGGGATTGGCCATGACTTACTTTGGATGCTCAAGGTATAAAACCACAAATAATCTCGAGGGTAGAGAAGGGAACCCAAAACTGCTTCCTGAGCTAAGTCCTGTAGCTACTGGGTTGCCAAGTCACACTCCTTCTCATTCATTCTTCTTCTGGCTCCAGGTCTTAGTGGCACACAGAGGCTGCAGTATCAGAGTTTCCTATCAAAAACAAATTCCAGGCCTGTAAAGCTAAGGGGGTGCATGCCTCAGCTTAATGCTGGCAACAGTGCAGCTGCACTGGCTATGAAGCTGCTTAAACAAGTCCAAGCCAGGTTAAAATGTGCTCACGCAGGTAGTGGCAGCAGCTCTCCTGCCAGCACGGCACTCGGGGCATGCTCATTTGTCTTGCTGAGACACCCTCTGCTGTGCTCCCAAGATGTGCTCCTGGCACGTAGCAGATGTTCCATGCATTCCTCCATAGCCCTCTGTGTGAGCCCTGCATCCTCCCAAGCATCAAGCTCTTAATTCGGAGAACAGACAGACACAGTGGGCAGGAGGTAGACTTTCAATGTCGGAAGATGGTGCTTCTTATTTCTCTGATTTCTATATACCCACAAATCTAGATGAAGTTATGACACTGCTGAAAAAATGCAAACTGTGTTTCCAGTTTTCAGGGTTATTCTTTTTTCTAAATTTATTGAAAATCAATTGCATTCTGCATTTCACTGTCTAGCACTTTCCCTTAAATGCTAGATTAATCAGGTGCTGTATGCCAGAGTTACACACATTGCAAACAACAGCAGGTAGGTGAAAAATCTCAGCCAACAGGGCTCTGCAGCATCGCTGCATTTGGCTGGAGAGTTTCTCTTTGCTACACTGAGCGGGCAGAGGAGAGGCTTTGTTCTTCAGGCTGGATCTGGAAAGGCCGTCCAGGCCCTGGGAACAATCCCGCAGTCCTTGCTCCTGTTCTGCTCCAGTGCTGTGATGCCAACAGAACCAGAGAGCTCCTGGGTCCAAATCCACAATCTTGAAGTCTGAATTCCTGCTGCATTACCCTGTTCTTTCTCTCCTGTCACCAGGGATTATTGTCCTGCTCACACTCCTATAGAGCTGATCTCAACTGTGGTACAAACTTTTCATTGTCATGACCCCTTTCGAAAATAGAATCTCAAAGGCAGCAAAATTTTATATTGAACAGGATGTTTTTTCCACACTGGAATACTTTTTAAAAACAAAGTTATCTGCCAGGATGCAACACATTGGGAGATATACTTTTAATGTGAAGGAAACAAAAACTTGGACCTAAGAATATTGGCAGGATTGATTTAGCCATACTTTTTATTTCATACTTCCTATTAATCTCATTCTTGTCTTTAATCTTTTGTTAAATCTGTTAACATGCACTGAAGGCTGTACAGAAGCTGTCTCCTTGAAAATCATGCCTATCTTAGCGTTTTTACTGGAGGCAAAGATAATAACAACAGACAAAAATGCTGAAGGAGAATATTTTCAAAGTGGGAGGGAAGCATATTTCCTTGGTATTTTCCAAAGTGTTCCAACATACGAGATTGTTTACGACAATGTAAACAAAAAAGCCAATCTTCCTTGTGAAGAATGCAGAATCATCCTTAATTAATTAAACTCCTACTGTGAGCTCATATGTCAGGATGTTGAAGTATTTTAATGGAAACTGACTGCTTTGATTATTTATTTCAGGGGAGTAAAGTAAGGTTACTGAAATCCACAGCAGTTGCAAATCACAAGCATGGTGGAAAGAAATCATATTTAACTTGAAGCAAGGTGCTGGTCACTACCTCTGAGCCCAGTGGATGTGATGAGTCTACCTAAGCCCTGCTTTGCCAGGACACACACTGGTGAAGGTGAGAGAGTGATGCTGTGGGCTTAGAGCTGGGTGCTCATGCCTCCCTGTGTGGCTGTGATGGGAAGGGCTACTGTCCCTTCCCACACCACAAGCCATGGTTGTCCACAGGAAGATGCCCTGCAAGACTTGTCTGGGATGCAGATCTGGCCCAAGACCAAGCAGGAGGACCACTTCATCCAAAGCCTGTGCACTCTGGCAAGAGGGCAAGTTTTTCTCAAAACAGTACGGGTGAGATGGCAGGCAGGTTTACAGGACAAACACAGACACACACACAAACAAAACTCTGCATGAGGGACTTGGTTTATGCAGACGCGTGTGTCAGGACACTATAAGGCTTAGACTTAGTGGTCTGCCAGCTCCCAAAGTTCTCATGTTCCTAAGGAGCAGAAAGACAATACCAAGAAATGATGATTTATTTTACTTTTTCAGCCATAAGGAAGACATTTGCAATTTCAGCTGGCACTTCTTCTAGCAGGGAACACTGCTGGAAGCAAGAGAAGCTCAGTTCTCAGGAAATAAGTAGAAGCAATTTTAACTATACTTATTACGTGTTCCCCAGAATGTAGATCTAGCTGTACATAGGAAGGAGCTAGTGTTGGCAGAACCCCTGGAGGAATGCGTTAGGCCATTGTAATAAACGTGTCTGAGGAAGCGTGTGTGAACCAAGTCCGTTCCCTGCCTGGGCAGAGCCAGCCCGGGTGGCTCATTGCCATCAGTGTGCCCGCGGCGTGGAAGGCAGCGGGCTCACCATACCTTGGAGGATCGCTGCAGGACTCCAAGGGATTATGCTGGAATGGAGAAAAACCAAAGCCTAGCTCCTCCTTCCTCCTGTGCACCTTAACAGCACTTGAATACAAGTGAGAGTAGTTACCCTCGTTTAACCAGTGCAACAAGTGCCGTTCATTGAGCAGTACTGCTTGGCACGCTGGCAGCAGCACATGGGCATCAGCATCGTGAGGGCTTCTATGCCGATGAACATAATGTTTCCAAGGACACTAGCACAGAAGGTGGCTGTCCTGGTCCCCTTCCCTCCTGTCCCGGCCCTGGTGCACACAGCTGTAGCACAGGCCAACCACTGTGCTTTTGCATTAACCCTTCTGTAATGTCAAGATTCAATTATCAGAGCCACAAGAACACCTCTAGAAATGATCATATTTACTGCACTTGATAGGGTGAGTCAAATGAGATTATTTAATTAATTCACCCAGTCCATTGGAGCTGCTCCCAAACAGATTTTGGACAGGTTAATTTTACCTGGAGCATTTCACCAGTCCAGTTCACTGTAAGTCCAGAGATTCCCATGTGGCTCAGTGGTTAAACAATGCCCGAGCAGAAACCAGCAGCTGGGGGGGCACTTCTTCCACCAGGCAGTGACAGGGTTTGATAGCTCAAAGTGCTCTTGGAACAACACTGCAATGCCCAAAGAGTTAGCACTGTAAAGAAACTGTATATTTGAATTCCTGCATGGTGCTAGGGTTGTGAGAATACTGTGGCACGTGAATGTTATACATCTGTGTACTGCTCCATCCAGTACAACAATAAAACTAAATTTAGCTGATACTAAGCAGATCTTTAGAACATAATTTCTGGTGCTGATTACTTATGAAATATTGTGTTGACTCATTTTATAAACAGAATTGATTTGCTCTGTGGACCTGTCAAACACATTATTAAGGTACCTTTTGTAACACTGTATCATTATAACTACAAGCAGAACTGGTAGATAGCCAGCAAAATTCCCACGAAAGTGAAAACAAAACTCCTAAAAAAAATTTTAAAAGTTATGTAACTGCAAAACTCCTAAAAAACCCCAAACTGAACCTCCTAAAAAATAACAGAAGACTTACATAACTAGAACTCAATTACCTCCTGAGAAATTTACTGTCAATCTAAAAAAGTGAGAACTTAAACAGAGAAGTGTATACTTAGAAATACTGTAGGTGAGCACTATTCTTTCTCTTTCAAGGGAAGATGATTAAGGCCGCATGAAGGATGAAGTATGAAAAATGCATTGGAATGCTTGTTAAAAGAGGCTGTCAGAAAGCGGGGTATGTCTTGGATTATGTTCACTCAAGGACTGTCGAGGGCAAGAACTTTAATGACATAAAAGCATTGAGAAAAAAAGCAGAACTTCTGGGCCTTGAGAGCAAAATACTCCACCAAGGTGTTTATTAAAAACAGGCAGGGCTCAAAAGGCTTGGACAGCCTCTCCAAAATACCACTATATTAAGTGCCATAGCTTAATCTCTGAATATTCTTCCAAAGTACATTTCAAAACTTTGTTTACACTCCTGATGTTTTCTATTGTTGATTACTATTCCTATGTGCAAATTCAAATACATTAGGATTATTAAAATGCACATGATTAATTATTGAACTATAGCTCCCTGGTGGATGAAACCTTCATTATAATACTGGGTAAAAATCACAGCTCAAAACAATACTCCTGGAACTCAGATATTGTTGCAATTTTTGAGTGGAAGTGAGATATTCATGTTTTCTCTGCACTGCTGCTATAACTTGACGAAAGAAACTCTCATCTATATTATAATGAATTATAATTATATTTTAGTGCCCCATCTGGAACTGTGTAAAGGTTGCTTACAAGTTTAATAGTAGGTGAGTGGAGTATCATCACCTATATGTCCTTGAATAGCCTTTCATCCCTTTTTCTAAATTGAAAACAAACCTCTCATTTTATGAGTCATTAGAACTTATTAAATTCTCTAACTTCATTAAAACTGATTTTTTTCCATGCAGTTTGGTCCCAAAAATCTTGCTTTCTCATCTTTCTTAATATTTTCAAAATCTATGTTTTCCCATGAAAACTTCTTTTTAAAAAATGGTTAACTGTATCCTAAGATTGTAACTGAGTTCACTTCCTGGTGCAAGTCACAGTGTCACATCTGTGGAATATTAATTTTGAAGAGGCAGGACCTCAAAATGTGGGGTCTGTTTCCCTACAATATATAGCCAATGTATGTTAATGGCCATTATTTTATTTTGCACTTAAACACACTATAATAACAATACTCAAGACAAGTCTGTCATCCTAAGGACATGTTTTCAGTTATCTGTAGAAAGAACAGATAGGCATTCACCTCTTGATCCTGCAGCTATGCCAGCCTTTTTCCATTAAAACTTTCCAGAGTTCCTGCCAAAAGCAATTGTGCATTTGAAGGTGAATAGAGTTTATCCACTTTTACTTGGGCAATAGAAATTTTAGCCATTATGACAGCCTGGGAAACAAAACATGAGTTTATCTACCTTTTTATACACTGCTAAGATACCAGTTTCCCAGCATATCCTCACCAACACTAGCAATGGTGAAAAGGTGAAGTGAACCATGCAACTCTTTAGGAATTGTCATTGTGAATATTGTGTTTTCTAACTTGAATTATACCACATCATTAATTAAACTGCCAGTGGACCAGTTGTAATATCTGGAATATTCAATAAGGAAACAGTCTAAGGTGGACAAAACAATAGCTCAGAAAATGTCAAGTTACTTTTGTAGTCATAATCAACATATTTTTTTGTCTCTTTAGTCAACATTAGACCCATTATTTTGTCTGCAGCATCACTTAGCATTTCTTTACAACCCAGGTATCCCTATGGGAAACTCATATGTAGATCCTGTCCTGCTCTTCCAAGTCATGCAGAAGGAAGGTAATAACACACCAAAACCTCGAGCAATTACATGAAAGTTCAAAGTTTTCCAAGAGAACCAAAAGCCTTTCATACAAAATGAAAGAAAAATCTGTATTTCTATTATAAATTATTGCTGACTGTACAGGTTTAGTTCTGAGACAGGCTGAGAAGCTGCTTCATAGTTGGGTGTTCTGTGTCACCCTGTTGGATGTATTATACATATCTACCGCAGTACTGGTGTCTTCTTCCATGTACAAGGGCATGGCCTGTTGTTCTATTGTGTCTTAACAGGCATATAAGCATATCCTTCCAAGAGTAAATCTATGGCATGCAGTGGGATTATTCACATGTTTACAGTTAGATACTTTGCTCAATCAGGATCATGTATTTTTCCTCTCTTTGCATGGGAACACAGTGTGTACTTTTGAGTGTGGTAGGATTTCAAACATCATGTTTTAAATTCTGTGTCCTTTTCCAGGTACTTGCAAGCAACAAAGAGCCAGTTACTGAGTTGTTTTATTGAAGTTGCTAATACTTAAAGACAAGGTTCTCGAACAGATAGTATTCCTACCCCAGTGCACTCACTCAATAAGAAAAATGAGCCAGAACATCCAGAAGAAGTAACAGTGGACATGAGATGTTGGTGGAATGAAGACAGACAGACAGCATGAAAACTGAAGTATTTCCTCAGTTTTAAAGCTTTGGTGTCTGGTGTAAACCCTTTCCCATTCACTCAGCAATCTTCAACAGATGTGCTGCAAACCGGTCTTTTTTAACCTCCTGTGTCTGCTGTAGATATCCAAATTTCCAATAGTTACAATGCAGCAATGCCTAAGAAGACATTACTATTCTCCAGAAAAATTAGAAGTATTTCTTCCAGCACATGAGGCTGTGGACACAAGCCCTCTTCTAACCTGTGCGCTGCCCCTCCCAGCCCATGCATCCTGCTAGAGGTCACCTCCATGGCTGTCAGCAGATGCCCTTATGTGATCATTCTCTGACTTGTCTCCATCACAGAATCACACAGAATCACAGAATGTCAGGGATTGGAAGGGACCTCAAAGATCATCTAGTCCAATCCCCCTGCCAGAGCAGGAACACCCAGATGAGGTTACACAGGAAGGCGTCCAGGCAGGTCTTGAATGTCTCCAGAGTAGGAGACTCCACAACCTCCCTGGGCAGCCTGTTCCAGTGTTCTGTTACCCTTACTGAGAAGAAGTTTCTTCTCAAATTTAAGTGGAACCTCTTGTGTTCCAGTTTGAAGCCATTACTCCTTGTCCTATCATTGGTTGTCACTGAGAAGAGCCTGGCTCCATCCTTATGATACTAACCATTTATATATTTGTAAACATTAATGAGGTCACTCCTCAGTCTCCTCCAAGCTAAAGAGCCCCAGCTCCCTCAGCCTTTCCTCATAAGGGAGATGCTCCACTCCCTTAATCATCTTTGTTGCCCTGCGCTGGACTCTCTCCAGCAGTTCCCTGTCCTTCTGGAACTGAGGGGCCCTTCTTGAACTGAGGGGCCCAGATATATGGATATATGACCTCATAATATTTCTGCCTGTATTGACCTTTTAACAGAGCAATAAACCCATCCACTAACAGAGAGGATAAGAGTAAAACAAGGTTGATGGCTCTCTCCCTCTCTTCAGGGAATGATTCAAAAGGGTTTAGACTTTTCCTCAGTTTATGCAGCCAGGGCAGTTGTTAGAGGTCTCCCAAAGCACCTGGAAATGACTTGACTTCCTCGGGGCTACAGCCTCATTCCAAAGCATATATCAGAATCAAACTGTGGATTTTGAGACTGTTTGGCAATAATTTTAACAGGTATTGCAGACAAATATTATTCAAACACTAAGCAACTGAGATGCTACAAATATTGAGTCAGATCAAGAACCTAATTTTGCTCTTTATTAACTCAGAATAGCAATTCTAGGCTCTATTTCTGCAAGTGTCTTTTTTACAGGTTTGTTTTGCATGTACTTTATAAAAAACCCTAATCTTAATGGTGTTTTTGCATTATCTGAAATGAATGCTGCATTTTCCAAACTGGTAAGGATTTAATGCATTAAAGGAAGGTAATTAATAAATCCTGTGGCTCTACAAGCATACTACACACTCCTTCCTGTAATAAGGAGCTTGAATTAATTTTTTCTATTTACTGAAGAGCATCCATTAATATAATGCCTTACAACATTTCCAGGAAAGGTGGAACAGACAAGAAAAGTTACATTTTCTGTAATCAGACATTAGTTCATAAATAGTTTCAGCAAATAGAACATTTTGTTCATTCTGCTCCTGAGAAATGGGTCGGAGTTGCCACTGCTAGCCTAATCCCTATGGCTCAGCCCAACTGCCTTGTGCCACAAAATGTCTCTGAAAATCCACACTATACCAAGCTGCCCTATTGCTCTCTATGTTTGAGCTGGAAAATAACAGAGGAAACCACACTGAAGGAACTAGCTGGGGCTTCTGGACCTCATAAAGCCCATGTGCAGGAAGGGATGAGGACAAAGAACAGGACAACTTAAAGAAGCTCCAGAAAGCTCAGAAAAAATAAAGTTACATTCAAAAAGTGTACCTAAGCAGAGTATCATCTCGACTACTCAAGACAGGCAGAGCTATGAAAACTACCACAGACATCCGGCCCAACCGTGGACACAGAACTTCATGGATCTTGTGTTCTTTGCAGCTTTCCCTTATACAGTAGTGGCCTCTAAGGCTACATTTGTTCTACCACAGCAAATAGTGGCAGAGTTTGGTCTCTTGCCATGAAGGCAAGTGGCACAGAGTGACCATATCCACATTATCAAGCTTGCCTATCTTCCTGCAAGGAGCTTCATCCAGACTGTCTGGGTGCTAAGCAGAGGGAATGCCGGCTGGTCTGCACCTGTCCCACACTGGGGAGCATCCTCATGGGCTGGCAACAGAGACAACTGTGACCCTGTGCGAGAGCACATGACCCCTCCCCGCTTAAATCCAACCAAGAAGTAGCCTGTGCGCAGGTTTACTTTGAGGTACTTTGTTTCTGTGTATACTACTCTGAGGTACTTCGCTTCTGTGTATACTTTCATTTGCTTCACTAGAATTACCCAGTCAAATAAACTCATATAGAGGCATAAAAGTTTATAGGATTATGACCTGTGTGCATGTTATAAACTGATGCTACATTATAAGCAAATAACTTCCAGTGTCTCATAGTGCGTGCAAGATATTGTGCACTTTGGGTTTTGTCAGTCCTTTTGCAGCTTTCCAGAGTTTTCAAATCTAACATTTTTTATTTGTCATTTAAACTTGGGAATGAATTAAAAAGAGTTAGGAGGAGAAAAGAATTCTTTGCTGCAGAAAAATGTAAATGGAAAAAATCATATAAAAAGAAGGAGATAAAGGATATCTAAATAGAGATGTAAGAGAAGAGAAAAAACATCTGGGAGGCTGACTATTCAGGGACTTCAATCCACATTAAATTGTCAGGCAATCAATCACACTGTATAAAATTAATGAGGTTGGTAATTCCTTTCTATATAAACACCCAACAGCATAATTTATTAGTACAGTGTCAGTACCCTCCCCAACTATTATCTGATTCAATCCACTAGCCTATCTGAAATGTAATATCTGAGTTCAACTTGCACAAACCATGCAAAAAGCTATTAAACCATTTTTACTTACATATAAACGGGTTAAAGCTGTATTTCCTTGTTATGTTCTGTTTCTACAGCTCTTGTAGCAAATGAGTTTGCTGTGACCATTACTTTAATACTTGTACTGTGGTTGCACTTAGAAATTCCTATCCAGATTGGACTTAGTGGTGTTAGTAAACAAACAGAAGGCAAGAGACAGACCCCAAACCATGAGATGTTTACAAGTCAAGGAGATGTGCCAGTCAACGGGAACAAGAGAGGCAGCGCAATACTAATATTAAAATGAGTCCTCAAAAGAACAAGAAATAACTTTTCCTGATGGTCACAAACAAAATCAGTTCCAATGTCTAGATCCTAGTCTACCACTAAAATCAAAAGCTACTTATGCAGCTGTGGAATTAGTTCAAACAATCATATTTAAATTAATATTATGGACTTGTGCAGAAAGTGCATTTCAGACTGTGCTTCATAGGAAAACCAGTTTTTAGAGTTATGATCAGAAGTTAGGGAAGAGAATTTAATACTCCTGAGCGGCAAATATCATGCATGTGCTGTCCAGCCTCTCCCCACAGATAAGCTCTGGCACGTTACTGCTGGTCAGCCAGCAGCAGCTGTGCCTCCCTGCACAGCTCCTCTGCTGCAGAGACAGAGAGGCAGCACTGCAGACCACTGCAAACAAGAATATACCCTGTGTTCCCTCACTCCCTCCACACACAAGCACATGGAACCTCAGCACCGAAGCTCTGGGCGGGAGTTGGGTCCAGGAAGGACAAACAGGTTGACCATGAGTCAAAAATGTGCCCTTGTGGCCAAGAAGGCCAAGAGTATCCTGGGGTGCATTAAGAAGAGTGTGACCAGCAGGTCAAGGGAGGTTCTCCTCCCCCTCTACTCTGCCCTCATGAGGCCACATCTGCAGTGCTGTGTCCAGTTCTGGGCTCCCTAGTTTAAGAAGGACAAGGAATTACTGGAGGGAGTCCAGTGTTGGGCTACAAAGATGATTAGGGGCCTAGAGCACCTTTCTTATGAAGAGAGACTGAGAGACCTGGGTCTGTTCAGCCTGAAGAAGAGAAGCCTGAGAGGCAATCTCATTAATGTTTGTAAATATCTGAAGAGTGGATGTCAAGAGGATAGGATCAGACACCTTTCAGTGGTGCCCAACGATAGGATGAGAGGCAACGAGCACAGACTGAAGCACAGAAGGTGAAGAAGGGAGCCTGAACCTCCCTCCATGGCACTGGGCACCTGAGGGTGGGAAGCACAGAGGCCCCGGCACCACTGTCAGACTCCCTCCTGTATCCCAGGTAACAGAAAAGGGGGAGTGAGAGACGACAACAAAAAGAAGCGCTGCCAGATTTATGCTACAAACTTCCCTCTTCTTTCATCTCCCAGACCTCTAGGGCTGCTGGGAATGGAGGGCTCAGGGAGGAAGATGAGGCTGTGGGTAGGAGTCTCACCCAGAAGAGGCTGGAAACCACTGATATGATGAATTCTTCTTAGTAATAAAGCATAAAAGAAGGATTATCTTCAGAAATCATTAAGCACATAAATTTTGAATAGGGAAGAAATACAAATAATTCACAGACAATTCAATGGTAAGGAGAAAAAAATAGTCTGATTTTTTTCTCATCATACATTTGTCTGCCTTTGTTCAAGCACTTCTGCAAATAGCATTTATCAATTATCTTTGGTCAGCAAGATTAATCATACAGCCTTCGTCTTTTTCTAAGACTGGCCCTGAAAATTCTCTTAGTCCACAAGTAATTTAAGAAATCTTGTTTTTCTGTTATTAAAGCGCAATATACCTGGTACCATACTTTTTAGACTATGTGGTCTGACACTTCTCATCAGAGGAATAATTTCAGTTCAAAAGTTGCAGATCTTGCAACAGAAATGAAAGAAGTGAGGGTGCCCATTTGAAAGCTCTCCTCTGAAAATACCAGGGTATAGAGAAGGTGAGGTCTCTGCATTAAACTACACTTTCTTGTCCTTCTAAGGACATCATTTCATCCCCACTAAAGTGAGAAACAGGCCACTTGCCCACTTAAACAGGGAAATACACTGCGTTGTGTCTCACTTTTCTGTATTTTCCAAAGGGGCATCTACAACAGCACAGGTTCCTCGCACTGCGCTCTGCACTGTCTGTGTGCTGGCCGCAGCATAAGGGACCCACCGCTGCTGCTGCCTCCAGCTTTTCTCGGGGTGAAGCCTGAAGTCCTGCCTGCAGTAACAGAGCACGTGAACAGAGCTGAACAGAGGAACCAATTACTAACAGATTTTTCTCCTGAAAAATGCCAGTTGCCTGGTGACAGGTCAGTCTGTTCCAAATCCCTGCTGGTGAATGAGGTTGGAAGAGATATCACAACCCATTCACCAGGCAAGGGATCTCTTGGAGCTCCTCAGCTCTGCTGATCGGTACCCCATGAGCTGTGGGAAGATCTTATGCCCATTACCTGCCATTGGAGCCATCATTTCTAGCAAGCTGGACAAAACCTGTGGTGAGGCAGACATACCAGGGTGGTAAACAAGAAATACCCTTTTGAGTGTCTCAGCTTGTTGCAACCTGGCAAATGGCAAATACAGAAATCTCTTTTCAGATTTGAAGAGACCAAAATGTTTCTTGCTTTTTTTTTTTTTCTTTTTTGGTGGATAAATAACAGAATCAAGAGGTCGATAAATGATTTCTGAAAGAGGTATGCAACTTTCCTGAAAGTGGCGTGGTTCAGTGTGTCTCAGTATGATTTTTCTTCTAGTCAAACGGTTTATTTATTAAAAACCACCACAGCTACAGTGGTCACTCATTTACCAGTGTAACGCACTGACCAAGCTCCTTTATTCAGGTGCACTTCATCCTTTCAGCACCACCAAAAACCACAAGTATGTTTTTACTGTATATGTCCATAGAAATAATCTTATTTAAGTTCTTACTTTTCATAAGCAATACATGGGAGCTCACTGTATGACTATGTCAAAACTCCTTCAGTTTCCAAGACACAGGCTGACAGGATGCTGCATGTTTATTTTTCTATAAATGCAGAAAAATCTTTAACATAGGCATTGTGGGCAGCACTCTGAAATAATAAAGGGCATGGCTAAGATTCCTGCAAACCTTAGGCTGCAGCGGCATGTTCAGCTGAACTTTCTGGCAGCCTCTGAGTCGTGAATCAGTGCCAGCTGGGTGACTGTGCTACCTTTCCCTGTTCCTCCTCTCTGCCCTGTGACCTCCTCTGGGTTAGAGGAGTGCTAGGTTGGGTGAATCTCTGCTAATCCATACTGAACCTTCAGTGCACACATGTGAGTGAGGCAGAAGCAATCAGAGTTGTTCTGCATTCTCTTACAGTCCCTTGTCCACACTCCCACAGGCCACAGCTGCTTGTGCTGAATTTCATTCTAGAGCCATTGAGGTACTTGGCAGGGATGGCAGTCCGCACTCTGCATCCTTGGGCAGCCAGTACTTTCACAAATCCCACCCAAATTATTTCTATGGCACATGCACAAGTGTTGCAACAGAGCAGAGAAATAAACCTAGTGGCTCCAGAGCCACTTGGATGTCCTTCCTCACTTTGGACTACAGGCTTCAGTGAATGGTCCTTCCTACTAACAAATTTGTTCACGTATGTTTGGTGTAGTTGAAATTATCCTGAAGTGGGAGAATTCCTTATTTTGTGGACAAACACCCAGGTTCCTCTAGGATCAAACATCAATCTCTTTCAAAAAAATGTAGTGTAGAAGAGGAATACCATCTCCTACAGCATGTCACAGTGTCAGAAAAGCATTAACTCCAAAGGGCCTCTGTCTGCTCAGCACTCAGTGACACCTCCCACAGCATTCCCAGGGCAAAGTCTCTGTACAAAACACTGCTCTGCTTCACTGAGACATGGCAGCTGGTGGAAACACACCTAAACCAGACCACCTGCGATCCCTGCAGTCGTAGAACTGCTCTGGTTTACAGTTCAGTGAAGGCCACAGAGCCCACCCTAAGCAGGGCAGCAGTTTCTCCTGAGCACTTTGGTGGCACAGAAGCCCCAGCAGCAGCAAGCCAGCTCACTCTCTTATGTTGCTCTGGGGTCACATACACAAGTCACAGTCACAGCAGGCACTGCAATGTGTATGTACCTTTAGGGGTTGGCCCTGTCTGAGGTCAGTGGGAGGTATCCATCCCCTTCCATACCGCTCTGTGGGAAACCACCTCTGAGCACTTGTTTCTGTAACAAGTCATCATTCGTAAGATGTAGTCATCTCTTCAAAAAATCATTTTGGCTTTCTGACTCATCCTTTCCTCAGAGAATTCTGATTCAGAGCAGGGAAAGTATAAAATGTATCAGCTAAAATGCTTTTTTTTCTTTTTTTCCTGAGGATAAGATGTAGATTCCAGTCCCACAAAAACACGGTGAATATATTTTCTTGAACTATTGATAAATATTCAGAGGAAGGATCTGACTGAATGCCCTGGAAACTGAAGTAATCAGCTTTCCTGTATAAGCTGAGCTGCTAGCATCACACTCGTAGTGGTTTCAGCAATCAGGTGATAGCTTGCAGCTAAATATTACTTGATTAGATACATAATTTGGTCCAGACGAAGCTGGGAGCTCCCCCACTATTTTATTAATGCAATTCCTACATGCAGACATTGGGTCACTGATTCTGTATTCTGATGCAAAACAACATAATGAAGACACAGCTAGTAAAGAGTCAGCTACAGAGGACAGGTGTTAATCTTGATATTAAAGGCTGATTTTCTGCTATAATTTGAAAGGCACAACATATGCATCTGGAATACTTCAGATGAATGATTCTCTAAGCACTGTGACAATTTTGCAGAGAAACAATTCCAGAAGGGATCTGACTCACCCACCCTGCTTGGTGCTATGGAAAGAATTTTTAGATTTATAGATGCAGCACAGCCCCATTGTTAGGAAATGGTTCAGGGACTGACTGTCATTGCTTCACAAGCAGACATAACACAGTCTAGCCCTGAAGTTAGGTCGGTTAGAATAAAAAAGTCTCAGGGTAAAGGTCTGCCAGCCACCTTGCTCACACCACCCACTTACAGGGAAAGGTACTGATCAGGGTGAATTAATGTGACAGAACTGGACCATAAATTAACTTCTTATGTACTAAAATGTTCTAGTGTAAACAAAGGTCTTCCAGGGACTCTGTCAAGAGCTAAGTAGAGACTATTTCTAAACGCAATAGTCAGTAATACAGATATATAGTTTGGCATTCCTGAAACCTGATGCTTGAATGTGTCTCCAAGACTTGCACAGTTCAGGCCTGGTTCAAAGGAAAAGAACTTTTTCATTACCCTGTGTATGGCTGTTTAAGGTCCTTTTCCTTGCCTCCCTCATGATACGTTCCTTCATATTATGTGCAGATCCTACTTGGATAGAAACAATGAAACCAAACCATGAAATCTTGTTGAGTTCAAATTGAGAAACATCATCACAGAACTGCTTCTCTGACTCTGCAGGTACATATATCTGGAGTAAAAGACCAAAAACGTATCTCCTGTGTCTCCTAAGTATCAAACACACATTAGACATTTCCTTGGAAATCAGAAAATGAGTCAAATTCAAATTCTGTCTTTGAATGCAATGCTGAAATTAAAGAACTCATGGCAAAACAAAGAAGCAAGCAAGTTTTTTAGTCAAGTTTAAAGAGTGCATGATTTGTTAGAAAATTTAAAATAGTAATTCAATATTCAATAGCTATGTTAGTTCCTACCAGTCATGTAAATCAATTAAGACCTTACGGAGTCTTAGTTCTACTGGCATACTTAATTGACTCTCACTGGTGAAAAAAAATGCCTCTTACACAAGACTTGTCAAAAGATCCAAGGATGCTCCAGCCCTCCCAGTGGCGCTGCCTGGAACACCGTGTGCCCTCCAAGCCCCGTGCCAGACACAGCTGGCTGTGCTGTCCCACTTCCCCATGTGTCTTCCACGCTGAAGCTTCTGTGGTTTTAAACTGTGATTTAATGCAATTTATATAAGAACAGCTGCACTGCAAAAAGAGGAAGGTTTATATAGTTCAACACCCTGTCTCTGGCCAAAAATGAATGTCTAGCAAATAGTACAAAAAATCCCAGCAAGCACGTGATGGTAATTCATCAGAACACTCTCCAGTGTTCAGAGGCTTCATGAGCCAGAAGTTGTGTCCCCAAACGTAATAGCTCTTCATGGATTTCTCTTGAATTTTGGTAAACCTGAAACATCCAGAATATCCTATGGCAGAACTACTCCACAGTTTGAATTCATATTGGGTGAAAAAGCACCTCCTCTTCTTTATTCTAAACATGTCATACAAACAAAGCATTCCTATCAATCCTCTTCATGGCACTTATTAGTTTATAGATTTCTGTTGTATTTTCCCTTCATTTGCCTGTTTTTGCAGACTGAAGAATCCTAACTTATTTGCTCCTTGCATGGAAGCCACTGCATAACTTTGGTCATTCTTGTGACCTGTTTCTGGCACTTCTCCAGTAGCATTGTATGTTGTTGAGCCAGGGAGAGCAGACTTTTGCACAGTATTCAAGGTGCAGTTGATGTACAGATTTGTTTATACAATGGCATCACAATGTTTTGTTCTTTTTATTACTTTCTTAACAATTCTCAGCATTTTATTTGGATTTTTTTGGTGTTTGGTTGGGTGGTGTGTTTTTTTTGGTTTTGTTTTGTTTGTTTGGTTTTTTTTTTGATTTTGGGTTTTTTTTTTATTGGTACTGAGCATCAACCTGACATTTTCACAGAAATATGTCCTACAGGCCCAAGAACTTGGCAAGAGACAGTTTAATCGTGACTCTATAGTAGTGACCACAGTGAGGTGCTGGAGAGTCCAGGGTTTCTGTGGGCATCTCCAGTACAAATGAACACTTTTCACTCAGCAATGACATATACATAACTATAATATGTGTGGGTTATTATATAAAGTGGAGAATAATCTGAACACACAAGTATTAGTCTCACTTTGCCTTTGAAAATCATATCACATATGTCTATGTGGCAGCTTGTATATACTTCATTCTCCTTAAAACACAAAAATAGCACGAGACATTTTGAAAAGTTAGTTCATGTACCTTTTCCACATTCCACAGATAATCCAGATTTCTGGTTTTATAAGAAAGCCTTTTTCCTCTTGTCAAACATGTTGCTATGTAGCAAATTCAAATACATTACATAAAACAGATTTTCAAGGCAAGAATTTTTTTTTACTATAAAATATCGCAATTCTACACAAAGTCTGTTGTTTCTTTCCTTAAAAGAAAAAAAATCCTTACAAAGCAGCCAGGGAGAGATTCTTTTTTAAAGGACTGCAAGCCAACGTAACATATATAGCGGCCCGTTTGTTCCTAATAGATTAAGTGGACTTTTTGGTAGCCCATTATCCATCATTAGTGAACATTTAAAATCAAGAAGCGGTCCAAGATTCTAAATGGATCTTCAAACTCCTTCAACAAAAGCACCTGAAGACACCACTTGATTACTTACCTGATTATATTACAATGGCGGAGATAGGGCACAAGTGATTAAACACCAAAGTGCTTTTAAACACAATGCAGTTAACATGTCATTCCAATAAATGTTTGGCTGACTACAGTATTTCAAAGCAGAGGACTCAGTATTCTGGTTTTGTGGATCACGGGCTCTCTTTGATATCCCACAGTTATTCTCGGAGGGCAGCTCAGAAACTGCTCCATTTTAATCCATTCTGATTAATGCCACAAAATGAGTTTTCCTGACACGGGTAATTTTGCTCCGCTGGGGAGTGATTGAAGAGGATGGGCTTTCATCCCAGCACAGCAAATCACTGGCAGCGTGCTATAACAAAGAGTTAAACATCTTCCTCAGCAAATGAGATGAAACTGTAACTTGTTTTCTTTTAATTAACTCCTCACTAGATTGCTCCAGGTCCTCCTGGCACCCCTCCGCTCCCAGACAATAGCAGTGCTCCCAGCTAGGGCAGGATTTTGGAGCACACGGGTTTCCTGGGAGTAGCCGTGCTCTGCATGAGTCGGGTCACACTTTTCTCACGCTGTCTCAGAATGCTTTTGGAGAGACTGATTGTGGTCATAAAGCAAGCCGAACATATCTGGAGTCATTCAGACAGACTCAGCATGCTGGTGAGTCAGGATGACCAGCAAAGATAACATATCAGCAACCCACACCAACTCCGCTGCTCATAATGAATTCCTTCCTCCAGGTTCACTTTCTACTGATTACCCTCCTGGTTCTCAGAGTTTAGCATTACTGCCTTAGTACTCACAATTCCATTTAGTTTATGTTCCCGTATGGGCTTGGTTGCTCTTTTCCACACAGTGTATTCTTAGACTATGAGGCAAACTGCAAGGCTTATGAATGAGCTTTTAATGGACAAGGCTGCTGTGTTAGTCCCCGATCACATAGAGACACTGCAGTGGTGCCAGGAGCTGGATCTGGAGGGGTCTGTGGTCAGAACTCCCACACAGGCTGATCCTGGGTGGGTCTGTGCATGTGGGGTCACTACACACATCCAGAGCCTTCTGCATACGTTACAGAGCAGAGGTTAATGCAGACTTTGCAAATGCTTCCTGGTGGGGACAGACACCAACCCACATCAAATAAAAACACAGGAGGGACTTTCAGGACAGACGTGAAGCTACGTACTGGAGTGCAATCTGTGTGCTCCTAGAAAATTTACAAAAAGCATGGAAAATATGCTTATATGGATTTAAACTTAGAAAAGAACATAGGGTTAGTAGGTAAAGTGTAGCAGGATCATGTCTGGTTGAGTCTGTCCTTCAGTGCAATGAAGGGACTGAGCAGACAGCCTGTTTGGGCATGTGCTGCCACAAGCAAACAAATCAGGTTTTGGACAAAATTTGTTATTAAAGTGGTGCAAGCTTATCTGCTTTTCTCCCTAAAGTGATGTTGATAAAGATGAAAACAAAAATAGATGCCCGGATTGGAGGATAATACAGATCTTGTTCAGATAAGAAAATGTACTGTTCATTATACATAAGGAGGCGTTTGGCTAGTACAATGAATTCTCCCACAAACCAGATATAAACTAGGTTTCCAAATTTGCTTCTGGAGGTCCATTTCTCTTCATATTGACTAGAAAAAGAACCTAGATTATCAGTTTATACTATGTGCCTAATGCATTTCAGAGCTCTACATTTAGGTGAGAGCCCTCCCACTGAGCATAATACAAAGTCCAGTTAAGTCAATGCTAATTTTCCCTGAGCTCTAGAACATCAAATGAAAACCGTCATAACAGCTAAAATCTTATTCTCAGCTCTAAAGCATGGACTTCCAAAGAATCAATGTGCAATTATCACTGATTTCAAAACAATTCACTGTTGATAACTGGTGCAAAACACATAGTCTGCAGTAACATGTTGCTCTTAAATTCAGGTGTCAAAGACTGGTTCATTCTAGTTAGCACCTTTCTCACAACATACACTAAAATCACACCTGCAAATTAGGCTGGGTAACTTGAATAGAAAACAGGACAATGTGAAAAGAGGTGAAGACTCTAAGCTTGATATCATTGGCAACATCAATTAAACGTGTTGTAAGAGGTCTTATATTCAATTGCCCACATAAAACAGGAAAAAAATTATGTCATAATTATCTTTGAGATGCTAACACATAAATATTAATCTCTATTAGTTTAAAAAACAGTTGAGATAATGAGTAGAAAAGGATTTTAAAAGGACCATCAGACTATTCCACAGGCACTGAAAAGCCAGGCAGGAGCCTGATGTTCAGGCACATCCAGAAACCCTCCAGGCTGTTCACATCCTGTCCTGAAAACCCCTTGGATTTGCATCACTCCAGATTGAGACACCTCCTGTCAGTCAAATGGGCCTGTCAGTCAAATCGACACCACAAAATGTCTGTTTAGTAGAGTGAGAAAAATAAATTTAATCTACATGGTTATAGCAAAACACACTGGTGAACCTGCACACGGGGAACATTTTTTCAAATCAATTACTGATAATATTCAGAGATGTACAGTGGGAGCGGTAGTCATGCTAGTCAAGGAAGACATTTTAAAGATTTAAATCAAAGTTAGGACAAACATTATTTTTTCAATCGTTTAGCATCTGTGTTTCTGTAACACAGATGGCTTAAAAAAATAAGCCAATTTATCATACTGGAATTAAACTTTAATTAGATAATCTGGTTCTGCATTGTCAACATTAATTTTTATGAACTCTAATATGCACTAATACATGGGTTGCTTGGATCAGGTTGCAAGATTCAAGAGCTGGAATCAGTCCAGCGCTTTGAAATCTGATGGTCTGAAAGACTATTTCTCAATTTTAGGAATAATGATGAATTATCTACTACTTTTTAACTTCCTGCTTAACAGTTCAATCAGGGACACAAAATTAAAAGACACTGAGATAAGACCCATAATCTACCAGAAGAGAATCACAGGAAAAATTTAAGTTGGGAAGGATCTATGCAGACGTTTCTTCCAACTTCTTGCTCAAAGCTGAACTAACTCAAGCATTTGAGAGGAAAAATGGTGAACCAGTATAAAACCCTAAGGAAAGAGAGTAGAGTAGTGGCAGATGGCAACTCCATAACAGCAAGGACCAGCCAGTTCCCCGGATCAACACGGACCAACTCTTCCCCAGTCGACTGATGACTAGCTGGGCAATAACTAACTTATTGATACTCCTAACCAGTGTATCTCCTGCTTGCAAAATGTCTTTGTGCATGGTAAAAATACCCAGACAAACACAATCACAGTAGGGAGGGGCTGCATGGCTATCTAGGATAGCTTGAGACTTGAGAAAAGAAAAATCACCACTAGACACAGGTGTTCACTATTAATCTGGGCCAAGAAAAGCACGTGCAGATAATGCCAGTGTCCACAGGACCTTCTCAGACAATTTCAAGGGTGTTTTTTTGTTTTGTTTTGTTCAAGGCTTGGTGGGTGGCTGGGAATTTGGGGTTGTTACTCACTGCTTTCTCCCACAGTTCATCTTTGTTCCAGGAAGACTTTGTTAAATCTGGTAGGTGATCAAGGAAATGTGGTGGATACTTCCAGACATAAACCCACAAGGCTATGAGAGGGCAACACCTTACCACGACACACATAAGGCTACTCTGCAGTCAGAACTTCACACCTAAACCAGGCTCCCCGCTCACCCAGTATTGAGAGATCTCCCAGCGATACGGTTACCACCAGCTCATAGTGCAGCCTCCCTGCCAGGAATTGGAACAACTTAACTGTGTTTACAATATAGAGTTCATGGCTAAGCAACCACAAAATGTTTTTATAGCTCAGTTCAACATGTAATCTCAAAGACATCTTGCTGCTTCTGACTTTTACTCACACAAACATGATGGCATGGGAGGCATGACCAGCTCAGCACTTCCTCAGGGAGTCTGGTTTTGGTGGTGATAGGTGTTTCTGTTTCATATATTCTTCACCATTAGAAGAATTACATGTGAAAAAGACGACTTTCTTTTAATCATGTGAATATTAATTAGCAAATTGTCACCTTAATTCCAGGAGACTACTTTTAACAATGAGTTTTGGCATTTTTCATGATGGCTTAAT
Source organism: Streptopelia decaocto (assembly GCF_964273445.1). Lineage (NCBI taxonomy): Eukaryota > Metazoa > Chordata > Aves > Columbiformes > Columbidae > Streptopelia > Streptopelia decaocto. The sequence goes on along the minus strand of NC_138663.1, from coordinate 191,332,174 downwards.
GTGGAATCAGTTTTCCTTGTTTCCAGCTGCAAAATGTTCTAAATTGCTTAGTTGCTGTGGGATTTAACCTCAAAACATAGATGTTTCTTGTGGGAATTGATCTTCCTTACACTTTTTGTATCAGTGTAGTTTTTTAAAATGCTGTGGGTGCTATCTAGATGAAAAGTATAATATGAATCGAGGCATGTATTAGAATATTATTGTCCCAATGAAATGCAACATTTTGGGGAGTGAAACAGGGCATACTTTCAGTAGTGGTAGATAACGGGTTTTAGCAAGACATTTAATAGTATCCCTAAAAAGAAAAGCAGGTGTGTAACCTGCCATTTTGCTAGGTCAAAGTTAATAATCCTTACTGGTATTCCAAGTGCTGCAAGTTCATTAACTAGCACAAGTTGCCATTTACTTGATTTTCATTCAGTTCCCTGCTCGTAAAATTATTTTTTAATCTACAGAGGAACAAGTTTGCTACTTCACATATAACTCTCCTAGGTGTAGAAACAAAAGACTGCCCTGACAAATGCATTAGCTAGATCGCACTCAGTGCCTCCCTCACAGCACTCACTGGTTTATTAACTCCTGTCATAAGCTGCAGCATTTTCCTGGCAGACAACTGCTGTGTTCCCCCTTTCAAAATATGAGGCAGCAAGATGAGAGCTGATACATACTGAAGTCTCTAGTGACAGTCTCTGGTGACATAGAAAGCTCCAGTTTTGGTGGTCTTTGCCCACACTACCTTCTGGTGGTCTTTAAGGACAGGTTCGTAATGCAGAGTTCATGTAAACATGGGATGAGTGGCAGAGCACAGTAAAATGTGTTAACAGCAAGGCTAAACGAAACCGCAGAACACTGTGGAGCTTTTTGATGTCCAAAGCAGCAGTGTGTGAGTGCCCAGCTTCAAAACAATGCCCATCCTTCAAAACAATGTCAATTACAACTATCTTTCCCGTTGCTGACCAAGAAATGAGTTTAGAGGATGTGTTTTCCCTTTCGACAGCTGCTGGCAAAACAAGTAGTCTTGTGGTGGATGACACACTGAATGTCAAAATCTTCCACTTGGTTGGGGCCAAAGTGGAATGAGTTTCCCCATCGCAGGTGGCAGCGGTGCCAGCGGGCAGCACACTGTCCAGGCCTCAGTCTCTCAACGACAGGCCAGCTCCCAGCTGACCCAGTGCCCTGCCTGTACATTGTTCTTTTCCCTGCCTGACTGCTGCACATGGCGCTAAGTGAAAACATAGGGAAAGTAAGCAAATCCGTAGAGAGAAATTATTTGGGACGGAAGAGAAAACAGTGCCCAAAGATAAGCAGTTCCATCTTTGTTTATCATCAAGTTAGCAAACCCACTAACTCAGAAAGATTGGTGAAGCAACTGTATGAGAACTAGTAATCTGAGTTCTAGGTCTGAGCAAAGAGATTTCTTGGTTTGGCTTCACAATGGTATGAGGCCTCTGAGTTTCACTTTGAAATCAGCATTCAAAGCAAGCCAGAAGCTCAGAATGAACCTCAGCTGGAATTAATGACTTCTTCTGAGCTTCCACAACATACTTGCTATCACTCAACACAGATCCCAATTGAGCAATCTGTCTCCAGAGAAGAGAGAGAAGGTTTATCCAGTCTTATTTGTTTTCAAGCAGCATTTCAGAACATGTTCTCATTTAATTATACCAAGACAATTTTCACTGGAGAATCTAGGATAAATTCAGGTTTTGATTTCCATCAGGCTGTTTTGCAGTCCTTGTAACCAAAATATCACTAGAAAACCAAGGGCAAACAAGAATCTAACACTAGAGAACTCAGTTTACAACTACATTGTATGAATTGATTATACACTTCTTTATACCTTCTTCTTTATAGACTGTTTCCCCCCTGGATATTTTATATATTTTGTTTCTCAAAATTTGCAATTCGCTCTTTGGATTTATATCTTAAGAGAGAGAGGTGTATGATGTTTCAGCTTAATGAGAGTGAAATATCAAGTGAGTTAAGTGAAATAGAAAATGCAATTTTAAAAAAAATAAAAAGAACATTTTTTCTGTAGATATTTTGTAAAACTGCATATCCACTATGCCAAAGAACAACAATATAAGCAGATGTTTCATTCAGTAAATCAAATAGCTATCAAAACTCTGTACATATCCTAGAAATATTCTAATTTTATGTTTAATTATGAAATGGCTTACGGTATTCTCATTTCAAGGTTTTATTCAAGATCAAAAAACACATTTGGGGACTCGGGGATTTTTAACCAGTTATTGTAGCCAATCAGTAAAGATTCACTTTGTAAAAGAAAGAGATTCACTTCAGAATTAAAAATATTTTATCTCCATTTACAGCTACATCAGTGAAAGTAAAAAGGAACCAAACAGAAGATAACCCTGTCAGAACTAAGGTAATTCAACCCCCCTCAGAACAGACCCTTCAGACACTTCCTGAAGCATCCTGTGCTTGTACAGCTCTTACCCAGGTTCCACAGCCCGCAGTTGCTCAGGCTGTCCTACAGGGTACCTCGAAGACCTGCAGACCTGATTTATTTTTGATCAGGACTTAGAGAAGGAAGTTGATTCTGTAACCAAACATCCAATGGAAAATAAAAATATATCTATTATATCCTTATTAATATAAGGTGGTTGTTCAAGCAAACAGTTCACACAAGAATGGTTTGTGGTACTGAAATTTTTCAAGCCCTTGCCTGAACGCCTGCTCAAGTTAACCAAATGTTTGCATAATGTCTGTCTCCAAGGTAGGTACAACAAGGAGAGACATGCTTTTAAAATATTTGCATCCCAAATATTTTCCTAATTTTCTTACTGTTACAACATTACAAGCAGCAATGCTGTGTGACTGTCATTAAAGCTGTTTGGAACATAGGCAACAAAAGATCAGAAATTACATTCATTCTTTCTCTTCAATGTTGAATCTCAGTGGGAACAATTACTTCAGTTTGGTGATATCTGAACCTTCACCAAAACCTCTAGCTGGTCTGAAGATCAGAGTTGATGAGAAAAACGTTAAAATTTCATATTTCTGCATGCTGTAAATCATTCCTTTCTTCTTAACTGTATTATTTCTATATTCCCTCAAAGGGCTCACTAGTTATTCATATCATCAATTACACTGTGCATCTGGTTAGAAATTATCATACTTAGGGAATACAAAACTTATATAAGAAATTTTGCTCAGGAAATTTTCCTCATGTGGTTCAAAATTAGTTCATAATGTTGACATAGTGCTAATAATTTATGTTTAGTGCTTTTTTTATCTCATGAGGTTCAACAGTTACATTACACATATATATGTGTGCATTTTCTGAAATAATTTATTGTTTGGTATTAGCCATTTAAATTAAATATACAAATTTAACTTTGCTAATTGTATTGGATTTACCTTAGATAAGCAAAGCTGCCTTAGCTCTGTTCTTTGCAGTAACTCTTGTATAACTATTGATTTGCAGTAAATAGCAAGTGTTTCAATTCCAGATCCCAGCAATCTTCACCTCAAATGCATGGTAATATTGATCCTCCTTGGTGTTTGTTTTGTCCATTGCTTTCCACCACAATCTCTAGTCTTGTCACTGAAGCACATTTTCAGAACCATTTTCCTAATGAGATAAGTTCAATAAAGTTATCTGACAATTCAAAGACAATTTAAAAGAAGAGGTTTACGGAGCAGGAAAATGTCACTGGAAATGTGAAGACCCCTGAGTGTCATTTAGGGCCCACTTCAAGTGCTCAGCTCCTCTAAATCGAAGCCTTTAAATATACTGGTAGAGCAAAGTGGAGGTAAGTCTCACTCCTCCACATGAAAAGCCAGAGGAGTTTGCAGTCCTCGGCAACACAGGTACATAAATAAGAACTAAAGAACTAAGAGCTGTACTGGGTCAGAAACTGGCCACCAAAGGGTTCTCATTAAAGGGCTTCCTTGTGAGCCTGTGGATTTTTTTATAGCTTTAAGTTGCATTTTTATATGATTACTGATTAAAAAAAAAAAAAAAAAGGAAAAAAAAAAAAGATGTTACATCTGTCCATCTTTGGCAAACTCATTGCTATGTTCTAAAGTGACAATAACAGTGTACCTGCTACTAATACCAGGCGACTGTTACTAATAACTCAGGTTGTTCCAGAGACCTTTTCCTGTGGGTGTTTTGAGAGCTGGGACACAAAGACCCCTGCAAAGAATCTGATCAGAGAAAGCTGGCGTTTGGCCACATGAAGTTTGCAGCTGTCTCCATGCCAGCATCAAAGCGTTGCTTTAACCAGGGAAAAGGACAGCAGGTCTGAGAGGCCGGGTGCACTCCCTGCGAGCAGAGAGCCTGCAATGAAAAGAGCTATTATGGGACACTTTCAAGCCAGCATTTATAATGTAACTCTGCTAACTGAGTCATGTCCTTCTTTCAAATACAGAAGAACATTTTAAAAGCAACTTCACCCAAAATGCCAAAAAATCGTAGTCTGTTTATTGCTCTGGTTATTGATTTCTAACGATGCCAGAGGGCACAGACACGTTTCCTAACTACTGAAGCTGGCGTGTCTTATGAGCCACTTACACAAAGTGCAACTTTTGCTGAGAATGTCAGGGTGAAAGGCCACAGTCCCATCCGACCATGTGCTGTGCTGGAAAAACGCCTCCTCTTTTTTCTTTCCAATATTGAATACTGCTCTAGTACAGCTACTGCTGGGTGGTCAGATACCGTGTGACTGCACAAACTTGTCCTGCACCTCTTTGGGTCACTCGTTCTGCACCTCTTGGTTGCTCAGGCTGAATAGCTCAACACAGCAGCACTTTTCTTTCCAAACACCTTGCTCGCTGGCCTGTCAGCTCAGCTACTTGGGCAGGAGCCTTTAATAAGCAACCTTAGTGCCAATGGAACTGTTGTTTTGTAAATTAAATTATACTTTCAAGAAGTAGCAGAAGCACAGTTTCCCGAGTTTCTCATTTGACTTGACAGCCTAAAAATCGATGCCTTACACAGCTGAACCTGTAAGGATTTCATAATTCTTGAAGAAAACTCAAAAACCATGGTCCTAGGTCTGTCTGTAGACACAATATCTCTCATATATAACATCTTATGTCCTGAAACAAGCTATAAATCATGAAATTAAAAGGTGAACTTACAAACATCTTAACTATATATGCTAGGAGATACATTTAGTCTGAATTTATTCATTGCTATACTGCAAACCCGTTTTCTGAACAGAAAATGAAACCTTTCATAAAATATAGGTTAAACTGAAAGCGTCTCTTGCATTCCAGATAATGACATTTTATGGCATGGCTGCTGGAAACAGTAGTTTTATATGATTTTTCTTAACATACAGAATTTATAAACATATGTAAGAAAAACTGTTATTCCAAACACTCTAGCTTCATCCTGTTCCACAAACAGACTAATTCTTTTCGAGCAGAGTATTTGAACAATACTATGGCTAAAACTTTTAATAACACAAGAGTGATGAAACCTGCACTATTCATGCAAAGAAGATAAATTATTGTCTTTTCTGCATTTCATTGTCAGAGTTTTTCACTGGAAATAATTATTTACATCAACCTAATAATATTGTGTTAAGGTGGATATTATCAACTTCAGGTTAAGTTTGTCATGTTTTATGATTATTCTGTTTTATAAGGGATAGTAAAATGTGTAGTACACAAAGACTTTATCATAAAACCGACAGACTTCAGCTAGAGCTATTTTTCTCAAAGGAGCCTATGATTAAACTGAAGGCCCAGTCTAATCAAAAGATCATGTGTTTGGGGGCCCAAGTTATAAAGCCCTGTTAAGCATGAAAGAATTTCATTAATCAGCTTTGGAGAGACTAATGAATTTAATTTGAACTCATAAAGGGTACATAGGTGCAAAATGTCTTTCTTCCACAGATGCACATCAAGAAATTGAAAACACCGTGAAGTAAGCCAGCCTGTGGATGCCAGTTTCTGATGAAAACAAAATCATCACATCACACCATGTTTTATCTGAAAACTTTTCAGATGAAAGGCTCTCCACTTCCCCACTGTAAGATCATATCACAGTCAAGTTTTAGATCTAGACATGCTGATAACACATGCACACAAGGGCATTCTTCCTCCTATACCTGACAGAGGTGACAGGGACTCCAGTACCATGTCGAGTCCAGGGAGAGGTTAGAAACAGAGATCTTCTTTCTTCTGCCCATTGGTTTGCTGATTCCCCTGTTTCATCATCCTCTACAGGCTTTTCCTTTTCCTTGCAGATTTGCTGATTTGCACCTACTTCTGGCCCTCTTTTTTCACAAAAAAATTTCTCAATTTCAGACCAGGTCTTGTCCTTTTCTCTCCCTTTGATTGTATTCCCACATCCCACCTCCAGGTTCTGCTTACTCATCCTTGGTCCACTCCTAACTCTTCATGTCCCCTCTCTCCTCAGTCTCCCCATATTCTGTTAAACCTCTCCCCAGGCTTCCTCTTGCCCCATTCACACTCTTCAATATCTCCAGCACGGTTTATTTGCGCCTACAGAAATATCCATCCAGTCACTTAAACATGTAGGCAGGCACAAAGGCAGGCAGACTCCACTCCTTTTAAGAGAAGGGGACAGGCACCTCTTTTACTAGGCTCCTTCTCATAGCAAGGGCAGTAGAAGCATCACGCTGTCTCCAGAAATACTCTGATAGTTTGCACAGGATGGAAAAATTAAGAGATTTTAATGGAAGCACAAAGTAGCACAGAGCAGTTCAAACATTGAACACATGGAAGAGTAAGATATACAAGATCAGCTCTGTGTTAGAGTCTTGAAATCTTCTGCTAGCAGCTACCAAAGGCCAGAGGAACAGGGGTCCAGTCATCCAGGGGCTCCACAGAGTCCACAGCCCCAGGTTAACGAAATAAATCTCTTTAACTGAGAAAGGACTACACAGGCTTGAGGTGATTCAGTGTTGTTCTTGAGTTCTTTCAGGAAGCTTGCCAACATAAAGATGGATGACAGCAGGAGTTACTATGGGCAGCAGGTCACATCCAAAGCAGACTCCAACATACTGCAGGAAACTGCTGCAGATAATGAAAGAGAGCCCAGCAAAAGCTGGAAGACTTTGCACTAGTGCTGTTTTCAAAGTAGGCCACCAGTTTCACATTTCAGGGGAGGCAGCTCATGCATATAACAAGATGCATACATTTTTAATCAAGACATGATCCATGGGAATATTTTGAGAAACTGAAAGCTCTGTACTTCTCCACATTTGAAGAACATCAAGAGGAGACCTGTCAAAAAAAGACAATTCTTGTGATCCACATCTCAAACTTTCTCTTGAAAACTGGAAAACTGTGACAGCAAATTTAGAAAACTGATAGCTGATGACATTTTTAGCAGTGGACAATCCATTGGGTGCTGCTGCTGGCACTTTCTCCAAGACACTGTGCAAAATGAACCACCTGACAACCCAAAAGTATGTCTTAGACCTACTGCTACTAGGATGACACCAAAGCTTCAGCACAGAGATATCCATTAGGTTGAAACAAGAAGAGCTGAAGACCCTGAGAGATACGGTGAGATTAAATTGTTTGAAGCAAAAGGAGGCTGTCATAAATTCTACATTTCTCTATCCTTTATGACCAATTTGGCTGTAAAAATATCAGGTAGATTTGAAGGACAACTTGGGTGCGGTGCCATCCCAGGCAACAATGGCCTGTGCTCAGATCAGAAAGTCTTCCGCAGCCCTTTTCATAAAGGTAAGAAAAGCATAATCACAGGGAACAGAATGAGATAATGTTTAGGCAATGTTTTTGAAATGTAATTCAATTGAACCTCTCAATGAGCATCTGGAAATGGGAAGGAGAGGCAATTTCACAAGGTCCTTTGAGGACAGGAAATCACTGATCACAAGAAGCATATTGCATCTGCTCACCATTGCTGTGATTAGGGGGAAAGAGGAATAAATAATGCAGACAGTATAGGTACGACAGCAGAATCTGAAAATCTAGCTTTGAATTTGCAATGTCGCTTCTGCAGAGACTGTTAATATTGCCACCTGAAAAATGCACATGGATTCTACTGTCAGCATTAGTATGAGTTTGTATTTTCACAATGTAGTCAGAAATATGATGAAAAATGTAAGGCTTGGGCTACAGTTGTCTTAAGAGGTTGTCTAAAAACAACAACAGAACAAACTCTGTAGAGAGGTCACATAAAATAAATAGTCCTTTAATTGCAGGAAGCAATTTCACGAAGAGAAGTAGAAATTTCATTCAGTTAATTTTCTGAAAAGCTAAATGTTTTCAGAGGGCTTTAAAAGTGTACTCTTTCTTCTATAACAGTTACACATATTTATCGCTTCCTAGTATATATCAAATAAAGGGATGAGAAACAAGCACTGAGAATTTCAGAAAGTACCCAAAACCTGACTTTTAGGAAGAAAAACCCCTCAGATTATGGCTATGTAGAAATTAAAAGTTATGCTGGGTTATAGCACTAGACTGGCAGAACGTTTGTTCCATGGATCCTTGTTCTTCAGGGTTTTGTGTTGATTCTTAGGCTGAAACCTTTTGTGCTTGCAAAAAGCTTCAGGAGAAGAGAAAGGATTCAACAAAGTCATTTAGCTTTTGAAGGAGCCTTTTCATTAGACTGTTTCTGAAAAGGGAAGATAATAATACTGCCGGTGTTCACAGGATGTCATGCTATTTTCTTCCTTCTGTTTTCCTGTTGTTTCAACTTGACAAAATATGGCACCAAGGTGAAAATAAAACTTCTGACCAATACAAAAATTCAATACCAGAATTACTTGAACTCATTTGATTCATATTTTGTTTTCTTCCAAAAGCAGCAGGGGAATTGTTGTTATTGTTCTGATGTTTTCTAATTAATGTCTGAGAAGTATTTTACCAGGAACAAGATGCTTTAGAAACCTGTGACTCATCGCCTCTTCTTTGAAAAGCCAAACACGAGAAGAACTTCATGAAGAATTTATTTATACTGCTAATGTCGGGAAAAAATATTTCAGAGGTTCTGAAACAAATCCAAGTTTCACATCTAGCAGTGTAACACATACAGATCTAACTGAGGAGGCAAAGGCAGGAGGAAAACAAAAGGAACATTTTCTGGATCTCCCACACTATGGGCTGCGAAGTGCTTCTCCCACCACGTCTCATCGATGTCTTCTTGGGACCTCTAGTGATGCACCCGCTACTTGCAACGTGAGGCTTTGTCAGAGCACAGTTGACAATGCCCTGAGAATTTGGGTTTGCACATATGTTTAGCATTGTGTGTGTAAACAACTACTTCAGCTGCAGTAGATTAAGGACACTGAGGAAGCGAGTGGGTATTGTATTGCAGAGTTTCATGCAGTCTGGACAAAGCAAAAGGTCTCTCACAAACTCTCAGTTTGATGAGTTTTCAACTCCCACATGATGACCAGGGTCATTTAGATCTGTGCATTTGATTCATGCCTATCCCCACTCTGGATAAGATGACAGTTTAATAGGGTCGAAAGAGAACATTTGAATTATTTGTTTTAAAGGATGATTTGTAACTTGTTTTGAAGCAGCTATTTTTATAGTGTGGTGGGAGAGTAAGGTTTATATACTGTCTCTGTTTAATTTCCAGTTTCCTCCACACTTTCTGGCTTTATTCAAAAACAAATGCAGAAATATTAAAACACTTCAAAAATAAAATGTGCTTATTCTTAGCATTGGAAGCTAAATTCCTGCAGAGCACCTGTTCACAAAAAGCATCCAAATCAGTTCCTAAGGGGAAATATTCCAGAAAGGTTATTATAAGCCATTAGATCTTAAAGTCCTAGCCATAGCAAACCTTTCTTTTGAGATTTATTGCTTTTAGTAGTTTGGAGTGTCTGTAGTTATATTCCTTGCTGCCCAGTAGAGGCAACAGAGTCACAATGTTTAAAGATACTGCTGCACCACTGGGCAGCAATTTCCACCCCAGTGTATCCAAATGCACCCTCACTACAGTGTTTTTTCAGTGGTCCGGTTCACAAATACTGAACCAACGTATGGTATATCCTGCTGTATTAAAGACAGGTGGGATCAGAGCTGGCTTACCTTTGTATGCCAGAGTGCATTTCTGTGACAGGAGCTGAGCCATCCCCACTTTGGTGGGAGTCTTGCATGTCATACGTTCACAGGAGGTCACAGAGATCACTGCACCTCTCCCGAAAAAAGACCCTAAGTCTTTTTAAAGGAAATCTCTGCTCCAGGAGTTCATAAAACATACTACTAGCTAATTCCAAAGCAAGCAATATTCAGTAAGCTCTCAAAGTACATTTACAAAGATTACGAACACATCTGGTAGCAAAATGTCTTCTTACTAGAAGTTGAGCAAGCTGTCCCTTGATCTTTGCTAATGTTCTCCACACTTCTCTACGCAATCTGTGCTGCAATTGCATTATTTAAGTGTCAGCTAGTTCTAAAGGTCATCGAAGGAAAAAAAAACACTAATCTCTTCCTTACAAAGATAAAAATTCTGGATGTGTTAAAGTAATGAGGAGTTGCTACTAATTTTATAGTTCTAGGACTTCAAAAATAACATCTTCTAAGTTGATTTCATATATGTTCCAAGTCCATTTTTCAAGCACTCTGTTTGAAAATAAACTGCAGACAAGGTGCTTTACCATCATTTCTGACACTGGTGCTATTGATATAGACACTATGATGAAGCTCAGTAAAGGAAAAATTACACCAAATAACAAAGGGAATTTCCTAAAAACAAAGACCATGGGATAGTTTCTTAAAAGAAAAACAAAACCCTGGCACTAAGCCAATTTCAAATTCCTCACAGAACAATTTCTCACTTCCCACCATAGACAAAAATCTTTTTCGTCTCTAAACTAAATGAATTTGATGGTGGCTTGGATAGCAAGGGTGAAACTTGATGATGCAGTCTGACTCCCACAAGAGCTCTTTGTGAGCTGGCAGAGCTGTGCTAACGGGAACACAGGCACCAGCCTTGCAAGACAGTCAACTTCCAGTCCCAAGTGAAACAGATCTTGGTTATTGGGAACTACATATACCCAACTGCTCATAGACAAGTAGGTTGGTAGCTTGTTCAGATCAAGCCTTGTTTTAGCTCAGGCAATTCCTTTTGCAGCATGTAAAAATATAGAAGTCATTATATAATAAGTGGGAAACAGACTTCTAAAGACTTTGGTTGCTAAATAACTTCTGTTTAAACTGAATTACAGTTATTGATGTACAAATCCTTGGGGCAGAAATTCTTTACATCTGTGTGGATAATGTCTAATAGAATGCAGCTCCATTATGAACATATTTTGCGGATGTAAAACACACTAAAACGGTAGCTAAATATTAGAACAGGTCTCTATGCATAGGTATGTCAGAAAAGCAGCATGTACTATCAAGATGCTATGCACCAAGCATTCTTTCCCTGTGTTATCAGTGTTACTACGGTTCATCAGAACTCAGTCTGCAGCTCTGGAATGAGAGGCAGGTGCTGTGGAGTATCACAGAATCACAGAATGTCAGGGATTGGAAGGGACCTCGGAAGGTCATCTAGTCCAATCCCCCTGCCGGAGCAGGAACACCTAGATGAGGTTACACAGCAATGTGTCCAGGTGGGTTTTTAATGTCTCCAGAGAAGGAGACTCCACAACCTCCCCGGGGAGCCTGTTCCAGTGTTCTATGTATTCCTCTACCTACACAGGCATACATATCTTGCCCAATCTGGCAGGTACCTTTCATTGTAATATTGCAATATTCAAGTTTTATCTTGTTTAGATTGCAAAATGAGTAATGTTGGAAGTAGACCAGGCGGGTTCCCATTTGCTTTCTTTTCCCATATTCAACAGGTAATTGTTGTGAGTTTAAAACACAAAACCTTTTCTACATACAAGAGTCTTAAGGCAGGAGTTGACCCAGCCCAAATACCGAAACAGCATCATGCCTGCCTACCTGTGAAGCTACCACAACCATGAACCTCATACACAGATGTGTCTCACCAAGGGGCAGAACAAGACTTTCAATGCTGTGAACGGCTTTTGTAGGTTACTGGAGTAACAACAGCACCAGGCAATGATCCATTAACCTGAAAGGATTGCACTGACATAGCTACATTAAAAACAACAAAGGTCTTTGGTGCAGATGGTGCTGTAGGTTTCTACATCTCCCTGTGCCTTTACTAGGTCCATAAATTCTGCTTCTTTTTAAGGTCTGAATTCACAGCTTCTTATATGTTCCATGGCACCCAGGGTCAGAAACACAAATGGTCCAACCAGGGCATCCTAAAACTGAAGAAGATCATTCTCTTTTCTGGAAGAGTGGCAAAGAGGTACATTACTAATCTGTTAGGAAGCCTTGTAAGCATGGGTGCTTAAACTAGCCTCAGTGCAAAGGATTTTCAATTGCATTCCAGTTACTGTGTAACTTAACTGGCTGGAACCCTACTGGTTGCCTGACCGTGCTGTCAGTTAATCAAGGAATGCTGTGGTCATAATAATTTTAAGAGGGTATGTCTGCAAACCTATTCTGATTCTTTAGACTAGACATTATCTTGAGGCTTCTGAAATAAATCTTCTCCCTCTCTGTTTGCCTAAAAGCATACAGTAGCTCCTTTGTTATTTGCCTGCATCTGTGTTTTCGTTTGGGAAACGGATCCAGCTTGACTTGACGTTGAATTAGATTTCAGAAGAGTGAACCAAAGCCTGGAAAGCTTCTCTCTGGATTTATAAGGCTTTAGATTAGACCCCACATGTCCAGAGCACTGTACCCTTTCACTAGCTGAGATATTCAACCCTGTGCCCAGCAGGGACCATATAAGTTAATGGTTGTCAGAGGGTGCCTTTTGCAGGTTAGCTGGCCAGTTCAGAATCAAACTTTCCCTCGCTTTGGCTTTGGCCATTTTAGAGGAATTAAAATGATGACAATTATATGAAGTTGGAATTTCCTTTTACTGGGTTACACTTACTCTGACCCCGCATCACAGTCGCTCTGCTTTCCAAAGTCACAGAACAGTAGAGTAGCTGTGGGAGTATAGATGTGATGAGCTCAGTACATTTCTTGGAACCTGCTCATATGGTTTTGAGAACAGAAAAGCTCCCAAGATTCTGTAGGAGTTACTGGTCATATGTGCATCCAACCAATACTGGACACCAGGTAATATTTGGAAAACTTGGAGAAATCAGTTCATTCTTGCTCCAGTTTTGCAGTATCCCTGCCTGAGACAATAAATTAGGATACTTTACAAATGCATCTTGCTAATACAACTGTTTAGATAAATACCCATCCTTCTGGATGTGTGAGAAAACTGAGCTTTTTGAAATCTGCCTTAATTGTGATCACACACTGCGCAGTGTATATCTGACCAACACACAACTTTAAGTCTTTTTTGAGTTGACAGTAACTCTACTTGCCTTGGTGGAAACTTGTTAGGTCCTCCACTAGTGTCTCAGTTAATAGCATTTGCATTATTTTTGGCTGCAGGAAATTATTTTTTGTAAGGATGAGTTTTCATGAGTCTGAGTAGACTTTAAAGTTAATTTCTTCAGCAATATTTGAAATGGGTACTTTCTGCTTAGAGCGTTAAAACATCTGAGAACAGAAATACTGGGAAATCCTAATACAAACATTGGAAACAGTCAGGCTTTCACAGCAAATCTCCATAATTCATTGTGGATTCGATACACACTGACAGGCTGCAGTAAATTGTCCTGCTGACAAAACTGGAAAGAACAGTGAATGGAACAAATTGAACTGCTCACAACACAAGGACAGCAATGAGCTCTCTAATTGGACAAAATTAATTCCTCAGAAGAGTTCAGGTTGCAATCTTGGACTCCAAGTTTTACAGCTAAAAGAAGTTAATTACCATATTCCAAGTGATTTAGGTCATTTTACTTGAGCTATACATGATGCTTTATGACTAAATTATTGTAAATTATGGATCTGGTCACTTATCAACGGTTCCCTCCATTTAAAGCAAGAGTTATCTCACAGTGTCTGCAGTGCAACTGAGAGGAGGCAGCAATGGGAGCTTTCAAAAGCCGCTGAATACTTTTCTGTACCCTGGCCTTTGTTCTATTGCTTTAACAGTTTTACTCTGTTGTTTCTTTACCTCAATGTGGTATAAATGATTCCTTCTTGCTTTGGATGTAGATCTGGGCAGAATCTCAAAGTCTGGAGATCATTTACTAAACCTACATCCTTTCAGACTGGCTAAATATTGGCACAAACAAGAATGTTAGTCACCGTTGTGACTAACGTTCATTAGTAACATTTTTAAGCTCAGAAACACAGCAGCTCTGATTATCCATCAACTTAGACAAGAAGTCCTTCTGTTACTGGACAAATTAACTGTGCAGTGTTCACAAGTAGAAATGTTCTTCTCCTTCTGCTTTATAAATCTGATATTTGACAATACCTAACTTGGGATTTGGGAATGTTCCCCACCTCTTGCATCAAGGTACGTTCTCTGGCTGAGTACTGAATATTTGTTGAGATAAGACTCAGACATATACTGTCAGGCCCTAAACTATCACACTGCTTCCACTGGAAAAATGTGAGTAGGTGGGATCTGCTGCATGGTCCAACATGGCTCACTATAAAGATAGCTGAGGGACTAGGGCTCTTGTGGCACCTGTAGAGCATGGCAGTACCACAGTTTGGAAACAGCAGTGACTCTGTGTAGTAAGAGAGGACTAAGCACACACACAGGCCTCCCTAGTCTTCCTCCAGAAGTAAAAATAACGTATACTTCATAACCCAGAAACTTGGTCCTTACAGATCTCCCTTAATAAGACATTTCAGTCATTGAAGTCTGCAGTCAGGGAGGGAACACTTCAAAACCATTCTCCTGAAAAATGCTGAAAGAAAATTGCAAATAAGTTTCATATCTTGTCAAAAAATCACTAGATATCCCAAGGACTCAGTAACTGAAAGGAATGATGCATGAGTTTCAGTATGGTTAATGTTCTCTGTAATTCAAGGACAAACCCTGGTCCAAAACCCTTTGAGGGAGTGGGCACTGGACCCACTGAGTGCTCTAGTTTCTTCAGAGTACAGAGATTCATTGTGTTGAGGAGTCACCGGTTAATGGTTATAATAGTGTGCAATAATAGTGTGTTACTGGAATAGCTAATCTGAGTCTGCAGATGGCAAACAACTCCTGCAAACAGCTGAGCCTATCATTGCTTTCTAATATAGCGATAAAGGTCAAAATGGCAGCTTTTTAAAGTGAAGAAATGCCTGGTTTAATGTTGAACTAAAGAAAGTATTAAGTCTCATATACTTTAGTACTCTTTAACAAAGCGAAGTCTACAGGGTACACACAGACATGTTACTGATCTTCCGAAACACAGCTTCAGGGCTCTGTGCTTGCAGGAGCTACTGTGCTGTCACCAGGGGAAGGAAATGACAGTCATAGAGTTAAATGCCAATGCAACACCTTTGCTTTCAGAGAGAAATCAAATTTTGGCACCCAAATGAAAGAGAATATTTTCATAAGTGATTTTTTCATAACTTTTGGTCTATGTAAATCTCCTGTTAATACATTAGGACCTTAAAGAGGTTTAAATGGTGAAAGCTTCTCAGCTTATCTTTGAGCTTACCTGGAGTTACAGCATTCACCCAGAGCTTGGTGATATTACTGCCTGAAGGGTGACAACACAGTTAGACAAGAGATAACAAGAAGTCTGTTGTACAACATACTCTATACCCTGGGTTATTTACACAGCTCACTGATTAGATTTATCTATTGATTTATAAATTTCAAATGGAAAACTTTTTGCTCACTCCGGTTCCCTCTTTTAAACACTTTTTTTTTCTTCCCAGTGCCATTTTACTGAAAGAGGCAGCATGTGAGCAGGCACAGCTGGGCCCCTTCCCTGTCGTAGGACCCAAGCAGCAGTAGTGAAAGGTGTACAGCCCCTCATAGCTTTTTCCAGCCTGCAAATAACCCAACAGTTCATAAAAGAGCGATGAAACATCCTGCTTTAAGACTGGGAAATACGGAAAACAAGTGAGAACTAGTTTATGTTGGGGAACACTTACTAAAAATTCCTCCTTGTTTGCAACCAAGTTCAGCTCTGTCCACAGCCCCCTGCCACCATCCAGTCATGAGGGACAAGGGCAAAGCCTGCAGAGCCTAGCACAAACCAAGCCCAGGGCTGGGCAGCAGAGGCCAAGGCTCAAACAGCCTTGTGTGCTGCTGTAAAACGTTCAAAGGCACTAATCTGTGAAATTCTATATGGAGTCAAACAACGGGACTTTGAGTGTATTTTGAGAAATATGTTGAGTCCCAGCCTTGGCTCTTCATTCAGTCTGGGCACTGGAAATCAGAGCCAGAGGAGGCGGAGTGACCAGGGTGGTCTGGTGTAACGCCTTTACAGAGTTACTGGTTGATCACTGTTGGATGTAAATCTCTCTTCATGAACATTAAGAAAATACCCACTGCCATCATCAATACATTCCTCTGAAATCCTCCCTTGGAAAGTGCTAGGTGTCGGGGTGTTGATTTGATCACAGGGTTGCCTTGTTATAGAGGACAGAGGGAGAGATGCTTAAAAGCATCGAAGGAAGTAAATGGCATGCTCCTTCCAGAGAGTTACATGCTTGTCTGCCACTTGTGTCCCTGAACCCGAAGTTTCTAGCTAAGGAAGCTGTTCTGCCCCTCCTCTCCAACCACAAGAGGACCACACCACCAGTAGGATGGAAATATTTTCATCTCAGAGTGAAGACAATAGGACCTGAGGAGTTCCATGCAGTATCCAGCGTTTCCTAACCCTCAGGATCAGTAACAGCAGTGGAGGCAGGGGAGTCTGATCTGTGATCGTTTGGATAAACCATCCAGTTTCCTTGGGAAATGGGTGAATATTGCACTATGGAGCGTCAATAATGACCAGAAGCCCACTAAGGCAAAAAGGATTGTTTTTTTCCAGTTGTAAATAACGATTTCTAAACTATACTTTTCTGCCTGGTGGCCAGGAAGGAGGTGTTGCCCAGGAACATTACTAGTGAATAGCACCACTAGCTTCAATGTAGCACTCGAAGAGACTGCTAAATATTCCCTGGTGCTGAGACCAACTTTGCAAAGACCCACCTGGATTCAAAAGTCTGATTAAAAGGTGCTGGCCTCATAAGAAACTTGCATAGGATATAGCTCGGGAAATATTTCTACCACATTTTGTAGCCATATCTGGAGTTAAGTGATGTATGCAATGTGCATTTTCTCGGCTGCCCACCCCTTAGCTCTTGAAGCTCCTTGCCCCTGTGACAGGGGTTGCTGAAGTTCTTCTAAAGCAGCAGGTAAATCATTGTGATTTACAATGTGGCATATTAAGATGAATTGACACATGCTTCTTTAATGCCCTGGGTTGTAATGTGATTCACAAGAGCTCTTATCAAAAGTAAAAAATGAAACTGTCATCAGTTAGAACTCTTTCAATGCCAGTTAATGTCATGCAACCTTTTCTTCCACAAAAAATTAGGCTGACTTCAAAAAGGAGTGTAGGGCTGGACTCAGTTTAATGCTTAGGATGTATAAACATCACACCAGAGTGCTCTTTCTACAGGAACTCTGGGTCTCACTCAACCCTGTATCATCTCACTCACATTTCTCACATCTTATGTCATGTCTGAACTAAAGTATAAAGCACTTTAGGCCAGGGGCCATGGCTTTTTATATTTTGTAAAGCACCTAGGATGCTTTTAGCTGCACTGAGACAATGGATATTGTATAAAGTGTAATTAATTATCACTGTCATAGAAGACTTCTGCACACTGACCTAAGTTTGTGACTGCTCCTTTTGTAATAATAATAGTGGGAAGAACTTCTGATACTGTTAAATAAGGCAAGAAGTGCCTAAGGGAGTTACAATACCTCAGTACTACTACAACTACCAAGTATTAAACATCTACACTGCAATAGAAATTGAATCCCATGGGCAAAATACATACATTTCATGGTGTATCAAATAAAGCATGTTTATTCTTTTTGGTCAGAATCCAAAATTTCACTTCCACAAGACAACTCCTAAACTTGCCCCATACAAACACCTCTTTGTTTTGGTGCTGTGCCATCATCTTTTCCGGTCTCTTTACTGCTCAAATCAACACTTCATTGTCTTCAGCAAGGACCTTGCATTCACTGGGTTTCTAGGCATTCTCTTCAAATGACAGCATTCAGTTCCCATGTATTTTCTCTTTCCTTACTATTTCGTACCCAGGTTCGCATTGCAGGGCTACCTCCTATGCCCTCCTTTCCTAATATCTCATCAGGCCAGTTAAGGATGACTGACGGTAGAGCTGATGTTAACTAGTAACTGCACAGGTTTTGAGATTTATATTTGAAATAGTGCACATGGTCCTATGTGTCTTTACAGCTGGGAAAGCAAATGTGATCAAGCAGAGGGTTGACTTCACATTTTACATTAGATTATTGTATGGATGCATTTATGCTTTCAGGCTGTGGTTCCATTATGATTTATCTAAGCACCACCAATGGTATAAAATGGATCTGGTCAGATGTGAGAACACGATTGCACTTCAGACAGATTAAACATGCTATACAGGAGAGAGTTTAAGCTGTGTGTGGCAGTACACTCTCCCCCACTCCCCCCGTCTCCACTGAGAACTGATGTGGCAGCTGCATGTGTGCACAACCCCCTCTTCCCCAACACCTCCCCCCGCTCCTGCAATGGGGCAAGTTAATGGCTCTTATTGTGAGACCCAGGCTAGAGTTGTTAGGAGAGAGGAGGGGGCGCACCAGCCACAGTATGGGGGTGCAGAGGTGCACAGTAGGGGGGTGCAGAGAAGCCGTGAATCTTCTAGACTGCCCACAGCCAGCTCTGACCAGACTATAAAATGGGGATCCCGACGACGACCATTTGTGGTCTTCTCGGATCTGCGAGTCTGTATGCCAGAAGCCTCCCCGTAAGGCAGGATCGCTGCCTAAGGTAACCTCCTGGTATTGGGACAGCCTCGCTGCTTCGTTTGGGTGAGTGATAACTTTGTATTATCCTCGCTGGACCAGCCGAGTGTATTCTGTGCTTAAATATAAGCACGTGTATTTTCTTTAATAATTCCTTGCCAGATTCAGGCAAGCGTATATTCTTAATATAATTCCTCACTAGACACGTGGGTGTATTTTCCTGGAGTCAGGGACGGCTCTGACGTTGTTTATTGTGAGTGCATGTATGCACGCTGTGGATCTCCATTACTCTTATTTTGCTGTACCCCAAATAATCTCCTCAAGTTGATATCAGAATCTGTATTTTATGTTGGCAGAGTACTAAGTGATTTTATAAACCCCGTTTCTAATTGTTTGTTTTCCCGGACTTCCCCGGACGGAATAAAAGCCTGTTTTGGACCTGGCTGTCTGCCTAAAGCTAATCTCGGGATCCCTTCGTGACACTGTGTAATGGCTTCATGCTTTTGTAGAGGCTTTACGCTGGCTGTGGGAGGGCAGATGTTCCTTGGTCCAGCATGAAATGTGCAGACAGATGATACCTGATGGGGCATAAAACCCAACAGTACAAAATAAATCCATCAGTTTTTCTGAACAAATTTGAGTCTACATTGAGTTTATGTCTAATCAGAGCCTGGCTTCAGAGGCCTATGGCATTCCTGATGCCCCACAAGGATCCCTAGAGGTGGATTTACCATCCTGTAAAAAACCACGGTGTTCGGGCCACTAACACTTGCCCTCTTCCAGTTCTAGCTCTTTCAGATTAAGTGGTTAGGTCCATTTATTTCCAGGTCTTTCCCAGCACAACTCTCTGCCAAAAGACATGGCCCAAAAACTCTCAAGCAAAATTTTGAGTCGTCTCTAGAGCTGACTGATCAGCACCTCTGCCAACAGCACAGCTGTAGGAGACAAATATTGTCACCCTGGGAGGAGGTCAGGCTGGCAGTGTAGCCTGCCATGTCCAACACAACATACATGGACACTAACAGCACTGACTGATGTCCACGAAGCTGAAATGACTGACGTCAGCTATACATCTGCCAAAGACACAGAAGGTGTTTCTAATAATTGCAAGAAAACAGAAATATTCAAATCCAAAGGAGAAGCCTGACAACTTCAGCTGAAATCCTCAGGTACGTGACATGAACACTGACAGACACAACCAGTATCTCTAGCATTCCTCTCTGCTTTCCAGAGCAAGCCACCCTGCAAAAGCAGCAGCGCAATGCAGTAACCCATTGCTTTCCTTTTTCTTTCTTTTTTAAAACTTTAATCAAGTAAGATGTTCTGGCTCAAAATACAGTAAGCACTGGAGAAAGAATACATTTTTATACCCATAAAAAGCTGCTTCCTTGTGTTCAATGATATTTAAATGACCTTTTTTCTACTATTTTTTTTTTTCATTCACAGCAAATGAGCACAGAAATCAGTTTCAGCATCCAGTCAAACAACAGAACCAAATCCTTAGGATTTTTGGCCACCAACCACTTATTGATGGAGAAATGAGCACAAAAGGAATGCTTTGCAGAAACTGCTTCTAGAAGCAAACAGTGTTGGCACAAAGGAGTCAAAAATTTCAAAATCTCTAGTAAGGTAATTAAAAATAGAGGTGACACACTTTAAAACAGTAATAGCAAAATGTATCAATTTTTTTGCCACAAATAGTTTGCCCAACTCTAACCAGCACTGCCTTATAAGTGAAGAGATATTTCCTTATGGAAATTACACCTCAGTTTAGCAGCTTTCATTTTATCCTGTCTCTCTCTGTCTTCCTGTCTCTCAGTTTAGCTGCTATCAGGAAAAAGCAGCTGAGAAGTGTTGTCACAACAAGCCATTTGAATGAGTAGCTTACAGAAGAGAGTGAGAGAAAGTGGTAATCAATAGCATATATCCAATGCAAAAGAACTAGCGCTGGTACAGCTCAGAAAAAAAACAAATAATTATTAAAAACAGCCTCTAGTAAAAATACCCATCCTGAAATATCCATGACTTCAGAGTAAAGACAAAGGGTCAACATACACGGGCAGAGGCAACCCAGAGCAATTTTGATTTTATCATGCTGCTCTGAATGTTGTTCATTTGCTACATTGCAAATAATGGTCTCTTTTTGTCACCACAAGAACAATCACAGTGACACCAAAATGCTTCTCATGCCATTCAGTGCAAGTTACTACAGTGATTTTGTTCTGGCCTCTACTGAATACTTCTGTCCCGATTGCAGCAATATTTCCGTGGTTTCTGTGGTTCTCCTCCCTTGTTCCAAGTTGCACAACTCTTTTGTTTATAGCTTATTTTTTCTCACTGGAAATAAATGACTCCAATGAGGCACTCCAGCCCTTTTGCATTCAGACAATCCCAGACTAAACTCACAGGGAAGGAGATGTTTGCTACCATCTGCTGGTGAGCTAGAGCTGGAGATCAAACCAGCATCACAGACCTGATTTTCTGCATATATTACCTGATGTCTCAACAAGAATCTGCTGATGCTTCTGAATCACAGTCATTTAGGATTAGGGTTTTGATGTAAGGCTAAGAAAACACTGTTGTGTGGCAAGAAGCAGACAAAGGTGGATAAATTGTACTGTAAGCAAATAAACAGGGAGAGGTGGAGAAAGGGATTTCAGTCCCCTACAAAAAAAAAAAAAGCAAAACTCTGACACCAAGATCTTTGAGGAGACATGTGGGAGCTACAGAACTCCCAGAAGTGTAATGACAGGAAGAAAAACTGGGTCTATCATCAAGGTAAAAAAAGTCTAAAAGTGTTGCTAGAAATGTCACCATCTCAAAAAGTACTTACTTCTATGGCAATAATTCCCATATCAGGCATCATAATCCCAAAGGTGGCTGCAATAGTGTGTAGTTCAGAGTTGCTGAGACAAGTATTTGGGATCATAGACTATGACTGGACTGTGAATATTGTGAGGAGTGAAGGGAATTTGTCAACTTCTCTTTAGGGCGCATCAAAAAGTGACAAAATCAACTAACAAATATACAAGATAGGATGCATCTGCACTCATGAGCAGGAAGAAAAAAGAGACACCTCACATGTGCTTGTGAGCCTTGAACAAAGTTTGTAGAAGCTGTTGTACAAATATCTGGTGTATATCTCGAGGAGCTCTCTGTAAGCAAGGTGAAAAAAAACATTTCAAATGAAGACTGAGAGCAATAGCTGCTTCTGGATGTCTCTTCAGGGAATTTTCACTTGGAAGTATTTAGCAGTTGTATATTTAACAGCAAGTGCTGTTCAAGGAGAAATGCACTGTTCTGTAAGCGGAAAACAAGGTCCAAGTAAAGAACAAAGTTAAATTCTTCCCCACAGGTGCTGAGCATCCTCAGCTCCAACACCTCCCCAGCTTTGACAGGATCTGGGGAGCAAAGCAGCTCTTTGGGCTAATGCAGGACCTCCCCAGATTCAGCTCTAGAGTAATCCATGTGCCACAGTCATGCTGCTCTCTTCCTGCACTCCCTTCTTTCCAGGTGCCATCACATGAGGATGACATTTGCCATCACCACACTGTCCTCCTGCTCGTGGTCTGATTCTTTGCTAGGATGCACTAAATGCATAGATCTTGATAGTGAACATTTCTGGAAAGACCCTGTTTCCATTTGTACTGTATTTATCATCCTGTTTTTTGACACTGGGGGTGTATTTAGGCACTGCCACAAGAACGTAATCACAAAGTGTTCAGTAACATGCACTTACTCTTGCTGAATGGGGTGGACTGTAGCTCTATGCTGGTCTAACAGAGGTTTCTAAAACTGCAGCAGAGAAGGTTAATCTGAGCCAGTAAAGCTGGGAGCTGCCCCCGCTTCCCATGCCCCCCCTTCCCACCTCCCCACCACCCCAGCACAAGCAAGAGTGCCATCTTCAACTCGCTGCAAAGAGAAAACGAACACTAAGCTCCCGATTTTTCTGATTTCCTTGTCACAGATATTGCTGCCTTCACCGCATTCGAACGTTTTTCCCACATCCTTAGGGAGGAGTTTACATCATTATTTCTTAACAGCCTTTCAGGGGGCAGGTCCCTGCCCCAACGGCTGTAACTGCCAGGGAGAACCAGCCATTGTGCAGCTTTCGAAAGCTGGCAACAACGCGCTTGGGTCGGGCTCCAACGGCTGGCAAAGCCACCCCCAGCTCATTTATCTGTCCGTGTCATGGAGATAAAGTGCAGCATCAGTTGACAAGAAAGCCCGGAGTTAGGCTGATCCCCATCGAGTGAATTTCCCAGCCTTGAATAGAAAGCTACAAACCAGCAGTTTTTGCTGCTTCTCCCCCATACAGCTCAGGCAAGATTCAACAAAACAGAACCATCAAGCTTAAGAGAAAATCAATATGATTCAAGCCTAGCTAATCCTCCACAAGCAAGTACATTCTGCAACTAAATCTGCTTGTACCCTGCGAATTTGAATTGCATTCATCTAAGCAGCATGTCACCTATTCACAGGTCAGAAAATGAGCGGTAGGAGTTTGTTGGTATATCAATAGCTGCATGATCTTGTTATCTGCTCTTAAAGTCAGGTATACGACACAAAGAGGTGCAATATGAGACTCCGCGCATGTTAGTAGCGACTGATTGAAAATGCAACAGTAATTCAAGTGAGTGAAACCTGAAAAGGCCTTCGAAGAGGGAGTCTGGCCAAACGGATATCATCTGCAGCCTGATTTGTGTAACCCACACATATCATAGAGTACTCAGCCGACCAGCTCCATGCCTGTCAACAGATGGAGAAGTACCAGCAGCCTGTTCTCTAAGGAGCAGGTGAACGAGCGGAGGCAGGCTGACACAGAGGGGTGAGAAAGGGCAGCCCCATCCCCTCCTCCAGCCTTTATCATAAAGATGCTCATGGTTTATAATCAAGATGCTTTTTGCTTTGGTTTTCAAGCATTGGGGCCTATGTGAAAAGGCATGTTCAACTCTGAGCCCTTCACACTTGTCAACAGCCTTTTCAGCTGTCACTTCCCTCTCGTTGTTCTGTATCCATACCCTCCCCCACTTCTAATTGAACTAGTTTTTACAAAACAATGTTTTGACAAAAGCAGTGGGTTTTATGCCCTACAGAGTGTGAAATGTCTGGAACAGGAGTCCTGTCTTTCTTCCACTAAAATACTGTATAAATGAATATTTTACATATAATTACAGTAGTCTTTGGCTGGAATATTTTTCACCAATACTTCTAATGAGAAATTGATTTCTAACAGAAATGAAAACTACATAGCATAGGGCAGAAAGATAACAACTTGGTATAGAACTTGCACTGTCCCTCCTGGCCCCAGGATGTCTGCTACCGAGCTGCAACGTCCCCCTGACCCCACCACACTGGGCAAGACTCAGCTGCTGGTCATGTCACAGGCACATGGAAAAGCAGAACATCTCAACGTTATCTGCAGGCTGGACCACCTGCTCTTGAGAGAAAAAGACTTAGCAGTCTGAAAGTAGATATCTCTGTCCTCCCTCCTCCAGCAGTGATGTGTCCTATTTCAGCTTCAAAAGATTTAAACTAGCAGTATCACTGCTCTTCTGGCTGAGAGAAGGACAGACACAAGGCAAGGTTGTAGGGAAACTGTATCTTTCATTAACCTCCTACTATCAAACTGGAAGGCTTATGTGCTTGAAACCTTGTTGAATTTTTCCAAGTGTAAGGGGGTCAATAAAAAATATTACCTCTCTCAGCAAAGCTTTCCTTAAATTAACTTAGCATTATTTAGGTAAGGTCTACTCCAAAGTCATCTCTTCTGCTGGCTTGGCAGCCCATCTTGTTTTTCCGTATAATTGTGCCCACTTTCACACATATTTTTCACTTCGTTCATCAATAAATGTACTACATTTCAGGAAGTTCTACTCTACCATAGTTTCTTTTAGCTTTTTTCTTTTCTTTTTCTTTCAAGCATTTGCTCATGTTCGCACATTGCACATATCAAATAATTTTAATTATGCAAATAATAGAAGAGCTGGAGAACTGAAAAGTGTGCCAGGATGCGCTTTTCAGTGCTTGCCAGTTTGTTCCAGAGGGATTTTCTACAACGCAATTATGTCTAACAGCCCTCAGCAATGTAATAAATGTGCACTGAAATGCGGCACCCGGCTGGGTTATATTCACATACATGTTTGTTGTACCAAGAGCTCAGGAACCAGCAGGTAGGAACAGTGCAGCATGGTAAGATCCAGTATCCTATTAGATTTTGATGCCCTCTTCTAAATGCCTCGCAACCTGAAGGTAGAGAGTTGTAAGTCCTTACAACTCTGATATGAAGGTAGAAAAATCTTTAGCACACCATTAGCAAGCACAGGTAAGGCCATTCCATATTGTGTTGAAATGACATTTTCATGACCATTTTGTGAATATGCATGTTTTGGAAGGTAAGTTTTCCTAATAAATAGAGAAAGTGAAGCAATATCACGCTAAACTCTCCCACAGAGAGAGAGTGTTCAGTAAAATTAATTTCATGAGAATTTTACTCCAAACACACTTTGCCCCAGTATGTGGTTTTTTTATTTAGCATATGATGCTACAAATAGCACAGATCTGGTCTGGGGCCACACTGTACCAGGCCCTGGAAAGACCTTCTAATAACAACTTCTGGACAGTGTCTGCTTCACAAGTCAAGAGAAAAGACGGGTCCATGACTGAGAAAATGACACAGCAAAGATATATGACAACTCCTTACGCAGCATCAGGAGTCGTGCACAGCAGAAACAAGAGCATTTACCCTGACCTACCACTGTATCTAGTTATTCATAATTGCCTCACATCTGAAAGGCACAATAACAGACAGGACTGAGGTTCCTGCAGTAACTGGTCTGTAAGTAATAGCCTCTAAAATTAAGTTTTTAAAGCAACACTTCAGCAGCTGTCTTCTCAAACTGCACTATAGTGAAAGCACACACTCACTAACGGGGAACAGAAAGGCAATGAACCTGGTCCCATCTCATCCTGACAATGCTGGTCTCTTCAACATGAGATGGGAGCATTTATATCAAGGAAATGAAGATCTGAACTGAATCTCTGAATGGGAGGAACTGATGTGCAAAGCACCTTTGGCTTCTGCCAGATTTTATAACAATCCCATGCTGGGTAAATTATGCATCTAGAGTCTTTTTTTTTTTCTTCAAGTCTTTATCATAGTGATGCAAATTTTTTCTTACCTTGGAACAGTTCAAAAATCCTTGCAATCCCTAAATTATCTAAGAAGCCTGAAAGCTTTCCCAGTGTCCTTCCCTGACACACACAAGTAGGTTGTGTTTATATACCTCTCAGGATTTGCTGTTAATATAAATCCCGTGGGATTTCAAGACCAGAATGAAGAAAGTGACTATGCATTTGGACATTTTAAAATGTCAGATAATAAAAGCTTTAAAAGACAATGAACAAGCTGTTATCTAGAAACAGATCCATTCGGTCTGTCTAACTGCCTATGCCACTTTGCAGTGCAGTTCCCTTAAAACATTACTCCCCTTAAAATTTTGTAAACACAGCCTATGGTTGGGAAAACAATTTAGATATTAATTTTTCCATGCCATCAACCTTTTTATGTGATGCATATCTGAGCTTACCTTCCACGTGACGGAGGGGCAGGCTGCCAAGGTGAAGGTGACTTTCTCTGTCAGTACATTGAAGGTGACACGAAACATGGTTTGTATTCCAGTGGCCTCAGACCCAGGGTAGAAATCTTCAGTGACAGTCACACTGCTCACTCGTGCACATGCTGCTGGGCTCCTGTCACGCTGAGATATACATTCGGCAAACCCATAACGTTATGATCGAAGCTGAAGCCTGAAACAGCTGTAAGGGTCCAGCTTTTCCCAGCAGCCTTGCCCCTGTGTGTCAGAACTAATCAGATTAGCTGGTCTTACTTGTCTGAGTTGGGACTAACAGGTTAGCAGAACAGTTTGGGTGGGGGAAGGGAGCAGTAAATAAATCAAATTAGGGCATTTACTAAGCAGCTGAAATTTCCTTCCTGCTTGCCTTTGTCTCCTCACAGGACTCACACAGAGCTAGGACAATGCACCACAAAAACGTGGCTTTGTTTTAGAGCAGCTCTTTGTGTAGGAGAATTTCTCAAACTTTGCCTTGATTTGATTTGTTTTTGGTTGCCAGTGATCACCAAGAGGAGAGCTCTCCCGGAGCAGCCTGGATGTCATGCAGATAAACAAGTCTCAGACAGAAAAGGCATGTATTGTGCTTTTTTCATCCTGCACTACCCGCCAGGGCAACACACTGGCTGTGCCAAGAGATCAGTCACACGATCTGCTCTGCACAGTGCTAGATAAAAAGATTCACAGGTGGCCAAATCTGGACACCAGGGCAATAGGGTCAGTGGGACAGGACAGGACAGGACAGGACAGATACCACTTCGTGATTCTCAGTCCACTTCAGAGGACTTTTTCCATCTCTATTACTGACTGAGGTAGATTTACTCCCACAGGAAGGAAAATTCAAAAGAAGAAAGAAAAAAGGGAAATCAAGTACTATAATAGCCACCATAAGTGGTGGTTTACTGGATGCATGGAGTGTGCTATGTGATGCAGGAGATGCTACACGTGGGAGACATTTCCCTCATGAGCACGGCAGAGGAAGTGACCTCTGATTGATGCCATCATGTGAAAGTACCGGCATGCAAAGAACAGATTTGACTTGGGTAATTTGTCTCTCATCTATATTTATCTTCCCCAAAAAAGGTCTCTAGTTTGTAAGTCATCTAATTTCCTCCCCTGTCAATGGAGAAAGATAGGTGGGATCAGCTGCTCTCTGAAACTGTCCCTTTCTCACCATTGGCTGAAGAGATGGAGCCTGTGTATTGGCATTTCAGAAAGCCAATGTGACTTGAGATTAATACCTCCCTTGAAAACTCCTACTGAATATTAAGACAGAGTTGAAAGATGCATTGACTTTCTCCCACTTGCTCTGTGGGTCTGTGACTCTAGACAGATGTTTGCTACCAAATGTCAAAATGTCCTGAGTATTTTTCAGTCTACTAATCAGTAGCTGTACCATGAGTAACACATTCACAATGTTGGAAAAACTCTTTATTCTTGCTAATGAATACCTACTCATACAGAAGTTGCACTGACATTGGAGAGATTAGACATGCAACAACTCACCAAGAGAATTAGTACATTGATAATCTGACTCTGTAGGAATTCATTTGTTCTAATAATCTAAAACCTGTGGCACAGAAGAAGCCATGCACCATGCAAAAGCTAAGGAATGCCCCAAACCTTTTGATGTCAGCATATGGCTGGATTCCTGTACCTTAGTGCTTGCACTGGCAGAACTGAAACCCTCAGTGTTTAAAGGGCACAGAAGTCACATCATAAAACCATTATTTGAAATTCCAAGAAGGCAATCTTATAGTTTGACTCCCAGCACCAGGATCCCTCCCAAGAAGGTCAACAAACCCACCAGCCAGTGTCCAATTACCTCCAATGTGAATAAGGTAAAAAAGCATAATTTTGTAGGAAGGTCACTCCTAACACAGCCATACAGATCTGATGCACACTTTCAAAGGACAGAATGATATGTGCTCTGACATAGACCAGGACTAACCGAACAAACAGAAATCATCTGTTTCCTTGGATTAGGTCATAAGTGGGCTTTATTGTTTTCATAAAGATAAGATTCATCTCCCTGTAAATAATATTTTGATAGTAACACACTCGTGTATTTCTGAAGAGACCTGTACACAGTGAAAAATGTTTATTTCCTCTCCACAACTGACTTCCTATAGTTTCCTTTCATCTACTTCTCTATTTAAATTCTTTTAAGACAATTCAAGCACCAGTCAATGAAGTGGTGTTAAAATAATATGAAGTATTGTCCTGGTTTTGGCTGGGATAGAGTAAATTTTCTTCGTAGTACCTGGTATAGTGCTGTGTTTTGGATTTAGAATGAGAATAATGTTGATAACACACTGATGTTTTAGTTGTTGCTAAGTAGTCAAAGACATTTCAGCTTCTCACGCCATGCCAGGTGAACAGAAGCCAGGATTGGGCACAGCCAGAGTATTTGATCCAAACTGGCCAGAGCAATATTTGATACCATATGACACCATACTCAGTATACATTTTGGAGGAAGAAGTAGGAAGGCGAGCCATTCAGAGTTAAGGTGTTTGTCTTCCCAAGTAACTGCATGTCTTGTTACCATTTGCACTGTAAGGTCCTCAGGGCAACATCTGATTTATTCTATGCATATCCCCAAACTTATGTCTGAGTACTAGCAAAGTCTCTTGAGTGCAAATGCATTACAAATTAAGAAATTAAACATTAAGAAAATCCAGTGCTGAGATCAGCCAGCCTGAACCACTGCCTTAAAGTATTTAGAAAAGTTATTCCTCAGACACCTTTTCTCCTCCTGTTAATCCAAAGACATGAATAATACATATGTTTAAACCAAATATTCTTCTAAAATGCTGAATACACAAACTTAGGAAATTGCGTAGGGCATCACAATGGGAGCTTATTGACAAATGCTGTTTTATGGCATACTTGGAAATAACCACTATTGCTCATTACTCCCTTTTCCTTTGCCTACAACCCATATGTGTCAGCATTCATCCTGTTCTTCCATGACACTGCACACTTTATTCCTTTCCAAAGAAATTAGTAGATCCAGAAGAACATCCCAACACAGCAACAATTGTAAACATAGTTTTAGAGGTCTGTCCAGAGAACCAGAGTACCTATCACTTAGCATACAACAAAGGCTAACTGCAACACTGAAGTTTTGTACTAGTACCGGTTCCTCCCACAGACAGATGTGGAGTTTATTCTGTGAAATATATGTAGGATTGCATCTTGGTAGTGTCTTACTGTCCTCCAGAGTCAACATTATAATAGCAAAGCAAGCTGTGAATAGTAGTGGACGGAGTTCATTAAGGTCTTGTCCCAAACACTGATTCAAAGACACACACACACACTCTCACACAGAATGAACCACCCGCAAACCACCATCACAAGTTTTCAGGTTGCTGTCAGATGACAGAAAGTGTAAATGGAAGACAGTCAGAAGCAACATAATCTGACGTCCACTGGTGTAAGGATTTTGGTCAAATGTGAAGGGCAAATCTCATAGAGGGAAGGCTATTTATAAATCTAAATACCTCATTTTATGAATTTGGTAATGAGACACCCTTATTGGGCTAACAACAGATAATTGCACATCTTCATATCACCTCAGAAAACACATAACAGGTGACTGGTGCACTTTGATAGACAGTCAGCTTGGGTAAGTAGAATTTCAGATTTTATTTATGCTTACGGACATTGCCATTAGCTCTCTCATGTGTTTTGCAGGTCTGTTAGCCTAACATCACCCGGCTGACCTAATGGAAAGTGGCAGCTTCCATACTCACTGTGCTTTGAAAATTTATGGCTAAACCTGCCCCAATGAATTTCCCATCTCTTTGGATTTGGTTAGTATTTGTTGGTGTATATTTAAGGAATGAAGCCTGAAATCTCTCCCTGAAGCATCTTAAACCCTGTAACATCAGTTTTGATTACTATAAGATGCTGGCTCAGAAAATGAGGATTTGCTCTGTGGCTCAGAGCTGGACCTTGCAAGACAGTGTGGCTGCCCCATTATCCTGCAGCTTGTCAAGCAAGTCCTGCTTTGAAGGAAAAGTTTTCTGAATTCAATAGCTCCTTCTGGTGGTCTGAAGGAGAATGCTTAGCTAGTCAGCTCACAGTAATGCAGCATTAATGCATAATTCATGCAGTAACCATTTGTATCAGCAAAAGCTTGAAGTTATGCCATAATTAAAACTAATATTAAAGTTATTATTCAAAAAATATGCCATGCCAACTATATTCTACATTACTGTCATAAAGGAGACAAGGTTTCTAGGAAATGCTCCTTTCCTCTCATTGCACCACAATACTGCCTTGAATTTTCTTCCGTTTGGTAACTAAGTAAACATGAAGAAAGGTGATGGGATGAAAAATGGCAGAAGTCACAAATTCCAGGTTATTGACCCAGCAAATTCAAGTCCTTAATGAAGTATTTGGCAAGGCACATCTCAGAGCCAGTGGTTCTGATTTTGAAGGAATCATCAACTTTAAAGAGAGGGATTTGATCCAAACCTTGCTGAACACAGAGGGACATCCTCTAGCAATAGGAATGTGGTTTTGGTCATGCTCAAGGAGGAAGAACACATCACAAAATCTCTGATCAACAGACCTTGTGATGTCCAAGATCTTTTGGTTTTTCTTCCATCCTCAGATTGCCCAGTGTTAAGACAGATACTATCCTGTTTTAGGCTCACCTCTCAAAGAGTTACAATCACGTGGCATTTACAAGGAATGCATTCTGTCCTAGCCAATCTCCATAACATTACATCATTCCCCAGCTATCCAAACAAAACTGTATTCTGGGAGATACAAGCAGCAAGTCCTTAGCCTTGTTTCTGAATGACGCATTGTTTTTAATTAACAAAATTCACTGTTGGGGCCCTGCAAATGTATTTCCTATCTGATGGTCCTTTTAAGACTCATCTGGTGACACATCCATGGTTGCTGTCAGAGAGCTCCAGAGATCTTTCACATTCTACCTCCATCAGGGCACGTTGGTAACTCCACTCAGCTGGACCCCTGTTGACCTAGATTCTGCTTAAGTGAGGCGCTGACTAGAGCTTCAGATTAAATGAGAAAGAGAAACATCATTTAAAATTACAGCTGAGTCATGGTCTGCCCACACTTCCACCAACCTTTATACTCAGCAAACCCCAAGATTTTATGGAATGAATAAGACAGATGTTTAAATAAAGATCAAAATCCAGAGCATGTATATTTCTAAATAGAATTTCACTTAAAATATTTGCAATCCTGATTTTGTTGGAAGTCTAGACAGTATAAACTAAAGTAAAATCAATCTGATTTTGCCCAAAAATATATACCTAAAAAAAGCAATACTAAGGGAAAAAATCCCATCAGAATCTAAACAATAGTTCAATTTTTCTAGTCCACATATCTTTCCTGTCAAGAGTCCTTATTGATGTCAGTCTGAATTTTAGAATATGGCCTGGCTGGTACTACCACTGAGGCAGCAAGGGAAACCTAACCTCACACATTTAAAAGTGATTCTTTTTTAACTTGATGCTAGTACTTGGTCTGGAGCCTACTCAGAATACTGGGGAATAATCAGTTTGGGATTGACTGCTGATGCTGTGCTACCAAGTGATGCAAACTCCTGAGCTATTATTTGTTACAAAGGTTGCTCCACATCATGCAATAAGGCAGCAGGAATGTTCCTGAATTGGGGGAGCTAGCAAGAAATAAACAGAGACTACACCCCTGGGAGAGTCAGAGAGTTGTTCTGTGCCAGGAAGGAGGTTCTCCCTTCCTGAATGGCAAGTGTGAGGCTGGTATCTCTGAGACGCTGGAAGAAACATGCTCTGAGAGAGGTTTTGAAGGAAGAAGCTTGCAGTCAGGGTGCCCTGTGCTAGTCAGTACTTGCTTTTGTGGGCAATGAACAACTGTGTGGCTGTAAGTAGAAAGCCTGAAAGGTGGAAGAGTTAGAGAAAAGAAAAAATGTGGCAGGTTCCTACGCAAGTAACAGCAGGGCTCTAGCTGTGGGATAAGAATGACAAACTAGATTCTGTGTTTACTGTGCACATTTTCAATTGGTTCTTACTTAACTATTAATTGTAATGTGTATGAAAGTAGCATATGAAGCCCTAGGGAGCAATCAAGGGCCCATCCTATTCCATTAGAGACTGTACATCCACAGAGCAAGAGAAATCTCTGTCTCCAGCAGCTTTCAGTGAATACAAACATAAAACCAAAACCATCCAGAAGACCAGTGGCCTGAGTTTGTAGTTACCATAAGAGTCCAGAAACAGACACAGAGGTTCAACCCAAAGGTCTGCCTGGTCAGCCTCTGGACTTCTAGAGTAGCCACTGCTGGGACTGTGAAGAAGTTTCTTCTCATATCGAAGTGGAATCTCCTGTGTTCCAGTATGTCTTGTCTTATCATTGGTTGTCACCAAGAAGAGCCTGGTGACACTCACCCTTTTCAATATTTATAAACATTAATGAGGTTTCCCTTCAGTGTCCTTCAAGCCGAAGAGACCCAGCTCCCTCAGCCTTTCCTCATACGGGAGATGCTCCACTCCCTTAATCATCTTTGTGGCTCTGCGCTGGACTCTCTCCAGCAGTTCCCTGTCCTTCTGGAACTGAGGGGCCCAGAACTGGACACAATATTCCAGGTGTGGTCTCACCAGGGCAGAGTAGAGGGGAAGGAGAACCTCCCTTGACCAACTAACCACCCCCCTTCTAATACACCCCAGGATGCCATTGGCCTTCCTGGCCACAAGGGCACAGTGCTGGCTCATGGTCATCTGCTGTCCACCAGGACCCCCAGGTCCCTTTCCCCTACACTGCTCTCTAACAGGTCGTTCCCCAACTTATACTGGAACCTGGGGTTGTTCCTTCCCAGATGCAAGGCTCTACACTTGCCCTTGTTATATTTCTAACACACAGGAATTTTATACAAAAAAGAGATTCATGTAGCAAATACAATTTTCAGGTCTTGGTCCAAGAATGGAAGAATAAACTTCCCCAGGAAATCCAGAGCATTACAAACCTCAAAAGGACAATTAATCTTTTTAGCCTTGCCCAGTGCTAGACAAACTAGTAGTATTTAATTACAAAAATCTATAATAAAACCTCCACTGCCACAGTTCTCTCCCTGGAGAGAGGATTCTGTGACACATGCTATAAATTGCTAGTCCCATGGCCTAACCCACTCCTAATGCAAAGAGTTCAGAAGATACAACAATGCATATTACACAAAAAAAAAAAAACTTCCATGACAACATATTCCTCAAAACTGCTAGACTGGGAATAAAAAGTCCAGTCATTATAGTTTCAACTTTACCACCCTCACCAGATAATCAATACCTGGAAATGGAGAATTGTGGTAACCATCTGCAAGAGCTGCTGCAGCTTTTGGTCAAAGGTATGCACACAGCATCCTCTGTACTAGCAACAGATAGGAAACCTGTAGGTGTGACAGCATTTATTGCTGCACATAAGATCCTGGAATAGTTCACTGCCCATATACTCAGAGCAACGTGCAGGCCCTGTTAAATCTTATTTCTGATTTCCTACTCATTTCTCAGCCCATTCTAAAACATATTTCTTCCACCCTTCTTCACCTTATCTGTGTTTTTTTCTTTCCTAATGTAAACTGGGCCATCTTTCCAGGTTTAATTTATACTTATGGATAATTTGCGTTGGGTCACATCCTTCTCCCTGTTCTGCTGTCTGCTTCTTCCAATTTCCCATTTCCCCCTCTTGCACACATTCCTTATGCTGATGCTGAAAAGACCTCCTCTTTCTCTATTCTTATGAGCCAGAAGAGCTCCTGTCTACCAGCTTGATTCAATGTTTATCCTTAGCAGAAGGCATTTACTGTTTTGTGCCTCTTGCCATCTCTGCAGTGGTTGCATAACTACTCTCACTAGACACAAGAAGACAGAGTTTGACTTAAATATTATGTCCCAAATACAGCTGCACCATACGTACCTACATGTTCTATTTTCATCTCCACTGTGCAGCTCAGTTGGCAGTGACAGTCTCACAAGGCAGAAACAAAAATATGCTCACAACATTTAAGATCCTCTGATAATCTCTGCTGCTCTTTATGTTTGCTCTCACCTACTCTGCATGGCACATGTCTCCTCTAGACATGTCTCTCCTACATTGCGTAACAAAACACATTAGTACCTTCCCCAGCTCTCACTCCAGGGCACATAGTCTCAAATGTACCATACCACTTCCATGATGAAGGAAAATCGCATGCTGGTACTCAGAAGTCTCAGGCAGGGTTAGGCACAATGAATACACAACTAATATGGCTTACTGTTTAGCCAAATTAATTTTGGAGGACCTTACTCTGCCCTCTTCCACAAAGAAAGTTACTGAGCTTGTGAAGGAAAGAATTTCTGTCATGGGACCTAACTTTGTGAAGACATTCCTGGTACATTTGCTTCTGGCACGAGACAGTGAAACTATTTTGTACATATGCAAAATGTGAGAGATCTCCCCTTCTTTCCTCCATCAGTAGACATTTTGTACTGTTGCTTTCCAGAGCTTGTTTATGTCCTCATTCCAAACACATTATGTCTGTTGTGCTACCAACCAGTGTGCTCTTTGTCTTCTTACAGGAGGCAGGCTTAAGAAGGAAACTTAGTATAAAGATTTATTATAATCCTACAGAGCCAGAGAACAGAACTCCCAAACCTGCTTTTCAGCTTGAGCCTTTCTCCGCATCATTTAAATCAGACGGATTTCTCTTTTTCTGAGTAATGTGATTCCTAGAAGATCGAGGCAAGGATGTTGAGAGCAGTTTGGCAGTTTGTGGTCTGCTCTGAATCAGCCCTAGAATTCTCTCTGCTGTTGCCCACTATTGTAATTTCCCCAGAAATGGTCACACCTCCAGTTCTTTGCAAAGCCAAAACAGGTGTACTACAGCTCCCCACTCTGCCATCAGCTGTAAGAACAGCCTGTTTGTCTTTATGTCAATAGACAGTTCCTGAAACCTCCTTGTCACGATAACAAAGCAATATAGTCGAAAACACAAGTCAGCCTTGAAAACTTCTAAGCGAGGCTACGAGCTTGTCTTGTGAAGAGACAGAAGAACCTCAGCAAGAGCCAAGGCTGGAACATCACTGCTCTGGCCACCTCCACCTGCAGGATGGACAAACAATGCTTCAAACAGTCATGTGGAAAGGAAGGAACACGGTGGTAGCAATGAGCTCTGCCCAGCCACTTCGATGCCTGTTGCAAGTGCTGACTAGAGCACCGAGTCTCTCAACTCACTTGCTCTTCTGTCTGATTGTGTTTTCATTTCTAGTGATCTCTAAAAATTACCTTTTCAGATGTGACCCTCTGAAGATATTTAATCTACCTACATGATGAATTTGGTTTAACTGAAGAGTTATTGCTTGCTTAATAAAAAAGCCCACCCCCATATAAATGTATGTTTTTATAAACCTAGAGCTTGAAAAACAAATGCTGGCTACAGGATTTTGAGGTGGTTTTATGGTAATTTATTGATTCAGAAATACCATAATCTGAAAAAGCCTAAAAACTCTTGGATTGCCCCATAGCTATCTGGTGATTTCAATCACTGTGTAATGCTATAATTTTACAGTGTGAGAAACACTATTTCACTTCCTAACTGATCTGCACTTAATTCATTTTTAAAGTTGTTGATTTATGCTAACAAGACCACAATAACTAAAAGAGCTTCAGGGGCAAGAGGATAGAGTTGGGAGGTAACTCTGCAGTTCCTGTGAGACAAAAGATTCATGTTTCCTCTTGAGCTACTCTAAGCTAGCGATACAAATCCCCAGAGCTCACATTGATGCAAGCCTGACTGACAAGCTGCCATTCAGAGCAGCCATCTCAGATTTCTGCAATTAGCATGTGTTCTAAAATTTCTGATTCTGTAGGCTTGGTCTCTAATTTACATTTTGAAAAGGCTCTTAAGAATGAAGAAGCCAAGACTGAACAAATTCACTGCTCTTGAGACACATTCTGCATATCTGCAAGTGCAGTAAAAGTGTGTTTCTGTTAAAATCAATAGGAGAAGTATCACATGGGAAAAAACTGACTGTTCTTACCAAGTCAGGAGCACTGAAGGCTTTCATGGAGAAATTCTGGAAAGAGACAAAAGAAACTAGTCAATGCACTGAAATAGGGAGACAGTGTATTAAGTAATGCAGAAAGTCCCATACAGCACTTGCTAATCCCTGAAAATACCTTCATGGCCTTAATAGCTGCTTTTTATATGGAAAACTATATATTCAAGACTTCTACATATAACTTAATCAGAGAAGAAGAGAAAGCAGAGATATATTAGACGTATCGTCCCATCTGCTGCCAGGGGCCAATTTTTCTCTTTGTCAAGGTCAGCTTTAGAGGACCCAGAATATCAGATTATTTATTATTTACCCAGAAAGATCATTTCACATTTTAAGAACATTTTGCTGAAGAATAGGAGCCTTGAAAATCAATTAAATAAAGTCTGTAAACATCAGTGCCTAAATAGGCACTATATTGGAATGCCCAAGTCAGTACATAATGGGTAAAACAATATTGGTGAGATCTATTTCTCATATTT
The DNA here is from genome assembly GCF_964273445.1 of Streptopelia decaocto. Lineage (NCBI taxonomy): Eukaryota > Metazoa > Chordata > Aves > Columbiformes > Columbidae > Streptopelia > Streptopelia decaocto. The sequence continues at coordinate 191,295,155 of NC_138663.1, read as the reverse complement.
TGCTCATGGATTAGGCAAATGTTTCACACTTGAAGTTCCAGCTATCGCACCCTAGTTTTCCTGGACCTGATCCACAATTTGTGTTAGGTCAGGTTCTTAATAAATAAAGATGCCGAATTATCTACATAATTTTTAATAATGATGTCTTTGTCATGTGAGCTTAGTCAAGTCATTCATTCAACTATTTCAGACTACCTGTTTACATGGGATGACTTGCTTCTTTTGGTGTCCATGTGAAGTAGGAAAAGAAAGGAAAAAGGAAAATAGGCCCATTTAAGTGGATTTTTGCAAAACAGTGACATTACCTGCTCTCTGTTTAACTTCCAGTATGGTATTTAACTAACTTAAAGAAGTGTCAAGAATTGAACGATGTCTGAACAAATAACATTTAGTACTCTGTAGCTGTTCACTACACTGACATCCACTTGCTATATCTGATAATACATTAAAATGCTGGCATTTATTATCAGAATATATTAATGTATTAACATGGCTGAAATTTTCCCACACAGAGAATCAGCTAAAATATTTACATTTACCATTTTCTTCTTCCACCTCTTCTATGCAGGAAGCTTACATTATAACTCTCTGATTAAAATGTCTTTGAAAATCTGTGTTACCTATTCCTATAGTACTTACACAGTGCACTGCACTAGCATGCACATAACCAGCAAGTTAAGGGACATGGTGGTTCTTTCCTGCTCATCACTCTTGAAGCCACATCTGGAGTACCATGTATGGTTTTAGACTCCTCAGTAAAAGGAAGATGTTAAAAAAATGGACTATATCCAGAACAGGGCATGAATATGGTGAAGGGAAGAGAGAAGTAGGATTTGACTGGAGGTTGAGAGGATGGAAAGGCAAATCCCTGCTATGTATTAGGAAGAAAACTTAGGATTATGAAAGTGGTCGTACACTGGCACAGGTTGTACAGAAATGTCAAGCAATCTCCACCTCTGAAGTTTTTGAAAGCTTGACTGGAGAAGGCAGTGAGAAACCTAATCTAACTTGGAAAACAGCTTTGCTTTGAACAGGTGGTTGGACGGGACACCTCCAGAGGTCTTTTCCAACCTAATTCTTTCTACGATTCTATGTTTTAATTGCTTGTACTGAATATGTTTGGAGTGCAAAGCTAAAAATCCCATCATATTTTCTCTTGTTCTCCTACATGTACATACTATGACTAACATCTGCCAGTGATTGCTCTGATTAGAGCTGTAATTAGAGAAAAAAATTCTATGTCAGAAGAGTTGGCAGACTGAATATCTAATAAAAAAAATGGCTTCTACCAAAGAGCTTCTGCAGGCCATGGAGCCCAGTAGTCACTTGGGTTCCCTTTGCAGTACCAAAAAGTGTCTTTATCTCATCATCCATGACAACAGGAGCTCAGAGTTATCCACATAGATGTAATCATCCACATTGCAGGTGTATCAGTTTCTTAGGTGAACCTACCCTCTGCCTTCTAAAACTTCATCTTACTGTCCCGTACTGCTTCAGTGGCTCCCTGTGCAGCTGTTCTGACCTGTTTCTGTTTGCTGCTTCTTTTCTGTGTTAGCAAGAAGTTCCTCAGGGTCACCGTATTGTTCTGCATTTGGGTAACAGCTAGTACAGAGGGCTACACCTACATCTGTGAGCTAAATAAGGCCAAGACAGGGGTGTGAGGTCACCTTATGGTCACCCTGTGAGAGTGCTGTTCATTTACACACTCTGTGGAATGACTTTGTCCTAAGCCAGCTCCCACTTCCATAGACCATACCAAGGGGGAGGTAGCAGAGGAATAATGCCTGACAAGCACTGTGGATGAAGGAGTCCAGATTTGGGAAGGAGACTGGAGACCTTTGCTGCAGGGATGCAGGCTGAGTCGCACTATTTGCCCTCCAGCCAGTGAGTGCTGTCCCGTTTTACTCACTGGTACAGATGTTGCTGTCAGACAGATAAAGACCAAGTTATGAACTGCACCTCTCATCTTTATTGTCATGCATGTACTAACTAAAATCATCCCTTAACGAACAACAGCAGGATTTTTATCTCCAGGCTTTAACTCAGTGCTAAACAAATTAATGTTCTTTTTTTTTCCCCACAAAGTAAAAATTAAGAAAATAACCTATGAATATGGAATACACCTTGGAGCTTTAATGGAGAAAGCATGAAAATCATCTGATACATCTAAATGCAGTTCTTCTGCAGTTCAGGGGAAAGTTTAACCAATAGGTAGTGTCTTAGCTAGTCTGTCACTTTGTTTTTGCAGTTTCAATAATTTTGACATTAATACTGTATTTCTTTACCATTAAGGATTTGGCAAACCTCACACAAGGTTTAGAATTATAAATACAGATTATGTCAATCAGTAATAATTCTTTCACTGTAATTACTGAATCTTCTCTATATTAAAGGTATTGTATAGATTACTGACCAATAAAGCTACTGAACAGTTTTTATTCTTTTATATCGCAATAATAAATTTCTAGTAAAAGGACAATAGTGAAGCTGTTCTTTGCCCCATAGTTAGAGATCCCTGCCTGTGATCCAGCAGCCAGACTTATCTGTACCAGTCACAGGCAGATGTTGACAGTAACAGATGTCAATAAACAATGGAACCAGCAAAGAAAGGGAGGGCAGGACAAGGAAGAAAAAAAGCAATGACTGGTTTTTGTTAAGCCACTCACGAGTTTGAATAATTACAGCTAATTTCACCAGAAGTCAGACATGTTGCTATTCCCTGTGCAAACTCCCATCTGCCATACCTGATACACATACAAGCTACTTTCTGGTTTTTAAGTAAAAATAAAGCTACTGAAACACGACTCAGAGAAGAAGTGGGTTCTCAGTAACTTCAGATTGCATACACCATTTTTTTAAACGACTATTCGTAATGCAATGTTACTGTACTTTGTGATGCTCCAAGGATATAAATAAGACAATGCTTATAAAGGCAACTTTGACTGATAGAGCTGGAAAAAAATTACAAGCTCTCAAGCACATAGGCCCTTTTTCACTTTTATATCTCCAAGCTAAACCAGGAGCATGAATCATTGCTCTGATTTTAATTTAATTGAATTAGTCCTTTTCAAGGAAAAGGACAGTTGGCACCAAGGGAACAAAAGAGAATGTTAGCAGCAACAGAGGTGATAATATTTTAGGCACAGTGAGACCAGAAATCAGTAATTACTGCCTACAGAACAGTGAGCTCCTAATAGAGGATATAGTGTAGAGGAAACACTGCTAACCAGTTTTTCTATTGAGTCCATGATTTTTAGTATCCACTGAAGCTGTGAATTTTAATTCCCAGGCTAATTTCTGGAGGCATTTTTCATCCCTCACTTAAGGATCAAGAGTGAGAGATCAAAATGTGGCTTTTGTGAAATACATTTTCTTACTTTTTGCTGGAGATGTCTAGTTTTTTAACAATTATCTGTGTGAATTAATTCTGCTGCTTAATTCTTGTTTCATTTAATTCCTACAATCTTCATTTGGCGCTCTGGATAAAGTATATTATCATATCCAGGTATGTAAGATACATATACCCAAGGCTGGGTAGAGAAGTGGTGGGAAGCTCTATTGCAGGGTATGATCTTCTTCCAAAACAGTAAGATGGGATGTCAGCATAAGTGTGATCAGTAAAATGTGGGAGGAGAGCAATTTCAAGCTACAATAAGTCTGTGTGTAGAATTATCTAATGATCCCAGATTCAGATCTCTTACTGGAGTAAGGAGAAGGCAATTTTTTTTATACATACCACACCTAATCAGCTACCAGTGAGCTGGAAGAATTATGGTCACTGCAGCAAGGCCATTCAGTTCCCCTGGTTGTGCAGAACCTGACAGGCATCTGACTCAAGCAAGCACATTTGCCTTATTAGCTTGTAAAGAAGTTGAATTTAACGCTCTTGTGAGTTTTTCTGATATTTAAAATACTTTAGTGACAGGAAAGGAGATAGAAAATTGTTAACATGTTTAAAGGATGCTATTTGAAAGTATACTCTCCATACGGAATAAACAGGTTGATTTAAAATGCTAACAAGATTAGGCCTGTGAATCACTGTATTTTCTGCTCCAGTGTTTACCAGCTAATTTGTCTGTAGTGTACGAGGCACATGTGCTGCAGAAAGATCACCACCACCTTTTTTTATGTGTTCTTTTTTATAAAACTGAAATTCTTAGAGGCAAGAAATTCTGACTACCTGCATTATGTCCTATAGGTTTCTTTGTTGACGTCAAGTGAGCCTTGTCTAGGTAATACGACAGAGACACTGCGTGTTCCCATTGCTGCAATGGATTTCGCTTTTGAAAGCAGTAATTGTTTTGCCATGTATTGAAGTGAGCTGAGAAGGGGCAGCAACACATCATATAAGCTCTGGTCACATTTACTCACATCAAACTGCTTATATGACCTCAATCGACCTTGATGCTCTCTGCATGCAAGAGACCATTTACGTAAGAAGCTGAGCAGGTAGTCCACAACCCATAAATGTCTTAAATAAGCACAACAGGACTTTTTTAGTGCAGTAAATCACCAAGTGCTCTGCACCACTAGGCATATTTCCCAAGTTCACACATAGCTAGATCCATCTTCGAAAAGACAAGCTGTTTTCCAGGATTCCCACAACACCGTCAGCTCGTCCCTTTGCCACAAGCCACCCAGCACAGAGACTGCCGTGTCCCCTCCTGAAGCTGGGCTGAGGACACTGTGGGTTCCCCGCTTCCAAGGAGCAGGTCCCGCAGACAGTCAGGTCCCTGTCCCCATGGTCATTGTCCCATCACCCCACCTGTGCGCTGGAGAGGAGCTCAACACCTGCTGCTTTTCCCTGCACCTGCGGGATGCTGGACATGGAGCAGAAACCAACCATGTCAGAGCAGTTTGTATGAAGTTTTTTAAACACTGAAAGCTCTGAATGGTTAACTTCTAACCTAAATTAATTTTGTTAAACTAATTGTAAATTCTATTAGAGCTAAAGTCTATTACTGCATGCCAATTTTCTGTTTCAAAGGAGCTCAGATGCTAGGGACTGGATTAGAAATCTCGAGTGCTGCAGCATATATCTGCAGTATGCAGTACAGCAGGTATAGGTATCACAGATATAAAGCTTCCCTTCAGGGCAACACCAGTGGATTATACAAAAACTAAATGGAGAAGAAAGCCATTAATGCAATGAGAACTGTGTGTGTGAACCAGCATCACTCGGTGGGGCTTATGGCACTGAAAATCCTTCTGGGGCAGCACAGGAGCAAACGAAACCTGTGTCAGACCAGTCGAAAAGATGATTCATGCCTGTGTGTATCTGTAGGGGATACGGCTTTCTCTTCTTTCATATGCGAATAATAGCTTCTACCAGCACACAGCACTCTGTGTTAGGTGTTTAAAACCTTTGAGGAAAGGAAAATCAGATTTTAGGTAAAAATAAACTTCGTTTCTCTGATTTTCCTTCTTTTTTTTTCCATTAAAAATGGAAAGTTACTTATAATTGAAATTACTATACTTAGAATTCTGCTTCCATATCAGAAATAAACTGATAAACTATTTCAGCTACTTGATATTCAAACTTCAACAGTATAACTGTTTTCCCTAACACTTCCACACAGAGTCAAATTGCAGAAAATAAATCTGAACACACAATCTGGAAATCGCTTATGATCAGTAGTCTGCTCAAAAGATTTAGATCTTCATGTCTATACAGACAGTTGAACCCAATGGAGCTCAACTGACCGGAAAAAATAAAAATAATAATTTGACTTTCAAGTGTTTATGGAAAAAAACCCTTCCATTTGTCTCTCAAACACTGATGCTGAGTGTTTAAAGATGACGTGAAGCCTTATTTTTTGATGAAACAAGAGGAGGAATACTCAATATATAATTAGTGTACTGTGTAGTCACTGCCCAAGATAAACCAAGAGAACTCAAAGAAAATTATCCCAATTTTCTTTGCAAGAAAAATTTCCAGTGCAACTTTTTTTGTCCACCTGATTGTTTCTAAATAAAATTTATTTCATGCACACAAGTGTAGAGAAGAAAAACGTGCATGAGTTAGACTCTAACATGCAAGACATGGAGTGGAATTACCATCTGACCTTCACTCACCTGAAATCAAGAGAACAAAAAGGCCACCCTTAAGCTTCATCACCTGCTTTGAAATTCAAAAAAAGGCACCAACATCTACCACACAAATGCTGAGATATGTAATACTTATACAGAAAAACTTCCCATGGCACTCAGAGAGGAAATGGAAACCAATGTTTTCATTGTCTTATCCAAGACTTACTGTAAAATATAATTTATCAGCCAAATTAAAAGTGGAATAAGGCAATAAATACTCGTGATTGTTCTCTGGATTTGTAGAAATGAGTAGCAAAACTCCCGTTGATTCAAGCACTCATAATTTCACTAGGAAGGAAGGGAATATAGAGTTGGAGGAGGAGCTTTCTCCTTTTGAATTTTCGTTAGATAATTAGTTAAGCTTCAATAATTTTCAATGTAGGTTATAATTGCTTGAAAGTGCTATACTCACGTGATCAGTGTCTTTTGTAGATAAAATTGCACCACAGGGAATAGTCAACATAATTATATGGCACAGTTTGGCTCGAATTAACAGTTCTGAGAGTTCAGGTTAAGACAGATTAGGTTTCAAAGTTGTCTAAATCAAGTGCCCAGAAATGCTTCCTTTTGTCTCAGTTTTTTATAAAATAAAATCATAACCCATAATATGATTTTTGCTCCTACAGGGCTGCAGAATTCCCAGCACTGCTTGGAGTAAAGTGCTGCTCTGAGACATTTCAATGTGAATAGCAACGGCCAGAGGAGATCTCACATGAGTATCCTTTACTCTACAGAAGTACTCTCTATTTAATTGCACCCGTCAGAGTAGCCGAAACAGCACTTTCTACCATAGGCAAGAGAAGTGAAGCTGGCAGCTAGAGCTGATATTGTATGATAGTTCCTATCCTGAGAGCCTGTCTGCAGGTCTTCAAAGTTTGCCACATGTCAGCCGCTGAGTTAGAGAGCTCCCACACAGGACGCCTGCCTCTGTCTGAAGTTTTTAGTGGGAATTTTAATCAAAACAATTCAGGCTTTTTTTTTTTTTCTTTTAACTGAGGTTACAGAAAACTACAGTCTTCTCAAGATCTCTTGTTAAGAATATTTTGTGGAACTTTCTTTGGGACATATACTTGAAACTTGGTTTTTGTGAATTTACTGGCCTCAGGCATCAGGTTTTGTTATTGTACAAGAAGTGAGGACACTCTTTCCTGGGTTCTTACAACTGGCTTTATTGATGAGCTGGAAAAAGTGGGATTTGAGCAGAGAGTGATAAGAAAAGCAAGGTGAATTACTGGAATAGAATAAAAGCAAGTGAGTGATAGTGGCAGAGGGGGCCCAACAGCCAAAGAAGAAAAGGGTCTATATGCCCAGAATGAAAAGACACAAGCAGGAGAGAAGGGAGAGAAGTTCAAGATGAAAGCATCTGTAAATAGAAAACTCCTGATTACAGGACTTAGAGCTGATTCTAGGTTTCCCTATCAGTGGCACAACTGTTTTACTCATTAATAAGCACCCTATGTTTTAAAAGCTGTTCAACAAAAGGCAGCAACATACTGCCGGTATCATTTACTCCATAAACTCTGATGATGGAGGTCTGTGCTGCAAATGTTGATAGTATTGAAGTTTAAACCACGATGATGACTCAGTCAGAATATTAGTAGCTCTCCAAAACACAGAAATCCATGCATTCCCTCTACATGCGTGAGTTCCTATTTGAAAGGACAAGAATATGGCAAAGAGAGACATTTTTAAAGTTGGAAAATGAGGAATTAAATTTTGGCCATGCAACTTTGTTTTGGCACAACAGGGTCCTGAGCTCCATTGCTCACAGAGAGGAAGGGAACACCAAGCTCAGCATCTGGATCAAGTCCTCTCAGATCTTCCATTTTACTTTTTCCACACCAATACAACTGAGACAATTCCTCAGCCATCTTCTTTCCCTAAGCTGAAGGCTCCTAGCAGTGGAGTTTACCACAGCAATCAGGGAACTTTCTGTAAGGATTTTGTTTTCTGAATGTGGATTTAAGGTTATTAGTTCAAATTCTGGGTATCGTTCAAATCTTTAAAGCCACTGAGGATTTGCTACCAGGTTTTCTCTGTTCCCTACTGTCTTCTGAGGTACGGAGTTTTCTTAGTTGTCTATGTTTTTGTTGGTAAAATCTCCATGTCACTGACACATCTGCTGCTGGATATGCACCATATGCTTCTCCTCTCCAAGCAAAACAATTACCTGAGTTTAAGCTGTGAAGTTATCCAGTGCAGGATAATTTCATTATTCTATTGCAACGTGAAAACGTTGCTTATAAATGTTTTCCTTACAGAATCCCAATAATTATCCTAATAGGCTTATTTCTAACAGTAAATTAAGTCCACTGAAAATGTACAAAGCATGCATGACTAGAGAGATCTTAATTAACTTTCAGATGATTAAACCCCTTTCATATGATTAACCCAGTTTTGGGATTTCTATGGACAGTGTATCAAAATATGCCAGAAGGTAACAAAACCATTATAAATATTCATTCCTAAATGGTACAGCACAAACCATCACAGAGCCCAGAAGACATCCCACACTGTCATTCTCCTTTGGGGACTCATATTATCAAGTTTGACAAAAATATCCTTTTTAGACAATACTAAAAACCAGCCTTTTATGGGGGAAAAACATTATTATTATTATTATTATTATTATTATTATTATTATTATTATTATTATTATTATTATTATTATTATTATTATTATTATTATTATTATTACCAGCTTCCAGTTTCTTATATTCAAGATATTATTATCTTAAAAGTGCACCTTTTGCTAAATTTATTAAATCTAATACAGTTCTGATGTCATCCTCCACCCTGCTGGCACAGTGTAATTAGTGACTGTCATTTTTATATACAGATATTGTAGCAGATGGTATACTCAGGATCTCTGAACTAGCCGGAAGTATTTATTGAAATATTTTTTTAAATGAAAGTGGGATTTCAATTAAAAAAAAAAAAAAAGGTATAATTCATCTTATTCTTGGGTTGGAAGTTGATGGATGGGACATATTTATGTCATTAATTATTTCAAGTATTTCAATATCTTGACAGCAATTTGTTTTAAAGATTTTTCTTTGAAGTAAACTAGAAATCAGTATTTCCCCAAGACATACATTTTCTCTATAAGACAGTGAATACACAAAAATGTATTCAGTTCTATTCAGGATTCACAACACAAGCTAATTAATTCAGTCCAATAATAGGATTGCTAATATTGAGCGACCTCCTTTCTTGCAGTCATTGTGTCTACTCAAAGCACAGCTCTGTCATCCCTGACTTTAGGCACATAAAGGTGATAGAGAAAACAGGAGAACAAGACTGGTCAAGTCAGGTTTCAGTTGCCTCTACCGGTACAATTCACTTTTACATTTTTCCCCATCTTAAAAAAAAAAAAAAAAAAAAAGAGAGAGAGAGAGAAAACAAAAAGGTATATTAACTACATCACTAACACAAACAAGCACTAAAATCATTCAAGTTCTCATGCAGTTCTCCACCTAAAGAGTGATACATTTCCAGATCTGATAAACTAAAAACATCACCCCAGAAATAAACTCATGTCAGACAAGTGAGAAAGGAAACATTGCTGCTGCCAGCGAAAAACAATGAAACACAAAATGAGACACAAGCTTTCCACAGCACAAAAAAGTTACTGTGAGGCAGCCAGAGCAGAAGTCAACTGCTTGTCTTGCAGTGCTACTAAAGCAAGATATACTGACAATATCAGCAAACAGAACTGTTTGGTAACATTAGTTAATAGGAAAACTGTGTTAACATATGAAGCACATTTATTTTCAGAAGAAGCCTGGCCTAAGTTAACACCAGGTAGCTGAGGAGGTAGATGTACAGGTATTTCCTTCAATCAGAAACAAAATAGTTCACATATGAGATATTTCTAGTGATACCAATGTTATTTTAATCTCCCTAACCTCTCTAAATAATAATAATAATTAAAAAAACCTCTCAAAATAAACTCCAGGTTATATAAATACCACATGTCAAATTGCTACCCGAGGAGTATTTCAGCAACCATTGAGTAGCAGCATACTACTACCAAGCTCTCCTTTGGCAGCTAGAGAGGCACAGTAACCCAAGAGTTAAGCAGCTCTGGCTCTGTGACTGTGCTGTCCTTTGCCTCTGAGAAGTGCTCCTTCCCAGCAGATTGTCAGGTACTGTGAGAAGCTCATTCCTCACTTCCATCCAAACCTCTTCTCCAGACCAGTGGAAGACAGTTCCAGCATTGCCAACATGAGCATTAAACTGTCTTGACTTTATTTGAATCAGATTTTATTTGTTTTAATATTATTTTCACTGCTAATTGCCTCTGAGGATGTGTTTGAATAGGAAAACTGAGCAGAAGCCCATATGCCAGGGTTTAAAGTTAAATGGAGTGAGAAAAATCTTCAATTAGATGAAAGTTATTTCAGCCAGCAAGGCTGTGAAATGTCAGTCTACCAACTGAAAAGCTGGAAAAGCTAATTTAGTAGTCATTATATTTTCTAATTATTAAACTCTAGCCGAACATCAAATATTTAGTATAATTAATTGAAAAAAAAAAATACAGTTATTTAAATATTGGAATTGTTTTGGATAGTACAAGCACCAGACTTGCTGAAAAAGTGGGAATGAATCACCGTACTAAATAAAACAAAGTGGCCAGCTTCCAGCATCAAATAACTGCTTGCATTTGGGGTATATTAAAAGAAATGCTCTTACTGTCAGTGATCAGTAACAAGCCAGTTTCACAAACAGTCTTTGCAAAGTTACTTAGACTTTATTAGAAAACAGAGAGAGAACAGAGTAGGGAATTTTAAATCCATTTAGATGGACAATTAACTGATAGTTTTTTTCCAAAACACAAATAATCCTCCCCCATATGGTTTATTATTGTTTCTATTGCAGCAGTGTTTTCAGATTTAGTCATGGCACAGATTCCCTTTGTGCTAGACACTGTACACAGAACAAAAAGATAATCCTCATCTTGAAGAACTTACAGGCGAGCACTCGGTTATTTGCTAGACAATGCATTTTAGATCACGATTACCACATTTGTTCCAACCCCAATAACCTCACATCTTAATGGAATCAAGTTATTGACATCACAGTTGCTGGCTGCAGAGCAAAGGCTTATATGAGACCGTACGCACAGTCAGCATGAGAGGGCTGCAAAGTTGTTGAATACCTTATTGAGAAAGCATTTAATTTGTTTGGCTTTCCTGTCCTAAGCAGTAACTCACAAGTCATGTATTCTTCTCTGAAAACATTTAATCAGACAATGCTAATTTAGCTTTGCTGTCCATGAGCATCTGTGCATTGAGCCATCTGCTTTTATGGGCGAACAGGAGGGGAGAAAAAGCAGGTCAGTTGTCAGTAGAAATAAGTTAAATAAAACTCAGTTTGATTAAGTAGGATGTCAAAATATAAGCTGAGACATAAGTAAACTAAAATTACTGCCTATTGTCACTTCTAAGATGTTATGGCTTATCTTTTATGAGTACCATAGCTGTGCAAGAGTACCCTCAATCCCTGCCAGCAATAGCTGCAAATTGTAATTGTAATTGTTGTCTCATGGGCTTTCTAAAATTTGTCCTCAACAAAGCAGCAGAATTTCAACAACATTATGTATAATCACACTTTCTAACCTCAGTCAAAGATTAATTTCTCTTGTCCTGTTTACCAGATTCTGGAAGGAAATGTCATTATTTTTTTCAACACAAATTGAAAAATCTTTGTTTCCAGTATAGTCAAGAGGAGTTTTACAATCAGTTTCACAGAAGTCAGAATTTCCTTGTGAGATTTAAAATTACCAGGTTTTTGTTATTCCTTTATTCACTATATCCTTTACAGTGGAAGACAAATCACGCTTCAACCAATTTTAGCTAAAAAGAGAATATATTTCAAAAGCTGATGTCCTCTCTCAGGATATTTTTACTTCACAAAGGAAATTCTCCTTTTGTCAGTACAGAAAATATTACTCACCACTTCCTCTGCTTTACTCTATTCTTCATCAAACCACACTCTCAAATGGAAGTTTCTGTACTTGTACCCTCCAGAGTAATACTTCACCTCTTGTCCTTAAAATTTGCTATCTCTGCATTTAGCTGTGGAGAAGAATAAGATCACAGCAACTGAGGTTTTAAGCGATATCAGGTTTGTTTGTTTAAAAAAGAAAGAAAAAAAGAAAACTCCACAACAGTCTTCACTGTTAGCAGACTTCTAAGTCAGTTTCTGTAAGAAAAAAACTGCTCTTTTATTGGCTTTGCAAAAAGAATTAGCATGCAAGGGAACGTCGTCATCTTTGCCAAGCAAATAGTTGTAGATATGTATTAAACACTCCTAAGTCTCTTTGATCCCATTTATTCTCCACCTGTCTTGCAAACTAAGCATCCCATCTGAGTAATACAGAATACAAATCTGTGTGTTTTAAACACACAACTTATTGCCCTGCTGTTCCCAGTGTTTGCATGAAAAGTACAAAGACAGTCAAGAGATGGTAAAACATACAGCCAATCAAACACAACAGCATTCAACTTAACAAATCAACATTATTTATTATACATGTTTTCTGTGAGTTGTCCTCCTTTTAGAGGCTCAGCCATATGGACAAAGCAGAGGTTGACTGATTCTGGATAAAAGTAATGATATGTGTTCTTATGTTTATATCACTGTATATATGTATACATCCTGCCTCATGCCAGAGGACTTTAAGAGAAGCAAAATACGACGTTCAGTACCCAATGTGGTGTTGATCTTCTTTGAAATCAAAAGCAGGTTTTGAATCCCAGTCACTAATCATGGATATATTCACAAACATATGTGATGGATTTGCTGCTTCTACAAAAAATATTCTACCTGAACTACGGAAGTCAGAATAATGGCAATGGGTCTATTCATAAAATAGTTCATTATTTTACAGTAAGTTAATCTCCACCTCAGTCCACACCACCTTTTTCACATATTTTCATATTGAAAAATGCCTATGAACACCTACATTTTTGGAAGTTCTTACTGAAATACATTCACAGACCCTACAATCATTCAAAGTAGTGAAAAAACAACACTACATGAAGTAGCAAAAGAGCATGGTGTTCCTCCTTCCGTCTGAGGGCTCTTCTGTTACCTGGGTTTGCAGACACTGCTGATCACCCCACTGATCCTCAGTTTTCAGGACTCATTCCTGCGCCAGCCGTGCCAGGACAACAGGGCTCCAGGTGTCCTCCTCCTCCTCGCCAACACACAATGGTATTTTTCCAGCATTTAATTGACTTAATTAATGGAGTTAATTAATTACCAGCACTCCTTCTTGCCTTTGTTATTGTCTACACACTAAACAATAGGTTCAACACTTCCAAAAACACACAGTTAAAAACACAAGATTTAAAAAAAACAAGCTCCACCCAAAACTGCTGTGATTTATGACTGATTCCTTGCTTTACCCTAGCTCTACGTTAATGTGTCAGGGAACCTGAGAGCACCAATAGGCTAGAACTGCACCCCCCCAACCCCAGGCCTCCCTCCGCCTACCCACAGCCCAGGACCCTATTTCAGCTCCCTGGGGCCATCAACCCCTGCCCAGTGACCCCCCAGCAGGGCTGGTCTGCAGCTGCCCCCAGCCCTGCCCAGCCATAGGCCACATGGAGCCAGGGCCGTTGTCTAGCTTGTCTGTGCTTTCAGTTCCAGAAATCATCAGTTTGCTGCCATCCCCACTGATGACTGTCACAAAGTCTTGGAAACCAAAATACATAGAGGGGATCCTTGTTCCTCAAATTCTGAAGCCAAAACAAGACATCTAACAATTTCCATGCCTTTTCACAGAAACTCCCACACTGGCACATGCATCAATCACCTGAGCAATACACCGATCAACATCTTTACTTCAGGACCACGTCAATCAAATCTATAGCAAAAATTACACATTTAGGACAACATCGCTGGCACGAACACCTTTCTTTCTCTTAATCTGAGACACAAAAGATCACGAAATGAATATTTCTTGACAATTTTTTACCCATATGGTAAAACTGCTTCCTAATTTTAGTGTTACTTTGCATTTTCCTTTTATCCTTCAGATGACACTGCTTCCTTATCAGCAAAGAGGTGAAGATAAAAGAAAATAAAAAATACTTGACTAGTTATTATAATGCCTAAACTGCGGAATGCTTAATTATTTTCAAAATCACTTTACCATAATCAGGTGGTTCCTACCCAGTTTTCAAAATTAAAGTGTTCCCACAAAAACACAAAGTTGTTTTTAGTTTTTGAGCTATTTGGGGTATCAAGCTTTCTATGCTTTTTTCATCAAGAAGGATAAAAATTGAATCATATACATTTTCTGTTGGAGAGATGACAGGTCTTGACCCACATATTTTCTGTCAAACAATCTTTTAAATAGTTAGGTTTCTCAGGAATACACTTACAGGTAATTATTGTTATTGCTGTTTCTGTCACGCCTCTTCCTATCACAGCAATATTTATTAATAGTTAACATGCTATTTTTCTGAATCTTGAAAGAACATCTCTTACAGGCACTAGAGTAAATGCATCTCCTGCATTGACAGTGTTGCAGAAATGACCTTTTGATTGCTATAGTCAATTTTTCATCTTTTACTATTATAAATTAAATTAAAATTTAATCAGAACTTCAAGATTTAAAACAAGCCTGGCAAGAACTTGTTTTCCAGAAGTCTCATTAATCAGCAACAGAATACCATAACTCTGACAATGACAGTTTGGGCTTTTTTACTTTAAAAAAGACGGCTCTACTTAATTATTTTAAAATCCTTTGTTGTGGCAAGTAATGAGAATTATACTGACCCTTTTACTTTTCCTGTAGATTAAGGTGGTTTTGATCATTTAAATATCATTAGTTCCCATGGCAATATTTAAATATTCCCTTTCCTGTCCCTGATCCCAAAGTGCAAACAGAGCAGTTTCCTTTAAAAATAATACAGAAAAAAAAAAAATCTGTGGCATGAGTTACAGGGAAACCACTTGTACAAAGGAAAGACCATGGTCCTATAAATAATAAGCTCCTCAACAAATTGGTTTTCTATTTTTCCATAGGGAAGACAATGCTTAGTAGTACATTCATTCTGTAGAAACTGAAGACCCCACCCCAGTAAGATGTAAAACTTCAGTATTTCCTTAAAGCCAAAAGTTATCATCCAGGGTAAGACTGGAAGGCAATACCTCAGCCTCTTGCCTTTGTCAACTGTTATTCTCAAAATGGAAAGATATGTCTGTTTGCCTACAGACCATATGGTGAGATTCACCTGACCTCCTTTCGGATGTCTAAAGGTTAACTGCCTAAATCTAAGCTAATCACTTAGACTCACAGAAGCATAGAATATCTCAAGCTGGAAGGGATGCTTAAGGATCATCGAGTCCAACTCTCTGCTCCTCATAGGACAATCTAAACCTAAACCATATGACTCAAAGCATTATCCAGATGCTCCTTGACCTCTGACAGTCTTGGTGCCATGACCACTTCCCTGGGGAGCCTAGTCCAGTGACCAACCACCCTCTCAGTGACTCCCCAGATAGTAAATGTAGAAGAACAGGTGAATCATTATATCTTCCATTTTTATTATTTATTTTGCTCAACTTCCACACTTATGTGGCTAATCACAGCTAGCCATCTCTATCAACAGGGCAACAGGCACCTTCAGAAGCACCTACAGCAGGGTGTCAAACTCATTTTCACTGGGGACCACATCAACCTCGCAGTTGTCTTCAAAGGGCTGAATGTAATTTCAGGACTCATTTATACAGTCCTAAAATTACATTCGGCCCTTTGAAGGCAACTGCATGGCTGATGTGGCCCCTGGTGAAAATGAATTTGACACCCCTGCTCTAAAAGAAAAAAACTCAATAAAGGTTGATAGGTTACTACCCTATTTCTTTGCACTAAAAATACAGCATCTACCTTCCGGGCAACTAAAGTCAGGAAAGGCAAAATTCACTTCTATGAGGATGTATTCTATTCAAAGTATGTATAGCCTTGCTTCTCTTTAAGAGACATGTAAACAGGACTCACAACCCAGTTTCTTACTTGATGACACACACACAAGATGAAGGATCATCCAGGACCAAAGGATCCTGACCACAGAGGGGAACAAATACATAGAAAAAGTGATTTGTGTGATGAATGTGGATGTGTGTAAAAAGGTGAAAAGTTTAAAGTGGGGCATCTAGTGTTCTTTTCCTGCTCTTTAAATGGTTCATTTGGGAAAGAAGGCTTTGTTATTCACTGGTATAGTGTTCTAAGCAATAGTCAAAAACTACAGGGATTATGGACGTAATCTGAAATTGCTGCTTAGAAAGTGCTATAGCAGGCTACAGCAGAATAGCCAAAATTGGCAAAGAATATTGGAGAAAGAGCTTTAGCATTCAAAAATATTCTTTAAAGTAGACTCTTCATTTTAGTTTTCTGTTAAAGTAAGAAAATATCACATCTTTGATAAGACAAAGAATGTACAGATCCAAGTCAGTGCTTATAAAGAAATGAAAGGATCTTTGCAAATCAGTCAAAGTCACATGAATATTTATACCCAGATAAGACAGTAGAGTAATTTTCTATTTACCATGTAGGTAGAGCAGCAGTTCATATCAGATTTCTGAATGAAAATGCACACCATGCATTTTTTTTGTAGTTTCTCTTTCTATATGGTTCATAGAACACCTAGTGGAAAATTGCTCATAGAAGTTAATTAGCCTTCAATTATCACCAGCCACATTTCCAGCTGTTCCATTTCATCCTAGACTTCTTAATTTATGCATCTGGCATATTCAGATCTGTTGCCTCCATACACATATGTTCATAACAAGAAGAAGAAAGAAACCTCGTTTCTGGGGAATTAATCCCTCATCTGTCAAATTCCTGCTAGCAACTTCATCAGTAATTGAGTGCTAGTAAGCATGAAACCTACATTCGTTTTATTTCTACACAAAAGCAAGCCAGCTTTTTACTTAGTTGTTTAGTGATATATATTCCAATGAAACTCATGAAAATGAATCTCTGTCATTTGGGGAATCTAAGGTATACATTCTTACTATCACTTTTATAATGAAGGTCAGATAAACCTTGATACACTCTGATATTCTAAAATTAAGTTCTCAAGTAAAAGACTAAGAGCTCACTAGTCTGTACCATAAACATATTCATAAAGTGAATACTACTCATGGCCTTTGCAGCTAGAGAAAAAATAAAACTGATTCTTTATATGACATGTAATGACATGCTAGATATTTTTTTAAATCATCAGAGAAATTTAAGTAGTCCTCTCACACAATTAAATACATCCAAATAACAGTAATTTCCTCAAATACAGTAATTATTCCAAAACATTTTGTGTGTATGATTTTTTTTCCTTATTGATCCTGAATATTGAAAATTTGAATAATATTTTCCAAGGCAATTAGTTGCATAAACCACTTGTTGTTTCTAATTCAGAATTAGGGTTTGTGAAACTACTTATTTGCATAAATAAAATTAACTTTCTGTGAGTGTTTGTGCAAACAAAATTCTGTGGCTCAGATGTCAAAAATGATCATAAGAGCAGCATGATGAGAGAAACGGTATGTAAACCGCTTGAACATTACTGCATTTGTTAGTAGTTGCACCCACTGCCCTAAGGGAAATACCCACACAGCCCTTCTTCCTTCAGGCTCCATGCATGGCGGGGGATGTCAACCCTTTATGCCACTGGATTTCCACAGCTTCCTCCTGGCTAAACTGGCAAGATCCAGACTGTCTGGGTGGTCTGCGAGGTGGGTAGGAATTTAGCTCACAGGCCACACACATAGGGTGGTGGTTGCTGTTTTTTACTTGGGCTGACACTCTCTCAAAAGTGGGATCCACCAGTGATCGATATTAGCCCACAGGCTGTTCAACATCTTATTAAATGATCTGAATGATGGGATTGAAAGCACCCTTACTGTTTGCTGATGACACTAAACTGGCTGGTGAGATGGACATTAGAAGGGCAGACAGACCTGGACAGACTGGAAAAGTGGGCTGTCAAGAACTATATTAAGTTTAACAAAGTCTTGCATCTGGGACAACATAATCGAACATAACCAGTACAGGCCAGGATCTGTGTGGCTGGGGAGCAGCCTTGCTGAAGGGGACCTGGGGGTCCTGGTGGACAACAAGCTGAACACGAGTCAGCAGTGAACTCCTGCAGCAACAAAGGCAAATCAGATCCTGGGCTGCATCTGCAGGGGCATTGTTTGCAGAGATAGAGTCCCACCCTACTCAGCACTTGTTAGGCTGCACCTGGAGTGTCCAGTGCTGGTCCCCACAATTCAAGAAAAACACAGGCAGACTGGAGTCCAAAGAAGGGTCACAAAGATGATCAAAGGGCTGGAGAACCTGCCCTATGAGGAAAGTTTGAAGAAGTTAGGTCTTTTCTCCCTGGAGAAAAGAAGGCTCAGGACAGACCTCATCACAGAATTCTGGTACTTAAAGGATGGCTACAAAGAGGATGGAGACCGTCTCTTCACAAGGAATCACATAGAGAGGACAAGAGGCAAAGGGTAAAAGTTGCACTGGAGAGGTTTCATCATGATATAAGAAAGACATTTTTTCACAGCAAGAACAATCAATCACTAGAATAACTTCCTCATGCGTGTGGCAGAGTCCCCAACACCGAAGCATTTCAAGATGTAACTGGACAGGTTGCTAGTTAATCTCCTCTAGGCTCCCTACAACAGCTTGGACCAGATGATCTTTCAATGTCTCTTCCAACCTGGGCTGTTTTATGAATATTTGTATAATTTGTCTTATGTTCTCAAAGTTATAGATATGGGTATTTTTGCTGTCTTTATTGTCACCAGATGCTGAATTAGCTAACAAGTACTAACATGACAGTCCTTTCTGAGTCAAATCTTTACTTGACCCCAAACTCTGACAAGGTTGTATTTTTGTCTGATTAAAAAATATGGAGTTAGGCCAAGATTAATATAGGATTAATGTGGATTTAGGCAGAGATTATATGTGCCTACATTAGGTGTATATCTGAGATACTCACTATAGACTCCCCTTCCCACTACATGTTTGCTACCGAGAATGGACAGATCTGAAGTGCCACCTGAAAGTGTAGTCTTCCCATTGACTACAGAAGAAGTGAAGGACAGCTCAGGCTCCTAAGTTGCTTGCTTATCCAACATATTTAGCTTAAATGGCATCAGTCAACAATGAGTAATTGGCAGTCAAGATTAGAAGTTGTATCCACAGTTTCCTCTTGTTGGTTGCAATAAGAGAAGTATTGGTTTTCAAGAGACACTATTTTATGAAGCTGGAGGTTTTACTCACCTAGATAGTTGCTTGCAAACTCCCACTCTGCAGTTGAGTTGATACAAATGAATTACTGATATATTTTGCAACTATTATTTAGAATTTCTTCCCTGTTGAAGAAAAAAAATACATATCTATAGCTATGCAAGACTGTTAAACATATGTTTTCCATTTCTAAATATGCAATACTTGACTAACCTGTAAGTGGTAATTACATTTCTAATATAATGTGCCTAACTAAGTCTTTCTTCCCCTTTCTTAGCTGACTACATACAAAACTCAACAAACAGTTCCGTTTCCCAGTGTTGGTAGTGTAATTATTATCAGAAGTAGCTTTTTGACGTCTGCACATAAGACCAGTCAAACTGGGTGACACCGTGGTGCCCCTCCTGCAACCAACAACCACTACAAACAGACTGCCATTTGTGGGAGCTTGGCATCCTCTTAGCTTTTGGGTTCTTTTTAAATAACTTCTATGATTCTGTGCTCCAAGCTAGCAAGGTGAGTGATACATTTTACATGAACATTATGAAACTGACAAAAAGAAAAGTAAATTCTTAAGCTAACAGCAGTTCATCTACTTATCATGGATCAGCTCAGCTCCTGATCTCTTCATAGCAGCTGCTCAACCAGAAACTCAGGTGAAGTGAACTAACAGAGCTTTCTATTTTTATTTCTGAATTTTAAAAGGTAGAATGTTATAGATCACTACCTAGTAACACCACTGCACTTCCCATTTGTTAATAGCAACATTTCTCCTAACTGAATCTATGATTAATTCTTGTAGTTAAGGAAGGAAAATAAAGTGGCTAATTCAGCTGTGATATTTAATTAACTTTGTATGAGCGAAAGGCGAACGCAAATATTGTCATTTTCTGTGTTCTTCTCTAGCATGAGCATTATGAAAGGCACAACTGTTTGCTTAGCTACTCATCCTCGGTACAATTACATTAGAAAACTGTGGTTTTTTACGGAGTCAATTGTCTGTCATCATCTCTCTGTCTTCTGCAGTAATTGCATATGTAAATTCATCTATCCCTACATACACCAAGTGTGTGGATTTACCATGAGCCTTTACATTAACCATTGTGTTTATTATTTGGTAAGAACACAGTTGTCACAGATCAAAACACAGAAGCCCCTGTCTCCATGTCATGCAGTCTACAGAAAGATTAAAATGCACTGTGAGTCCCAGTTCTGTCAAAGGACAATTATTTCTTGAGTAGCTTGTTTGATTTTGAATTCTCTTTGATGCCAGGCTTAGGTGATGGGAGATGCATGGAAGTGGTTTAGGGTAAAATAAAATAAAGCTTCTATTAAATGACAATTAGAATGATGCCTCTGTGATGGCGGCCCCAATAGCCTACCAAATAAAACACATTGTCACAGGTTCTCAGAAAATGGCAACAGAAAACCTTTGTTGCAGGGAATTCCTGCACTTGCTTTCAAGTTTATTTTTAAAATAACCATATTTGGCATCCAACCCACATTAATTAAAGACTTGTTACTCCTGAAAACTGTCACATTGTAATTCACAGGGAAACTTTCAATTCTGAACATCCTTGCCAGATTTAATTCCACCTCAGAAAGCCATTTTAATCAGCAAAATATATAATTCTGGTTTTCTTCTGGAAAAAAACATACTGACCACCTTTGACAATATAATTTTTTCCCAAGAATTAATAACCGATCCATACTTGCTTTGTTGTGTGCTTCATGAATGTTGTAAATTCTAATAGATGGGCATATTAGTTGTAGTAACCTGCAAAAGCTTCTACTCTTTGGTTTATTAACATCTACATTATACCTGTTTTTAACAAACATTAATTGCTCGTGAATCCTTTATTAAAAACCTTGCTATAAGTTGCAAGCATGGAACAGATACTGCTGCCAAAGTCACCTCAGAAACTGCAAAAGTTGAACAGGTAAGTGGCTGGAGGGCCCTGTATCTTCAAAAGCCAGAGGTAGAGGTTTTCTCCACCCAGTGACAGATAAAAAAGTTGTTTTCTGGTCATTTATTGCACTACTTGTCTAAGAATGTGCAAAAAAACCCACCCCAACCCAAGTCCCTCCTTGATTATGTCAACTCCAGTTCACGCCCCTGAGTGCTCTGTACCCCTGAGATCTAACTGTGGAGGTCCTTCTTTAATCATTCCTGGTGAGAATGGAAATTCACCTGAGATCAGTGTCCCTCTTCAACCAGTGCTGAATCAGTTTCTGCTCCTTTCTTTGCAGGGTGAGGGATGTTATGGTGACATCTCTGCACCACCACTGAATTCCAAAGGGTCAGTGCTGCAGTGTGTGGTGGCAAAAGCCAAGGTGAATCCCCGATTTTAGTGTTGGCAACAGAATCTAAAGCTGTGTGCCTGTGATGTCTTTCCTTTTTGCAAACTGCACACCGAGGCCACTCTACTATTCCATGATTTGGTTTTAGTTCAGTAATTTTAAATCTTTAGAGATCTGTGGGGAAACTCCTGCTTATTTCTGTAGCAGTAGAACTAGGCTCTATAGTTCACCTAGTAGGAATCATCAAACTAAGAAGATGTGGTATGTAATTAGATATGTTTCTCTAGGAAAAAAAAAAAAAACAACAAACAAGCAGTCCTGATATAACAGTATGCAGCTGTGCCACCCTGCTCCTGCATGTAAAGGTTAAAATCAGTCTACCCCAAGCTCAACGAGATGTTTCTATCTTAGAACTTCAATCAGACATATTTTAAATAACTTCAGACACAAAGTATGCTGAAGCAAATTATTTGTACTAAAACCATGCTATTATTAAGGAATTGGAGTAGGTACAATGTACCAGGAACATTACAGGCCTGCACATAAAAGAACTGAATTTCTTTACTGATCTGCTGGATCTTAGGCAAGTAATATAAATTCTCCCTATCTGTTTTATCTTTTACACTTTACCTGCTGAGTTCTGTAGGCTCTTAGGAACAGGGACCAGCTATGAACTCTCTTACATGCTGTGTCTTTGAGCTCAAGATGATACCAGCTTAGTTCAGTCTTCTCTGAGGCCTCTAAGAGCCACAACATCAATACATAATAATGATGTGGTCCATGTTAGGAATTTCAAATTGGGTCCACCTTTTTGAAACACCCTGTAGATGGATACTTTTAATTAAGTTCAAATAAGGTGATTTTAGCATGTTTTCAGTAGTGAGAAAAGGTTGATTATGTTGGGAGCTAGTCTTGATTAGACAAATGCTAAACTGATTCTCTTGATTTGACATATTCTTTCCTGGTGTAAAAATAAATAATGACAAGTTTTCTTTTAAATCACTCCAACTCCCACTAACTGTGCAGAGTGAAACTTCTTCAGTTCTGCTGCAGTTTGTGAGCAATCGGGCTAAAACAGAGTAACCTCAACCAAGGAACTGGAAATAAGAATTCTTTTCTTCTGAATATGTTGTCCTCAAGGAAAAAAAAAAAAAAAAAAAAAAAAAAGAAAGAAAAAAAATATTAAAAGACAGGAAGAAAGAGGTCAGGGCTGGTATTGACAGTAGTGTTTCAGCAGGGAGAGGTCTGGGTTTATATTCAGTCCTTAATATGTCATAGAATCATAGAACAGTTATCTAGTCCAACCATCCTGCAATGAGCAGGGACACTAGATCACACTAGATCAGGTTCCTCAGAGTATTCAAAATCAAAGCAAGATGAGATACGCTGAAGTTTGGTGGGAGTGTATATACCCACCAGACAGTCTCTTATTTGAGGGGTTGTGCTGACCACTTGAGAAGAGAGGTGAGCTCCACCCTTGACAGAGAGGTGACATCTAACCTTGGCAGAGAGGTGGCCTACATCCTTTCCTTTGCTAACAGACATTTTGACATCTCCCAGAGTGCAGAGTTATCACTGGAGGTTTATGTTACATCAAACATCTCAAAAAACAGATTCATGCTTTACTCCTTCTGCTGGATATCATTGCCTCAAAAATCCTGATTTTGAAGTTGTTTTGCATAAGATTGGGAAGATGAAGGTAAATTAGTTCCACTTTGTCAAGCTTGAGTTACTCTGAGGCAATTTAACAAAGGCTCTTTAAGAAATAACCCAGTTCCACAGAGGAGCATAGCAACTTTTCCCCGAGTCCCCTGGTATTTAGAGGTCTGCTTGTTAATTATGAATATCTACCACGGGATATCCAGCCTGTACTGGAGTAACAGTCCACCAGGAAAAACCCTTCCCTCTCCACCCCCTGTGAGTCCTTTCGTGTTTCCTAATTAGCAGCCTGGAAAGGAGTTGGGCCGTTTTAAACCTATGATCAAGGGAAACTCTATTAACTGAGAAAATCACACAGCTGCCTTAGGGCTTTTCCTCAGCAGGATCAAGCTGGGCAGAGGGACAGAGCAGCCAGGTCAGCCTGGGACTCTGGGCAGACCTTGGGGCCTCCATTCCTGCTGCCACCCTCCAGTAACCCCAGCAACCCACCAGGCAGGCCCCAGTGATGCACTGGGTTTCTGGCAGCCCTACCGAAGTGTTTCCATGGCCACCAGCTCCTTGGCCAGGCTCCTCACCGGGAGGCTTTGTGCAGCAGGCCGGCACAATGGGCAGGGGCAGCAGCTGCCTGTGCCCCCTGCCATCCCACCCCATGCAATGGGCTCCCTTCCCACCTATGCCCCATAGCTTCTGCCACCGCATGCACAAAGTTACCCATGAAAGACACTGTTTTGTGACTGAAGCAAACTCTTTGGGCATGAGCTTGTTGTTGTCCCTGTGGACAGCCAGATCCCCCGCCCCTTTATCTGCACAGTGAGAGGATGGGATGTGGAGAGGACTGTCCCCACAGCTGTGCCACTCCGAGCTCTGGCAGCCCGGGACCCTGAGCTCCAGCCTTTGCTCAGGGCTGGGCACACGGGAAGGGTGTTCCACAGTGGGCAGCTGCCACATGCCTGTAGTCAAGGGGGCACACCAAGGCGAGCCAGAGGCAGGCTGAAAGCCTCGTCTTTCGCCCTCTCCTTACTTACAGGGCTGATGCATAATGCATTGAAAGGTGGAGCCAGGCTTCATCCTTATTAATCCCCCTAGGGATGGGATATCAGAGGTTACTTTTGAATTGGAAGTGGTGCCAACAGTCTTTCGAGGAGTGAATTTATCCTGAGCAAACACACAGAAACAGAAAACTTTCCATTTTGCCAAGGGCCTAGTTTAAAGGCGATTTCATTCTCATTCTGCTCCATTCACAGAATCACGGTTTTCAGTGGAATACATTTTTTTAAATATTTATGTGGCAGAAAATGTCATGTTTATGTGTTTCCCTTTCACACAGGGGAAGAAACTGCTCCCTGCAATTTATCCACCTAGCAGTATTCTTTCTATACAACTTATTAAGTGCGTGCTGAGACCCCCCAAAAAGACCTTATTATTCCAACTTTAAACAAACCCATTCCCTCAATTCTAAGTATATGTGGCACCACACTCGCAAACTACTCTTTGTGGATATAGGGATCTGTGCAAAGCAGCTTGCAGGTTCACAGCTCGGACTGGAAATCTGCTGCCACAATGTGAACCAAATCATAAGATTGATGGACCCTAAAGTATATTCTCTGTTGTCATTGCTATTATAACTGAAGAGTTCTCACAGAACTGCCATTTTACAAAGAAGCAGTAATGCCTGTCCTGAGGAATTAATACTTAAGTCTTTGCTTGTATAGCAGCTTTCATTCTAGGAACTCAGTCCTTTAAGCATTCACAGGTTTCCTAATGCAGCCATAAACACATAGAAGAGGAAGTCAAGCCACAGAGAACTGAAGCCTCTTCCACAGACCTTACAAGAGAGCTCTGCAGGGCTGCTTTGGGGAAGCTTGTGTCCCAGACATGCAGATGCTGCTGCTGCTGCTCAGGAAGAACAGAGAGTCCTGCATTTAGTGGTGCACAGCACAGCTTTGCACCCCATCCTACAGACACCCCAGGTCTGCCTTTCTGTCAGACTCAAAGGACCTGCAGATCCTGCACACCTTAGCAGTCCTGGGCAGCTCTAGTGTCCAGAAGCCTTCTTTAAGTGGTTTTTAAAGTCACACTTCTTTAAGAATGATCTTTATCATGTTCAGAATTTGTACATTTGAAATACCTCCCCAGGCAGTTTGTATGTTGTTTACACAGCAAAGTTTTAGTATTGGGGGGCTGCAGGGGTGGCTTCTGTGAGAAGATGCTGCAAGCTGCTCCCACGTCAGGCAGAGTCAGTTCAAGTAGGCTCCAAGATGGACCCACTGCTGGCCAAAGCAGGGCCCATCAGCAATACTGTGATAATATATTTAAGAAAGAGTGAAAAATGCTGCACAGGAACTGTGTGAGAGAGGACTGGGAAGAACGGGAGAGAAACAACCTGCACACACTAAGGTCATTGGAGAAGGAGGGGGAGCAGGTCCTCCAGGCACCAGAGCAGAGATTTACCTGCAGCCTGTGGGGAGGACCATAGTGAAACAGGTTGTCCTCCTGCAGCCCATGGAGGATCACAGTGGAGCAGCTATTTAAACAAGCAGCCCATGGAGACCCCATGCTGGAGCAGGCTCCTGGCAGGGCCTGTGGCCCCATGGGGCACCCATGCTGAAGCAGTCCATTCCTGAAGACTGAACACTGTGGAAAACTCCCATACTGAAGAGGTTCTTGAAGAACTGCAGGTTCCAAAAGTGTTCTGATGCTGCTCCATCAGCTACCCTATCATACAACACAAACAGAATATTGAGCACCAGATACATGAATCTGTCTGTACCACTACTCCTGAACTGTGAGAAACATATGGGTGGAGAAGGGTTCCTTCTGATTTGTTTGAGCTGTGCTCAGTAAATTCACTCTTAGTGAGTCTTAGCAGCTTGGGTCAATGTATATACTCTTGCAGTTCTTTTGCCTTTCTGCACAGGTATCCCCAAAGCAAAGCCTTTTCATACGATACGCTCAATGTCATACAGCAAGCCAAGCATTCTTAAAACACCAGAGCTGTAAGATTTTTATTTGATTATTGAAGGGGGCACAAAAGCCTTTGCTGACCCTCTCACTGGCATTTCCACACCTACACAAAGCCAGGAGCATGGGCTGCTGTGATAGGTGCTTAATCAGTTTTCAGTTGCTGATTGCCTCTTTCAAACCTGCCTCTATGTACCAGAGACTCCTTATATTGTCTCTGGGCCAGGAACATATGAATTCTCTGAAGGTGGGACTTGAATCTGCAACTCCCTGGACCTATATCATATTAAAACTGTCACTTTCCAAAGTGGTCTTACTTCTCCTGTGAGATCTCCTCACTTTACCACCCCGGCAAACAAGCAAGATCTGTCAGCTTTCATCTGGGAGCCTTGCTCCAAAAAAGACCCTACTCTCAAAACTTTCTGAAAAAGTTTCACAAGTTTAAGTTATGAATAGCATTTCTTGCTGTGATCTTAACAAGTAAAAAGAAAGAACACCTATAAACTTTCCCTGAAAGAAAGCACAGTGTGTCTTTGCAAGCTGTTCCTGAACAGAATAGCATGCAGGAACTTCCTCCTGAAGCCATGACAGAATATGAAGGTGAAGGTCACGGATACCAAGTCCTGGTTTAGAAACTCACAGAGATCACGCAGTGACAATATACACTAATTCTGTACTTGCAGAACACAGACTTAAAAGGGAGCTCCTGAGACACTGTGTCCAGTTCTCAGTTGTCACAGAAACCATGACACCATGAGACTTTTTCATAAATATATGAAGTTCAGTCTTAGAACTTGTTCAGATTTTTGCCCACATGACTCTTAGAAGGCAGCTCCTCTAAAGCGAGACTGCTCTGACAGTTAACAATCATCTTACAATTTTCTGCAGTTAATACTCTCTTGCTCTTTTGCCAACATTATCCCTTGGCTCAGGCATCTCTCCCCTCTCCTGTCAGGTTTGTAGAAAGCAATTATATCTTGCTGCAGTTCCAAAGGAAGCTGCTTTTCTCCCCTTCTCCTTTTCCTGCTCCTCCTCCAGCAGTGAGCACAGATTTGAGTCAAAAAAAGTGAAGGCCACATCAAGCATCCTGTCTTCTTTCCCCTCATAATCACAAATTCATCACAAACTGTTGGTGCACATACTAGGCAGAGGCATACTCCACTCTTCCCCGAGGGAATGAGAGCCATGCTAGGGTCAGCTGAAATATCACCCCACAGAACAGATGTTTACTAGCAAAATAAAGAAAGAGGGACAACAACTGACAACTAAATGGTCTGGATGATCACTGGACAGTGCTCAAGCCGGTTCTCAGGCACTGTTACATTTGCTAATACAGGCAGCTTCTGGGATCTAGTGGCAGCTCACACCTTAAAATGAATCCTCTTTCTTTGGATGTTATTCCTTATCAATAGAAATGTGTTTTTACAAGAATTCTAGAGGGTACATTTCCTACATCATGTCTACTCCAGCTCTCACTACCTTTCTGTAAATCCAGAGCAATTTACAGCTGATGGCAGCCCAAGATCTCTCTGAGTGGAAGGGAGAAGGCTCTGCTGAAGAGCAGAAGGCAGCCCAGGGGCCATGTGGATGTGTGGGACTGCACCAGTGTGTCAGCCATCATCTATGTAGAAGTATCAAAGTATTCAAGTCTCAAGAGAAAGCTATCAGCATCTGACTCTCAGCTCTTTTGCCTGAAAAATGTAAGCCTGTGATCAATAGTATTGGTGAATAGGTTCATTATTTCAACTAATAGAGAAAGCTGCTACAGCCCATGTAGGCAGGTATATATTTGGAAACTGGTAAGTGGAAAAAAAATTAAACTTTTTTAAACTTTTTAAAGTAGTTGAATAAAAAATTAAGTTTATGTTATTCTGGTGCCTGTGTAGTACTTTTTCTATTTGTAATTTTGCTTCTAAGAGAGAGGTTGAGAGCCAAGGAAAGATACCTGTTCTCTTCATTCACAGATCAGGTATATTGGGAGCATCTGTCTTGTTCTGAGCTTTTGAAGATGACTGACTACCCACTTTGAAGTTTGTCTTTACTGTCAATGAAGCCAGCAGTTTTTAATTTCTGTCAGTGGAAACCATGAGGTACTTTGAAGTTTTATTTTTTCTGACATTATTAGCAGCACTTTAAATCTACATATTATAAAACACACTTTTTTTTTAAACACTCTCATTATGCTCTATGAGAATATTCAGTGTAGGTGTTTGTTTTATTTCTGTTTCAGAGTAATGGCCCCTTTTTCCTGTAAAGCATGGTCTGAAAGATAGATACAGTCTGATAAATCATTTTGAGTCTTCCCTGTTGTAACGCAAACACCACTATAAATATATGTAAGAGACTAAGAAAGGAATTACTTATACCAATTAACAAATGAATAAAAATAATATTAATTAATATTAAAATTATAAGTAAATAGAACATCTTATCATGTGGGCTTATTCATATATTCCCACATATGTTATGAAAATTGAGTGAATGGGGTTGTATAAGTGCTTTGATCTGAATTAGACAAAGCAGACAGTCATGTCAATGGCTAAACCTAAGGTATCATGACATCTGAGAATGAACAAGAAAAACAAAAACAAACAAACAAACAAAAAGATAACATAAAGTTCTAAATAATTTTACTTGTTCAAATGTTGCATATTGCTGAACTTCAAGATGATGACTATCAGATCCCTCTGTTTAATCTAAGCCTCTTTATTTAACTGCAGTACATCAGATTGCTGCCATGTATTCAGTTTTAACATCATTTGCTTGGGGACAAGAACACAGAAGTTTACCTCGGCTTCTAATGGCATTTAGAAGATCACTGAAATACATTTTAGCTAAGTCAAGGGGAAAGCCATTCATATGAGAACAAATAGTTCATGTAAGAGATGAGAGAATGAGAATGTAGGAAATTTCATTTAAGCATGTGAAAACCCTTTTTTACTAGAGTGTGGTTAAAAATTGGAACTGGTTTCCCAGAGAAGCTGAGGAGTCTCCATCCTTGGAGATATTCAACACCCTGGACATAGCCCTGAAGAACTTGCTGGAGCTGACCCTGCTTTAATCAGAGGGGTTGGACTAGACAGTCTCTAGAGATGCCTTCCATCCACAGCTTTTCTGTGATGCTGTGAATTATGGTGATTTGCCATCTCACAGTGGATCCCAGTGTGATGCTGTTGCTAATGTAAATGTAGCTGAAGACAAAACCAGTAAAATACCATGAATGGGTAGGCAGGGAAATATGTAGGGCACTGATGAAACAAGTACCCGAATGTTTGGCTCTGTTTTGAATGCTCACCTCAAAAACAATGTTCGAAAACTAGAAGGGACTCAGAAAGAGGTACACAGATGATTAGTCACGTGAAAAACAAACAAGCAAACAAAACAGAGAAAAAAAAAAAAGAGAGAAAAAACATATTTCATAATCAGAACACTCTCCTTGGTTTACTGACAAGATGGTTTGCTCACAGTCCTACAAGTTTATGCAGCAAAGTTTTTCAGCAGTGGAGAGCTTTATAATAGAACATTAAAAATAGGAATACTGAATAGCTAGCTCAAAAAAGCTAGAGTAGCAATAAGCTGCACTTTTTAACAAAAATAATGACTTAGCATTTGAATGAATTAAATCCTGGGAGAGTGCTATGGCTTGTGTAATGCAAAAGATAATATTGAATTATCATTTCTGGTCCTAAAATACACTATATCTAACAGCATAGACTTACACTGAAGAGGTCTGAAATGTTTATTTCCTGGTATAGCTACCCAAATAGTTGACAATCATGGCCCTCCTTCATTGCGAAACCTATATTGTAGAAGTAAATTAGAAGTATCATATGGTAGACTATAGATAGAAGGTATTTAAAAGATGAATGGTCTATAGACTATAGGTAGGCTATGGACAGATGGTCTTTGTATCTTTAAAAGAAAATACCGAACCTCTGAGGGTACTGCGGGCTCAGAGCAGAGTACGTCTGACTACACATGTGATCACATTACAGTATGCTCCATTTCAAAAGCTTTGATTGTTATTACCAGATCACATTTGCTTTGTATTATGACTTGCACACAAAATTAGCCCAAGGATATTACAGGGTGTTGATCTATCTGTGGAGGGGGAAAATGGGATGACCAATGATGCCAAGACATGAATAAAAACGGAAGGAGTAGTTCAGTGTAAAGGCACCCAAATTTAAAGGCATATCAGGGTCACTCAAATTCTCTAGATAAGATCAGAGCAGGAAATGAATGCAAGGCTTATGCCTGCACAAAGAGGCCATTCTTTGCAGAGATACACATATTGCACAAAGTGAGTGGGCAAAGTTTGCCTCCCACATTTCTTTCATTACTCATACCTAACACCTGCTAGTTAACTAATATCCATTTTTCATACTGTCCTGCTCCAGTTCCACTGAACATTAATGTCAGTAAAACAATCTCTCACTTCATGTTACTTCACACAGATAGAAACAGTAGTGCTGCCAAAAGCATGCAAACTGAATTCAGAGGTACTCAACAAGTTTTAAAGCAGGATGTACCTTATTTTCAACCCCTGATGGGAGACAGGGTTACCATCAAATTAAGGGAAAAAGAAAGCAGTTGTCTAACTACATCCAGCAACAATGTGTGACTGTGTAGGGCTCAAAAAGAACTGTGCACTGGAAGCAAACAAACCAAACAGGCAGAGTAGCAATTTTACAGTTTGGGATGTAAGTAGGACACCAGATTTCATTAATATTACAGTCCCTCATGGAACAGTTACTGTAAATGCGAAATCAGTTTTATGTCTTGCCTGGAAAACATAACCCCTGAGCACACCTTTACACTGAAATGACCCTTGACAGATCAGTGACTCAGAGGGGTTGTTGTCTAGATATTCTCAATATCACCTGCACAGTTATTGAGCCAGTTTGGAAGAGCTTGACCAATTGCAGCATGACCCTGTGTGACTTTCATCTGGAGACCTAACACTCTAAATCGACATTACTCAGATGACTTCAGGGAGGCTGCAGTGATTTACACTGCCTGAGAGTATAAATACACCAACCTAGAGAGTCAGAAAATGGACTGATTGCTATGTCTTTTACTATATGGCATGGCATCATATACTACACAGCAGAAAGAAATTTGCAGATGCGGCAGAGAAAGGGCCCTATACACATCTGCATCTGCTGACTAGAAAAAAAATGGAGGATACACTCATAACCTTTGCTTTCTAGTGTGGCCAAACAAAATGTGGTTAGACACATTTATTCTGTAGTCTGTAACCATACTGACAAGACTCTGATGAATGAGAATTGCCCCAAGCACAATATTCTCTCTTTTTCATTGTCGGTGACTCTCCACATAAGTTGTCTTTCATGCCCTAATTCTTTATGCCGGTCTGTATGCATTCTGGGCTGTGGTGCTTTGACATGCTAATGAATTTTGCTGTGCTGTTAATAACTCAAAGCTACAGGGCACCCTGTGAAATCATCATTACAAGCCTGTGTATGATTGTTTTGTCTTCTTGCCAAATTTTAGCCCATCATTTTCAGCTGGGAAAAAATAACATGCCCATCCAGGAGGACAGGTAAGGAGTATTTGGCGTGGTCCCTGCTTGACACCAGCCTACATTGGTTGTGAGAGTGAAGGCACGTGGCCTGTATGTTGGGAGTATAAGTTTAGCAAGGGCATTCTCCTGCAGATAAAGGATTTTCCATTGACTATTTTTTATTGTTTTACAAGTGAACTTTGTGCTGAGAAGAAAGGAGTGGATAAAAACTGTGCTGAATGTGGGTAAAGCAGGCACATTTAACACAGGCATTCACTGGTAGCACTGCCAGCCTAGGCCTGACCTGACAGGGAGGTGAAGGAACAGGGCAGATTTCATGACAGTCTATGCCTTTCCTTCAGAAACTGCCAGTGTTCCCCGGGTAAGTTTCTATCGTTCCCCTCTGGCAGCGAGACTGAGAACACGGGCCCAGACTCCTGTATCAGTACTTTTATAGCAAGCTTGAACTTTCAAATCAATGTATAATCATGAATGTCAAACCCTGCCATAGACCACTGAGGTGTTATCACCACAGTTTCCTCTTAGGAAGGACATGCAAGAGACTGTGCCTGATGCCACACAGTGACTTTGGCAGTCACAGCTCCCAGACTGTATTCCTAATGTATTAACTTCATACTTGACTGTGATTTTGGAATAATATAAAATACATTTAGCAGAAAAAACTCCACAAAACTGATTCAAATGCTTTGCTTTTACCTGGTGGCCATAATTCTCAAAGAACCTTCTGATGAAAATGAGGGCTTTTATGCCCATTACATGAGTGAGTAAAAAAGAGGCCCTGGAAGGGAAAGGAATTTTCCTACCCACATCCAGTCATCTAGTGACCACGTGGGATGCACCCAGGTCCCCTAGGTCCTGTTCAGTGTGCTTTCTGAGGTCTCATGTTGCTTTGCTCTAGAAGTCTCACTAGCTCGCCTCGGTACTGCAAGACTGTTATCCATTGAGGTCCTTCCTAAAATCTGCAAGCCCACAACCCCCATGTCACTGTGATGTTCAGTATCATCCAGAATTAGTTATTAGTTTTAGATTCAGAGTTTAGATTATCTTTGCTGTTCAGATTACTGTGCAAGGAGGATGAAAGGGTCTCCCTGTATTTCCTCCAGAGCTGAGAGTCAGACCTGGGTTCCTCAGCTGCAAAGCCACAGGTGACTTTTTTCTGCTCCAAGTACTAGAGGAAAATAACTCCCTAATATTTCCTTTATCTTCTTATATCTCTCCATTTTCCAAAAGTACGAGATGCCATTGCTTCTCACCTCCTAAGATATAGTCACCTGTTACCCCCATGCAGCCCAGCCCCATGCTGTCTCACACCTATTCCCATGAAAAGCCTTGTCCCTTCCCTCACCAATAAGTGGTCTCTACCTCCCCTCCAGCTTTGCTGTCACACGAGTGAAGACAAGCAAATGCAAAAACCCAAGCTCAGGCCAGATCTTGTTCTTGACTGTGATATTATCGCATCAGAGAAAGGGAAGCCAGAACAGAGAGCCAGCAGTGGCAGGATGGAGTCTGCTGCTCCTATTGTCTCAGGGGATGTTAAAGACAGACATTGTGTATACTGCACTTAGTTGTCCTGGCACCCTCCTTCCAAACATCCTTCTTCTCCTCTGGGGGTGACAGCTACACAGCAGGAAGGGGGATACGGAAGCCAAACACCCAGCTCAGTTTCTCAGCCAGCACATGGTGCCAAACAGCTCGTTGTGACCTTCTCCAGCGCAGCAGTGGGACAGTGGCTGGTGCCAACCACTGACCAGCACAGGTGGCAGCCAGTGCTCTGGTTGGGCTGTACTGGGATAAATACTGAAACCTTCATTCTCTGTATTGCTCTCTATCCTTATCTTCCTTTTTGCATTGCATATTACCAGTAGATCAGACATGTCAAGTAGATACTGTTTGTAGAAACCATGTGTCTCTGTTAACTCAAAGCTCTTGAACAGGGGTCATGAAGAAAAACAAAAATCCCATCCCATTTTATACCCATTCTCTGTCCTACACAAGCGTGGTTTTCTGGTTTTCATTAACTGTATTATCACACCACTGCTGATTATTTAAAATACAAAGCTTCATGCTAATTGAAGTAAATATGTAGTGACAATAAAACAATATGAAAGCACCCACCTTCCTTAATACTGCAACTTTGAAAAGCCCCTTTTTGCCTATTGTCAAAAACCAGTGGTATCCTCTCCGTGCAGGCCTGAAGACTGCCAATCAGAGTGCAAAAGTAATGCATCTGCTTATCAGTTACCTGGCAGACATCAGTGGAAATTATTTCCAGAATTTGGATTTGGGTGGCCAGCTGCTGCTCTGGTCCCCATTTCTGCAGTATTTCCTACACAGGGAGCCAATTTCGTCTAACTCCCAATGCTGAAACCATCACGCTGCTGAAGCCATCACTTTTATTTTCTTTTTTGTTTTGTGAATTCAAATCTCAGAGGATGCCACACATGACTGAGGAAGAGCAAAGCTTTTGTGAGCTCAAGACAACTTTTGTATATTATTTTTCTTGGTACTCTGCTGCAGCATCACTTACAGTCTGTAGAAGGTCCCTGCACCAAAGCATCCGCAATGAGATCCCGTGAATGAAGGCACTAGGGGGCAGCAACCTAAGGAGTCACAGCCATTGACATGCCTTGTCCTGGCATCACATCTGAAAGGTGTTAGAAATGTGATGAGGCATCTTCTTAAATATATCTTTTAGATGCTTCTAGAGTTTGGGTTGTTTGGGTTTTGGTTTTTTAATAAGAATATCAAAATCAGGTGAGGGCTAAAGATGAAAAAAAAATGAAAACTTTACAGTTCAAAAATTAAAGCTATAAATATTTTTCAAGGATAATCTGAAAAGCTGGAGAAAAAAAATCAGTTTTATACATTACAGCTAAAACAGGAGCTACCACAGTAGTCTCACTAGTACACAGTCAGGTGGCCTCCATATCTGAGTTGTAACTGTGTCACATAAAAACTGACTTCTTGTCAGGCTTTGCTGCTGATCCAAGGCCTTGACTGTAGTACCAGTTCTTCCTACTACTTCAGTGCTGGGCAAAGGGGCCTTTGAGTTTTTTTACATTTGTGAAAACAGCAAGTTTTTTAAAAATAATGTTATCAATGTAAGGTACTGTTTTATCATTTCCACTGTTTTTGCTAATAATAGCAACAGTGAAAAATTATTTACACCATTGGAGCATACAAATAATTCTATTGACTCACATTTAAGATCCAGCTAGCTCACAGAAGTCAGTGTTTAAAGGAAGAGTGTAATAGGACATGCATTGCACCTTCCAAGTTTCAGCAGTCCAGATAAGTTCCTCATCAATAAGTTGTAATAGTAGCTATTACTGTTGTCAGTGTTTTTATCTTCAGCAAACCCATGGATTAAACTCATCATTCAGCATCCAAAATACTCTATGATATGAGTTCCACCATTTGGCCATGTACTATATGAAAAGTACTTCCTTTTGACGGTGTGGAATTGAACAGTGTTAAACTTAAGTTTATTTTATAACTATGATTTCTGAATTATGAGAAATTATGAATAACATACCCTGCTTGATCTCTTCTTGGTACTCAGACTTTGTAGACCAATATGACATTGCCCTCCCTCCCCAAGATGTCTCTCTTCTACTTTGAAGACACTTTGGGGTGACATACTAATTCCTGATAGAGATGCCTTTCCTTTGATCTCCTTCCCTTCTTTGATTCTTCCATATCTGACACGCCGGAGGGCTGTGCTGCCATCCAGCGGGACCTGGACAGGCTGGAGAGTTGGGCGGGGAATAACCTAATGAAATTTAACAAGGGCAAGTGTAGAGTCCTGCATCTGGGCAGGAACAACCCCAGGTTCCAGTATAGGTTGGGAGATTACATATTAGAGAGCAGTGTAGGGGAAAGGGACCTGGGGGTCCTGGTGGACAACAGGATGACCATGAGCCAGCACTGTGCCCTTGTGGCCAGGAAGGCCAATGGCATCCTGGGGTGTATTACAAGGGGGGTGGTTAGTAGATCGAGAGAGGCTCTCCTTCCCCTCTACTCCACCCTGGTGAGACCACACCTGGAATATTGTGTCCAGTTGTGGGCCCCTCAGTTCAAGAAGGACAGGGAACTGCTGGAGAGGGTCCAGCGTAGGGCAACGAAGATGATTAAGGGAGTGGAGCACCTCCCTTATGAAGAAAGGCTGAGGGAGCTGGGTCTCTTTAGTTTGGAGAAGAGGAGACTAAGGGGGGACCTTATTAATGTTTATAAATATATAAAGGGTGAGTGTCATGTGGATGGAGCCAGGCTCTTCTCAGTGGCAAACAATGATAGGACAAGGGGTAATGGGATCAAGCTGGAACACAAGAGGTTCCACTTAAATTTGAGAAGAAACTTCTTCTCAGTGAGGGTGACAGAGCACTGGAACAGGCTGCCCAGGGAAGTTGTGGAGTCTCCTTCTCTGGAGACATTCAAAACCCGCCTGGACATGTTCCTGTGCGACCTCACCTAGGCGTTCCTGCTCCAGCAGGGGGATTGGACTAGATGATCTTTTGAGGTCCCTTCCAATCCCAAACATACTGTGATACTGTGATACTGTGATATCTTGTGACAGAAGGGCTTGAAGAGCCTACAGTGCTCAAGGTATAGGTGCATTATGGATTTATTTGGCAATGTAATGGTGCTTTTTCTGTTGTTTTCTCTTTCCTAAGAATCCCTAATTTTAAATAGTCTCTCTGTCTTTCTGTAAAAAAAAAGAGTCTCCAGGAACTCTGCTATGGTGAACACTGACACAGACAATACATTACAATAATGTGATCTTGATGGATGGTGGGATCGTGCACTGTCTGAATTAATGATTAGAAGAGTTGCACATCCCAATTTAATGAGACACAATGATGTAAGCAGATTTGACAGCTCTTTCCTCAGAGATTGCCTGCCCCTTTTTGAAAGGCCTCCTTGCCTAATGTTTTAGAACAGAGAGACGTCATTTATGTGGGTGTTTTCTTGCTCTGCAGGCAGCCAATTATTGCCTATCACATCTCACACAGCTGCTATTTTACACACAGAAGCCCAGGCAGATGTCACAACCTATTTTTACAACTCCAACCAACCCATCAAGGCAAACACAGAAAATGCAATATTCCAGGCCTTGCAGGTTGAGTCTGAGTTACCACCAATTATAATGTTCCCTGTGTTATGGAGTAGTCTAACCATTAACAGTAACACAAGCATGTAGCTAATGTCCTACTGTGCAGCAAGGCAAGGATCGCACATACAAATTCTTGGCACTTTGAAGTTTTAGCCATATGTGGAGAAATGTGGTTTATTTTCAACTGCTGAGTGTAGAAACAGGGTCAGATGAATATTTTTAATGATTCCTAGAGCTTTAGAAGCACCAGTTCAAATTTCTGATCCGAGGGTGCCTTGGCTTGTAATCACTACACTGTACTCTATAATTGAGTGCCTGCCGTGTGTACTTTCTTATGGTCTTGATTACATGCCATACTCTTCTCTCCAGCTTTGACTGTGGGTGGTGAAGTTCTTCTTGGGTGTGCAATGCCAATAAATAAAGCTTCTGCAATAATATCTCTCAGTGTTAAAGACATTTTTCTCAGCATTTGTAGAGACAAAGAACCAGTAGCACTACTGACAGTTTGCAATAATTGTCTGATAATTGACAAGAGTCTCTAATCCTTTTCTTTTTCACAGCCAGTAGTTGAGCCTGAAACTAATGCCAAAAGCTCAGCTTTCATTGCCAGACTTCCTAAGCATCTCTCTGAGGGTTTTCCTAGTTCAGCATTTTTGTGGGTCCGAGGGAGCAGATCCCACCATGCCTCAGAGACAGCTCCGGCCTCACTGAACCTGCACCCACACAAAGGTTTGCAGGTGTTTCCACACGTAGCATCACTGCTGGAACTGCCAGTGGCATGTTTTGCAGAAAGAGAAGGAATTGAGGAAATCAAATTAGCAGCCTCCTGTGTGCACCCTGTCCCACACTGTCAGACAGGGAACACGCTGACTTGAGAGCAACACTGGCAGATACAGGGGCTCCCTAAGGGGACCTGAAGGGATCGAGGCCTTACAGACTGAGCACACACACTGAGAAGCCAATTTGTCCATGAACTTGAACTTTTGATTGTTCCACAGGGACATCGACATAAATAAGAATGATTTAAGCTGTTGTAATACACCCCAGCTTATGCTGAATAAAGTACACTCTCTAGAGGGTACTGGGATCCATTTAATATATGGGAACATCTGCCATACCTCAGATGGAGTGGCTGAATCATTTTCTACTTTGAAACTCAATGGAAGTGCAACCACCTATAGTGAAGAAAATCACTTTACAATTGCATGCATAGAAAAAGTCCATTAATATATTTCCTTAGCGTCATGAGCGACTGAGTGGTTTTTCCAGGCAAAACTCAAAATGTTCCTATCAAAGTTTTTACAGACATTTTTATAAGTAATGTTCACATAGTCTGATTTGATCAGGAAAT
Organism: Streptopelia decaocto; assembly: GCF_964273445.1. Lineage (NCBI taxonomy): Eukaryota > Metazoa > Chordata > Aves > Columbiformes > Columbidae > Streptopelia > Streptopelia decaocto. Next base: position 191,256,871 of record NC_138663.1, on the reverse strand, counting down.
GAAAGTTGGCACATAGATGGATTTTTAGGCATCATCAAGATAGCATCAGCAGACAAGGATTTTGTTTCATGTTTTTCAACAATATATATTCCTTCAGTGCAGGGATTTTGCCAAGCAGCACCAATGATTCCCATGGCAAAATTAAATTTAAAAGGAGACAGATTACCCTATTGTCTGGCACCACTGTCTGAATGGAATAAAGAAGGCATTAGTTCAATTGTTATTACTGATAACAATCATATATTACATAAAAGCTCTCTCTACTGAGAAAGTGTGTTTTGAAGTTGGTTATTAAGTACAGCAACACAGGGAAGATCATTCAGTCCTACCTGTAGTCGTGTGCAAAGCCAATGCACCTAAGGAAGATGTGTGACTGAATTGCATTTGTAGTGCTGTCTACTCTGTTTCATACAATCCCCTCTCCCCAACTCTAATGGGACATAGATGTTCATTACCTTTAGATGTTTTTGTTCTACAAAAAAAATTACAGGATTACAACACTTAGGGTTGTAAAACACAGTCTGTAAAAAATATAGGGTGAAATTCACCATATATCCAACCTGATTTGTCTTTTTGATTACAAATCTTTGGGGTTTTTTGTTGTTTGTTTGTTTGTTTGTTTGTTTGTTTGTTTGTTTTTCTTAAATACTTGTTCAGGGTATCTCTAAAAATCAGCTGTAAACCCAGATGGTTGTCAGGACTTAGGATGGTACCAGCTTTTGAACTGCCTTTTCTCTCTCTTCACTATTCAAACCACACTGGTAATTTTTATAGCTTATGTCATTGTGATCTATTGCATCTTCACTACAGCAAGTAACAGGCAGATCACTGTAAAATTTGTTGAATCATATTGTCATAACTCTGGAGTAACTCAGTGATGAATCAGGTTACATGTTCGTGCTGCACGGGATGAATAACTGCCCAGCAGTGACTTATAACTGTCCCCTGGAGCAGCCGAAGGTGCAGCTCTGATCATTAGGAGCCCTGAGACTGCGACAAGCCAAAGTTTCACAGATGTTCTTCTCCCTTTTTGACAACTGACAGACACCTCAAGAATTACTATTTTGACTGGATTACTTAGGTCTTACATGGATTACTAGAGATATGCAGGGTTAGACCATATTAGCTGTGGTCATTGTCACAGTTAATCACATGGGATTTGATCTTCAACTGGTGTCAGTCTGTCCAGGTTCATTGAAGAAATTAAGAAACACTCATTGTTAGCAGCAGAAGTGTGTTCTAGAAGATAAATAACTTCTTGCGGAAACTATTACATGACTTTCCATGCCATAGGCACGAATAAAGTTGGAAGAAATTAATGTTACAAAATAAAGGCAAAATTGTCATGATTTGTATTACATACAATTCATTTATATCTAGTGAAAACCAGCAATTACTTGAACTCCCGAACCTGTTAACTGGAGACATATGAATCCCAGTTGTCAGACAAAAGCATATAGTTTGGCCCAGGGAGAAGAAGCTGTCCCAAGTTCATCATTTCGAAGGGAAGGGCACACCGCAATGACACACTGCACAACCGGAGCACTTGAGCAGCTGCAGCTAGAAAAAGGTACTTAGTTCTTCAGTGGTAGTTACAGAAAGATGTCCTAGGGCAAGCCATCCCCATTGAAGAGTGTGAGGTACGTGGCTGAGGGGATAAACAGTGTCATCTACAGACATATTGCACTGGTTTAATACAACAGACAACATCACACACTGTCAAAAACAGCATCTGTTTTGCATCACACATGAGTGTTTCCAGGACTGTCCTCTTAAAGTCATGGAAGAGAGTAGATAGAATTGCTTCAAATCTCTCTGAAGTGAGAGTGAATTGCAATGACATTTGCAAGAATACAGCAAAGTAAGGTAACTGATTAGGTCAGGACTTGAAGAAAGGCAGGACTTGTCATGCCAAAGCTCAGTAAGCATATCGACAGTCATTTCAGATAATAAACCTTGAGAGTATGGTCTAGTAACCATATTCAGTTATTATTGCAGAAGGGGACACAGAGTCTGTGACAATGCCTCATTTCTTGGCTGTTATTTCTGTGATAATAGCCTCAGTCAAACACATTTTGTTGGCATCACTGTGTCCTTTGGTAGCTGACACCCTGCTAAGCTATGGGTGAAGCTGGCAGACTCACAACCAAAGACCTTCAAGGTGGAGTAAAACCATTGAACATTGACCAGCTGATGAATATTCCCAATGCAGACCCTCTCTGCTTTTCCTGAGCTTTAACATGTAGTCTTCACTGGGAGAAGGCTGAGGGAGCTGGGTCTCTTTAGTTTGGAGAAGAGGAGACTAAGGGGGGACCTTATTAATGTTTATAAATATATAAAGGGTGAGTGCCATGGGGATGGAGCCAGGCTCTTCTCAGTGGCAAACAATGATAGGACAAGGGGTAATGGGATCAAGCTGGAACACAAGAGGTTCCACTTAAATTTGAGAAGAAACTTCTTCTCAGTGAGGGTGACAGACACTGGAACAGGCTGCCCAGGGAAGTTGTGGAGTCTCCTTCTCTGGAGACATTCAAAACCCGCCTGGACATGTTCCTGTGCGACCTCACCTAGGTGTTCCTGCTCCACCAGGGGGATTGGACTAGATGATCTTTTGAGGTCCCTTCCAATCCCAAACCTACTGTGATAATGTGATACTTGGTGTACTGTTAGAATTAGTTAATGTTCCACATGTAGCAGGCACAAGATTTCATTATACCTATGGAGAACTTGATCCAGAGACCTCCAACATCTCCCAGACATAAATGTATAAAACCTCATATATTGCAATTTGATAACGAGACGAACACAAGTCCTGTGCTGTGCAGTAAAACATGGTACAGAGACATCTTAGCTACCTGAGACTGGTGTAGCTTCAGAAAAAGAAGGGATAGAGCTGTGGAAGTCCAGGAGTGCTCCTGAGCAAATAAACCCTGTTGAGAAACATGCTGCATTTGTTTTTATTGTTAGCACCATGTACTAGCACATGGTGGTCCGAGACCAGAATGTCAGTATTTTGATCCCAGCTGTCTAAACTTGCCTATCCAAATCAACACTTAAATTCAGGCTACTGAAAAATCCTTAGGATCTACGTGATACCCAAATGCACTGGAAGAAGTGCTTACAATACAAATAGATTTTCTAAATTTTAAAGAAGCAATCATTGAAATTCAGTAAATGTTCACAGTATTGGATAATTATATATACGGACATTAACCAAAACATGCTCTCTTTTCTTATGGATTTGATGGACCACTGGTTTTTTGAGGACAGTAGAGCGAAACAAATTTTCTAAAAGCATGTTTGCATAAAATCAGGTATATTCTGCTCTTGATACTGCTTTCCATTAGGATGAAAGGCAGTCATGCATTCACATTTACTGGAAGGACACCTGTCACACTTGATGCCACTGTTAAAAATGACACCTTTTTAAAAAATCTGTCTCTTTTTGGAACAAAAACATAATTTGAAATAAGAGCCTGTGGACAAAAAAGGCCTTAATTGTGCTTTACTGCTGCCATCTTCTGACACCAGATTAAATTGCAGGTTTTTGAAAGTGCAAAGTTAGCCCAGATTATTTTTTCCTAATGTGCTTTCCAGTAAATGTCATTACATCGGTGATAGAACAGAGTACGTTTACAGAAACGTGCCTTTGACTTGTACAGAATATTTAGAAAAGGGGACATACACCCATATGCTCCAGAGACTCTAGATGGGAAAGGCAGGACCTGAATTTTGTTCTGAATCTGGTTGACTAGATGCACTCTGATAAGAGCATGGAAGTATAAAGAAACTGAGAGTCTAATGTCCTATTTTTTCATTGTTTTAATTAATCATTATTATCTAAAATTACCATCTTGGTCCAAGGGTTGTGCTGTTGAACACATTTCTTAAAGAAACTCTGCAGTTCTAGTGGCTGCTCATCAACCACCCTCAAAAGCTTTTTCTCCATTGAGAGCATAATTACACAGTAAAACCAGCTCACCAAACAGGGAAGAAATTAAAAGAGGAGAAGAAAAAAAGCAGAAAAACTGAAGCCCTCCTACCACAGGGAGGGAAAAAGTTCATAGATCAGCTACACGTATTTACTAGAGTTTCCTATTAGTATTGACTGTGTGTGGCTCAGTTACCATGAAAAGGCACATTACGAAATCTTGAGGGGTATAGTTGGTGTGAACGTCATATGAATGGAGTTGCATTGAAGTATTCTTCACAATCAGACACTGCAGCAATATAGATGCAGGCTTTCATAGTATCAGTCTCCCATGTCCTACTCAGACATTTGGATTCCTGGTGCTTTGTCTCCAAGAAGATGTCAGGTGATGAATTCAGGAAAAATCTGTGCCAGAGACTGTGGCATGTGCCATAAACTGCCAGGTTTGGGTTGTGATCAACTCTTACCCCAGAATACTCACATTCCCCTCCTCAAGCGATGCTTGACTTGCAGCCACTTCATATACGCTTGCCTTGCAGTGAGATTAATTAATGCAAGGTTCAATGCAGTCTGCACTAACAGTTTCCTTTGAATTCATTTGTATTAGAGCCTTGGAAGAAAGGGTCGCATGAGATTAATCTTTGCTTCTCAGCAAAGCAAAGCCCAAGGCTCATTCAACCATAGCTGCAACTAGAAACCTGTAGATCAGCTGATCTCCTAATAGCCTCTAAAACAGGTTTGCCTTTGCAGAGGAGGACAGAGATAAGCGGGGGTAGTTTAGTTTTCATTTTTTAAATAATTACTCCAGTTCTAAAAAATGTTATTCCACCCTCAGCAATGAGACAAGGCAGCAGGTCAGACATCCAGCAGAGCAGGCTTCAGTCAACCTTCACACCAATGTGCAGGGAGACAGAATTGGTCGACTTTTAATTTCTCTTCAGTTGTGTTCTCCATGACAAAGCCCAGTCTTCCCACTGATTTCTTGCTGTTGGGTATTGTGACATCTTTACTGGGAGTCTGGCTTACAGAAATTCGTTTCTCAGAAGATGCTGGTAAACATCTGTTGTCATATGGTACCAGCTGTGAGCTGTGGCTGGTTTCTAGCAAGTGGTCCAGCCTGGAGCCTCTCAGAGAATGTGGTTAAAAGGGGGATGCTTCATCTAGACACCTGATTACAGCAAGCAGCAGTTCTGTATCACTCATCATACCCATGAACCAGGTTATTTTAGGGACTCTTCTGACACTTCAGCTTCAGTGTATTTTTAAGGTTCTCTTTTATATCCTATTTTTTTACCATGTCTTCCTCCTCACCTCTTCTGCCTTTCTCCTCTGATGTACTGGAGGCTTGCTTTCCTTTGTGTTCACATTCAACATCTGTATAAGCAGAAAAGGAAATTTTGTAGCTAAGAAATCTATGTACATTTGATCTTTCCCACCCTTTGTATGTCATATTATAAACTGCATGGAGGAAATAATCGCTTATAGATTGGTGCAGCCCTTGTTAGACCGCAATCCTGTTTGGAAACAGTGGGTTTAGAGTTTCGTATGGTGTTAATATTAGGGTTAAGATCTAGGTAGAGATTTTGCAGGACGAGGGCTTGGTTTTGCTGGAGATTCCTCTTAACTCCTTTGTTTAGCAGAAATCAGTTTCTGCTTTCTTTTCTTTCCACACTAGTAAAATCTCTAGCAAAGTCATAATCCCACGTGATTTACTGGTACTTTGGACTGATGCCAGCTTTGTTTTAATCCCAGCTGCTGTTTTATCCTCTGGGTATTTCAGTTGGTAGTAAAGTGCACAGCACAGTCCCCAGAATCACATGTGAACACAGATTTTAGTATTTGTATTCAGTCCCTTTGTTTTGTCCCTCATGGCAGAGCTCTGCTGGTCCTCAAACTTGACCGATTTGATTATATTTAAACTATATTTAAACAGATGCATCCCCTGGGTGAAACTTCTTCCCTGATTAGTCTGGATAGAAAGCATCTGTTTTCCCTCTGGTAATGAGAGTTCCCAAAATGAAAGCACAAAGACAGGCACTGGTCATGTCGTGTGGCATTGGCTGAAGTCCAGCAAGCATGTGGTTCAGCAGTGGAACCTGAATTTGGGCAGGTTGACCCAAAGACACTAGCACAACCATCCTAAAAATGCAAAGCAAAGAAAAAAAAAAAAGGGTAACACCTACAAACACAGTGATCTTAAGCTGCAGCAATGCTTTTACCTTTAGTGACGGGGAATATTGTGGTAAATATTGCAAACCTAAACACATAAAATGCCTAAAACCAGCAGTATTATCAGCTGAGAGCTACTGCCACTGTATCCACAGCAGCTTTGTGCTCCCTTCTGTCCCCTTCCCTGCCCGGCATCTTGCCCTGCTCTGTCTTGGGACACATTCCCTCTCCCTCTAACACTGAAATGTGCCCAGATTCCCTGCACTGCAGTGGGGATGGGGAGGGGATGCAGCAGGTCCCACCACCCATCCCTGCTAGCGTTGTGCCTTGCATGACTGTGCCTCTGGTGCTCCTTCAAGGAAAGACTGGAGAAGAAGAGCAGAGGTGATGAGTCACCATCCCTGGAGGTATTTTAAAGAGACATAAATGAGGTTCTTAGGGAAATGGTTTAGAGGTGGACTTGGCAGTGTTAGCTTAATGGTTGGACTTGGTTATCTTAAAGGTCTTCTCCAATCAAAATGATTCTATGATTCTAATTGTGTCCTAGGGCCATGGGAAAAGTGGGAGAGTTAGGGGTGTCCTGTCCTCAAAGAGGGGATGTTGAGGAAGAAAGGAGGATCCTGATGCACCAGTACTGCCCTGTACTAGGTTGGCCACCGTGGGGTGATATTGCCATGGGGCAGGTCTTCTGCTGAGGGAAGTGGATGAGTCAAGCAAGAAGAATGCCAGCCCTTGGCTGTGGGTTTCATCTTGGAAGGAATCAGTTTGTTTATTCTGGACATGCATCTGGGATTAAAATTATATGTATGTGATATGAATTGACGTCTGGCATGGGGCTATGCAAATGTACCCTGAACACACACAATACAGCGAAGAGTGCACTGGACTGCATACGCTTCTCCTTTTGACTCCAACCTGTCCTTTCAAAATCACTTTTCCGCTTCACCTCTGGAAACAGGCCAGTCTTCTCTCTTGCAGTGATTTTGTGACCCACAAAATCAGCTCTTTCTTCCTCAAACTTTCCTGCTGCCTGGTGTGCACCCTCACCCAGACCAGAGAGGCCAGTTATGCCAAAGATCAGCCTTGTTAGCTGATATGCCAGTGTGCTGCAAGCTGGTCCCTGGGGACATGGGAAGGGAGAGAGGTGGTCCTGCCTCTGTGCACCATCAGCTGTGTTGCTTACGAGGCACGTGAGGTAAGCAGCCCATTAGAAGACTGACATCTCGGTGCCCTAGTTGCATCCTAAGGATATAGACCTCATGTGAGGCTCACGTGTATGGCTCAGGCATCAGGAGGGAGGTTCTGGAGGGGACAGAGTAGTGTTTCCCTGCCATCAAGAAAAACTCAAAGATTTATGGATAAAAAAAGTCTTCAAATTACAGGCTTGATTATAAAACAGATGCCTTGCTGGGTGTTGTAGCTAGGAAACTGTGAGCTGGGGATTCTCCAGGGCAGATGGCTTCAAGAGATGATTGCTCCCAGGAGGGGTGGGCATTGGGAGAACACTCGACAGGAAATTACACCTACTTTTCATTTTACTTAATTGCCAGGTGTGTTTTGCTGTTGTTACATAGTTCATGCAGATATGTACTCTTGTCCCTGTGATTCCCCAGAGGTGTTCTTCACTTACAAGCTATTATTTCCTGATATTTGTCTCCTGTCCTAGTTCTTATGTTCTTCTCTCACATCCATTTCCATGCAGTGCTGAAGCAGTCAGTGAAGAGACAAGGTTAACATAGACCTCGATGGTGCAAAACCTAGGAGCCAACCAGTACTGCCTGCTCTGGCAGGAGAGTGAGTTGCAAGGAAATTTTCAACACAAAACTGTCATTTCAGTAACACAGAACAACTCCAGAGTGACTACTGAGCAAAGACTTCAAAGCTCTTTTATGAAGCAGCATCATGCTCACTTGAGGAGAAAGTCTGGGGGCAAGGAGGCGAGCTGTTTGCTCACATTTGGAACAGAGCTCAGCCTTGAAGTCCTCCTCATCTCCTCAAAACACGAAATTGCAAAGCTCTGGGATATACCTGCTCGCTCAAGCACAGGAGACAAAAAATTTTTTTGAAAAAACCAAACAAACATGTTATGTCCTTGCTGGAAGAGTTTTAAAGCAGTGGCAACTGCTATAAAATTATAATGGGAAGCAAAACTAGTTTTAGTCAACTTCTAAGTGAACACATCCTCTCTCTCTGTGTCTGGATTACTCTTACAGACTATCCCTGTGGGTTGCATATTAGCAGGGGCAGCTCTAAGCTTGTCCAACAGGCATAATTATACTGGGCCTCTTTGTGCATCTTTCCCTAAGTTCCAGCAGTTGTATGCTCTCATGGTTTGCTACTTGTTCTCAGCCTTGTGTCCTCCTACAGCAATCCCACCTTAATAAAACAATAATAAAATTTTAAAATCCCACAATTTTTGATTTTAAAAAACCACAACAGCACCAGGCTCTGAGGAACATGCAGAAAATTTCCACTGTGCAAACACATCCACAGCCACAAACACTGTAAGTATCTGATTAAATGCCTGCCACAAGTAAGCCAGAGCCAGATGTTGATGTGGTAGTGATGGGGGATGTCAGCTTCTCTAGCCCATCTGGATCAGACACCACAGATTTTTGCAGATTCCAAGTAAATCATTATTATCTGGGTGAAAAAAAAAAAAAAAAAGCAATAAACTACACATAAAGAGGGCTGCACCACAACAATAATTTTTTCCAATGCGTAAGATGAGATCTGATGGGAAAATCTGAGTGTGGAGACAGACCCATGAACCAGAGCAGATCTGCTGGGGACTGCTGGTGCTGCTGTGCCCAGGTCCTAGAGGGCTGGATCCAGGACAGCTGTGTCACTGCTGGGGTGCTTGGGACCCTGCCCGCAGCATCCCTGCACACAGGACTGCTCCTTGGAGGTCTGCCTGTCTGACCTGATGGTTGCCTCTGGTTTAGCTGCTGCTAAAGTCCTCAGGATGAAGAAACCAGGTGGACTGGTACCCATGGGCCGGACCCCACCCCATGCTCAGAGGCAAAGAGACACTGAGTGTGGGATTTGGCCACACCAAGGAACCATTGCACTATTTCAGAGGAGATCGTGAGATGAACCGAGCACCTGTAACTCCATTTACTGATACCCATCACCTCTCGGAAACAGGCACCACGCCTGAGAAGCCGTACATTAAACGGACACACATTACGTGACTCATGCACAGAATCACATCAATTTAATCAGACACTAAGGAAAAAAAAGACAGAAATTGTGCAAGGTTATTGTCTGAGCCTTTCCGAGTGGCACACTGAGCCCATGTTCCCTGGCACCTGGGGCTGCACACAGCTCTCAGATCAGGGGACAGATGGATTATGTAGATGAGGACAAATCAAATGCTGTGTAGCTGCAGGAAGACACAGACTGAATAGACCCTGGAGCTTCTAGAATTAATGGACCAATGAAAACCATCACAGAAAATGCACCAAGCAATAATTTGAGCTGAGAGAATCCAAAATGTACAGGGAAAACAGCACAGGGCTGCAGGCATGTAGTCTGTTTGCTGGAAAACAGACCCAGAGTTTGAAATTATTGTGATTCCTTAAAATCAGCTTCCTTCTTATGGCACTAAAATATTATTTGAATGCTGAGTAGATGATGACTTATGGAAACCCCTGTTCAAGTATATGCTTATGTATGTATTTAACTTTATGTGAGAATGAATCAGTAGAGCCTGAATATCTTCTGAAATGCTCTTCAAGTCTTCTGCCCTGGATCAGGCGTTAGGATAGAAGAGGTAGCAGTACTTATATGAAAGGGAATGTGGACCTCCATCACATCCTGCGAGGAATGAATGTTTACATTTAATCTTTGACAGATGGGCATATTAATGCTTTCATTTTACGGGTAAAGAATTATATTAGATGATTGTTGTGTGTTATGCACTAGTAAAAGCTCTGTGAGGAGTATAAAATTCTGGTCTTTTAGCGGGGAAATCTCTTTTCTTTAGGTCAGGTGAAGATTTGCTGAGAGGAGGCGGTAGCAACACTGGCAGCACTCATTTCTGAGGAAGAATCAGGAGTGAATTACAGGAGGAGTGGTAGAGAGAGCAGGTCATAGAATACTGATGTTTTAGTGAGATTCATAACTAAAACAAAACAAACAAAAACACAAACAAAAAACCAAACCAAAACACACAAAACAAACAAACAAACAAACATTAAAAACCAAACCAAACCAAACCAAACAAAACAAAAAAGCCAAAAAAAAACCAACAACCACCACCTCTGAGTTTAGAGACAAGGCTTGGGAAGAGTAATTAAACTTCATCAGTGTCCCAAAACTACTTGAAATGGGTTTTTTTGATGCGACAAAATCCTGAAACACATCCAGACAGGCACAGACAAGCACATGATGATAAGTCAGTGTCATGATCTGTGACATTCCATCATATCCGACTTCCTACCTGAAATATAGTTTGCCTCATGTTTAAATGACAAACTCTGCAGAAAATTGGATATGTATGTGAGGGGATTTTATAGCCAGGATATTTATTACTCTACCCAATGCCCATTCTGACTTCCTCTTCCAGAGTCATCAATTCAGCCAGAATGACTGACAGCAAGTGGGTCTGGAGCCCTGCTGTAACGTGGGAGAAATGCAGCAAATTTGCAGCGTCTGTAGCAAAAAAGGGACTGTTTAAAGAGCTTCAGTTCCACTTTAAATAACAGACAGGAACAGGCAGAAAAAGAAACAAATACTAGGGAAGGTCAGTGCTGCAGGCAGTAAAGGGTACTGGAAGGAGCAAACTTAAGAAAATACTAAGAAGGAAAAAGAAGGAGAAAAAATGCTTCTGGAGGTCAGTGTTCACGTACAGCAATTGCTACTGCCACGGCCAACACACCAGCAGTCCCAGGAAGTTTATAGCATTTGATGCTGCTGCTCCAGAGTAATAAAGTATTCTTGAAAGCAACACTGCTACCTGAACGGTTGGGTGGTGCTTCTCCTGCCCCTGAGGCGGTCCCAGTTGAGATAAATAAAGGCAAACCAGCCTTTGAGCTGAGCGTTGTCAACCTGGTTTTATTTGTGTGCTTTGAAAAGACTCCAAATCAGGTCAGGATAAGTAGCAGTTGCTGGGATTTCAAAAAACACTCGGTTAGCAGTGACCTACCAAGGAAAACAACAAAAATAATTGGCTTGTGCTCTTGCTTGTGCTTGTTTCTATATAAAAACAAGGCATAAGAGGATTGGGACTGTTTCTTAGAGCTCTAAAAGAATAATACATGTAAAATGTCAACTTTGGCATTCCCTATTTTTGCCAAAGAATTTGCAGGATGTCTCAGAAAATGGTTGAGCCACTCTTAGCTAACATGGCAGAATTATCCAAACATTTAACAAGAGTATATTTTTTCCTACATATTTTTAGGCATTTCAGTGAAACAGAATAAAAATCCCCAAAGGACATTACTAGTCTTAATGAAAAATCATTGCTCCTCTCAGAAAAGCAGATTTCATACATCTGTATTACTCCAATTACCCAGGAAGTCTATTAGGACAAGGCCTGGAGTTATAATAACAATAACACAAGAGAATATTATTGGATAAAGAGAAGAAAAATATTTTAGGCCTGCTTCATGCAGCATAAACAAGGGAAGAAAGCAAACATAATTCTCTTTTCCCCTTGACAGGACACCCTTAGATGGAGCTCAAGACATTTACTAGAGATGAGATATGGGGGAAAAAATGGGTCAGTGCTTGAGAAGAGAAGGAAAAGAAAAAAAAGGTAATTTCCATTATTGTCTGCATTTAGACCTTTGTTGTCTTCAATCTTATACAGGGCTGACACAGGCAATCTTGTGTCCTATTTGCAACTATTGATAAAACGAGATGTGAGTCCACAACTGATGCACTGAGGTTGCTCTGAGTGAAACTCAACAGGATGTTGGTCTTGCTGACAAATGGCAAGTAAGGCTGAATATTAAATGAAACGTTCATTAAAAAAGTCCCAAAGCAAACAATAAATGCTCTATACATCTAGGCTGAATGTGATCAGAGCATGACAGCTGAAAGGACCAGTACACAAAAGACACGCTCTAAAATGCTGTGTAGCAATTGACTAACAAAAGCTCACATGAAGAAGGCACAAAAGAAGAGAATTTGGAGGAAATCATGGATTTCACTGTAAAATCTGTTCAAGCATTTTAACTCTGAGAATTATCTCCCAAAATATCTAGTTAATGTGTTCACGCTGATAGTCCTACTTCCATGGCTTCCCTCAACCTCCCGTGCTCGACACAGAGGGCCAAATTCTGCTTGTGGGTACAGGACTGGGTTACATCATTTAATAGAGCTTTGGTCTGTGGCGCTCCTTTATAATGGAAATCAAGAGCTAACAGCTAGGCTACCCTTATTTCTCCACCGTTGTTTTCTTTTTCAGGCAAGTTTACAGCCCCTAAGCCCTGCACAGGGCAGTCTACCCACAGCAGGCTCGCTGCAGCTCTTCTCTCATCCAAAAAGCAAATGTCCCAGGACCTGATGGGCAAAAGAAAAATTCCAGACAAGTGCAGCACTTCTCAGAAGCCTGCAGAGATGACAGAAAGGAGAAAAAAAAAAAAAAAAGATGGTCTGGGGAATAAGAGAATAATTGGACAAGAATAAGCTAAACTGAGAGAAGAATTTGGCCCAGCATGGACATTAAGTAAAATCTGTGCTGCTGCAAGCCAAGGTGGAGTAGTGTCTGGGGTACCACCAGAGAGCTGTGTTCTGCTGTGTTTGCGTTACAATTGATTTCTAAGCATAACGCACTGATACAAACAGACACTTCTTGAGCACACACAGCACTTGGGCAGACTTACCAGCAGAAGAGAGGTAAATAGTTGTATTTTCCCCATCCAATGGCCTCCCCTTCCCATCCTTCCACCTCCTGCTCCTGCATTGCATCCTTGGCAATGCAGACAGATGCCTGTGGCACGGCAGGGCAGCTTCCCTCCAGCAAGATGGGGAGAGGCCACAGCCCTGCATAGCAACAGGGCAGAGCAATCATCACACTGGGGCCCATCACTTGGCCACCCTTGCAAGCCCACCCAGTGGAGCCTCTCCCACCCATGAGGTGCTCTTGGCAGAGGGACCAGCATGGCGTGGGAGCTCCCCCAGGAAGGGGGTCAGCCCACTCTGCGCACCTGGGCTACCTGCTCCTCTGAGTGACTTGCAAAGTGCAGGATCATGGCAAATCATTCCATCCACTTAAGGCCAGACATCACAAGGGACAACTGGAGAGTGTCAGGAGTAATTCCAGACCATTCCCCAAGAGCAGCTGGTAAATAAAGGCAGCTGCATTTTTTTTTTTAAGAAGAAAGATTCTGCTTGAAGGACATGGCCTTCTCCCAGGCCTGTGTCCAATACTGGGAAAAAGCAGTAATTCCTGATCCTAAACACAACAGCCTCTGCATGGGACTGCTACTTGCATGCAAACTGCAGGAGTGGGAATTCAGCCACCAAGCAAGCAAAAGAGCTCCAAAGTGAGAAGGGTTTAACTAGATGGGCATTTTTTTCCACATTCAGAAATTCATTTTCCCCATTGTGAAATCTAATACTAATTCCCCACCACACCTCTTACTGCGGTCTCTGCCTCACAAGCCTTTTAACTCTTTCTCCCCTGATCCTCGTGAGGTTTCTTCACCTGCACACAGCCTTGGAGCTGCAGAGTGCATCTGGCTGCAGGCTTGGTGCGGGGCTCTGGCAGCAGCGGAAGAAGGCAGCAGCATCGCCGGGCCCCAAGAGCAGCGTGCATCACGGAGCCAGCTTAGCAAGGCGAGGAGACAGCAGCTTGCATGCAGAAGTCTGTTTGCCCGCCTCTGCCATCCCTCCTGCTGTGCCAGCTGCCGAGGATCAGCTCCTGGGGTTCAGCTCCTGGGCTCACCGGCTGCAGGGAGGGGAGGAAATGCTTCCAATTTCCCCAGCACCTCTTCCTGGGCTCAGGGTGCAGCCTGCACTCTGCAGGGACGCTTATTAAATAAGCCTTTCAACGCTTGAACATGTTGGGCACATCAGCCACGGGTCAAAAGAGATTTATACAAAAGGATGTTTTTCTGCCTTTGACAAGCAGGAGATATGGTGGCTTGTGTGCTATTCTTCCTCAGCTCAGAGCCAGGAGTAGGAGCAGAGCTCAGCTCATAAGCAGCCAGTGGGTGCTGGCAGTGTGACAGAGCAGTGTGACGGGGCAGCATGACAGGGCAGTGTGGCAGGACAGTGTGACAGAGCAGTATGGCAGGGCAGCATGGCATGGAAGCATGGCAGAACAGTGTGGCAGGGCAGTGTGGTGGGGCACTGTGACAGGGCAGCATGACAGGGTGGCAGTGTATTTCATCCGCATGGCATCAGTGAGCAGTCAAGTGAACTCCACAGGAAGGAGGCAGCAAAAAGATGGTGTCAGAGCTGCAACTCCCTCAACATCCAAAGGCCCTGTCGAAGCCCTGGAATGGTGGTTTCAGGGGGAGCAGGGCAGAGACAGAGACTGCCATAGAACTCCCCACTGCAAGCCTCTTGGTTGTACAAGTTTTCAAGAATAATCTGAAATTATCTCAAAAAGGCACTTGAAATGCATCATAACTTCATAAGAGATGGGAGCACCAGTAGACAGGTGTGGACAAAGATAGGATGTCGGACAAACTAGAGCCGTGTAGGTGCAGGTCTAAGGGTTATAGCTCTAAACTGTTACTCAAAGCATGGTTATGCCAGGAGCTAGTCACCTCACTCAGGTTTTCTGAGCTGGAAGCTCTTGTGCAGCTCCTGTTCCTATCAGGGATACTGCAGGTGCCACCTCCAGCCAGATTTCTAATGCTGGTAAGGCATCTTTATCATACAACAGAGTCTTAATATCTGTTTTTTTGTAGTCTTTACATTTAATGCAGTTGCTATTCAATGACTTCCGGGCTCTAAGGAAAAAGGAAAAACAAGTTAGTTTGATGAAAATGAGAAATTGAAGTCATGGTTGACAAACAAAAGAAGCAGTTGATACCACAGTTCCCTGGGTCTCTGGTGGGATGGGTAGTGTCAAGTTTAATGAGGGCATGCAATTTTGCATGATAATACCATCAACCTTTTTCACGCAAGGTAAGTAGATTTCGCCATTTCCCAGACTATAGTTTCAGAGTCTCCCACATGTTTTGTGGAGGGTTTCTGGGGTATTTAGGAGAACTGAGATCTGCTATAGGAATAAGTGTAATGTCTCAGGTGACATTTGTGATCTCTGACTCAGGTTTGCATTACAGGTGATCAATCAGTAGATGAGAGAGAAAAAAATTAGACTGAGTCCTACTACCTTGGATGGTTGCTGGCAGCTGCCTTGCAACATGCAGCCCAGTGTTGGGAAGTGCTTGGACAGAGAGTGCTACCTTGTAAAACCAGCAATGAAACCCTTAACTCAAGCTCTTTTATATCAGCCATAACTCTGAAGAGAAGACAGGTTTATATAGAAGCCCAAGAACAATGTATGTGGTGGGTGTTGAAAAACATCCCCCCCACCTGGATGGGCAATGCCTCCTCCTATGATCTTACAGGTGCCAAAGATTGGTGCCGAATTGTTCACAAAGAGGGGTCTCTGGAGAGGTATGGCGATGTTTTACATCATCTACAGTTGGCACCAATGTTAAGGAAAAGAGTTATGAGAGAAAACTTCCCAAATCAATGCACTGATTCCTCTTTAGCTGTCTCCAATAGAGTGATTACAGAGCTGCTGGGCAGTGGGGAATGGCTCACATCTCTCAGACTGCATCTAATTCAATCACAAAACTAATTTTCAGCAGCAGCAGAAGTTGTCTGGGTTTCCCCTCATTTGTAGAACTTAGATATGACTGCCATGAACGTATTGTGCCCATGCACATATTTACCCAAATGAACTGTGAGGGATGCAAGTGAAGTGAGACATCGGAGGAGAAACTGGTCAGCATGGGACACCCAGCTGTGTCCTCATGGATGAGTTGTCCTGTGACAGTGGCATGAGCTGACAGGAGAGCACAGCACTGGAGATTAATTGCTTCTAATGAGCAGCAATGTAGTCCTCAGAAAAGGAAGAACTCAGGACTGCCTCGGAAATTATAGCACTTTAACCCTCTGTTATGTGAGTCCTCTCACTGGAAGCTTTTTGGGCAACACACCCCATGCCTGAAAGGCAGAGAGGATTTCTGTGGAGGTCTGTTGCTCACAGCAAAGTGAGAGGTGGGATCCCAGCTCAGCTCGCTCAGGAGGAACAGCCAGAGCACTGTGCAAAACACCAGTCCTGTCATGAGCTCCCAAACCCAGCAGGAATTTGTATGAATCTCCTGTTTCAGGATAGCCTTATTTTCTAATCCTGATGCAACCTCCCTGTTCCTTGAGCACTTCTGCACTACAGCAGCAGCTCTGCCAGTCAGGGCTGCTTGCACAGCAGTGTAAAGCAAGGGTAACTCCACAGACCTTAGGAAGTGACTGCTAGATTTACACCTCCATGAAGGAGCTTGGGCTTGGGCATTTGCCATCTAGAAGACCTGTATGAAGCGACTCTCTCTCTCTCTCATCCCTCTTTTTTTCTTTTCCATTTCTGTGGCTCTTTCTTTGTTAGTACTTCTTTCATTAAAAAAAAAAAAAAAAATAAAAAAGTGTTCCTGCGTCAGGGCAGCTATCTAGGGTAACCAAGAAAATAACAGCAAACACTGGGAAGCTCAGAGTTCAGACCAGGTCAGCGGCTCCAGGTCAGCCACCGTTTCTCTTTTAGGCAATCTCTGCAGGGTTCACCAATTTTGCAATCAGGTCCATCAGGGTTCATCAGGTCAGTGCACAAAAGCGAACACTCTATTCCTGTGCTATCGTCCCATTGGAAAACCTCCTCTAAGCTTTCAGCGAAACCGGGGAGATGAGATGGCACAGCTTCACACAGGCAGGAGGAAACCTGCAGGCCAGCAGTATCAGGTCCCCCTGCAGTACCCCCATCCCAACTATGGGCATCCTGCCATCCTGCTGTAGGGCTGAGGGAGCCAGGCAGTGCCCCACGGGCACAGAGGCTCCTGGGCTGGGAGGACCAGTCCTCCTGGTGGCCATCTGCACTGAGACTAAATGGAGAGAGAGAAGCAAATGAGCTGTAATTGTTCACAAACTGAGTACTTGTAGTTTCAGGGGGAAGAGGAAGATCCAAGTGACTAGACTCTTTGAGTTAAACTCAGAGAACTGTCTTAGCTGGAAAAAGAAACTGGGGTAGAAAAAAGTCAGCCATGGAGTTGTGACAGTTTGGTGGAAAATCATTACAGCTTTTCTGGGCTGTTTTCATGTCAGAACTGACCTACTTTTTTAAATGCTAAAGCGGCGGGGGTGTTACTGAGCTGCAGACAAACCAAGTTATCCCAGGCTGTGCAGAACCATAATTTGGTGGAATTTTTCTCATGTAACTCAACTCAGACTGATCTTGTTGGGAAACTGTAGACAGTGGGTCTTGCTTTGTCTTTAGGGATATAGGCAGAGGATCCTCTCTGGAGAGCAGAGCAGAAATGGGTGATTACAAGGAGCCCCATGGAGGGAGGCTGGGTGCTATGCGAGCCACCCCAAAGCTGGTTCTGGGCAGATGTCACTCACTTAGAGACTGCTGATAACAGAGCCCACTAATCAGGACACTGAGTCACTAATCAAGAGATCAATCTGCTTTGTGATGTGAAAAAACTGAAGGTTTGTGCTATGCTCTTTATTTGGACACATGCATCAAAGACACAAGGCTAAAAAATGCTTTTCTAGAAACAGTCAACCTACAATCACTCCAAACAACTTTGACCAATTCAAGTCACTCCATAAATCTTTCCTTGGATATCTTGGATAACAGATTTGGGGTTGTTGTTAATATTTTTCTGAAAACAAGAGAAGATGTTATATTCTACCTGGTTGGTTTTCTACACTGAGGCCACGGACCATGTAATGACAGAAACTGTAGTTTAGCTATTGCTTAAGGGTTTCTACTAAACATACCCTAAATCTTTAAGCTAAGAAATATTCAATTTGGAACTTTTATTGTTAAAATAAATTAAATTCGATTTAAATCATGAAACATGTATGAATATATATTTTACTTATTTTATTGAAACCTTTTACAAGTACGGTAATCATATTCATACACAGATGAGAACAATATTTTGATTAATTTCAATGCTTTGGTGTCAAAGCAATATGACTCCAAGCTGTAATATATATTTTATAAAGTATAATTTATATTTAATAAAGTAATATAATTTTAACTTATTCTTTACTCAAAACAAATTATTTATAAACCTAATTTTTTAAAAAAGTTGAAGTCTTTCCTCCAATTATAAAAGGCATGTATCTGTGCCTAGATTGGTTTACAGGGTAGTATCTTTTTATGTAAGAAACAGCTGCTATAGCGCATCCTAGGCTCATCCTTATTTTAGAACGTGGTAGTAAAACCAAAACACACTATTGCATACCATGAATTTCCTTAAATAATGTATCTTATAGTATAGTCTCCAAGAAAAAATAAGAAAACCTTACATGCAAGAGTATCTGTTTAACTGAGATTTGCTTGTTTGAGTTTGGTTTGGTTTGTTGTGGTTTTGTTTGTTTGTGGGGTTTGTATTTTGTTTGGTTTTGGTTGGTTCGTTGGTTGGTTGGTTGGTTTGGGTTTTGTTTTTTTTTCCTCCAATAATGTACTTTTAAGAAACTACAGGTTAATGCATGGACATGGGAAAATGTCCTCCTACAATAAACAAGAAGTCTCTCATTAGCAAACTGCTTGGGTGCTACTATAAGGCATTAGAGCAGCTGGCACAGTTCCTGAGAATAGAATTATTCATTGCCATGGTTACCCATGCTAGAAATATGACCCTCTGCAATCATTGTAGACAAAGATCCTTTCACAACGGTGTAAAAATTAGAGCACTTTAAGCAATTAAAGGAATTTATGAATTGTATGGAAGTTGAAATTGTGCCCTGTAAGCAGTGTAGCTTTTTTACACCAGAAGTGTTGGAAAATGCTCTGCAAAGATCTGATCCTCTCACAGCCTAAACAACCTGTGAAGCTCTCGTCCACCATCAAGAGCAGGATCAGAGCCCAGTGAGAGCCCGAGCTCCTTGGCAGTACACAAGCCCTTCCATGGGTGGTAGATCCTCAGCGGAAGTACACTGTTCAAACCACACAGGACGGTTTGATAACAGCTGCAACAGAGGAAGATAACAGGTAGGAAATTATTACGTGTGTTGGTGATGGAACTCACTCCATTAGGAGTATCATGCAGGTAATTTGTGTTAGACCTTCCAGACCTTTAAGTGGTAGGAGAAGATGAACCCTGGAGCCAGCACAGGCTTGGACAGAAAGAGCAGCCACAAACCAGGCTGCTCTCCTGCACCCACTCTTGGACAGCTAGAGTAGAAGATGCTCCAGCAAGTGACATCTGCGCTGTGCAAACACCCAGCAGAACTGAACTGCTTCATATGCAGGCAGCAGGTGAGTGGGAGAAGCAGGACTAAAACACAGGTGTCCTTTGGTCCTGCAAGTGCCTTTTCCACTTGAACACATTTCCTCAGGGTGGACTCGGTTTCTGCAGATGCGCATGCCTTCTGTCTGGTCTCTCAATGCTGTAAAACCACAGGGGCTGTGGCTCCAGCTCAGCACCAGCCTGGAGAGGCTCTCATGCAGCTGAGGGTGCCCAGCAGAGCACAAAGACATCTTAAATAAATCATTTGCTCTTCACATTCGAGAGCTTGCTGGGCTGGTGCCTTACCTTTCATAAAGGAAATGGTCTCTTTGTGAGAGTGTCTAACAGGAAAAAAGAAGGGTGAGCTGGGACTTGGAGAAAAGCAGCAGCTTTCATCTGTACTGCCAGCAGCAGCAGCTTCACCACACCTGCTGTGAGGAGGCTCCTTTGGCCATTATGCACCAGGTTGTGGCAGAACAAGCTGGAGCTGCTGCTTAGAAAGAGATCTTGCCCCCTCTTCCACCACACCTCCATCATTTCCCAGCCCCAAGCCACCACACACAGTGTAAGGGCTTCTGTGTCCCTTCTCCCCCTGTTGGTAAAGCACGTAATCCCAAAAGCTCTCCAGACTCACTAGGCTTTGGGCAGGCACCCACACCTGCCTGCTGTGGGGCGAAGCATGCTGTGGGGCTGAACAGGGACAGTCTCTGACTCCAGCATGTTTACCCAATGTGTTTCTGGCAGTACTGTGACCTGTGACACTTCCAGAAAACACCTCTCTTGTTCAGGCTGGAGAAGAGAAAGCTCAGGGGAATATCGCCTATATACAAACACTTGAAGGGAGGGCGCAAAGAGACAGAGCCAGGTTCTTCTCTGTGGTGCATAGTGACAGGACCAGAAGGAATGGGCACAAACTGAAACAGAAGAGGTTCCCTCTGAACATCAGAAAGCACTATTTCACAGTGAGACAGACCTAGCACTGAGTATCCCTCCTTGGAGACATTCAGAAGCCATCTGGACATGGTCCTGGGCAACCAGCTCTAGGTAGCCCTGCTTGAGCATTGGAGGTTGGACCAGATGATCTCCAGAGGTCCCTTCCCACCTCAACCCCTCTGTGATTCTGTGGCTCTGTAAGGGACAGCCCAAGCAGACCCAAGAGGAGGTCTTGCTGAGGCAGGATCAACACTCAGGCAGATTACAGGCTGGGCTGGGGAGCCCTCAGGACACTGCTCAGGGACCAAAAGCAGTCACTGAAATAGAGGCCATGGCAAAATCTTGTTAAATTAACTCCTATGGGATATAACATCTAATGAGTAGACCTCGGCATGAGACAATTTACCCGAGAGCTAAGATGGCAGCTTTCACTTGCCAAGATGCTGTCAGAGGCAGCTGCTCAACACCTCAGCCATGGCTGGACCCAGCTCTCCAACACTCATCCTTGAAAGGCAGGAGGAGAATAAACCCGGCCAGGAGCTGGTTAAAAACTACCAGAGCATAAAGCAGAACCATGTGATTTAGAAACAAAGGTTTTCAGAATTAGGTTTCCCAGTACCTCCATTACATAAGGCAGCAGTTCTGCTGCCTGCCGGGCAGGAAGGGAAGGTGAAAGCCAGGGTGGCGCAGTACAGCCCAGATGGCTCTGCCCAGCACAGGAGAGAAGCTGTGTCAGGTCAGCATCAGCCCCAGTCACAGCTGCTGGCTGAAGGCCTGGAGATCCCTTTTGTCTCCAGACCAATATACCCTAAAAAAATTGAATTTTTCCTTTGTGAATGCATGAGTTACACATGATCACAAGGCCGTTTCAAACAACCTCATGCCCTCCTTCTCTAACCTTTGTTTCTTTTTGAGCCTGCCCAGTTATAAAAGGTTACCTAGACCTAAAATTTCTCCAGCACTTCCCTTATATCTCATAAGGTGTTTTTTTTCTTTCTCTCTTTTAAGTGAAGTGTAATGCATGTGTGGAATGCATAGCCACAGGATATTACTGAAGTTAAGAACCTCAAAAGACACACTTAAAGTGAATATTTATGCAAGTGGGAATCATTTCTTCAGTGATAACAAGCCATACAAACAATTTTCATCAAAACAGAGACAAATCACTACCTGAAGTTAAAAAGGTACCCCCTTTTCCAAACAGATACTACATAATTATCTACAATTATCTACAATCAGGTGTCTTTGTAAAGTATCTCCTCTGCTGGCAGCTGTGGACAGCAATGGACTTCTTCATCAGATGGGTCACCAGTTCTACCAATGTATCAGTTCCTGCATTGCCCTTTTGCAAAGCCATAGCACCACATCGCTCTGCTGAGGTTCAGCACTCAGCTCATCAAATCCTGCACACAGCTGCCTTCTGGCTGTATGGCAGGAGTGATGAATAACTACTGCTGCCATCCCAAGTGTAAAACTGGAAGTGAGGGATGCAGCAGAACACCACTGTATGACAGGTATTTTTTCCTAGTCTAGTGTTTCTTCCATTAGTTTCAGAAAAGTGGAGAGTCTGTGGCCATCAGCAGGTCAAAGCTGTGCAGGACACAGCAGAAAGGCCATCTGGAGGCAAGGGCATCTGTAGTCAGGTCTAAGGACAAACAGATCACGAGGCTCTCTCATCCTGCCCCAGCCAGGGGGAGGGTCCCCACTGTGAAGCTTCAGCTGAGGAAAGACTACGTAACACCTCTCTCCCACTGCTCCATGATGCTGTCAATTCCCCTTGACACTCTTCCTCTCCAGCTCTTTAATCCCACTTTTGAAGAGCTCCAGGGACACCAGCACCATAGCCAGGGAGAGGGGAAGGCAGCTCTGTGGCCCCTCTTCAGCTAAATCCTAACCCTGGGTATTTACCACTGCCATCCTGTGAAAAAAATACGGGAAAGAGCGCTTCTCCTTCCCTCTTCTCTCTCAAGGTTGTGGCCATCTCTGCCCCTGGTGAATCTGAGCAGGATGAGGGGAACAAGAGAGTGCTGCTGTTGCACCATGCCCCTACCCATGTCTCAGATCACAGATAGTGGGGTAAAACATGAAGGATTTGGCCAGATGAAACCCTTTCTGTGGAATTATCACAGTCCCCATTTAGAGATGGAAAAAGCAAAGAGGTACAGTTTTGCATTGAAGGTCACAGAGGACATGCATGAAAGGATATCACAACATGACTCCAATGCCCTGCCCTATTCTCCAGCCGTTCTTCTCCTTCCTGAGCCATGTTAACCAGCCCCATGACAGCGCCAGGAAGCCTCAAGAAGCCCTGCGGAAAAGCTCTAGGGAGGAAATAGTAGGTTCGGTGACGCAGAACAAGACAAGCAAACAAGCAGTCTGCAAACCTTGACAAAGTGGTCCTTACCTCTGTTCAGCAGCTGGGGCAGGAGCTGTCCCTGCCACACCAGAGCATTAGTGATCCTCACTGCATGGGGACACTTCTGCTGCAGGGAGGCCTGAAATGGCCACAGGAGCTGCTGGTTGGTAACCTCCTGAAGAAGCATTGTATCTTGTGTTCCTGCACATCATCTGACTGGAGAAAAACAGATGTGACAAGATAACATTGAAATGAAATCCCAAGAGGGAAAAAGAAATCGGGAAGCTTGTTAAGAAGCCCACTGCCATCTGGAAAGCAGGAAAAGGGCACAAATCTGTGCAAAAGTGGCATCTCTGGGGACAGCCTGGGTGCCTGCAGCTGGCACAGGAAGATGAAGGGATGGGGACTAGCTGATGGGCCTGCCCTGCCCTGGAAATCAGATCAGAGGGTGAAGGGAGGGTTGGTTTTCAGTTTCAGGAAACTTCAGGGTATGCAGCAGCATCTAAAATAATCACCTCAGACTGATTGTTGTCTTTGGCAGGAACAGTAACTTTGTGGCCCAAAGGGTTTAATTGAAGGTACAAGTGGGGAAATGAGAGCACATTGGGCTCTTCATTTGCTAATAGGAGTCTTTTGTGCTGTTTATTGGTTCAGAGCCATCTCCTAGGTCTTAACCCTTTACTCCTTAGTTGCCATGAAAACCTGTGGTCTTCCTTGACTATGCATTTTATTTTTTCAGAGGTAAGAATCACTCTTTTTGAGCTTCCATTAAGCTCCCATCATTGGTGCTAAATCTGGGGCATGGAAAGGGAAGAGGAGACCTATGCCATGGTAACAGGGGCCTTTGAATTAGTAACTGGTTTTCTAGTAACTGATATTTTCTGTAATTCAGACCAGTGAACACCAACTTCACACTGGGCTTCTCTTATGGAAACCAAGTACAAAAGCCTTTTGCTTTTGGTTAGTCATGTAAATCCTCCGATGAAGCCTGTTTTAACAGAAGGGTAGTAAAAGGCTGTGCTATAAATAGTGCTGTGTGTTTGCCTGCGCTGAGGCAGAAATGTAAGGTTTCATAGCTCGGATTGAGGGTCCTGGTTGTTTTGGAGCCAGGGACTGACATTTGCCTTTATGCTTGTGCTCTGATGTCTGTTTTGTTTTCCAATACAGTCATTTATTTTAAATCGGTCTGAATACATGTTATGTCTTCAGAGAGAATGAAGATCTGGCATAGACAAGTTAACTTAACTGTATAATCTGGTTCAACTCTTTTTTTCATAAAACATGCAAATTCAACATCATGTAGTAGTGATAGACATAAATATTCTAAGCCCCTGAGAAAGCAGCATTAGGATAATAATAAGGTGGCATAATAATGACTGGATATGGTCTAATTGGAAGGATCAAAAGCTTAATTTGTTAACACGTGGGGAAAAAAGACATCTATAAGCAGAAGAGTAGCAGGACTGTTTTCTTCACTGTAAGTGCTGCACATTTGTATGATTTGTTATCTGTCAGTAAACAAAATCTACTAGTGCAGAATATGAAGGGTAGAAACTCAGAGAAAGACAGATGTAGATGTAATATATCACTACTGAAAAGACAGATCAAGACTAGTTGAATTCTTATCTGTCTGCATTTTTCCTTAAGAAATACTCAGAACAATCAATTTTGTTTTTGTTACCATCATTTTTCTGACCCTCTACCTCATTTTAGTAGAACAGATGTTTTTTCATATCTACTTTATGTTGTGGCCAGTAACTTCACAGCCACAATCAAGAGCAAGTTTTTCACTACTCGTATTTACTAAGACACATTTGCCTCTATTTATTCAAACCTTTTTTTTTTTTTTTTTTCAAAATTATGTTGTGTTTTCATCTTTACAGGTGAAAAAATGGAGCTGGGCAGGAACGGACCACATTTGCTTTACGTGCCATACAGATTTAGCATAATTTCTGTCCTTAAAATACTGTTCAGTCATAGGATTTTTGTTTACCTTATATTCTGCATGTCACCCTGTACATTCCCAGCTCCATACAAGGAGCTCAGCACCATTTGTTCCTACGCCGTGGTAGCCTACAGCTGAATGTGTTCTTGAAGCACCTTGAGCCACAAAGGTGCCCTGGAGGCAACCATCGCCCTGCGAAGCAGGAGAGGACACAGCTGCCCGCAAGGCTTCTGGCTGCCCTAGGTTTAGCTGCCTCAACTTCTCCCACCCACCTCTGTGAGGTTGCTGCACTTCTACACAGTCAACTCCTGCTCATTCAAGACCTTCACTCAGAGGATCTTTACTCAAGTCTCTCCTCTGCCCAAAGGACCTCTGTATTTCAAGTGACATAAACAGAGAAGGCTGACACGGCCAGAAGAAGAGCCTGTCCGTGACTCCCATCACAACATAGGGGAGAGCAGACCCAGGCACATGATGCTTTTGAGCCTTCCCGGTGCAGGTGCTTAAGTGACAGTGAAATTTTATCATAACATCTCACACCAGGAGTTCTGAGCAACACCACAGCTAGAAGCAGCTGATTTTGTGGATCAGACTTTAAAATGTGGTACCTGCAGCCTTCTGTAAATCAAGTCACTACCACCTGGAAAGGAGGCATTGGGAGAGGGACTTGGATCTCCCTGGTCAGGCCCAGCACTTTGTTGGCAGGCACAAGCCCCAGCTCCACTCTGGTGGCAACTCTTGGCTCTAGGTCATCTCACCTGGGACTCACGTGGGAATGCTGCAGAG